>NC_140593.1:22830156-23430156 GCF_964204655.1 Triturus cristatus | reverse complement strand
CTGACGTATTAACAATGCAGCCGTTCTGAGGAACGATATGTCATGGGGATGTTGAAGAGGCTACTACTGTTCTTGTAATCAGTGACTCCTCCACAGTAGATATCTGTTTCTCAATAGCCCCCATTGCCCCCATGAGGTAGCTCATTAGGGTGTGATGAGTTTTTGCTACTGCCTTTTTAGCAAGTTTGGGCAGACAGTGGAATCCTTTCTCTTCCCCAATCTTAGATCCCTGGACTCCTCCCAGAAAACACAATAGGTACTATAGGGTACTATAAGAAAAGGTGGACCATGCAACCAGGTCTAGATTCTTGCACATGTACAAAAACTAACAGATTAAATTACTAAACAAGAGTCATTAACCCGAGCGTGGCTGAGTCGGTGTGTATAGTTCCTCAGTCAATAGACAGTAGTCAGTGGCCACATATGGTCCGAAATGGAGTATCCACTGTTAAACTGTTAAAATGTAGTTGCAGTCAATCGCTGCTTGTCGGAGAAATGCAGACCGTGTTCAATATCCAAGCCACAGGACTGCGCTTACCTTCTGTTTCAGAAGTGGGGAAGTCTCCCAGGTCTAGCTATCCACAAACTTAGGGGATAAGGCACTGCGGGAGACTGTGCTGCTCTTCAAAGTGCCTCCAGGTGCTGGAAAATGACGTGCCCGGCTCCGGATGCGTTGAAGGCTCGGAACGGTAGTGTGTGTCCCCCTCAGGCCAGGAAACAGATGCATAGTGCAGCAGTGAAGAAGAAATAGGCATCCCTTACTGCGGGAGCCCACGCTTCTCTTTAAAGCACATCCAGGCCCTGGAAACTGACGTGCGTGGCTGCGGCCACGTTGGAGGCTGGGACCGGTAGTGTGTGTCCCCCTCAGGGCAGGAAACAGATGCATAGTGCAGCAGTGAAGAAGAAACAGGCGTCACTTACTGCTGGAGCCTGCGCTGCTCTTTAAAGCACCTCCAGGTGCTGGAAACTGACGTGCGTGGCTCTGGCCACGTTGGAGGCTGGGACCGGTATTGTGTGTCTCCCTCAGGGCAGGAAACAGATGCAAAGTGGGGCAGTAAAGAAGAAATGGGCGTCCCACACTGTGGGAGCCCGTGCTGCTCTTTAAAGCGCCTCCAAGCCCTTGAAACTGACATGCGCAGCTCCGGCCACGTTGGATGGTGGGACTGGTAGTGTGTGTCCCCGTCAGGTCAGCAAACAGATACAAAGTGTGGCAGTAAAGAAGAAACGGATGTCCCACACTGTGGGAGCCCACGCTGCTCTTTAAAGCACATCCAGGTGCTGGAAACTGATGTGCGCGTCTCCGGCTGTGTTGGAGGCTGGGATCGATAGTGTGTGTCCCCCTCAGCCCAGGAAACAGGTGCAAAGTGTGGCAGTAAAGAAGGAAATGGGCGTCCTGCACTGCGGTAGCCCGCGCTGCTCTTTAAAGCACTTCCAGGTACTGGAAACTGACGTACGCTTCTCTGGCCACGTTGGAGGCTGGGACCGGTAGTGTGTGTCCCCCTCAGGCCAGGAAACAGATGCAAAGTACAGCAGTAAAGAAGAAACAGGCATCTTTTAGTCACATTATTAAACAGGAGTAGTGTAGTCACAAATAAAGGAAAAGAAAATGTGCTGTACCTGTCTATAAATTATGAAATACTAATACTTGTTAGGTATGTATTAGGAAGTGCTTGTAAATGTGGTCTGTAATTTATATGACTGATTGCATATGCTTAGATTGTGAGATATTGTTTTTGTGGTTGCAGTTAGTTATATATACGATGAGACTCTCAAGTTTACTTAAACATGCAGTGAACCATATGTTTTAGGAAAGATGTCTTGAAGGTGTATATCTATTATGAAATCGCACATATGCTTACATGAAGATATATCTTCTTCAAGGCGTTTGAAAATGTTTTGTGTATGGTGAGGGTGGTGCATTTCATTAAACATGCGCTGTTTAAAATTGAAAAGATTTAGTGGTGTTTGAGAGAGTGTTTGTGCTAGTTTCACTTGGCCTGTAACTTTTCTTTGAAAAATGCTGAATATATGTTGAAAACAAATAATACATATTTGAGAAATGTTAAAAAAGTGACAAGTGTTGTTTTCAGTTTTAGAAACTTACTGATACATGTGTCCACTGAGTAACAGAGCAATGCACTCTAAATAATCCAGCACAATTCATATGCAACCTCATTTAAAATAATCCTCCTCTCTCCCTCTCTTAGTGCGCTCTTCATGCAATTTCCATGGAAGGTTTTTAGATGAAACAACATTGATGTCATCCACAAGAGTACTTTTATACTGGTGCTTCTAGACAGAGTTTTATCACATAGTGTGCAAAACGTTGCTACTGTTTTTGATTCTCCTCATGAAATCTTGAAAAACTCCCAGGCAATGTTGGATTTCTTTTGGGGCTCCTCCTCCTCATCAGATTCCCCGGTAGCAAACTCCTGACCTTCCTGCTCCAACTGCTGGACCACCTCTTCTCCCTCTCCAGGCTGAGTTGCCTTTTTTTCTTTAAAACATACCCAAAAATGACTCTCCTAAATGCAGCCAAGAGCTCTCCATCAAATGTGCTGATAGGAAAATAAGGAAACATGAATGAGTATGTACTTCCTATCCACATACATGAAAAGTGTAGGATACCATCATATTCCTTTGTGACGGGGTCACATGATATTCGTGACGTCTGACATCATCGTGAATACCCGAAATTATAAACAAAAATGTTTTGCTGTAAAATTAGTACACTAAAATAAATGTAAACTATATGGCAATAAACCTCTAATGCTCAAAACTCAATATGAAATGTTTAAATATGCATTTAACACTTTCTCAAAAACACGTAGTGGTCACGACTACAAAATGCGTCTCTGCATCTGCGGCCATCGCAAATTCTGGAAAATATATTAAACAGTATTTTGAAATTAAAAGTAATGTATAAGATAATAATTCTTCCTTTTTTTTAGAAAATCTCTAGAATAAGGAAAAGTCCAGGGAAGCTTAATATACGCAAAATCTCAAATATTGAAAGTTTGAGAGCGTTGTGGGTGACAATGTCACTGCAACGGCCGGTGAAACCTCAGAGGGAAAAGAAATTAGGAACTAATTTGAAAAGAAAATCTTTAAGCTATACAATTTTATAGGGTGAACTACAAACCCCAATGAATCATTTCTGTGTCTGAAATGGCTAAATGTATGTTTTACACTGTTTATAAATTTGCTACATTTCTCGATGTCGCTGCAATACTCAAGACGGTGTGTCTGGATTATTGTTTCTAATACCCTAGACAACGCAGGAGCAGAACGATGCCTATATCCCAATGCCCCTCTCAGAACGTTCCTGCTAGGTATTGTTATCCATCACAGGTAAGTACTATAGGGGGAAAGGGGATTGGGACAGAGAAGAGACAGCCCGGTGGTCCTCTACCAATTCACCTCGTCTTCTTCTTCTTTACAGTGCTACAAACATATACATTATTAGATAACTATTCTGAATTCAAAACTTACAGTGCTTTTACATAAGCTAACTTATCCTAACAGATTAACTTTGGGGCCAAACCTCTCTTCTATTGACTTCTCTTGTTGTGTTGTGTATTATTTACTGGAAGAGGTGCTGACTCAAACTGTCTCTCTCTCTCTCTCTTTTTTCAGGAGGTGAATGGAGGTCTTCTTATTACTATACTTAACACAATGAAACATAAGGTACGTATTTTGTTACAAGGAATGCTATTGTGAAGTGTTGGTCAAATACTATTATGTGTTGCAACTCACTTGTTTGAGTCTCTTGTAGTGCTTTCTCTTAAGACTTCTTTTTTGGAAGAGAAGCCCTTCCGATAATTAATTGGATATGAAAAAGAAAGAGGAATACAATTGCTTAGTATGTTACTTTTTACTATAACCTTCACTTATCTTTTCCTTGTTGCTATATTTGAATTCAGGTTTTTTGTAGCGTGAGGGAAATTACACGTCTGCTTAACCCGACACTGTTCGAGGAGGAAACCTTCCGTGAGCCCTGACACGGTGTCACAAATATATTACAAATTTAAAAAAACGATGGGAACAAAGAGAACAAAATACAAGTTAAAAAATATATTTAAAAAAACACAGGCATTAAAGTTAGGAGATATATGTTTATAAACATTAGAAATTAACTGAAACAATCAAAGGGTACCAATATGTTAGGTATTAGCATTTAAAAATAAAACCTTGAAAATTCACTGAAAAAAGATTACAAGGAATGTTATAGTTAGGAAATGGAATTTAAAAAGAAACATGGAAATTCACTGAAAAAAACAAAGGTTACAGTGACTTCATAGTTAGGCTCAGAATTTACTCAGACAAAACCTGTGAAGTTTGGCTGTAATAATTAGTAAGCTAACTATAACTTGTTCACATGCAATGCACTGCTTATGACCTCACATATTACAACACTCATGACATTGTCAGTGACATCACTCATGACATCACTGATGACATTAGCCACAGAATTACTGACACATTCACTTAAACCCCCATATAACCTTTGATACACCCACTCCAACTTCCACACTACCATGCTCAAACCCATTCATATACCCATACTGATACTTATGTACACATACACTAATTAATAGGTCTACACACACATCTACTTATTCACCCATACAGCCACCCGTACACCCACACTTTGACTAAATACAGCCACTGGCATATCTACTCATACAGCCACTCTCATACTGAGTCAATCACCCATAGAGCTTCTTACACACCTTTTCACTCACACACACATACACTTACTCACCCATACAGTTAAATGCACACCCACTCACTTATTTATACAGATATTAACATGCACTCACTCACATATTCAGTCAATAACCCAAGCACACTTACCCCTACAGCTACTCTTACTTTCAGTGATTCACACATATAGTCACTCATATACACCATCAGTCATATATACTGCCTTTTGCATGGGCAGTTACTCATCCACATACCTCTGACACATCTACTCCCTCACAGACACTGACATACACACACTCAATCACCTATACAGTCCCTCATACATGCTCTCACTAACCCGTACAACCACTAACTAACCTACTATTCACTGACCAATATCGTCACTCACACATTCAGTCATACAGACATATATACACATACACACCCCTCATACACCCATATTGCCATTCTGAGACTGAATCAGTCACCCATACATATACTCAAATACCTACTCACGCATTGCTCGGTCGTGAGTTATAGTTCGCTCAGATAACTATAACTGTTGAATTTGCCTGGTTTATGCCCCCATAATGCACTGCTTATGACCTCACATATTAGATCACTCATGACATGGTCAGTGACAGCACTCATGAAATCACAGATGACATCTCAAATGACATCAGTGATGACATGCATGTTTCAGTAAGTCGGGAGATGGTGACTTCAGCACAGCAAACCTTTTGTTGATGCCAGTTTTAGGGGGAAAAAAACATGTTTGCAGAGCACTTTTTCCTTTTTTATTTTCTTAATTTCCCAATGTAGGTATATTTTGCCTGCAGTCCCCTCCAACGTAATGCACATAACCTGGGTACTTTTGCAATCCCTAGGATGTAGGCAAAACAAATGCAATTTTGCCGTGATTAGCTGATGTAGAAAAATAGCATTGGGGGTCCAAGCGCAAACTATCACAAATGGCCAAAAAATGACTTAGCACTGGGGGTGGGGGTAGGCCAGTGAAAAAGTTAATAAAGATCCATCGTCTGCAGCATCTTCAGCTTTAAATGTTTCTAACTCAAATTGATAATCCCTCCTAAAAGAGTGAATCCTAACAGTCCATAAGTATCGGCCTGCTCAGCACCGGTTTGTTATTGTTTTTAGGGAAGCAACCTTTACCATGCAGTGTTTAACGCATAGTACCATTACCACATAGCCATTACCACTCAATTTTTTGCCACACATTGCCTTTACCACACAAGTCTTTACAACAAACATGTAAGTATATGTCAGCTAAGTGAAACCCCCTGTAGTAGGTAATTATAGTTCAGCAGCTGTTTGGAAGGTTTCAGTGTGATCTATCAAGAGTGGGCTGAGAAAAAGAGAGGGTAAAACATGTTTTCCCCATGCAATTTACAATAGGGATTTTAGACATAACGACAACCCAAACCACTGAACGGAATAACACCAAATTTGACAGAAAGCAAGATCTTGGTCCAGAAAGAGTGTTTATGTAATTTGGTGTCAATGTCTTTAGTAGTTTTGGAGTTAATAACGAAAAATTATTTAGGTATATCTAGAGACATGATCCACCGTTGCAGAGCTGCATATCCATTTGCTGGTTGCAACCTGAGAGAAAAGTTGTAGCCCGGGGGGGGGGGGCACAAAGATGAAATAGGAATAAGGGGTCAGGGTAGAGCTACTCTGACCCATGCAACTCATAGAGGAGTCTGTGATGTACCCCACATGGGCAAGATATTGCCCAAAAACTTCTTTTTCGGCACTCAAGAATCAGCAGATTCACTGTTTGCCTCATAGTGGCCTCCTGTTTGAATCAGAGATGAATCTGTGGATCTAGCACTCAATAAAAAATAAAAATACACCCTGTCACACTATATCACACCCCCACATAGCCACTCATATACCTACTCACACATATATTCACCCACTTACACATGCATTCACAAACCCATTCAGACACCCACACAGTCACTTACACATCCACTCACAGAACCATTCACAGACCCACAAGGCACCCACACAGTCATACATCCACTTAACCAGCCATGCATACCTATACAGCAAACCCAATGACACCGCCACTCACACATCCATACAGCCACACACTCAGCAACTTTTATACCCACTCATATATCCACCCACCATACACTCACAAACCTACTTACACACCTACACAACCACTGACACACCCAGTCATACACTCATTCAGTCACTCACTAATTCACTCACACAACCACTGCATTACATGTGGTCTTGTTTTATATTGATTGTGTGCTTCTGGTTGGGGAAATATCAGTGGATCTAGTGCAGATCCATTTGTAGCATAGCCGGCAGATTAATTTTTTGGGTGAGGATATGAAACAAGAAGGGAGTGGCCCCACCCCCAAGAGAAAGGGTACCAAATACAATCAATGTAAAAAAGAATTTCTCTTGGATGATAAATAACAAATGACAAACTGCACTACATACAACCATACACAATCCCTTAAAAACATTACATTTTACTAAATGTATTTTGAATTTAGGGCCCATAAATCAATTATAAACAGACAGGAACTAATTCAAATATCACAAAAATTATTTTATTAAAATCACAAATTCATAAAATTAAAAAACAAATTTAGACCATTTAAAAAATGTGTATCAACAAATTCATACATATGAGAAGCATAATGCTTCAAATATACGAGATACAAGAAACAAGTGAAACATTAAAAAAAAACATGGCTCAATTAGTTTGATTGAATCAATTTTGTTGGTGTCTATCAGTTCTAATATGATTAGACTCAGATGTTCCTCAAATTTAACATGCAAAAGAGGGCTTCGACGCGTTTCGGTGGGATCAATCTATTTGTAAACCACCTTCTTCAGGACAAATTATGTTTACTTTGGCACAATGTCATATATGCCTATTTAAGAAAACAAAAAATAATGAACTGTATCAAACAACATAGTATTATTCTATATACCATACATCAAAACAACATAGGTGACATCAAGATTAAAAACATTTTATCATCTGTACATATAAACAATGCTACAAAGCATATAATTCATGGACAACCAATGGCAATTATGTGATATTATAACTGTTTGAAGGGCTCAAAAAGACTATTCTTCAACACATTCAAACTACTGAGTATACATAACTATCATTTGCTCTACACACTTTCTGTTGATCAAGCTCATTGTATTGGAAGATATATATATAATGTATCTGTCCAACTAACGTTTGTACACTATAAATATGAGTACAACATGTTTGCAGTTTAAGAAATATCATATATTATGAGGGATACAACCAAAACAGTCTCCTAAAAAACATCCTTGTCAGATAATGATGACTGTCGGGTATTGATATATACCAGATTATTCTAACACAATAAAATTATAAATGTTTTTAATCAAATTAACTTGATATACCTCTTGTTATGCTGAAGTGGTATGCTTTATGGTGAATACGACTCATCAAGGAGGAATAGCGATTTTCAATCCTTATTCATAGTTAAAAATGGTAGTATGTCCTCTATTTTATAAGGAAAATACATCAAAGGTTCAGAGCAAACAAACAGGTTGAGAGTAATCCTATTGAAAAGGTGGCTCTTAGAGGACCCACCTCTAATACTGATTGTGGATGATAGTCCACAACATTGATTCAGTGTGGGATCACTGATGGTTAAAATCTTATCCCAATAATAGTAGTATATGGTGATCATATGAAGAAAATATATGGCAAACCCGTTTGCACCCATCCGCGGCCGACCGGGGCTAGGGGCTAGAACCCCTGCCAGTTTTTATTCAGGAAAGCAGTATAACTTTCAACAGCTATATGTGCTTTGCCCGACGATGGGTGAAAACTGTAAGCACAGTATTAAGGTTGGAAGCATTAGCGGGACGTGTAGTCACTGTTCTTTTATAGTAAGCCCTCAGTTGAAGCCCAGGGACTCTGGCCAGACATTTAGCCTTTCGCTGATTAATTGCAGATCTCTGAGGAAGCACAGAGTAGATATTCACGACCACCTGCTAGATGGTCAGGTGGACGTGCTTTTCCTCACAGGAACGTGGATAAATGAGGACTCTGCCCTGGAAAAACTCGAGGTCCTCCCCAACAGCTATGGTATTTCCAGGGTGGATAGACCCTCCATGAGGGGAGGGGGTTTTGCAATAATTTGTAAACATTCCATACAGTGTACCCTTGAGTCTGTGGATATCACGGACAGCAAAGCTGTTTTTTTTCCTATCACGGTATCCAACAATTACATCATAAAGGGGCTTTTGGTTTATAGACCCCCAGGAACGTCCACTCGATTCACCCCTAGCTTGATTGAGTGCTTAATCCAACCATCACTCAGATATGAGACATTATTTCTACTGGGGTACATAAATCTCCACTTTGACAATGCCTCTAATGCCGGGGCTCAAGAGATCTGCCAGGAATTGGCAGCATTACAGATGACATTAAAATCTGAGCTCCCCACACATTATTTGGGGCACTTGCTTGACCCGATTTTGCTAATTGGGGGCCTTAGAAATAGAACCCCTGGTCCCAGTCATATGGTCAGACCATTTTATGATTTCTTTTAAGGTTAGGATGCCTGTAGCAAAAGCATAGGAGAAGGTGGGAATTAAGGAAAAACGCAGGAAGTGTGCGGGCTTTTTGTCAGAGAACTTCAGCAAGGCCCAGGTGCCTTGGAAATTGAGTATGTTTTAGACAGTCGCATCACGGAGCCACTCGATAGCAATGCACCCTGGTCTGTAAAGGTGACAGGGAGACAAAGAAAATCTGCCACATGGTTTTGGGATGAACTTAGAATGGCAAAGGCCGCATGTAAGCGCCTCGAAAGACATTGGAGAAGAGGCTTTTTGGCTCTTGGCAGGAGTGAATACAAAGCCAGTCTCAAGGGCTATCATGCCCTAATTAGAACAACGCGGGTTTCCTACTACAAGGAGAGGATAGAGGTAGCGGAGAACTCGGTCAAGGAGTTGTTCACTGTCTTTAAAGAAATATCCTCCTTGTCTAATATTGAAGCACCCCTGGTAGGCTCAGTGGAGTCCTGCAATCGGGTGGCAGACTTCTTCGCAGAGAAGGTAGAGAAGATTTACTCCACTTTCCAGGTCACGGTTCGGGAGGGGTGCATGGACAATGACGTACCCAGTAACATAATAAGGACAGAATGTCTTGATACATTCACTGTTCCATCTTATGATACCCTAAAAAAGATAGCTGCTAACGTTAAGTCTGGCTCTCCCAAAGACCCGGCATCGCCCAAGGTGTTGAGAGGGAGCATTGAGACCCTCGAGCCCTACATCAGACATATTTTAGAGCTTTCCATTAGCACATGCATTGTTCCTAAAAAATAGAAGGAGGTTGTTGTTTCCCGTTTGAAAAAGAAACCCAATATCAGCATGGATCAATTGGACAATCGGCATCCTATCGCGCTTCTACCTTACTTTGCGAAGATCGCAGAGAAGGTAGTTAACAACCAACTGAGGGCCCATGTTAGCAAACATAGTCTCCTCCAGCCTACCCAATCAGGCTTTCGAGCATCCTATTCGACCGAATCTGCTCTGCTTCTGTCTGTTGAGACCATTCGGAACTATGTGGATGAGGGACAGACGTCGGCCCTAATTCTATTAGATTTAAGTGCCGCATTTTACACTGTAGCCCATCACTCGTTGCAAAAGTGTCTTAGAAAGGGAGGGGTGGTTGGTAAGGCCTGGGAATGGATGGAATCCTTTCTGCAAAACCACAGTTTTCAGGTAGTGCAGGGACCCATCGGTCATAAAACATCAAATTAAAACAGGGGGTGCCGAAGGGGTCTATGACCATGATGCGTATTTTAGTGAAATACGCATTAAAAGATCGGGCCAAACTATTACAAGAAATTGATAAAATAATGTTAGAAATTAGCCAACTTATGTCTAAAGAAGCATTGGAGGAGCATATGAATAACTAATTGACGAAAATTAGAAGAAGAAATAACTGCCAAGAAACAGAGAAAGTTCTTGCGTGATTACAAAGATTATCAGTCAGGGCGGACATTAACATTTCAAAGAAAATATGATCATCTATTTGAGAAAAAGGCAGGAATGGTGATTACCCCTCCTAACAATGCTGGTGCGATAAGAGATGTGAGTGAGAGCGACATCTCAGATGGCAACTTATCAGATGCATCTATTTCTGGTATCAATCAAGAAATAACAAATGATTCACAGAAGAGAGCAAGCAATTTTTTATTACAGTTTCAACTAATGAGCCAAAACAGGACAGAGTTTCAACAAGACAGTGGAGCACAGAGAGCATGGGGACGAGGAAACAGAGGAAGAATAGGAGGAACCAACAGGCCAAAAAGAGGAGGAATAAACGCAGACAAAGCCCCAGTGGGAATGGAAACAAGGGGCAGGAAACAGAGAGTATGACGGTTGTCAATCTTTCCCAGCGGTCTCTTTCTAAAGAAGAAATTGAGACCCTTTCCCTTGGCTTATCTTTCTGCCCATCATCGAATATGAACTATGCCCAGACTCAAATTGATCTGTTCCTCTTTTCTAGAAAACTTAAGTTGAAGAAGTGGTTTAACACGAAACCACAGCGACATGAAACTATAAGTGACAGAGAAAGAGAGAGCAATTTGAATATGGTGGATATTGAATTGTTGCATGCTCTACAAAATATGACGGATGATACTGATGTAAGTGGATCAATACCAGACTGGGAAGCCTGGGGTGAAAATCTAGGAGGTAACCCTGGTAGTAAGTTCAAACCCAAATCAGTGTTTCTCCCTAATATACAGTGTGAGGCCATTGATGTATTTGAGAAGGGGGTCTTGAATGACCTTCATAAAATTAGATACAGGAAGACACCATGTAATAAGAAAAACCTTACAGCTGAACAAATCACCTCCATTGATAATTTAAAGGCGGATCAAAGTATTGTAATTCGCCAATCAGACAAGGGAGGCAACGTGGTTGTCCTAGACAAACAGAAGTATTTGACAGAGGGATTGAGACAACTTAATGACAACAAATGTTAGTGTAAGACAAACATGGCCGACGTATTAAAATCAACACCATGTATAGAGAGACATTGGTTGAATGGAGAGACAGAGGGTTGTCGGAATGGGAGGAATTTAACTATCTGTACTATGCGCACCCCAGAGTACGATCCTCTATCTACTCCCTAAAATTCACAAGGAGATTTCTAATCCGCCAGGGCGACCTATAGTTTCCTCCATAGGATCGCTATTAGAGAATACATCAAGATTTATTGACTACTATTTAAGATCTTATGTAGTGGCTTTACCCTCGTATCTTAGAGACACGACACATTTTTAACCATCATTGATGGGATACACTGGGAAAACAATTTCACTTTAGTTTCCCTTGATGTAAGTAGCCTCTATACTAGTATTCAACATGATTTAGGTCGTCAGGCTATCCAACACTTTTTTAAAACCAGATCTATTTCACTTTTTCATCTTTCTCAGATGTTAATGATGATGAATGAGATTTGTTTAATGAACAACTTTTTCATCTTTAACGACACCAAATATAAACAGTCACAGGGCACAGCAATGGGAACCTGCTTTGCCCCCATCTACGCAAATGTATTCATGGGCTGGTGGGTGGAGCAGGTTGTCGCTGAAATGGCAGAATTCAACAATGTGGCCCTGTGGCTGCGTTACATCGATGATATTTTCTTTATTTGGTGCGGAGATGAAGGGTCAGCTAGTATCTTCATTGACAAATTGAATAGAAATAGACTGAATATGCAGTTTACAGAAAACATCAGTAGGAACTCAATGGAGTTTCTAGATGTTCTTTTGGAAGTCAAAAACAATCAGTTGACGTCCAAATTATTTCGAAAAGAAACCGCAGGCAACAGCATCCTTAATGCCACCAGCAGCCATCCATGGAATTTGGTACAGAGTATGGAGAGCTGTTGCGCGCTAAGAGGAACTGCAGCACTGATGCTGCTTTTAAGTGTGAGGAAGTGATCATGTGCCAAAGGTTTAGAGAGAGGGGATATAGCACGAAAACTGTTAATGATGCAATCTCCAGAGTAGAGATGAAATCTCGTAATGAATTAATATATCCCAAACAAAAAGAAGCAAAGAGGGAGAATATCAGATTCATCACCACTTTTTCAGGACAATCTAGTGAGGTACGTAAAATATTTAAAAAACATTGGCATGTACTACTCACTGATGAACATCTTAAAGAGGATCTGGGAAGCAATCCACAGATCACCTTTAGGAAAGGGCGATCTCTAAGAGACAAACTTAGTCACAACCACATTACAGATCGAAACGTAAACATTTGTTCGGGCACACCTGGCTTTAGATGTTGCCAAAAATGCAAAGAATGCAGGAGTAGTATTGACTGTAACAAATTGCTAGTACCTAATTCTAAAAGGGAATTTGTGATTAGGAAGAAATTTACCTGCAATACCACATATTGCGTATATGTCTTGATCTGTCCATGTAATAAGTGGTATATTGGCAGCACGAAACATGCAGCCAAGAAACGAGTATTGAAACATCTTCGTGCCATACGTAACAACAATAAACAGTATCCCATAGCTCGCCATTTACATGAAAAGCATTTACAGGATGATACGTTAGTCCGTATGGTGGTGATTGATTCTGTTAATCTGGGTGTGAGAGGGGGCAACAGAGAATTGTCATCAAGGAAATTGGAATCCCGTTATATTGTGGATCTGGAAAGTTTGTCACCAAAAGGGTTAAATTTGAGCGAAGAATTAGCAATACATTTGTATGAATAACTAACTGAATAGGAGGTATGTATACCAGTCTGGTTTTAAGATTTTTAAATTTTGTTGTATTTCAGATGGGGTCACCTCTTTTGCAACATGGAATATCTATAACTTAAGGAAGATACGTTGGACTATTTTTGGCATTTATGTAGTTTATATGGAGTCAACTCAATTTATATCATGATGATAGAATATTAGATGTATATGTGCCTAAATGTAATAATACATGTTCCAACGATATTATTTATTTTCAAATGGAGTTTGATACATACGTTATCCGCATTTTATTTTTCTGTTATTACGTGTTATGTAAATCTCCTAAACAGATGCATTATGGAAATGATTCAATATTGAAGTATAATACATTGAGAATATTGTAACTTACAGCTAAGATATTATTTGTTACTCTATATGTGATAACATATGGGACATTCAATGAGTTTATGATATTCCAAGATGGCCACGAAATAACATTTTCGCACTGGTGTGGTGAGTCCGTTTTTGAATACGATGAAAAAGATGTATTTAAACATGGTGGATTTGAACTTGTACGAGTGTGATCAAGCCGTAAAGGTGAAACGCGTCGTTTTTTACTTGCCGAATAAATTAACTGCATTCAACCTGGGTGTCCGAGTGTTTCTCGTCATTGTGGGAACTTGTGGAATGCATATATATATATATATATATATATATTATCTACTGGCGGTTGCCAGTAGATAGTTATAGTTAGGACCGAGTTCCCATAGGAAATCAGAAAATTCTATTTTGAATACCTTTAGTGCTGGTTGACTTATGTTCGTGAAATTTTCAAAACTAATGGGGCGCTCCGCTCAGCTCCTACCCTGAAAGTCTCGGGGTGATTCGTCAAGCGGGGGCTGAGAAAAAAGGGGAGTCCCAAAACGCGTTTTCCCCATGCATTTTCCCATAGGACCTTTAGTCGAAGGTACAGCCCGAACGGCTGAACAGAATTACTTGAAATTTGGCAAAGAGGTAGTCCTCAGGTCAGGCATGTGCCTTTTGCATATATGGTGTAAATCCGTTCAGTAGTTCCTGAGAAAATCAAAAGTAAAATCATATACATATCTGGGCGGAGCCTAACCACACATCTCATTGTGAGATCTGATTGGCTGTCAGCACTTCACCCAAGAAGTGTTGGCAGCCATCTTGGAACCAATATACATGATAGCACTTCATTAAAAAGCATTGCAGTTAATAGAAGGTTTTAAGACTTTAGTTACATTATAAATCATTTGTTGATGGTACCATACTCATTTTAGGAATTGTGGTATGTTCTAAGGTGATTTTACCATGTGAAAAAGCCTTCTGCTGGGATATCATGAATCATCTTTGAGAGAAAACTATTTTCACATGCTTTTCCCACAGAGGTTTGGAAGGTGATCTATAAGCTAAACTGAGAGCATATTTGCTGTAAATTCACATTATCTTTCTCAGTCATGTGAGAATGAAGTCTGACATTCTCAGTAAAACATGTACATCCAACAAGGGCAGAGACTGTCAGTTGATTCCTTTGTGTTCTACTGCAGCTTCCCAGAGTGTTCCAAAGAACGGCTAGAGCGCTAACAGTCTTACTTATGACAAAGGTATGGCACACCTGAAGCCATCTTGATTGGAATAAAGTGGTAACATTTAAAACATTTAATTTTAAAAGGAACAAAATGAGAGGGTTCATTTTGCCATAGAATGTATGATTAGTGCTGCAGAAAGAAAAATTAGGGCACATTTTGAGTGACTTCTCAAATCCTCTTCTATTTCATTAAAGAATTCTGACATGCAGCCTAAACATGCACTTTCAATACCAGAAGCAGACTTCCCTGGTGAGCAGTAGCTTTACTACAGTGATCTAATGAGGAACTAGAGTGCTACCATTCAGAATTTATGGCAAATGTGTCACATCTGAATGCCTTCTTGATGGAACCAAAGTAAACAAGCATTGAAAATGCAATAGGTCTCGCCCTCTTTTAAGTTAAAGCAATTCTGTTTGTAATTAGGTGGCTTTTTAGCTTTGCTTTTATTAGTGTTTTTCAAAATTTCATGTACATAAAATGCATATATGTGTATGTATGCATGCATTTATATTTGTATTTATATAGATATGCAGATTATATATATGTTTATATATGTATGTATATATATATACACATACATATATATAAATGCATATGCATATATGTGCATATGTGTGCGTGTAGAGAGAGGTAGAGAGAGGTAGAGAGGTAGAGGTGTAGAGGTAGAGACATAGAGGTAGAGAGGTAGAGGTAGAGAGGTAGAGAGTAGTAGAGAGAGAGGTAGAGAAAGGTAGAGAGGTAGAGAGTAGAGGATGAGTAATAGAGAGTAGAGAGAGAGTAGTAGAGAGTAGTAGAGAGAGTAGCAGAGATTGAGTAGGAGAGAGTAGTAGAGTGAGTAGTAGAGAGTGAGTAGTAGAGAGTAGTAGAGAGTGAGAAGTAGAGAGTAGTAGAGAGTAGTAGAGAGTGAGTAGTAGAGGGAGTAGTAGAGAGTAGTAGAGAGTGAGTAGTAGAGAGTAGTAGAGAGGAAGTATTAGAGATTGAGTAGTAGAGAGTAGTAGAGAGTGAGTAGTGGAGACTGAGTAGCAGAGAAAGAGTAGTAGAGAATGTATAGTAGAGAATGAGTAGTAGAGTGAGTAGTAGAGAGTAGTAGGGAGAGTAGTAGAGAGTGAGTAATAGAGAGTAGTAGAGAGTGAGTAGTATAGAGTAGTAGAGAGTAGTAGAGAGAGTAGTAGAGAGTGAGTAGTAGAGAGTGAGTAGTAGAGAGAGAGTAGTAGAGAGTGAGTAGTAGAGAGTAGTAGAGAGTGAGTAGTAGAGAGTAGTACAGAGTGAGTAGTAGAGAGTGATTAGTAGAGTGTAGTGGAGTAGTAGAGAATGAGTAGTAGAGAGTAGTAGAGAGTGAGTATTAGAGTGAGTAGTAGGGAGTAGTAGAGAGTGAGTAGTAGAGTGAGTAGTAGAGTGAGTAGTGGAGAGAAAGTAGTAGAGAGTGCGTAGTAGAGAGAGAGTAGTAGAGAGTAGTAGAGAGTGAGTGGTAGAGAGTGAGTAGTAGAGAGAGTAGTATAGAGTAGTAGAGAGTGAGTAGTAGAGAGTGAGTAGTAGAGAGTAGTAGAGAGTGAGTAGCAGAGAGAGTAGTAGAGAGTAGTAGAGTGAGTAGTAGAGAGTGAGTAGTAGAGAGAGAGAGAGTAGTAGAGAGTGAATGGTAGAGAGTAGTAGAGTGAGTAGTGGAGAGTAGTAGAGAGTGAGTAGTAGAGAGAGTAGTAGAGAGTGAGTAGTAGAGAGTTTTAAAGAGTAGTAGAGTAGTAGAGAGTGAGTAGTAGAGAGTGAGTAGTAGAGAGTAGTAGAGTGAGTAGTAGAGAGGGAGTAGTAGAGATAGAGTAGTAGAGAGTAGTAGAGAGTGAGTAGTAGAGTAGTAGAGAGTGAGTGGTAGAGAGTAGTAGAGAGTGAGTAGTAGAGAGTGAGTAGTAGAGAGTAGTAGTAGAGAGTAGTAGAGTACTAGAGAGTAGTAGAAAGTGAGTAGTAGAGAGTGAGTAGTAGAAAGTAGTAGCGAGTGAGTAGTAGAAAGTGAGTAGTGTAATTTAAAAGGAACACAATGAGGAGGTTCATTTTGCCATAGAAATTATGATTAGTGAGGAAAAAAGAAAAATTAGGGCACATCTTGAGTGACTTCTCAAATCCTCTTCTATTTCATTAAAAAATTCTGCCATGCAGACTGAAACATGCACTTTCAATACCAGCAGCAGAATTCCCTGGTGAGCAGTAACTTTACTACAGTGATCTAATGAGCAACTAGAGTGCTACCATTCAGAATTTATGGAAAATGTGTGACACATCTGAATGCCTTCTTGATGGAATCAAAGTAAACAAGCATTGAAAATGCAATAGGTCTCGCCCTCATTTAAGTTAAAGCAATACTGTTCGTAATTAGGTGGCTTTTTGGCTTTGCTTGTATTAGAGTTTTTCAAACTTTCATATACATACCATGCATATGTATGCATATATGTATATGTTTGCATGGATTTATATTTATATAGATATGCAGATTATATTTATATGTTTATATATGTATATATATATATATATATATATTCACTGAAAAAACCATAGGTTTCAGGGGTGTTATAGTTAGCTGGACTTTTCACTTGTACAAAACCATTGAAATTCCCCCGTTATAGTTAGTTCAGCTAACTATAACTCGCGCGCCCGCAATGCACTGCTGATGATGTCACATATTACATCACTCATGACATGGTCAGTGACATCACTCATGACATCACTCATGACATCTCAAATGACATCACTGATGACATCATCCAGTGAATGTGTGTTTTTCTGAAAATTAAATATGTTTTATATATGTATATCTCAAGGTCGATGGAAGAATAAATGGGTATATAAGTGTCTAAAAGGATGATTTGTTTTTGAAAAATTGATTGTGTAACTGACTGATTAAGTGTATCATAGTGAATACATGGCTTAGTGAGTAATGTTTAAATATGTAAATATCTGTATCAGTATCTTACTTTGTGTATAAGTGGCTGCATGGGTTGGTGAGTAGCTACATGGGTGTCTATACAGGTTATTAGTTGGTTTTTTGAGTATCAGTCTGAGTGTCTGCATGGTTCGGTGGGGGGTATTATGTAGTGCATAGGTGCATGAATGAATGACTCACTCTTTGTATGTGTTGAAGACAGCATGTGTGCAGGACTGTATGGGTGGATGAGTGTGTGTATGGGTGTGTTAGTGAGTGAATGACTGTCTCAATAGTGTCTTTATGAGTAACTACATATGTTTTAAACTAGTATATGTGACTATTGGTGTATATAAGTGAGTATATGTGAGAGTGAGAGATTGAAAGAGTTCCTGTATGAATAAGTATGTGTTTCTATAAGTGATTGTTTAAAAGACTAAGTATGTGTAAGTTTCCGGAGAAATAAGTGTGGTGGTGTGTGTATAACTGTATATGCAAGTAAATGTATGTTTGATTCTTTATTAGCATGAGTGACTATGTGTGTGAGTAAATCTATGGATGAGTGGCATTGTGTAACAGGATGTATAGGTGTATGAGTACATATGATGAGTGAGTACATGTATGAGTGACTGTATAGGACTGTTGGTGAATGAGTGGATGTGTATGTGGATCTTAGAATTACTGAAGAGGTTGTTGTAACTGGTATTGGTATGTCCCTTGTTTTGAAAAGTTTAGTCTCTATTTTTGAATGTGTGTATCAAAGGTTATATTAGGGTATGAGGAGGTCTGCCACTCTATCACAAGGATGATGTCATCAGTGATGTCATCAGTGATGTCATTTGAGATGTCATCAGTGATGTCATGAGTGATGTCACTGACCATGTCATGAGTGACATCACGGAGCCACTCGATAGCAATGCACCCTGGTCTGTAAAGGTGACAGGGAGACAAAGAAAATCTGCCACATGGTTTTGGGATGAACTTAGAATGGCAAAGGCCGCATGTAAGCGCCTCGAAAGACATTGGAGAAGAGGCTTTTTGGCTCTTGGCAGGAGTGAATACAAAGCCAGTCTCAAGGGCTATCATGCCCTAATTAGAACAACGCGGGTTTCCTACTACAAGGAGAGGATAGAGGTAGCGGAGAACTCGGTCAAGGAGTTGTTCACTGTCTTTAAAGAAATATCCTCCTTGTCTAATATTGAAGCACCCCTGGTAGGCTCAGTGGAGTCCTGCAATCGGGTGGCAGACTTCTTCGCAGAGAAGGTAGAGAAGATTTACTCCACTTTCCAGGTCACGGTTCGGGAGGGGTGCATGGACAATGACGTACCCAGTAACATAATAAGGACAGAATGTCTTGATACATTCACTGTTCCATCTTATGATACCCTAAAAAAGATAGCTGCTAACGTTAAGTCTGGCTCTCCCAAAGACCCGGCATCGCCCAAGGTGCTGAGAGGGAGCATTGAGACCCTCGAGCCCTACATCAGACATATTTTAGAGCTTTCCATTAGCACATGCATTGTTCCTAAAAAATAGAAGGAGGTTGTTGTTTCCCGTTTGAAAAAGAAACCCAATATCAGCATGGATCAATTGGACAATCGGCATCCTATCGCGCTTCTACCTTACTTTGCGAAGATCGCAGAGAAGGTAGTTAACAACCAACTGAGGGCCCATGTTAGCAAACATAGTCTCCTCCAGCCTACCCAATCAGGCTTTCGAGCATCCTATTCGACCGAATCTGCTCTGCTTCTGTCTGTTGAGACCATTCGGAACTATGTGGATGAGGGACAGACGTCGGCCCTAATTCTATTAGATTTAAGTGCCGCATTTTACACTGTAGCCCATCACTCGTTGCAAAAGTGTCTTAGAAAGGGAGGGGTGGTTGGTAAGGCCTGGGAATGGATGGAATCCTTTCTGCAAAACCACAGTTTTCAGGTAGTGCAGGGACCCATCGGTCATAAAACATCAAATTAAAACAGGGGGTGCCGAAGGGGTCTATGACCATGATGCGTATTTTAGTGAAATACGCATTAAAAGATCGGGCCAAACTATTACAAGAAATTGATAAAATAATGTTAGAAATTAGCCAACTTATGTCTAAAGAAGCATTGGAGGAGCATATGAATAACTAATTGACGAAAATTAGAAGAAGAAATAACTGCCAAGAAACAGAGAAAGTTCTTGCGTGATTACAAAGATTATCAGTCAGGGCGGACATTAACATTTCAAAGAAAATATGATCATCTATTTGAGAAAAAGGCAGGAATGGTGATTACCCCTCCTAACAATGCTGGTGCGATAAGAGATGTGAGTGAGAGCGACATCTCAGATGGCAACTTATCAGATGCATCTATTTCTGGTATCAATCAAGAAATAACAAATGATTCACAGAAGAGAGCAAGCAATTTTTTATTACAGTTTCAACTAATGAGCCAAAACAGGACAGAGTTTCAACAAGACAGTGGAGCACAGAGAGGATGGGGACGAGGAAACAGAGGAAGAATAGGAGGAACCAACAGGCCAAAAAGAGGAGGAATAAACGCAGACAAAGCCCCAGTGGGAATGGAAACAAGGGGCAGGAAACAGAGAGTATGACGGTTGTCAATCTTTCCCAGCGGTCTCTTTCTAAAGAAGAAATTGAGACCCTTTCCCTTGGCTTATCTTTCTGCCCATCATCGAATATGAACTATGCCCAGACTCAAATTGATCTGTTCCTCTTTTCTAGAAAACTTAAGTTGAAGAAGTGGTTTAACACGAAACCACAGCGACATGAAACTATAAGTGACAGAGAAAGAGAGAGCAATTTGAATATGGTGGATATTGAATTGTTGCATGCTCTACAAAATATGACGGATGATACTGATGTAAGTGGATCAATACCAGACTGGGAAGCCTGGGGTGAAAATCTAGGAGGTAACCCTGGTAGTAAGTTCAAACCCAAATCAGTGTTTCTCCCTAATATACAGTGTGAGGCCATTGATGTATTTGAGAAGGGGGTCTTGAATGACCTTCATAAAATTAGATACAGGAAGACACCATGTAATAAGAAAAACCTTACAGCTGAACAAATCACCTCCATTGATAATTTAAAGGCGGATCAAAGTATTGTAATTCGCCAATCAGACAAGGGAGGCAACGTGGTTGTCCTAGACAAACAGAAGTATTTGACAGAGGGATTGAGACAACTTAATGACAACAAATGTTAGTGTAAGACAAACATGGCCGAAGTATTAAAATCAACACCATGTATAGAGAGACATTGGTTGAATGGAGAGACAGAGGGTTGTCGGAATGGGAGGAATTTAACTATCTGTACTATGCGCACCCCAGAGTACGATCCTCTATCTACTCCCTAAAATTCACAAGGAGATTTCTAATCCGCCAGGGCGACCTATAGTTTCCTCCATAGGATCGCTATTAGAGAATACATCAAGATTTATTGACTACTATTTAAGATCTTATGTAGTGGCTTTACCCTCGTATCTTAGAGACACGACACATTTTTAACCATCATTGATGGGATACACTGGGAAAACAATTTCACTTTAGTTTCCCTTGATGTAAGTAGCCTCTATACTAGTATTCAACATGATTTAGGTCGTCAGGCTATCCAACACTTTTTTAAAACCAGATCTATTTCACTTTTTCATCTTTCTCAGATGTTAATGATGATGAATAAGATTTGTTTAATGAACAACTTTTTCATCTTTAACGACACCAAATATAAACAGTCACAGGGCACAGCAATGGGAACCTGCTTTGCCCCCATCTACGCAAATGTATTCATGGGCTGGTGGGTGGAGCAGGTTGTCGCTGAAATGGCAGAATTCAACAATGTGGCCCTGTGGCTGCATTACATCGATGATATTTTCTTTATTTGGTGCGGAGATGAAGGGTCAGCTAGTATCTTCATTGACAAATTGAATAGAAATAGACTGAATATGCAGTTTACAGAAAACATCAGTAGGAACTCAATGGAGTTTCTAGATGTTCTTTTGGAAGTCAAAAACAATCAGTTGACGTCCAAATTATTTCGAAAAGAAACCGCAGGCAACAGCATCCTTAATGCCAACTGCAGCCATCCATGGAATTTGGTACAGAGTATGGAGAGCTGTTGCGCGCTAAGAGGAACTGCAGCACTGATGCTGCTTTTAAGTGTGAGGAAGTGATCATGTGCCAAAGGTTTAGAGAGAGGGGATATAGCACGAAAACTGTTAATGATGCAATCTCCAGAGTAGAGATGAAATCTCGTAATGAATTAATATATCCCAAACAAAAAGAAGCAAAGAGGGAGAATATCAGATTCATCACCACTTTTTCAGGACAATCTAGTGAGGTACGTAAAATATTTAAAAAACATTGGCATGTACTACTCACTGATGAACATCTTAAAGAGGATCTGGGAAGCAATCCACAGATCACCTTTAGGAAAGGGCGATCTCTAAGAGACAAACTTAGTCACAACCACATTACAGATCGAAACGTAAACATTTGTTCGGGCACACCTGGCTTTAGATGTTGCCAAAAATGCAAAGAATGCAGGAGTAGTATTGACTGTAACAAATTGCTAGTACCTAATTCTAAAAGGGAATTTGTGATTAGGAAGAAACTTACCTGCAATACCACATATTGCGTATATGTCTTGATCTGTCCATGTAATAAGTGGTATATTGGCAGCACGAAACATGCAGCCAAGAAACGAGTATTGAAACATCTTCGTGCCATACGTAACAACAATAAACAGTATCCCATAGCTCGCCATTTACATGAAAAGCATTTACAGGATGATACGTTAGTCCGTATGGTGGTGATTGATTCTGTTAATCTGGGTGTGAGAGGGGGCAACAGAGAATTGTCATCAAGGAAATTGGAATCCCGTTATATTGTGGATCTGGAAAGTTTGTCACCAAAAGGGTTAAATTTGAGCGAAGAATTAGCAATACATTTGTATGAATAACTAACTGAATAGGAGGTATGTATACCAGTCTGGTTTTAAGATTTTTAAATTTTGTTGTATTTCAGATGGGGTCACCTCTTTTGCAACATGGAATATCTATAACTTAAGGAAGATACGTTGGACTATTTTTGGCATTTATGTAGTTTATATGGAGTCAACTCAATTTATATCATGATGATAGAATATTAGATGTATATGTGCCTAAATGTAATAATACATGTTCCAACGATATTATTTATTTTCAAATGGAGTTTGATACATACGTTATCCGCATTTTATTTTTCTGTTATTACGTGTTATGTAAATCTCCTAAACAGATGCATTATGGAAATGATTCAATATTGAAGTATAATACATTGAGAATATTGTAACTTACAGCTAAGATATTATTTGTTACTCTATATGTGATAACATATGGGACATTCAATGAGTTTATGATATTCCAAGATGGACACGAAATAAAATTTTCGCACTGGTGTGGTGAGTCCGTTTTTGAATACGATGAAAAAGATGTATTTAAACATGGTGGATTTGAACTTGTACGAGTGTGATCAAGCCGTAAAGGTGAAACGCGTCGTTTTTTACTTGCCGAATAAATTAACTGCATTCAACCTGGGTGTCCGAGTGTTTCTCGTCATTGTGGGAACTTGTGGAATGCATATATATATATATATATATATTATCTACTGGCGGTTGCCAGTAGATAGTTATAGTTAGGACCGAGTTCCCATAGGAAATCTGAAAGTTCTATTTTGAATACCTTTAGTGCTGGTTGACTTATGTTCGTGAAATTTTCAAAACTAATGGGGCGCTCCGCTCAGCTCCTACCCTGAAAGTCTCGGGGTGATTCGTCAAGCGGGGGCTGAGAAAAAAGGGGGGTCCCAAAACGCGTTTTCCCCATGCATTTTCCCATAGGACCTTTAGTCGAAGGTACAGCCCGAACGGCTGAACAGAATTACTTGAAATTTGGCAAAGAGGTAGTCCTCAGGTCAGGCATGTGCCTTTTGCATATATGGTGTAAATCCGTTCAGTAGTTCCTGAGAAAATCAAAAGTAAAATCATATACATATCTGGGCGGAGCCTAACCACACATCTCATTGTGAGATCTGATTGGCTGTCAGCACTTCACCCAAGAAGTGTTGGCAGCCATCTTGGAACCAATATACATGATAGCACTTCATTAAAAAGCATTGCAGTTAATAGAAGGTTTTAAGACTTTAGTTACATTATAAATCATTTGTTGATGGTACCATACTCATTTTAGGAATTGTGGTATGTTCTAAGGTGATTTTACCATGTGAAAAAGCCTTCTGCTGGGATATCATGAATCATCTTTGAGAGAAAACTATTTTCACATGCTTTTCCCACAGAGGTTTGGAAGGTGATCTATAAGCTAAACTGAGAGCATATTTGCTGTAAATTCACATTATCTTTCTCAGTCATGTGAGAATGAAGTCTGACATTCTCAGTAAAACATGTACATCCAACAAGGGCAGAGACTGTCAGTTGATTCCTTTGTGTTCTACTGCAGCTTCCCAGAGTGTTCCAAAGAACGGCTAGAGCGCTAACAGTCTTACTTATGACAAAGGTATGGCACACCTGAAGCCATCTTGATTGGAATAAAGTGGTAACATTTAAAACATTTAATTTTAAAAGGAACAAAATGAGAGGGTTCATTTTGCCATAGAATGTATGATTAGTGCTGCAGAAAGAAAAATTAGGGCACATTTTGAGTGACTTCTCAAATCCTCTTCTATTTCATTAAAGAATTCTGACATGCAGCCTAAACATGCACTTTCAATACCAGAAGCAGACTTCCCTGGTGAGCAGTAGCTTTACTACAGTGATCTAATGAGGAACTAGAGTGCTACCATTCAGAATTTATGGCAAATGTGTCACATCTGAATGCCTTCTTGATGGAACCAAAGTAAACAAGCATTGAAAATGCAATAGGTCTCGCCCTCTTTTAAGTTAAAGCAATTCTGTTTGTAATTAGGTGGCTTTTTAGCTTTGCTTTTATTAGTGTTTTTCAAAATTTCATGTACATA
Source organism: Triturus cristatus (assembly GCF_964204655.1). NCBI lineage: Eukaryota > Metazoa > Chordata > Amphibia > Caudata > Salamandridae > Triturus > Triturus cristatus. The sequence continues at coordinate 23,405,186 of NC_140593.1, read as the reverse complement.
AAATGCATATATGTGTATGTATGCATGCATTTATATTTGTATTTATATAGATATGCAGATTATATATATGTTTATATATGTATGTATATATATATACACATACATATATATAAATGCATATGCATATATGTGCATATATGTGCGTGTAGAGAGAGGTAGAGAGAGGTAGAGAGGTAGAGGTGTAGAGGTAGAGACATAGAGGTAGAGAGGTAGAGGTAGAGAGGTAGAGAGTAGTAGAGAGAGAGGTAGAGAAAGGTAGAGAGGTAGAGAGTAGAGGATGAGTAATAGAGAGTAGAGAGAGAGTAGTAGAGAGTAGTAGAGAGAGTAGCAGAGATTGAGTAGGAGAGAGTAGTAGAGTGAGTAGTAGAGAGTGAGTAGTAGAGAGTAGTAGAGAGTGAGAAGTAGAGAGTAGTAGAGAGTAGTAGAGTGAGTAGTAGAGGGAGTAGTAGAGAGTAGTAGAGAGTGAGTAGTAGAGAGTAGTAGAGAGGAAGTATTAGAGATTGAGTAGTAGAGAGTAGTAGAGAGTGAGTAGTGGAGACTGAGTAGCAGAGAAAGAGTAGTAGAGAATGTATAGTAGAGAATGAGTAGTAGAGTGAGTAGTAGAGAGTAGTAGGGAGAGTAGTAGAGAGTGAGTAATAGAGAGTAGTAGAGAGTGAGTAGTATAGAGTAGTAGAGAGTAGTAGAGAGAGTAGTAGAGAGTGAGTAGTAGAGAGTGAGTAGTAGAGAGAGAGTAGTAGAGAGTGAGTAGTAGAGAGTAGTAGAGAGTGAGTAGTAGAGAGTAGTACAGAGTGAGTAGTAGAGAGTGATTAGTAGAGTGTAGTGGAGTAGTAGAGAATGAGTAGTAGAGAGTAGTAGAGAGTGAGTATTAGAGTGAGTAGTAGGGAGTAGTAGAGAGTGAGTAGTAGAGTGAGTAGTAGAGTGAGTAGTGGAGAGAAAGTAGTAGAGAGTGCGTAGTAGAGAGAGAGTAGTAGAGAGTAGTAGAGAGTGAGTGGTAGAGAGTGAGTAGTAGAGAGAGTAGTATAGAGTAGTAGAGAGTGAGTAGTAGAGAGTGAGTAGTAGAGAGTAGTAGAGAGTGAGTAGCAGAGAGAGTAGTAGAGAGTAGTAGAGTGAGTAGTAGAGAGTGAGTAGTAGAGAGAGAGAGTAGTAGAGAGTGAATGGTAGAGAGTAGTAGAGTGAGTAGTGGAGAGTAGTAGAGAGTGAGTAGTAGAGAGAGTAGTAGAGAGTGAGTAGTAGAGTGTTTTAAAGAGTAGTAGAGTAGTAGAGAGTGAGTAGTAGAGAGTGAGTAGTAGAGAGTAGTAGAGTGAGTAGTAGAGAGGGAGTAGTAGAGATAGAGTAGTAGAGAGTAGTAGAGAGTGAGTAGTAGAGTAGTAGAGAGTGAGTGGTAGAGAGTAGTAGAGAGTGAGTAGTAGAGAGTGAGTAGTAGAGAGTAGTAGTAGAGAGTAGTAGAGTACTAGAGAGTAGTAGAAAGTGAGTAGTAGAGAGTGAGTAGTAGAAAGTAGTAGCGAGTGAGTAGTAGAAAGTGAGTAGTGTAATTTAAAAGGAACACAATGAGGAGGTTCATTTTGCCATAGAAATTATGATTAGTGAGGAAAAAAGAAAAATTAGGGCACATCTTGAGTGACTTCTCAAATCCTCTTCTATTTCATTAAAAAATTCTGCCATGCAGACTGAAACATGCACTTTCAATACCAGCAGCAGAATTCCCTGGTGAGCAGTAGCTTTACTACAGTGATCTAATGAGCAACTAGAGTGCTACCATTCAGAATTTATGGAAAATGTGTGACACATCTGAATGCCTTCTTGATGGAATCAAAGTAAACAAGCATTGAAAATGCAATAGGTCTCGCCCTCATTTAAGTTAAAGCAATACTGTTCGTAATTAGGTGGCTTTTTGGCTTTGCTTGTATTAGAGTTTTTCAAACTTTCATATACATACCATGCATATGTATGCATATATGTATATGTTTGCATGGATTTATATTTATATAGATATGCAGATTATATTTATATGTTTATATATGTATATATATATATATATATATATATATTCACTGAAAAAACCATAGGTTTCAGGGGTGTTATAGTTAGCTGGACTTTTCACTTGTACAAAACCATTGAAATTCCCCCGTTATAGTTAGTTCAGCTAACTATAACTCGCGCGCCCGCAATGCACTGCTGATGATGTCACATATTACATCACTCATGACATGGTCAGTGACATCACTCATGACATCACTCATGACATCTCAAATGACATCACTGATGACATCATCCAGTGAATGTGTGTTTTTCTGAAAATTAAATATGTTTTATATATGTATATCTCAAGGTCGATGGAAGAATAAATGGGTATATAAGTGTCTAAAAGGATGATTTGTTTTTGAAAAATTGATTGTGTAACTGACTGATTAAGTGTATCATAGTGAATACATGGCTTAGTGAGTAATGTTTAAATATGTAAATATCTGTATCAGTATCTCACTTTGTGTATAAGTGGCTGCATGGGTTGGTGAGTAGCTACATGGGTGTCTATACAGGTTATTAGTTGGTTTTTTGAGTATCAGTCTGAGTGTCTGCATGGTTCGGTGGGGGGTATTATGTAGTGCATAGGTGCATGAATGAATGACTCACTCTTTGTATGTGTTGAAGACAGCATGTGTGCAGGACTGTATGGGTGGATGAGTGTGTGTATGGGTGTGTTAGTGAGTGAATGACTGTCTCAATAGTGTCTTTATGAGTAACTACATATGTTTTAAACTAGTATATGTGACTATTGGTGTATATAAGTGAGTATATGTGAGAGTGAGAGATTGAAAGAGTTCCTGTATGAATAAGTATGTGTTTCTATAAGTGATTGTTTAAAAGACTAAGTATGTGTAAGTTTCCGTAGAAATAAGTGTGGTGGTGTGTGTATAACTGTATATGCAAGTAAATGTATGTTTGATTCTTTATTAGCATGAGTGACTATGTGTGTGAGTAAATCTATGGATGAGTGGCATTGTGTAACAGGATGTATAGGTGTATGAGTACATATGATGAGTGAGTACATGTATGAGTGACTGTATAGGACTGTTGGTGAATGAGTGGATGTGTATGTGGATCTTAGAATTACTGAAGAGGTTGTTGTAACTGGTATTGGTATGTCCATTGTTTTGAAAAGTTTAGTCTCTATTTTTGAATGTGTGTATCAAAGGTTATATTAGGGTATGAGGAGGTCTGCCACTCTATCACAAGGATGATGTCATCAGTGATGTCATCAGTGATGTCATTTGAGATGTCATCAGTGATGTCATGAGTGATGTCACTGACCATGTCATGAGTGATGTAATATGTGACGTCATCAGCAGTGCATTGCGGGCGCGCGAGTTATAGTTAGCTGAACTAACTATAACGGGGGAATTTCAATGGTTTTGTACAAGTGAAAAGTCCAGCTAACTATAACAACCCTGAAACTTATGGTTTTTTCAGTGAATTTCTGAGGTTTTTTAAATGCTAATTCCTAACTATAACGTGCCTGAAACCTATGGTTTTTTCTGTGAATTTCAAAGTTTTTTTAAATGCTAATTTCTAACTATGCCTACAGAGATAGGACATGTGAAGAAAGAAGAAAAAATGCACAGAAAGAAAAAAATGAAGTGCAGAAAGAAGCAACAGAAGTCCTCAAAGACGAAGAAAAGTGCAGGAAGAAGGATAACGTGCAGAAAGAACAAAAAGAAGAGCAGAAAGAAGCCTTGTTGCAAAATCATCCTGTACCCTCAACTTTTTCAGACGGATACTGGTGGTAACTGAGTCTGACTAACCAGTCCTAGAGTCAGTGCTATGTTAAAAGACACTTAGAATATAGTGAAAACACCTACATACACTAGGGAACATTATGCGTTGGGGTCCCCCTGTGATTAGCATGACCTCCTCTGTAAGCCCCTAGTTTTTAATAGGGCAGGGGGATTAAAAATACCTCTTAAAACAGGCCACAGGGCGTTTTTGCACACGTTAACTCAGGCCCCGTCCCCTCCCTTCACCACTGTGTAAACACGCCCTGTGTCCATTTTTAGTTGGGAGATTAAGTTCATTTGAATCCTGAGGGTCCCTAGGGTCCAACTAGCCCACTAGGTACCTCCAGTAAGTGCCACAGAGCTGCGTTGCAGAGAGGTGTAAAAAGTGGAACGGCCTGTACCACCTCTCTGCAATGCAGCTCAGTGGTGCTTACTGGAAGCACTTGGTGGGCTAGTTACCCCCCAAGGGCCCTCAGTATTGAAGGGAAATTATATCCCCAATTTAAAACGTGCCATAGTGCGTGTTTGCACACGTCACCTCATGCCCCGTCCCCTCCCTTAACCACTGTGTAAACGCGCCCTGTGGCTGTTCTGAGTTGAGAGATTAAGTCCCCTTGAATCCTAAGGGTCCCTAGGGTCAAACTAGACCACTAGGTACCTCCAGTAAGCGCCACAGAGCCGCGTTGCAGAGAGGTGTAAAAAGGGGCTTGGCCTCAGAACACCTGTCTGCAGCGCAGCTCCCTGGCGCATACTGGAGATGCCTGTTGGGCTAGTTGGCCCTCAGGGACCCTCAGTATTGAAGAGGAATTAATTCCCCAACTTACAACTCGCCAGGGGGCGCGTTTGCAGAGTGCTGCAAGGAGGGGGCGTGGCCGCTGGCACAATGCCAGTCTTTTATTTATTTTAATTTTTTAAGAAGGGGGGATGTGTGGTTCCCCTTGTTATTCTAATTTATTGGCCCTGATGACCCCATCCCCCAGGGCCTGTCTCCTAATTATATTTTTTTGACCCCAATCCCCAGGGCCGGCCACTGTTTTTTAATATTTTAAAAATAAATATATTTATAGACACACCTAGGACATGCTGGACAAACCGTACGTACCTATCACCATGACGATTTGCGTAATATTCATTAAAAGGCGACTATGCATACAATGAATCCACGTGGAATGTATTTACACCACTAGTGAAGCTCTGACATGTCTGATGCCCTACCGTGCCTAATCCCGGTAGACACCCTTGTCGGTTATTTATACAAACATGGGTAGCTATTGACGGGCACATTTAATACACATGCACACCAAGCCATTCAAAGGGGATTCGACAAAAATTCAACCAAAACTATGCAAGAAACCCCCCTCACGTTTAATAAAACACACATCCACTGCCGGATGTGTAATACTTTTTATTTTACTCTCTGGAAAGGGGACGAACTTCACTTGAGAGTCGCAGCGCGCTCCTGGCAGAGCCCAATGCTGTGTTACACCCACCATTGCCTGCTGAGTGCCACACACCTCTGTGTTGTATTCCACTAGCTAGTGCATATGCTATGACACTCTCTAGCCCATGTGCACTGTAACACCACCCTGTGAATATTTCATGCCACACTTGTCTTCGCACGGGTTATATTGCCCCATCTAACGTGCCTTCCTCTATGCCTATGTTATAACGCACAGTGCTATGCCATACATATTACAATCTGGGATCCATATCTTTGTCACAGTGCATATACAACGTTACACTCCCCAGCACATATTTTATATTACAACTTTAGATACTAGTTAGGTTACACAACACTGCCCTGTGCATATTACACTCCAAGGCGCATATCGCATAGCACACGCTAGTGCCTGTGCTATCTCGCACTCTCCAATGAATCTGTCATTGCGCACAATGTATTGCATATTATATTTCATGCCCGGTTCATCTTGCATCACACTTTTTGGTGCATAGTTTATACCATACACTATATCTAGTTTTCATTTTCAATCGTGCTCTCAGGACTATGTTCTATATAACACTGTGTTCACCTACTTTTTTCACGGGCATTACATTTTGCGATAGGGGGTGGAGGGTCAGGGGGTGTTTCTGCCAAGTGAGCCCGGAGTCACAGTCATAAACGTCCTCTTCTTCCTGAATAAAAGTGAGATTATGCTGCATACTTGTTCATATTTTAAGTAGTTCGCACAGACACACGTTTTAAAAACAATAAAGTTCCTAATACCCGCCTTCTCTGAACAGTTAGCTTGCTGCCCCATCCCCCTCCTCCCTATCCTCTGTTGTGTGAATCCATGGACTAGCCTCCTCCCTCCTGCCATGCATGGTCTGATGTGCTGCCACTGCCCTCAATTTAGTATGATGTACCAGTCCTCTCCTCCTGCCCTCCATTGCCCAATTCTATGCCCCATCATTGACCTCCTGCTTAAACTCTGTGCTTAGCTTGCTGCCCCTATTCTCCTTCCCCCTGCCCTCCGATGTCTTTGTGCATGCCCCTGATCCATCCTTTTTGCCCACCATGTTCCATGGACCTGCCACTCCTATCTACTTTGAGTGTTCTGTTGAGATGCCACTCCCCTCCCACCTGCCTAGCATTGTCAGATGACTGTAACCTGTCCCTGCCACCTCCACCCTGCCTGTCCACATGCCATGCCCCTATCCTCTTCCTCCTGTCCTACATGGTCCATTGTACTGCCACACCCTTCTGCCCTCCCTGGTCTGTTGTGCTGCAACTGCTCCTCCTGCCTGCCCCGTGCGGTCTGTTGTGAGGCCCCTTCCCCTGAACTTTCTTGTCTGTGCACAGGTCCTGACCCTCCCTTCTATCCTCTATCGTCCTTTGTGCATGCCCCTGCACCCTCCTTCTTGCCCATCATAGCCATTGTGCTGCCACTAACCCTCCCACTTTCCATGCATGGTCTTCTGTGCTGCCATGGCCCCTCCCACCTTCCCTGTGTGGTCAGTTAGCTGCCCCTGAACCCCTCCCACCTTCCCTCCATGGTCTGTGTGTATGCCATCACAGTCTCACTGTTGCTCTTCATGGTGTGTCTTGCTTCTAGTGCCCATCCTGCCTGACCTCCATGGCTGTCTTGCTGCTCCTGCCCCCTTGCCCCCAGCCCTCTGTTTACATGTGCAGACCCATACTCCCTCCCTCCTGGCTTGTCTGTTCCATTGTAATGCCCCTGATCCGTCCCTCCTGCCCTTTATGGTCTGTTATGCTGCAGCTTTCTCTCCTGTCTGTCCATTATGGTCAGCTAGCTACCATTGCCTCTTGCCCCTCTGTTCTCTGTTGTCCATGTGCATGGTCTTGTCCCCTCCCTCTTGCTTTCTATGGATTGTTGTGCTGCACTCCCGTCCCGCATGCCCTGTGTGGTGTATTGTGCTGCTGCAAACCCTGATGCCTGCCCTGCAGGGTCAGTTTGGTGCACCTCTCCATGTCCCTCCTGTCCTCTGTTATCCAAGTCCATGTCCCTACCCCATTTCCTTCCATGATCCAATGTACCATACTTGCGAACATTTTGAACTTGATAAGAGGAAGATTTTGAAAAAAAACTGGGGTATTGATTTTCCCCTTTGAGTTACATTGAGTTACATTGAAAAAGAGGAGATTGTAGACAGGAGACAGATCAAATAAAGCCCATTTGAGCTTAAAAACATTGGACGTTTCCTGGCTGAATCCGGTCTGTTGGCATGTATGGTTGTACTACCATTGCCTCTTCCTTCTGCCCACAATGGTCTATTACATTGCCACAGCCTCTCTTGCAAGTCCTGTATTGTTGGTTTGTTGCCCCTGCCCCCCTTTCCACTGCCCTCCATAGTCTGTTGTGCTGCCACGGCCCTTCCTGCCTGCTCAGTGAGGTTAATTTGTTGCCTTTGCATCCTCCTACCTGCCTTCAATTTTCAGAGTCCGTGCCCCTGGCCTTTGCCTCTCAACAGTATTCTAATGAACAACTAGATTGCTAACATTCTATATTTATTACAAAAGTGTGGAACGCCTGATGTCATCTTGATGTAATCAAAACTGTAATACCTAGAGCATTTCCTTTAGAAATTACATATATGAAAGGGTCTTATTGGCATCAAAATTATGGTTAGTGCTCTAAAAGACTAAAATAAGGACATATTTTCTGAGTTTTCAAATAGCGACAAAGCACTTTTAAATTATTTGTTACCTTTATGTTTTTTTATCCAGTTGACCACTTGATTAAATGTTGCACTTAGGGGAGAGTATGTGGTGTTACTTCCAGAACTGCAGACTTTGCAACTGGGGAACCAGGTTGGAGTTTCTGCTTCAGCTCGACATTCTGTGATTCTGGTCAAATCACTTAGTCTCCCCATGTCTACAACCAAAATGAATTTGTTCTTGTGTGATGTAACCAATGCTCATGTAAAGCACTCCAATACCTGACAAGTCTGCACTATATAACACTGCAAAAACACAAAATAATACGTGTTTTGCACACTTCTGTCATTGGGCTATATTTCGGGCTACATCTGGGTGATTTTGGGCTACATTTGCGCTCGTTTGTCTCCGGTGGCCATCTTGGGAGATTTATGTTATGAAGTTTCCTAATTTCCTCATGTACTGCAGTCTCCTCAGTAGGAAATGCTTTCAGTTTTTTACTTTGATTCCATCAAGAAGGTATTCAGATATATCACACATTTGCCATAAATTCTGAATGTTAGCACTCTAGTTGCTCATTAGATCACTGTAGTAAAACTACTGTTCACCATGGAAGTCTGCTGCTGCTATTAAAAGTGCATGTTTCAGTCTGCATGTCAGAATTTTTTAATGAAATAGAAGAGGATTTGAGAAGTCACTCAAAATGTGCCCTGATTTTCTTTCTTCAGCATTAATCATAATTTCTATGTCAAAATGAACCCCCTCATTGTGTTCCTTTTTAAATTAAATGTTTTAAGTTTTACCAGTTTATTCCAATCAAGATGGCTTCAGGTGTGCCATACTTTTGTCATAATGAAGACAGTAAGCGCTCTAGTTGTTTTTAAGAACACTCTGGGACATTCTGTCATTGGGCTATACTTGGGCTACATCTGGGTGATATTTGGGCTACATTTGGGCTCTTTTGTCTCCGGTGGCTATCTTGGGAGACTTATTTGTTATGAAGTTTCCTAATTTCCTCATTTACTGCAGTCTCCTCAGTAGGAAATACTTTCAGTTTTTTACTTTGATTCCATCAAGAAGGCATTCAGATGTGTCACACATTTGCCATAAATTCAGAATGTTAGCACTCTTTTTGCTCATTAGATCACTGTAGTAAAGCTACTGCTCACCAAGAAAAACTGCTGCTGGTATTGAAAGTGCATGTTTCAGTCTGCATGTCAGATTTTTTTTATGAAATAGAAGAGGATTTGAGAAGTCACTCAAAATGTGCCCTAATTTTTCTTTCTGCAGCACTAATCATACTTGTTATGGAAAAATGAACCCCCTCATTTTGTTCCTTTTTAAATGAAATGTTTTAAGAGTTACCACTTTAATCCAAGCAAGATGGCTTCAGGTGTACCATACGTTTATCATAAGTTGGACTGTTAGCGCTCTAGTTGTTCTTTGGAACACTCTGGGAAGCTGCAGTAGAACACAAAGGAATCAACTGACAGTTTCTGCCCTTGTTGGATGTACATGTTTTACTGAGAATGTCAGACTTCATTCTCACATGACTGAGAAAGATAATGTGAATTTAAAGAAAATAAGCTCTCAGTTTAGCTTATAGATCACGTTCCAAACCTCTGTGGGAAAAGCACGAGAAAATATTTTTCTCTCAATCATGATATCCCATCAGAAGGCTTTTTCACATGGTGAAATCACCTTAGAACATACCACAATTCCTAAAATGAGTATGGTACCATCAACAAATGATTTATAATGTAAATATCTGCGGACGTGCGCAGATGCACAGAGACACTGAGAATCTTTGAATTGGCTCAGACGGAATCGGGCTCTGCCATCCCTTGTAATAGTATGTGAATTGTTTTAAATAAGTCAAACGTCAGTTTTAACTGCATTGTGAAGCTGTTTTAAAAATCGATTTTATTTCGTTGTAATTGTGTCACATTTCCTGCTATCAGCCACATAACGCTGTATTTAGTACTGTCTCGCTTACCTGAGGTTGCCTGTTGCCTCTCCCCGGTCCACGACGGGTGTAGTCCCGATTGTTGTGGAGGGAGAAAAGGCAACTTCCGGTGCACAGGGGTTGGCGCTCTAGTTTTCGCGCCTCATTTTTCCTTAAACCCGGATGCTCTGGCAATCGCGCAGCGGACGCGCGCAGATGCACAGAGACACTGAGAATCTTTGAATTGGCTCGGACGGAATCGGGCTCTGCCATCGCTTGTAATTGTATGTGAATTGTTTTAAATAAGTCCAATGTCAGTTTTAACTGCATTGGGAAGCTGTTTTAAAAATCGATTTTATTTCGTTGTAATTGTGTCACATTTCCTGCTATCAGCCACATAACGCTGTATTTAGTTCTGTCTCGCTTACCTGAGGTTGCCTGTTGCCTCTCCCCGGTCCACCACGGGTGTAGTCCCGATTGTTGTGGAGGATGAAAAGGCAACTTCCGGTGCACAGGGGTTGGCGCTCTAGTTTTCGCGCCTCATTTTCCCTTAAACCCGGATGCTCTGGCAATTGCGCAGCAGACGCGCGCAGCGGGCGCGCCGATGGCGCGCCTTCGGCACGCCAAAGGCAAGCCCGTCTACGCCCGTCCACGCCAGTACGGGCCTGAGGGCCATGAACGCTGGTGGAATCAGCCTGAAATCTATCAACTACAGCTCCTACTCACTTCACTCACTGTGTTCTAAAAACCTAGACATATGTATGCACGCTATGAACGCTTCAAATTATAAAAGTCAGAATACACAGTGCGTGCACTGTGACTTCACGCTGGCACCGATCTGTAAAGCGCATACGAGCCCAGACTCACCTGTTCTTATAAATATGTTTTTACTGAACTGTAGATCGGTCCCTAAGCATAGCTCTGAACTTGCCATGTTACTGGAACATTTAAAGCCTGATGTTCTCTTCCTTACGGAGACATTGCTCCATACGGAGTCTGACCCCACTCTTGTACAAATCATCCCGCCAGACTATTCTATATACAGGAATGACCGGAAATCCGGAAGAGGGGGAGGAATAGCCATTATTTTTAAAAATACTTTTGAATGTCGAGGTACTGATAGCCCTCTGTCTGATTGCGAGAGTATGACCTTCTCGCTTGAGATTTCCCCCACAAGTACGTTCTCGGGCATTTTGGCATACCGCCCTTCAGGCAATGCAAACAATTTCATTAAGGCTCTGCCTACTGTAATAGCAGAACTTGCTATGAGACCCGCGAATTTCACTTTTTTGGGTGACCTTAATCTTCATATAGACGACCCCTGGAATAAAACTGCATCGGAGATGGCAGAGAGCCTAGTAGCTCTCCAGTTCAAGGAGAAAGTGGGAAAACCGACACACTCTAAAGGTCATCTTTTGGACCCGTTTTTTAGTAATTGTGACAAGGTTACTACAGGACCCCCAGTCCCCTTACCATGGACTGACCATTTCCTGATTCCCATAATATGGGAAATTACCGACCCGAAACATCTGTCAACAATACTATAATATGTAAACGTAATTGGCCTAGACTTTCAGCCGACCAGTGGAGGTCAGTTTTGGAAGCCAATAGACCGCCTTGGGAGGATAACTGCACTGTAGGGAAAGCAAATGAGGAGTTTAACTCCTGGATCCAGGCATCTCTGGATACGGTTCTTCCTAAGAAACGTGTCTCTATGTCACACCGTTCTAAAACTGCACCGTGGTATACTGATAATCTACGGACATCAAAACGGCATAGTAGACGGCTTGAAAGGAAGTGGAGGATAGACTATTCTGTTCTCAGTAAAGCAGAATATAGGGAATCTATCAAACAATATAAAGCTGCAATTAAGAGTACACAAGCCACTTTTTATGAACACAAAATTATGCAAGCCGCAAACTCCCCCAAAGAAATTTTTAAAATTGCCAGGATGCTCACTAAACTTCCCACGAAACCCCCCAGAGTAGATGATCCTTCTGCACATTGTAATATGTTAGCAGACTTCTTCCATAAAAAAATTCAAACTATTTATCAGGCTTTTTCACCCTCTCATACCGTGAGTGCCACTACTAGCTCAGCGGAACTCACGGTAAAACCTTTTCCTCTCTTAGAACAGTTCCCCCTTCTCGATCTAAAATCAGGTTCTCCCACTGACCCTGCACCCCCCCAAGCACTTATTTTGGTGTCTGATATCATCGGCCCGACAATGCTGAACATGCTCAATTCCTCCATCTCCGCTGGGACTGTCCCTCTCGCATGGAAAGGAGCCATGGTTAAAGCTCTATTGAAGAAACCTAACCTGGACCGGGACATGCTGGCCAATTATCGTCCCATTTCCCTACTTACGTGGGCAAGTAAGATATTGGAAAGACATGTGAATAACACCTTGGTGTCCTTTCTAGAAGAGAACAGCATACTTCACCCTTCCCAGACTGGGTTTCGCCCGCAAATGGGTACAGAGACGGCTCTTCTGGCAGTAACTGAGGAATCAAGAAGGATCTTAGATCTAGGGGGAAATGCAGCTATTATCCTTCTTGACCTCAGTGCTGCTTTTGATACCGTCAATCATGCTACTCTATGCGATGGACTCACGAATGTGGGTGTGTCCGGTTTGGCAGCTCAGTGGTTGCGTTCTTTTCTAACTGGCCGCTCTTTTAGGGTTTTTGAGGGAGATACTGTATCCTCTCAATATCCCCTTCTTTGTGGGGTTCCTCAAGGCTCCGCACTGAGCCCCACCCTATTTAATATATATCTGAAGCCGTTGGCAGAAATTGTCCATCCATTTGGCAATAAAATCGTCTCATATTCAGATGATACTCAGCTCATGGTAGCTCTTAACCATCTGAGAAGACCATCTAACACCTTAGCGAGCTGTTTACAAGAGGTTGCCAAGTGGATGGATCAATCATGCCTCAAGCTGAATGGGGATAAGATGGAGCTTATGCTATTGGGCAACTCTCCTGGTTTTAACTCGGCATCCCTCTGGCCAGTTTGCCTAGGCCCTGCTCCTATACCTAAAGATCAAATCAAGAGCCTTGGCATTTGGATTGATCAGTCACTCTCTTTCAGCTACCAGGCAACTAAACTTTCATCTAGTTGTTTTGGACTTTTGAGGATGCTCTATTAGGTTCTTCCCCTGCTTCCCGCCCACGCCAGAAGAATTATAGTTCAATCACTGATACTCTCTCGTCTGGATTATGGTAATGCTCTGTACCTGGGAGCACCTCAGTACACCATCAATAAACTCCAGGTAATACAGAATTGTGCTGCTCGCAGACTTCTTCAGATTCCCTGGTGGAAGTCTGCAAAACAGGCACTAGAAAGCATGCACTGGTTACCAATTAAGCAAAGGATCCAGTTCAAGGCTATGTGTCTCTCCCACAAGGCCTATTGGAAGAAGGGTACTGCCATTCTTAGTCACTCATCACCCCCTACCACCCAAAAAGAGATCTCCGGTCATCTGAATCCTTTCTTGCTCTCAAACCTAGAATAAAAAAGACCAGATGTAGTGGCCGTTCTTTTTCATACAATGGTGCCATAGGATGGAATGCCCTTCCCCTTCAACTTCGTAAGGAACCCAACCTTCTATCCTTTCGCAGGCTCCTGAAAACCTGGCTCTTCTAAGTCTTCTCTTGCCTCTGTTACTTTGCTTCTGTCCTCAGCGCTGGGAGGCCTACGGGTAGCCAACGCGCTTTACAAATCTCATTTCATTCATTCATTCATTCATGTAACTAAAGTCTTAAAACCTTCTATTAACTGCAATGCTTTTTAATGAGGTGCTATCATGTATATTGGTCCCAAGATGGCTGCCAACACTTCTTGGATGAAGTGCTGACAGCCAATCAGATCTCAGGATGAGATGTGTGGTTAGGCTCCGCCCACATATATATATGATTTTACTTTTGATTTTCTCAGGAACTACTGAACAGATTGACACCAGACCTGCAAAAGGCACATCCCTGACCTGAGGACTACCTCTATGCCAATTTTCAAGTAATTCTGTTCAGCCGTATGGGCTGTACCTTGGACTAAAGGTCCCTATGGAAAATTGCATGGGGAAAACGCGTTTTGGGACCCCCCTTTTTTCTCAGCCCCCGCTTGACAAATCCCCCCGAGACTTTCAGGGTAGGAGCAAAGCGGAGCGCCCCACCTATTTTGAAAATTTTGCGAGGATTCGTCAACCGGCGCCAAAGTTATTCCAAATAGAATGTTGCGGATTTCCTATGGAAACACGGTCCTAACTATAACTATCTACTGGCGACCGCCAGTAGATAATATACACATACATATATATAAATGCATATGCATATATATGCATATATATATGTGCATATGTGTGCATGTACAGAGAGGTAGAGAGGTAGAGGTGTATAGGTAGCGGTGTAGAGGTAGAGAGGTAGAGGTAGAGAGGTAGAGAGTAGTAGAGAGAGAGGTAGAGAGGTAGAGAGTAGAGAGCGAGTAATAGAGAGTAGAGAGTGAATAGTAGAGAGTAGTAGAGAAAGTATCAGAGAGTGAGTAGTAGAGAGTAGTAGAGTGAGTAGTAGAGAGTGAGTAGTAGAGAGTGAGTATTAGAGAGTGAGTAGTTGAGAGTAGTAGAGAGTGAGTAGTAGCGTGAGTAGTAGAAAGTAGTAGAGAGTAGTAGAGAGTGAGTAGTAGAGAGTAGTAGAGAGTGAGTAGCAGAGTGAGTAGTAGAGAGTAGTAGAGAGAGAGTAGTAGAGAGTGAGTAGTAGAGAGTAGTAGAGAATGAGTAGTAGAGAGTGGTAGAGAGAGTAGTAGAGAGTGAGTAGTAGAGAGTGAGTAGTAGAGAGAGAGTAGTAGAGAGTAGTAGAGTAGTAGAGCGTGAGTAGTAGAGAGTGAGTAGTAGAGAGTATTGGAGTAGTAGAGAGTGAGTAGTAGAGAGTAGTAGAGAGTGAGTATTAGAGTGAGTACTAGAGAGTAGTAGAGAGCAAGTAGCAGAGAGCAAGTAGTAGAGAGTGTGTAATAGAGAGTGAGTAGTAGAGAGTGAGTAGTAGAGAGAGTAGTAGAGAGTGAGAAGTAGAGGGAGTAGTAGAGTAGTAGAGAGTGAGTAGTAGAGTGAGTAGTAGAGAGTAGTTGAGAGCGAGTAGTAGAGAATCAGTAGTGGAGAGTGAGCAGTAGAGAGTAGTAGAGAGTGAGTAGTAGAGAGTGAGTAGTACAGACTGAGTAGTAGAGAGTAGTACAGAGTGAGTAGTATAGAGTAGTAGAGTGAGTAGTAGAGAGTGAGTAGTAGAGAGAGAGTAGTAGAGAGTGAGTAGTAGAGTAGTAGAGAGTGAGTGGTAGAGAGTAGGAGAGAGTAGTAGAGTGAGTAGTAGAGAATAGTAGAGAGTGAGTAGTAGAGCGAGTAGTAGAGAGTAGTAGAGTAGTAGAGAGTGAGTAGTAGAGAGTGAGTAGCAGAGAGAGTAGTAGAGAATAGTAGAGAGTGAGTAGTAGAGAGTAGTAGAGAGCGAGTAGTAGAGTGTGAGTAGTGGAGAGTGAGTAGTAGAGAGCGAGTAGTAGAGATAGTAGTAGAGAGTAGTAGAGAGTGAGTAGTAGAGAGTAGTAGAGAGTGAGTAGTAGAGAGTAGTAGAGAGTGAGTATTAGAGAGTGAGTAGTAGAGAGTAGTAGAGAGTGAGTAGTAGAGAGTGAGTAGTAGAGAGTGAGTAGTAGAGAGTGAGTAGCAGAGAGAGTAGTAGAGAGTAGTAGAGAGTGAGTAGTAGAGAGTAATAGAGAGCGAGTAGTAGAGTGAGTAGTGGAGAGTGAGTAGTAGAGAGCGAGTAGTAGAGAGTGAGTAGTAGAGAGTGAATAGTAGAGAGTAGTAGAGAGTAGTAGAGAGAGAGTAGTAGTGAGTGAGTAGTAGAGAGAGAGTAGTAGAGTAGTAGAGAGTGAGTGCTAGAGAGCAGCAGAGAGTAGTAGAGTGAGTAGTAGAGAGTAGTAAAGAGTGAGTAGTAGAGAGTGAATAGTAGAGAGTGAGTAGTAGAGAGAGAGTAGTAGCGAGTGTAGTAGAGAGTGAGTAGTAGAGAGTAGTAGTGAGTGAGTAGTAGAGAGTAGTAGAGAGTGAGTAGTAGAGTAGTAGAGAGTGAGTGGTATAGAGTAGTAGAGTGAGTAATAGAGAGTGAGTAGTAGAGAGTGAATAGTAGAGAGTAGTAGAGAGTGAGTAGTAGAGAGTAGTAGGGCGTGAGTAGTAGAGAGTGAGTAGTAGAGAGTGAGTAGTAGAGAGTAGTAGCGAGTGAGTAGTAGAGAGTGAGTAGTAGAGTAGTAGAGAGTGAGTAGTTGAGAGTGAATAGTAGAGAGTGAGTAGTAGAGAGTAGTAGAGTAGTAGAGAGTGAGTAGTAGAGAGTGAGTAGTAGAGAGTGAGTAGTAGAGAGAGAGTAGTAGAGTAGTAGAGAGTCAGTAGTAGAATAGTAGAGAGTAGTCAGTCAGTGTCAGTCAATGTCAGTCAATGTCAGTTAGTCAGTGTCAGTCAGTCTGTCAGTGTCAGTCAATCAGTGTCAGTCAGTGTCAGTCAATCAGTGTCAGTCTGTCAGTGTCAGTCAATCAGTGTCAGTCAGTCAGTCAGTGTCAATCAGTCAGTGTCGGTCAGTCAGTGTCAGTCAGTCAGTGTCAGCTAGAGCAGCTCTGCTGACCTGGTTCTCTGGCTCTAAAGCAGCCCTGCTGACCTGGTTCTCTCTCTCTAAAGCAGCTCTGCTGACCTGGTTTCTCTGGCTCTAGAGCAGCTCTGCTGACCTCGTTCTTATGGTACAGAGCAGCTCTGCTGATCTAGTTCTCTGGCTCTACAACAGCTCTGCTGACCTGGTTCTTAGGCTCTAAAGCAGCTCTGCTGACCTGGTTCTCTGGCTCTAAAGCAGCTCTGCTAACCTGGTTCTCTGGCTCTACAGCAGCTCTGCTGGCCTGGTTCTCTGACTCTAGAGCAGCTCTGCTGACCTAGTTCTTAGGCTCTAGAGCAGCTCTGCTGGCCTGGTTCTCTGGCTCTACAGCAGCTCGCGAAAATATATTTAAAAATAATATAAGTTTCTTATAAGTACAAATATATTATTTTGATGAATATCTTACATAATCTCTTGCCTTAATATGTATATTAAAGACACATACATATCATTTTGGAACATACATTTTTTTTGCGGGAGTCGCGCACCCAGCGCGCCCCAGCATGTATATGATGTCACGCGGGACCCGCAAGCGTGCAAACATCTCGTACCGTAATGCGCATGTGTCGCGAATGCGCAGGAGCAGGAGTCGCAGACTGGTCGCATACCAATCGCGCATATCACGTGATATTAAATGTATATGATGTACCTGAAAAACACGCAGCCGTCGCACACCATACACGGATCCTTCCTGACTTTTCTAAAATGGTGGCTAGAATGCGCGCACCCACCGTGATGTGTATACTTTGAGTGCGCGACTGCGAAAAAAATTGGATTTTTTTTTTAAAGAAAATGATATAAATATATTAAAATACAAAATGAAAACAAGAAAATTAATCAATATTCCAGTTTTAATTAAAAAATGTTTTTTGCAATTTTCAGAAAAATATATAATGTTATTAATGAATAAAATATTTATAAATAAACAGTTAAAAAACTGTAGAAAATCAGTACAAAAAATATATATAACTACTATCACATTTAAAAGTTAGCATTTAAAAAACCTTTGAAATTCACTGAAAAAAAACATAGGTTTCAGAGACGTTATAGTTAGAAATTAGCATTTAAAAAACCTTAGAAATTCACAGAAAAAACCATAGGTTTCAGGGGTGTTATAGTTAGCTGCCCATTTCACTCGTACAAAACCATAGAAATTCCTCGTTATAGTTAGTTCTGCTAACTATAACTCACGCGCCCGCAATGCACTGCTGATGATGTCACATATTGCATCATTCATGACATGGTCAGTGACATCACTGATGACATCACTGATGTGTGTGCTATGACGTTGTTATTTTCAATTAATCATGCCCACTCGGGTTGAAAGAAGAAAAAGTTTGGATATTACATCTTTATTAACCATGTTGACAAAACACAGCTATCGTTAACTAATGAGGTTGTCTCTGTTATCGGCTTTATAACATTAATACGCTGTTGAGATTGCGGAGGAGAGCCAGATAATAATGCCTAAATGTAATAATACATGTTCCAACGATTTTATTTTTCTGTTATTACGTGTTATGTAAATCTCGTAAACAGATGCATTATGGAAATGATTCAATATTGAAGTATAATACATTGAGAATATTGTAACTTACAGCTACGATATTAATTGTTACTCTATATGTGATAACATATGGGACATTCAATGAGTTTATGATATTCCAAGATGGCCGCGATAGTTGCAATAACATTTTCGCACTAGTGTGGTGAGTCCGTTTTTGAATATGATGAAAAAGATGTATTTAAACATGGTGGATTTGAACTTGTATGAGCGTGATCAAGCCGTAAAGGTGAAACGCGTCATTTTTTACTTGCCAAATATATTAACTGCATTCAACCTGGATGTCCGAGAGTTTCTTGTCATTGCGGGAACTTGTGGAATACATATATATATATATATATATATATATATATATATATATATATATATATATTCACTGAAAAAACCATGGGTTTCACACACGTTATAGTTAGGAATTAGCATTTAAAAAACCTTAGAAATTCAGTGAAAAAACCATAGGTTTCACACATGTTATAGTTAGCTGGACATTTTACTCGTAAAAAACCAATGAAATTGCCCCGTTATAGTTAGTTCAGCTAACTATAACTCGCACGCGCCCGCAATGCACATGGTCAGTGACATCACTCATGACATCACTGATGACATCTCAAATGACATCACTGATGACATCACTGATGACATCATCCAGTGAATGTGTGTTTTTCTGAAAATGAAATATGTTTTATATATGTATATCTCAAGGTCGATGGAAGAATAAATGGGTATATAAGTGTCTAAATGGATGATTTGTTTTTGAAAAATTGATTGTGTAACTGACTGATTAAGTGTATCATAGTGAATACATGGCTTAGTGAGTAATGTTTAAATATGTAAATATCTGTATCAGTCTCTCACTTTGAGTATAAGTGGCTGCATGGGTTGGTGAGTAGCTACATGGGTGTCTATATAGGTTATTAGTTGGTTTTTTGAGTGTCAGTCTGAGTGTCTGCATGGTTCGGTGGGGGGTATTATGTAGTGCATAGGTGCATGAATGAGTCACTCACTGTTTGTATGTGTTGAAGACAGCATGTGTGCAGGACTGTAAGGGTGGATGAGTGTGTGTATGGGTGTGTTAGTGAGTGAATGACTGTCTCAATAGTGTCTTTATGAGTAACTACATATGTTTTAAACTAGTATATGTGACTATTGGTGTATATAAGTGAGTATATGTGAGAGTGAGAGATTGAAAGAGTTCCTGTATGAATAAGTATGTGTTTCTATAAGTGATTGTTTAAAAGACTAAGTATGTGTAAGTTTCCGTAGAAGTAAGTGTGGTGGTGTGTGTATAACTGTATATGCAAGTAAAAGTATGTTTGATTCTTTATTAGTATGAGTGACTATGTGTGTGAGTAACTCTATGGATGAGTGGCATTGTGTAACTGGATGTATAGGTGTATGAGTACATATGATGAGTGAGTACATGTATGAGTGACTGTATAGGACTGTTGGTGAATGAGTGAATGTGTATGTGAATCTTAGAATTACTGAAGAGGTTGTTGTAACTGGTATTGGTATGTCCATTGTTTTAAAAATTTTAGTCTCTATTATTGAATGTGTGTATCAAAGGTTATATTAGGGTGAGAGGAGGTCTGCCACTCTATCACAAGGATGATGTCATCAGTGATGTCATTTGAGATGTCATCAGTGATGTCATGAGTGATGTCACTGACCATGTCATGAGTGATGTAATATGTGACGTCATCAGCAGTGCATTGCGGGCGCGTGCGAGTTATAGTTAGCTGAACTAACTATAACGGGGCAATTTCATTGGTTTTTTACGAGTAAAATGTCCAGCTAACTATAACATGTGTGAAACCTATGGTTTTTTCACTGAATTTCTAAGGTTTTTTAAATGCTAATTCCTAACTATAACGTGTGTGAAACCCATGGTTTTTTCAGTGAATTTGCAAGGTTTTTTAAATGCTAATTCCTAACTATAACGTGTGTGAAACCTATGGTTTTTTCAGTGAATTTGCAAGGTTTTTTAAATGCTAATCCCTAAATATTTCGTTTTTGAAACCTATGTTTTTTTCTGAGAATTTGTATGGTTTTTTATATGCTAAGTTATGTATTTTTAATTAAAGATATTTTTTTTTATTTAAATAAAATTACTTTATATTCATTTATATATTATCTGTATTTTTTTTAAATTATTTTTTTAAATAATTTTTTTTTTTCTTTTTTTTTTTATAATTTTTTTAATTATTTAATGTCCTCTTTTTTTTTTTTTATTTATAAATTCTTGGGGTGCGCGCTCTGAGCGCGCACCTAGTACTATTTCGTATGTTTTTTATGAATTCCGGCGTACGTTATTTACGTACGCAAATATACTTATTGGTGCGCGCTGGGAGCGCGCACCCAGTACGTATGCGTACGTACGTACGCATGCGTCCTACGCCCTCGACGCGGTTTACTTCCGCATACGCTAAAATTACACGCAATAACGGTCGCGTATACGCGTGTTAAACGTATGCGCGCTAGGTGCGCGTATATGACGTATGCACCTGCGCGTTTACGCGTTCGTGCATACGTCATCACGGGGTGCGCGCACGGAGCTTGCGCAGTGCGCGCACCTCGGGTTTATACATAATAAAACAACATTTCTTATTGGTTATCATTACTTTCAGTTTCTAATTGTTTCAATACCACACCCAATCCCCTCATGGCAAGTCATGTGATCAAGAATCATCACTTATGATTGATTTGAAGTACTTTCTGTTCCAGATTCTTCCCAAACCACACCTACTCCCCTCATTATTAGTTCTGATTCCTTTGGAGAAGGAGCTATTCTGTTGTTGAGAGACAATGGCTGAACAGCAACCTACTTCAGACAGTGAGCAGGACACTCTTGAGAGGCAGAGGAACAGGAAGCAGAAGGACAGCTTTGTATGGCAGTTTTTTACTTTTCCTGAGAATGAGAAAAAGGTAAATGCACCAAAAGTTACATGTGTACTTTGTAAAAAAGTCTTATCTCGTGGGAATCCTAACAAGAAATATTCTTTTAGCATTCACACTATGTTGAGACATGTTTACAAAATGCACCCAGCATCTTATCGTCGAGCTTCTGGAGAAAACCCTCCACCTGCTCAGCCGACGACATCAGCAGCAGCTCAGCCGAGCACATCTTCGGCAGCTCAGGGGAGCACTTCAGCTGCGATGGTGCCTTCACCTGTTTCTTTACCTCTTGTTGGTCCACCTTGTTTGGCGAGGTTGTCTACACGGTGCACTGATTGCGGTTCTCTTATTTCTGTGGGGGAGACCAGTCTTGATCTCCTTCAGAGAAAATTTGATGCGCATTCATGCACTAGGCCATAGATGTTTTTTCTTTTTTTGCGTTTTTCTCTTCCTGTTTCCCTCCATTAACTCAAGGGCTCTTTTAAGAGCCACTTATAAACTTAACCAAACAAATTTTTTTTTTGAAAATTTTTTTTAAATTTTTTTTTGAGGTGCGCGCACCCTGCGCGCACCCAAGGTTTTTTTTTTTTCTTTTTTTTTTTTTTTTTTTGAGAGACTCCCCCTTTTTCCTACTAATGCAACTGTGAAATCACCAGAGCAAAACACAACAAATCTCTTCCTGTAATTCCTATTTGCACACAGAGTCATGTTTTCACATTAGTCACAAAACGAAAAATCTTTGCCAATTTGAATGCACACTTACTGCTCTTTTATGTTGGCAAGTGAAAATCACTTTTACAGACTGACACATTATGAATCCACTTTTCAGATTTTTTTAAATGCACATGTCCAGACTGCTTTTTCAGACCACAAACCATGTGTATGCTGGGTTACTGCCTACACTCCAGCAAGGGCAACCAGCCTTAGTGATGCTGAATGTATTTGCAATACAGACTGAAACCTCAAAACCCCACAGCACATTATCAGAGCCAGGACCTCTGTTCTCTACACCTCTCTCCACTCAGCAGAACCAGATAATGGGAATCTTTCCCTCTATTTTTCCACACATATATATGTTAATTTCAAATCTCACTGCTTCCCCCTTTTTTTCAAATGTAATCACACATTTCTATTGCTTGAAAACCAACCCTTTTCCAAAAGTACCCTTCCCCCTACTTCACTTCTGCCTAGTTCCCTTCCCCCAACTTGACTTCTGCCTGCTACCATAGCAACAGCTCATGGAACACTGCTGTGTGGAGTTAGGTCAGAAGTTCGCCACACAATGTTTCAATTCCACAGAGCAAGAGTGCTTGACTTTTCAAACCTTACAGCAAATCCATAGTACTGTTCTTTGGTAACACATTTTTCTGAACCAATACAAAACATGCTTCTATTATTTTACACATACAGCCTAGTTTTTAGTGTAGAATGGTATGAAACAGCCAATCAGTTCTTTTTTTTTTTTATAAAAAATATGTATGCCTCCATTTCCAAACTGTCTTTCATTTCTTTTTACCATTCTACTGAATTACACCTCCTGAGTGCATCCAGATCTCCTTTGAAGATGTTCACAGTGTGGATTGTAGGACACAGCTATGTCTTCTGGAGTGAAAAATTTGCAGAGAAAAGAGGTATGGTGAGAGACCTTGCTTTGCCAAATGTAGACATCAAGTGGATTGGTCAGAGAGGGTTAAAGTGGCACCAATTAATGCCTTTGGTGAAAACCTTTCAACATCTCCCACAGCCTAACCTTATTATTGTGCACTGTGGTGGTAATGATCTAGGCACTTTAACTGGGGTTGGTTTGGAAATGCTTATTAAGGACACCTTTGTGCAATTGATGTCGCTTTTTCCACAAACTGCCTTTGTATATTCTAACATATGCCAAAGGCAAAAGTGGAACTGGTCCAACCAATTTTGTCCGCAGATTGACAAAGCAAGGAAGCACGTCAACAAATCTATTTCTGCTTTCCTCAGAGACTATGGTATGGGTTCCATTTACCACAACAACTTGCGTTACGACATGCAAGACATTTATAGAGGAGATGGTGTGCACTTCAATGATGAAGGGAACAGAGTCTTCCTCTTGAACCTCAGACTCTGCGTCGGTACTTACTTGTAGGTACCGAAAAACAAACAATAAACACAAGGGCTCTTTTTAGAGCCACCTTATATCTAAACACTTAAATGCAATTTTTTTTAAATTTCTTTTATTTTTATTTTTTTTCCGGGTGCGCGCAGGGTGCGCGCACTCGGCGATATTTTTTTACAAAATATTATTCTTTTTTTTTGCCCTACAAGGTCCTACTTTGACCCCCTTACAATGCCTACTGGGTCTATTTCTACCCACTCTGCCCCCTTTTCAACTGCTCCCCCTTTGATTATCACCTCCTCTTTATGCGATAGCCAAAATGGCGGCCGCCGCTTCCTGACTTCCACCGATTCGAATGTTTACTAAGATCTAACAACCAATCAGAATTGCGCTCGCGCACGGCAAGGTGCGCGCACCCAGCGCGCACTCTGCGCGCTTACAGATATATATATTGATTCAAAGGCTATTTTCTCAGAATCTACTGAACAGATTTACACCAAACCTACAAAAGGCACTTCCTTGACCTAGGGACTACCTCTCTGCCAAATTTTGAGTAATTCTGTTCAGCCGTTCGGGCTGTAGCTCGTTCTAAAGGTCCTATGGAAAAATGCATGGGAAAAACGCGTTTTGGGACCCCCCTTTTATCTCAGCCCCCGCTTGACAGATCCCCCCGAGACTTTCAGGGTAGGAGCGGAGCGTAGCGCCCCACCTATTTTGAGAAATTCGCGAGGATTCGTCGACCGGCGCCAAAGTTATTCAAAATAGAATGTTGAGGTTTTCCTATGGAAACGTGGTCCTAACTATAACTACCTACTGGCGACCGCCAGTAGGTAATATATATATACACATATATATATATATTATCTACTGGCTGTCGCCAGTAGATAGTTATAGTTAGGACCGAGTTTCCGTAGGAAATCTCAAAATTCTATTTTGAATACGAATCCTCGCGAAATTTTCAAAACTAATGGGGCGCTCCGCTCAGCTCCTACCCTGAAAGTCTCGGGGGGATTCGTCAAGCGGGGGCTGAGAAAAAAGGGGGGTCCCAAAATGCGTTTTCCCCATGCATTTTCCCATAGGACCTTTAGTCGAAGGTACAGCCCGAACGGCTGAACAGAATTACTTGAAATTTGGCAAAGAGGTAGTCCTCAGGTCAGGCATGTGCCTTTTGCATATCTGTTCAGTAGTTCCTGATAAAATTACAGTTAAAAGTACATAAATATCTATATGCGCGCACCGTGCGTGCGCCGTGCGCGCACCTTAACGTGCGCGAGCGTAATTGTGATTGGTGGTTACATTTCAGTCAGCATTCGAATCGGTCGAAATCAGGAAGTGTCGGCCGCCATTTTGTGTGTGACAGTAAAAAAGAAAGGTGGAGAACGTGAAAAGGGGGCAGGGTACAGGGTTCCTGACACCCTAGCTTTTGTCAGGGGGTCCCTGAAGGACCCTGAAGGGTGAAAAAAACATTTTATTTTTTGTCAAAAAATCGCGGGGATGCGCGCACCATCGCGAGGCGCGCGCACGGTGCGCGCACGGCAGAAAAAAAATCATTAAAAAAATAGAATTAAAAATCTAATTTAAGTGTTTAGATGTTAGGTGGCTCTAAAAAGAGCAGTTGTGTTAATTGAGGAACAGAGGAAAAAAAAAATGAAAAAATTTATAGGGTGCAGCATGTGTGCTGCTGTATCTTGCTCTCTTTCAGGGGAATGCTGGTGTCACCATAAGAGAGAAGAGCATTGCACGCATTGCACTGTATATGCACCCTCTTAAAAAGAGGGTGTATATCTAGAGGAACAGAAGCAGGTGAAGCTGCCGCCGCAGATGAAGTGCTCGGCTGAGCTGCCGATGATGTGCTCGGCTGAGCTGCTGCGGATGTGCTCGGCTGAGCTGCTGAAGGGTTGTCTCTAGCAGCTTGAGCAAAAGCCACAGGATGTACTCCTTTAACGTACCTGATCATAGTGAAGATACTAAAAGAGTATTTCTTTTTAGGATCTCCTCTTGATAAGACAACACCACAAATAGTGCAGGTGACTTTTGGAGCGTTCACCTTCTTCTGCCCCTCTGGAAATCTAAAAAATTGCCAGATAAAAGAATCTTTCTGTTTCCTCTGTCTCACAAGGGTCTCCTGCTCACTCCCAGAAGATGACTGCTGCTCTGCCATTCTCAAGTACTGGAGTACTGGAAAAGCTGCTCAGCTCCTTCTCTCAGGGAATCAGAAGAAATAATGAGGGAAGTGGGTGTGGTGTTGGAAGTTTCTGGAACTGAAACTACTATAAACCAATGAAAAGTGTTGTTTCTTAATCACATGACCTGAAACTACTATAAACCAATGAAAAATGTTGTTTCTTAATCACATGACTTGCCGTGCGCGCACTGTGCGTGCACCGAGCACGCACGGTGCATGCATGCATGCACGTACGGAGCACGCGCGCATGCTCGTTTGGAGCACCTACGTACAGAGCACGCGCGCATGTGCGTACGGAGCACGCGTGTATGGCGCACGCCCGCATGCGCGTACGGAGCACGTGCGTACGGAGCACGCACGACATACGCATGCGCACGTGGAGCACGTACGCATGCGCACACGGAGCCAGTACGCATGCGTGCACCGTGCGCGCACCGTGCGCGCACAGTCAAAAACCCTTAAAAAGGTTTATAAGTTTATAGAAGATATTAACTATGCTGTTCAACTTTATCCAAATAAAAAAAAAAAAGAGCTGAGCCATTCTATATTACAGGATAAAGTCAATCTATAACTATATACATAGGTAGCTTATTGTAAAATAAATATTTAAAAAATATAATAATACATTCATAAATTAGCATTTAAAAAACCTTGCAAAATTCACTTAAAAAACCATAGGTTTCACACACGTTATAGTTAGGAATTAGCATTTAAAAAACCTTGCAAATTCACTGAAAAAACCATAGGTTTCACACATGTTATAGTTAGCTGGACATTTCACTCGTAAAAAACCAATGAAATTCCCCCGTTATAGTTAGTTCAGCTAACTATAACTCGCGCGCCCGCAATCCACTGCTGATGACGTTACATATTACATCACTCATGACATGGTCAGTGACATCACTCATGACATCACTCATGACATCTCAAATGACATCACTGATGACATCACTGATGACATCATCGATTGAGTATGTGTTTCTGAACAATTTTAATATGTTTAATATATATAGGGAAAGGCCTGTTGAAGAATAAGTGGGTGTACAAGTTTGTAAATGGATGATTTTCTGTGGTGCGTATCTCACTCTATAAGTGAGTCATTAAATGTATCTTACTGCAGACTAGTGACTAAACTGTGTAAATGTTTGCATTTGATGCAGAAATTGAAACTGTATTATTCGTAAATTACAATTTGATGTCAGTGTAGCTAATTGCTCACAGCAATATCTCCTGTCTTCTACTGCAAAAGGCTGTTCTAATCCTGTATTCCATTTCACCAGTGCTCTCCTGCCACCCGATGTTGTGCTCTTCTGTGCAGCATCATATAAATTTGTGATGAGGTGCTGACGTGACGTACTAATTATCAGAACCTGTAGTGCCATAAGAGCAGGTAGTTCTACAGGAAAGTACGGATTATGCACTCTCACAGCCGTTCGGAGGCGGAAATAGAGCAAGGCCGATAGTGGGGTATTGTCTTGTGAAGCCTTTGCATCAGTCAATGTCAGAAAGCTACCAATCTTATACAAATCCCCATACTATGCAAGCTTGCCTTCCGCAAACACCAGAGCGATTTGCTTTCCTGTGTGACTGTTATGTCCGGGGGGTGTTAAAGGGGCATCGCAAGGGCATAGATCTGTTCCTGCCCTGCTCGCCTAGCTAATCCATGCCATGCAAGCAATGTTGTATGTAGGGTTTTTAGCTCAGTGAATGGAATCCCCCTATGCTTATATGATAAAATATCCTTGAGTGGCACCAGGGCAGCATCATCGGGTTCAACCACCACATGCAGTATGAACTCATCGTTTGTGTACCAATAATGTGCAAAGTGCGCATGCCCACACAGATAATACAGTTTAAAATCTTGTTTGCAAAACCCACCATCTCTGTATGGTAGGGTGAGAACTAGGGGTGGGTGGAATTTGTGTAGTCGCGCTATGCAAAGCTCCGCGAAACTGTAAAAAATCTCCGCAAGCACGCAGAAATTTTGCGAACACGCGGAATTCCTGTTTGCGAACTCTGTTTGTGTGCTCGGGGGGAAATAACACATGAACACGCATTTTGGAAGCACGAACAAGCAAAAACGTCAGCGAAGGCGCTGATAGCAGAATTTTTGACAATTCCACGTTTTCTGCGGAACGCGAAATTACCCGAATTCCCCAAATTCCACGAGTGGAACGGAATTTACCGCCCAGGCCTAGTGATAACCTCCCAACTAATCCTCAGTTACTTACCTGCTGATACTACCAGAAAGCATAGTTACTTAAAGAAAGCCTTGGTCAATACTACTGGAATATTAACTAATAGATATAAAAATTGTGGTAGTACTGTCATTTTAATGACAGCCAGTCTATCTGCCAGGGAGCATGGAAGTGTCGTGCACCGTGATAAGCAGTCCTCCAGTAGGGACATTGCCCTGCCATAATTATCCTGTAGCACGATGGTAAGGTCCCTAGGCACACACACACCTAGATATTGAACTGCGCAGTGTTTTCTCTCTGGTGTTAATGGCAGAATAATGGATTTTGTCCAGGAAATACGCAACCCAGAGTAGTATTCATATTTTACATATTCCCTAATAACCGGAGCCAGATAGATGGATGGCTCTCTGATATAAAGCACCATATCATCTGCATACAATGAGGTGATACGGGGTCGTAACTGGAATCGCAGCTCAGCCACTGCATGTTTCTGCCAAACAATGCAGGTAAGTGACTCAATCACTAGCGTAAAGGGGAGTGGCAACAGTGGGCAGCCCTGCCGCATTCCAGTTCCGATCTGAATAACATCTGGATAACACATGATGTGTGTCCATAATATAGCATACACATGCTACTGGTCTCTCGTATAAGAGGCGGATCCATCTAATAAACGGATCCGGCATCCCCATGAGACCTAGTTCCACAAACATGTAGGTCCATGCAATGGAGTCAAAGGCTTTAGCCACATCTAGTAACACCACTGCCGCCTGCAAAATATGCTCCAGGTAGTGCAACAGTGCAAAGGTTATGCATAGTTGATCTAGCAGGTACTAAGCCTGACTGATCGGGCAGCACCAATTGGGGTACCAGGGGTTGTAGGCGCATTGCAATTACGTTTACCAAAATCTTGGCATCTATACTAATTAAAGACAAAGGCCTGTAGGACTCACACCTTTCTGGGGCCTTATCTGGTTTTAACAATGGCACTATCAGTCCCTTTCTAAATGATGGTGGTTATATGTGACTATGATATGCCTCCACAAACACTACATGGAGCTGTGGTGCTAACAATTCAATATATTCCTTATAAAATTTCCAGTAATACCAAATATTCCAGGGGCCTTACTATTTGGCAGGGCACGAATAGCATCCTTAACGTCTTCAACCATCACTGGTTGTGCCAGGTATTCTCTCTCGCCCGGTGAAAGCCACGCCAGCGCCACTTCTCCCAAGTTTTGCTCCAATTCGTCCTGAGATGCCGAATATAGTTTTGCATTGAATTTCCAAAACGTCTATAGTATGTCTGTGTTAGAATAATGTGCTGTATCTTCATCATCCACCAGATGTACCACAGAAGATATAACCCTTTGAGATTGCAGTTTTTGAACTAGGTTGTGTCCCGGTCTCCTGCCCTTACCATATGCCTGTGCAACGTGTCTCTTATTGTGCTTCTTGTTCTGCCAGCATCTCAAATTCTGTCAGCTGTTTACTAATAGATGGCAGTGTCTCCGCTGCCGGTTGCCACTTGTAATCCCTCTCTTGGGCATTTAGTTTATCCTCAGTGGTTTTTAGATGTTTCCGTATGGCTTTTAGTACCTCTGTCTGTGTGCTAATACATTTACCACGTATCATTACTTTAAAGGCCTCCCTCAGAATGCACTTGCTATCCAGAGAGCCTGTATTTAGTGTAAAGTATTCACATATCGCACTGCAAAGCTCTTTTTTAAAGGCTGCATCTAATAATGCTGCCGGGTGAAAACACCAGGTGAAAGGTGCAGGAATCACATCCTCAGTCTCAAAAACATTGGTGCATGGCCCAATAGCGTTTTGGGTAAGTGCCGAACCTCCACTATCCACTGGCACACTTTCCTAGTTGTGAGCCAGTAGTCTATTCTGGACCACATGCTGTGCACTGAAGAGACACATTTGCCCTTCTTCTGTGTAGGGTGTTTTGATCCCCAGGCATCGACCAGGCCATATTCGTTCATTCTGCCCCTTATCACCTTGGCTGCCTGTTTCCCACGCCAATCTGTAGCCGCAGATCTGTCCATCCCAGGATCCAAGTATGTTTCGAGATCCCCCCCACATGACATGCATTGGCGGGGTGAAGACTATCTGTCTTCAAGTTGCCATGAAGAACTCAGAATTATCCATATTTGGGGCATATGTATTAACAAATTTGATAGCTCTGCCAGCCAAGAGCCCTTCTGCAATTATGAGCCTACCTCTATCATCCACATAGTGGTTTGTGATTAACCAATATCAGTACACTCCTTGAGTACTTAGAGTAGGAGAAGGCCAATCAACACTGCGCCCAGCGTCGCCCACTGCGCATTCTGACCTTTTGTCCAAATCTGTTCCTATAATAAGCGCTTTGTGTATATTATGTCTATCTAGAAACCTATGTATCAATCGAACTTTACTAGGGTCATTGAGCCAACGTACGTTGCATGAAACGCAGTTCATACTGTCCCCCATCTTTGCCACCTTGTTCCTGTTGGGGTGATGTGTATGCTAATATGCGTGCGTAAATGCATGTTCCAAAGCATTATGTATGCAATGAGTGGACATACAACATAAAAATAACCCAACATTCTCCCCCCTCCCACTTCAGCTGTCCCAACTTGCCAAAGACATACCTGCGTAGCAAACAACTTACTACATTTTAACATTAGTATTACACATAACAACAAGTATTGTAGCACAATTTGCTTATCTCATCCGGGGTGCTCCCTCACAGAGGTGCGCCAGACTCCCAGTCTCTCGTCAGGTGTACGGAGGTGGCCAGGTTCTCAGCAGCAGCTTCTTGTAGGTATGCCGGGTATAACATAGCATATCTTATGTTTGCTTTTTGTAACTGTCTTCTGACTGGCAACAACTCTCTTCTTGCTGATTGTACCACACCTGTAAAGTCCGGGTAAATGACCATCTAATTCCCTTGATATTGTATTTCTCCTTTGTCCCTGGCCATTCAAAGTACTGTATCTATATCCCTATAATTCAATACCTTCACTATTATAGGGAGCGGGGTGCTCCTGGTGGAGGATGCGCCTTGAGCGCACGGTGTTCCCACTCCACAACCAGCAATTTTGACAAATTCTCATCACCAAATACCTCTGTTAGGATAGTTTCAATATAGGTTTCCATTGTTCCCTTATTCGTGGATTCTGGCACCCCTATGACTCGCAAGTTGTTGCGGTGAAAGCGCGCCTCTAAATCTTCATTTTTGGCCTGGATTGCCAAGATGTGCTCCATATTCAAGCTTTTCAAACGTACAGTTTGTAGCTCATCCTCGGCTTTCAATATCCTCTGCCCAGTCTCCATAATCCGTGTAGCCTGTTTGTCTAATTTTGCTACCATGTTGTCAATTTGTATATTTAGCATATCTATCTTGCCGTCTTTAGATTGCAGGCTATTCTGCATGGCGAGAAGAGTTGCTTCCAGTACACTTGCCTTCATTGTCCTAGAGGACTGCACCCCTCCGCTCCACTGTCCTAGAGGGCTGCACCCCTCCGCGCTACTGTCCTAGAGGGCTGCACCCCTCCGCCCCATTGTCCTAGAGGGCTGCACCCCTCCGCTCCATTGTCCTAGAGGGCTGCACCCCTCCGCTCCATTGTCCTAGAGGGCTGCACCCCTCCGCTCCACTGTACTAGAGGGCTGCACCCCTCCGCTCCACTGTCCTAGAGGGCTGCACCCCTCCGCTCCATTGTCCTAGAGGGCTGCACCCCTCCACTCCATTGTCCTAGAGGGCTGCACCCCTCCGCTCCACTGTCCTAGAGGGCTGCACCCCTCCGCGCTACTGTCCTAGAGGGCTGCACCCCTCCGCCCCATTGTCCTAGAGGACTGCACCCCTCCGCTCCACTGTCCTAGAGGACTGCAGCCCTCCGCTCCATTGTCCTAGAGGGCTGCACCCCTCCACTCCATTGTCCTAGAGGACTGCACCCGTCCGCTCCATTGTCTGGGTGTTGTTTAGTTGAGCCGTTCATTTTGAAGGTGAGCTTGGCTTGAGTTTTATCCACCTTTCCCACTATAGGAACAGGCAGTTGGCTCCCAGTTCAGATCTGTATCTTGTACTGTACAGCAGCTGTGAGCCGTATAGGGAAACTGTTGACCAGCACTGTTTAATCTCAGTCTCTCCCGTTGACAGTACAGGCATCACCCGCAACTGAGATTCATCCAGCAGGTGTACTTATGGTCGCACCATGGCCCCCACTCCTCCTCAGTGAGTGTAGTCCGTCAGTAGCCTATATACTTATGTACCTTGCCTGCAATATTTGTTACTGCCACTGACCGGTAATCCCCAGTGTTTGCCGGTGAGCAGAGACCCTCTTTACAGTGATGTATCCTGTAGTACCACTCCCAGTGTGGAGCCTGTCGGTTGCAATTCCTGATGTTATGTACCCCTAATCCACTTTAGGCATTCCACTCGCAACAGACCTGATTACCTAACTGCTTGTCGCCTAGTCTCATGCCACTGCTCATTCTTGCCAGGCCTACTGTTGTAGCTGTACAGAGGCCCAGCCGCTTAGGGTAGCGCCCTACGCCACACTCACTGCCCCCAGGGACTCAGAACCGCATTTCACCTCGTCATTATCGCCACTGCTTTGCTAGGCCTGGGTAATCGTCAATCAGGTGCCTACACTGCTGTTCTCAGCAAGACTGACTGACTGACTGACTGAATTATTTATTAAGCGCACTTATGCCGAGGCGTCTTGGCGCAGTAGTGTGTAGGCAGCCGGAGTCACCTCACCTTCGTCCCCGCCATGCATCACCCTATGTTCAGCCTGCAATGTTCTCTAGCACAGCTGAATACGGTGCCTCCCCCCAGTCCTGCGTAGCCCCTGCCCTCAGCCACCAAATCACCGGCACCAGCTGCTGCACTTCCAGCCGCACTTCACACTGTGGCCCACCGTTATCTTTGAGTGATCTGCTGGGCAGAGGGTCTAAAGTACTGTTTCACCACGGTGATCAGGAAATGCCCGCGGCCAAAGCCTCGCATTCTCAGCTTGGCTGCGCTACACTCCACGTCTCCTCCTCTTCAAATTAGAACTTTCCCCTCTCGTTTTTCCATACCGCCGTGTGTATCACACGGCTTGGGTTAGCATGGCAGTGTTGCTGCTCAATACTAGTTGGGTGGCAGGATAAATATCGGACCGTCAGAATCCAACCGGCGGAGATGCACTAATGTGCAACCATCTTGCAGTGGGCTCTCTGACACTCCCCTGCCATGTCTAGTTTCATCAGGCAGTAATTGTCAGGGAGGGATAAAGAAATACAGGGTAGAGTGGAAGCATTTATCCAGTTTCTCTAAATAATCAGAATACCAGGGAAGGTGAAGTTTGTAAGTCCCAAACCTCCATAACATGTCTAGGAAGTGATCTTATATTGCAGTAAATGTCCATAAGAGAAGGCTGGGAAGGAGATTCCAGGACCTCATCTCAGGAGAGTGCACTCTGCGCTCTTAATTCAATCAACAGCAAGATGGCATCACAGTGGGAGAATGTCCAAAACAGTTGGAGGTTCATGTGAGGCATGAGAAACCAAAGGTCCTACAGATACCAGCAGCTTATCATATTCTTTCCTGTGCAATCTGGTACCTGAGAAACAGGGGTCCTGGTTCCTGGCGATGGTCGGCCACACACAAGCACAGAAAGGCTTACCTTAGGTGAACCTTCAACACCCCAGCAGTGTGCCCGCTGCATGAGTCCGAGCTAAATATCACAGCCCAGATGAGCACTAGGGCGCTAACTAATGGAGGAGTGTGCAGCAGCACAGGAGGAATGAGCTGCCTAGTCCTGCCCTCTCTGCTCAAACGGCATGTACTCACCATGCTGCAGAGGACTGGAGGGTCTTCTAAACATTAAGATGGGGATTTAAATAAACTAAAGCCAAATGTTCCCACCCAGCACAGTCCACAACAATTAAAATCCAATGATTTTTAAAACTGGAGGCAGGAAAACTGATTAAGGTGGCCCGTCAGCTCTATCATCTGGCTAAACCATGATAGCTTTCAGCTAAAGCCAGCCACTGTTTCCACTTTAAGACTCTCTGGCCAACACAAGTGATGTCAACATTAGGTAAACCTAGGTCCCTGTCAACGACACTTTCTAGCACTCCCGCTGGCTCAAAACACAAAATGATGGCCCACAATCCAGATTCTGACTATTTTGGAGACAGGCAGGAGTAGCACACAGGAAAATGCTGCAGCAGAATGTGGCAGTTTTGGAGATGAAAGGCAGATAAAATGGAGGACACGAAGTAAGATAAAAAAATTACATTTTGATGGTGACTGTGAGCAGGGAACACAAATTTGGTAGTCAATTTAACAAAAAAATGAATTACCTCTGTGATTGATTCTGGAAACATTAAAACAATGATGCTGCTGGTATATGCTAGGAATTGCTAACAGACAACCATACCTGCTACAGTTAAGGTTAAGCTGGTATGGTGTTTAGAGAAAGTCATGTGAACATTTCACCTACTGGAAGGCAAAGAGTACTTGTAGCACTACAAAGAACAGTACTGAAGGACTTAGAGGCGTCTAATAATTCAAATATTACAGACAAAGTAGTGAAGGATTCCAAGACACGGTTGATGACATACGTTTCATCATTTCACCGTTTTAAAGGCTGCAAATCAAGAAATATAGCGTCTTACATAGTTTCTTGTGATGGCATAGGGATATTATGTTGGTCAGAATAGTATCGTAGATCAGAGAGTGTGTGAACGGCACAATAGATGTGACCAAAAAAGAATTCAATGGTAAGTGAGTGTTTATGAAGCCCGTGATGTTAATTCAGGACAGTGGGTGATGGAGAAAACAACATGGATGGTGATATTAAGAACACCTGTGCAGAACCAAAGCCCAACATGATAGCTCATGCCAAGGAAGTGACAAAAATAATCAATACGACCAAACATGAGAAACCATAATAGCAGCTGACGCGATGCAGGGCCTACACAAAAGAGGGCCTACATAAAAGAGGAAGATCACATACCGCACGCTGACCATGATCAAAAGCATTCAATTTATTAATGCAGTCAACCCCAAGAGCATGAATCTGAAAAGATATGGCACATCGTGAATATTACACAAGTGTCAAATGCCACTGTGAAGTAACAGCTAATAATGGCACAAACGGCCCAGTAGTGGCTGTATTCATTAATCTGATTTCAAAATTTAAAAATACTTATACCTAACAATGAGAGCAGGTATATCGAAGTAAAGCTGAGATTTCCTGTATCCTTCAACATCTATTTAGGTCAATCTGAAAATTACAGATGAGTAAATTACAAAATTAGAAACATCCCACTTGGAAATGAATGATGTTTTAATGTGTGTAGACAAGATCAACTCAGTATTGCCCCATAGAAAACTGTTTGTGGTGAAAAAGCCACACATACCTGATATTCATGTGATTAGTCACAAGATGCCCTGGAGATTCTAGTTGTGCATGGAAACTTTTGGGACAATCCATCAAGCGGGTCTTGAGAAAAAGAGGGGGCAACAAAAGAATGTTTCCCATGTTAATTTCAATTGAGAATCTGGGGGCATATGTATACGAATCTCAAATAGCGATTTTTTTTTAGAATCGCTATTTGAGAATTGCAAAACGGGATGTATTTAAAAATTCGCACATATTTTGCGAATTCTTAATATTCCTTAATTGCGGTTAGCAAATTGCAAAATCGCAATTAAGGAATACCTTCCCATTCATTCCTATGGGCCAGGAGGCCCATAGCAATGAATGGGAAGTCATTCTCAAATTGCAAATCGCAATTTGCTAATCGCAAATTGAGAATAATTGCAAAGGTGCAAGGGTGTCATGATGACACCCTGATGCACCCCTGAAATTAGCATGTATGTAAGGGCATGTATGTGCGCCACATGGCACTTTGAAAAATGCCAAAAAGTGCCTTTTTCAAAGAAATTGCAAATTACCACCAACTTGGAGTTGGTGGTAATTTGCGATTTCTTAAGGAGAAATCGCACAACTTGGGTGTGTGTTACATAGCATTTAAGGAATCGCAATTTGCGATTCCTTAAATGCTTACGCAAAATTAAGGAATCGCAAAATTAGCGATTCCTTGATAATGCGATGCGAAAATGGCTCATACATATCATTTTGTGATTTTGTATTCGCAAACGCAGTTTTTTTGCGAATCGCAGCGTTTGCAAATCCAAAATCGTTTGATACATATGCCCCTTAGACACACATGCAGGCCGATCTGCTAGACAGAATTTCAGCAAATTTACCAGACAGCTAGCTTTTTGTCCGCAGGTTGTGCATTTTGTTATTTGGTGTAAATTCGTTTAGTAGTTTGCAAGATATTAAAGGAAATCCAAATTTGTATATCTGGGCAGAGCCTACGCACAGTTCTCATGGTGGGATGTGATTGGTAGTCAGCACTTCAATCAGGAAGGGGTGGCAGCCATCTTGGGACCAATATTCATGATAGCTCTCCATTGAAATGCATTGTAGTGAATGGCAGGTTTTGAGGGTCACAAAAATGAAAACAAATAAAGGTTGTGTCAGGATTCCTGCCACATCTCACCTCTCTTGACTACCACGATATACTGGCATGACTCATATCATTCCTCCCAACACTTATGAATGAACAAACATCCTGTACCCAGACTTTTAACCACATTATATGCTGTTGGTAATAGCTAGCTGCAGCTGGAGTTCTCCAGTTTGTTTGAAAAGGCTTAATAAGAATAAGCATCAAGCAACCAGCATAGATGACCTTAAATCTGGAAAACATCCCTCATCAAATGAATCCCCTCCACCTGTTCCTTGTTATAAGCAATTAGAAAACAACCTTTGTGAACATTCTAAAGCACCTTCTAGAAGGCAGCCTTATCAAGTTAACTATCTGCACCTGTTTCTGGTTACAAACAATTATGATGTGCCCTTTATGATCATTCTAATGCAGTCCTATTTAAAGACAGTCCACACTCCTCTTTGCTTAGCCTCTTCGTCTGCCAGTTACATGTTTCCCAGCTTCCAGGACGCTGTCTTGCCAGTTCCCTTGATCCTCCCACTAATACCTCACAGCAAAAAATGTCCCACATTAGTCTCGCTCCTGGATGGAAAAAAAGAACGAGATGAAAATGGGAGGTGCATTAACAGCCTTGATTTTACTACATGCTGGTCTCAGTCTCAACTTTGTGCTACAAACAAAGGTTACCAGTGTTTTTGTTCAACTTGTGCATACTGTTGGCAGGGCTCTTCCGGAGAGAACTTGGGTGAAGCTAACCCCATTTGCTTGTCGGTTTGATGCTGAAATCAAACTCACTACAGTTTCGAAAATTTTGATAAAGGAACTTCTATAGACAATCTAAACGAAAACAGAACAGAAACAAAAATAAAGGTTGGTTGAGATTCTAAAAGCTTTTGTGAGGTGATACCTTAAGAGACAAAGTTAATATTAGACTAAAGCCCTATTATTTGTTTGTTTATAGGTACCGTATCTTTTGGTACCATTCATTAGACTGATGTGAATGCCTGCTGCAGTGTTGCTGTTGCGTAGACGAGCCATCACCCTGGGATTTACCAGCGAAGCAGCGTCTCCTTTTGTAAACCAATGGCAAGACTCAGAAGGATTTGGAAACTAGTGTTGCCGCCCCATTAGAATCATCTGGAATCCATGTAGGCAGCTTATGACAGGGTGATAACATATTTTAGTTAAAATATAAATCATTTGTTGATAGTACAGCACTAATTTTAGGAATTGTGGTATATTCTAAGGACATTTTATCCTCTGAAAAGGCCTTCTCCAGGGATTTCATGAATCATGTGTGAAGAAAAACTGTTTTATCATGATTTTCCAAATAGACTCCAGAAGCTAAAATGAGAGCCTATTTTCTATAAATTCACATTACCTTTCTCAGCCATATGAAAATAAAGTCTGACATTCTCAGTAAATCATGTACTTCCAACAGGAGCAGCATCTGTCAGCTGACTCGTGTGCTCTGCTGCAGCCTCCCAGAGTGTTCTAAAGAACAACTAGAGCGCTAACAGTCTTACTTGTGAGAAAACTGTGG
The DNA here is from genome assembly GCF_964204655.1 of Triturus cristatus. Taxonomy (NCBI): domain Eukaryota; kingdom Metazoa; phylum Chordata; class Amphibia; order Caudata; family Salamandridae; genus Triturus; species Triturus cristatus. The sequence goes on along the minus strand of NC_140593.1, from coordinate 23,367,707 downwards.
CACACTTGAAACCATCTTGATTGAATCAAACTGGCAGAACTTAAAACAATTAATTTAAAAAAAAAAAAAAAGGGGTTTTATTTTGTCATAAAAAGTAGGGTTAGTATTGTTGAAGGAAAAATTAGGACACTTTTTAAGTGAGTTCTTAAATATCTTCCTCTTCTATTTTGTTAAAACATTCTGAAATGTAGCCTGAAACATGCCCTTTCAACACCACGCCAGGCTGCCAGTTAACCCTCTGGTGATCAGCAGCTTTACTACAGTGTTCTAATGAGCAACTAGAGTGCTACCATTCTGAATTTATGCAAAAGTGTTGCACATCTGAACGCTATCTTGATAGAATCAAAATGGAAAACTGAAAGAATTTTCCACTAAGGAAACTGCAGTAAATGAGGAAATTAGGGAGCTTTATAACAAATAAGTCTCCCAATATGGCCACCAGAGACAAAAGAGCCCAAATGTAGCACAAATATCACCCAGATGTAGCCCAAGTATAGCCCAATGACAGTATGTCCCAGAGTGTTCTAACGAACAACTAGAGCGCTAACAGTCTTACTTATGACAACAGTATGGCACACCTGAAGCCATCTTGATTGGAATAGACTGGTAACACTTAAAACATTTAAGGAACACAATGTGGGTGTTCATTTTTCCATATAAATTATCATTAGTGCTTAAGAAAGAAAAATTAGGGCACATTTTGAGTGACTTCTCAAATCCTCTTCTCTTTCATAAAAAAATTCTGACATGCAGATAATTAAAGTATATTAATTTCAGGCCTGGCCTTAGTTCACGGAGTTTCATCAGCATACAACGATATTAGATGCGGATCCCCCACTGCGTGAGTTTACATCGTGCCCACACCGCCATGTGCCCAATGGTCAGGGCAAATAGTAAGGGCGGGAGATTAAGGGATTTGCCCAGAATCACAGGATGTTGAGATGACGCCTACACCCAAACCTGGTTCCCAAGTTGCAAAGCCTGCAGCTCTGGCCATATCGCTACATTCTCTCCCCTAAGTGCAACATATAATCAAGTGATCAACTGGATAAAAAACATCAAGATAGAAAATAATTTTAAAGTGCTTTTTCACTTTTTGAGAACTCAGAAAATATGTCCTCAATTTAGTTTATTAGAGCATGGGGGAGGATGCAGAGGCAACAAGTTGACCACACTGGGTAGGCAGGAAGGACAGTGGCAGCACAACAGACCAAGGAGGACAGGGTAAAGAGTGGCCGGGCAATATAAAAGACCACTGAGGGCAGAAGGACGTGGCAGTGTCAATACGATCATACATGCCAAAAGACCTGATTCAGGCAGGCGACTACCAATGTTTTTAAGCCAAAAAGGGCTTTATTTTATCTGTCACCTTCCTAAAATCTACTGTTTTTCATTGTAAGTCAATGGGGAAAATCAGTTCCCAAGGTTTTTTTTGTCAAAGTCTCCCTCTTACCAAGTTCAAAATGTTGGCAAGTAAGGGATATTGGATCACAGAGGGCAGGAGAAATGAGGTGGGGAAACAGGCTCAGATAACAGAGGGCAGGAGAGAGAAGGGTAAGGGCATCAAACTGACCTTACAGACCAGGTGTCAGGGGATGCAGCAGCACAATACACTATACAGGGCAAGCGGGATGGCAGTGCAGCACAACGGACCATGGAAAGTAATAGGGAGGGAACAGGGTTATGCACATGGACAACAGAGAGCAGAGGGGAAAGATGCAGGTGCAGCAAGCTAACCATACCAGACAGACAGGAGGGACTTTTGCAGCATAACAGACCATGAAGGGCAAGAGGCAGGGGCATGAAAACAGACTAGAAACTGCAGGAGGGAGGTGAGCGGGCCTGCACATAGCATACAGAGGGCAGAGGCTAGCGGGCATGGTTGGGGCAGCAAGCTGACCATGGAGAGCAAGCAGGATGGGCACTTGAAGCACAACACATCATGGAGGGCAACAGAGAGACTATGAGGGCATACACACAGACAATGGAGAGGAGGTGGGAGGGTGGGAGGGAGGAGGTCAGTGGCAGGAAGCTGATCACACAGGGCGGGTGGGAGGGGCTGTGGCAGCACAGAAGGTCATTCATGGCAAGCATGAGGGTTAATTTATTTATTTATTAAGAAGTTTTATATAGCGCTGGCTAGACCCGAGGGTATTGGAGCACTTTACAACAGATTTCAAGCAGGAATCAGAGGTATTCATATTTGTTCAGAAGACCCTGCGTGCTGTGCAACATTGTGGTAGGGAAGTCCTGAGATAGCCTCGATGAGTGCACATTGTCTTGGGCTAAACCTCATTCAGGGAGGAGGGAACGAGGAAGGGGTCGGGAAGCGGAGAAGAGGTAGGTTGTGGTGGAACATTGTCAGGGGGCTGCAGAGTGCAGGCTTGTGCGTTTCAGCAGCTGTTCTCGGTTTGAGAAGGCACAGTTGAGGTAGAGGTATTTTAGGAGTCTTTTGAAATTTACAAAGGAAGGGATAGTCCTGATATCAACTGGGATGGAGTTCCAGATTTTGGGCACGTTTCCAGTGAAGGATCGTCCAGCGTTTATTTGTTTGTGTGTGTTTATAGTGATGAGTAGCAGGGTGTTGGAGCTCCTGAGGTTTATTGTCTGGCCGGCTATCTTGAATTTGGAGGCCAGGTATTTTGGTTTCCCTGTGTGCAAGGCTTTGTGCATGAGGGAGGCAGTTCTAAAGCTGGCACGCATTTTTACTGAGAGTCCCTTTAGTTCTCTGAGTGCGGGTGATAAGTGGTCATATTTCTTTACTCTGGTGACCATTCTGGCAGCTGCATTGAGAGTTGTTTTAAGGGGAGCTAGGTGGGATTGTGCTGTACCGGTGAGGACTGCATTCCAATAGTCAAGTCTAGATAGCACCAGTGATTGGGTGGCTTGTTTGAGGTCCTTGGGAGGGATGAAGGGTTTAATTTTGTTGAGAAGCTTCAAATTGAGGAAGGCACTCTTCGCGGGGATCTTAATGTGTTTGGCTATGTTCAGATTTGGGTCTAGGGTGATTCCTAGTGATGCTACAGAGTTTGTCGTGGCGAGATTACCGCTGAGAACATTGATTGCTTTCAGCCATTCTTTGATTTGAGGGTTTTCTTCTTTGTTGGAGATGAAGAGGATTTCAGTTTTGTCTTGGTTGAGTTTAAGGTAGTTTGTTGACAGCCAGTGTTTGACTTCTCTAAAATGTTGTTGAGTCTTTGAATGTCATCAATGGAGGAGGTTTCCAGGTAGATGTGGGTGCCATCTGCATATAGGTGGAAGGGGAAGTTGGCTTTTTTGAGTAGGGTGGTGAGGGGTTCCATGTATATGTTGAACAGTTGAGGGGAGAGCACTGAGCCTTGGGGGACACCTCTGCTGACGAGGTGTAGGTCGGACTTAAAGGTTTTGATTTTTCTCCTTTGGGAGTGGTTGTATAAGAAGGAGGAGAACCATTGTAGGACCACCTCATCCGCACCTACTCTCAGGAGAGCCTTGATGAGTAGATTGTGATCAACCGTGTCTAAGGCTGCCGATAGGTCCAGAAGGATGAGTAGGCAGCATCGGTCAGTATCTAGAGCATCCACGATGTTAAGGATCACGGTTTCGGTGTTACATCCTTTTCTGAAGCCCGATTGGTGTGGATCTAGCAGGTTGATGTTGTCCATGTGCTGAGTCAGTTGTAGGAGAATATACTTTTCAAGGATTTTGGATAGGAAGTCAGGTTGGAAACAGGTCTGAATTTGTTCAGATCGTTGGTGTCTAGGCCTGGCTTTTTCAATAGTGGTGTGACTTGGCCGGCTTTGAGGCAGTCTGGTATGATGCCAGTTTTCATTGAGCTATTTAAGATTTTGCACCAGAGTGGGGCAAGGGAGAGTTTCAGCTTTTTGGTCAATTGGGTGGGTCCAGGATCAAGGACGTGAGATGCGGGCTTGGAGGAGGAGATCAGTTTAAGAATCTCAGCTTCAGGTATGGGGTTGAAGGAATTCCAGACTTTCATAGGGAGCTTGCGTGTGCTGTTTTTGATTATTGGGGTAGGGTTTTTGCAGAAGGGATCGAGTTCGATGTCTAGTGATAGCTCAATCTTGGTGATTTTGTCATTGAAGAAGTTGGTGTAGTTGGCAAAGTTGTCACACAGGTCTTTGGAGGCTTGGACTGGGGTTGCAGAGGTTGGGGAAGTTTGTTGCCTGAAGATCTTAAAGAGTTCTCTGGGCCTGTTTTTCGCATTGTCCAGAGTTGTGCAGAAAAGGGTGTTTTTTTCGCTGTTCATATGTTTCTTGTATTTCCTTCAGACTGCTTTGATTTGCTTGTGAAGGCTTGTAGAGGGATTGTTCCTCCATAGACGTTCTGTAGTTCTACGTTGTCCCCTTTCAGCGTTAATGTCTGTGTTGAACCAGGATCTGGAAGGGATGTTCCTGTTTTTTTTATTTTCACGGGGGCTAGTTGGTCTAGGATGGACGTCATAGTTGTGTTGTAGTGAGAAGTGAGTTCCGTTGTGGAGAGAATATCTGGGGAGATGGGCAGGATCGTGCATATCTTTTCTTCTAGGTCGACCATATTGATCTGTGTTAGATTTCTCATCCATTTGGGGGGGTCTTGGATGGGAGGTTGGTATGTGATCGATTACGTGAGTTGGAATAGGATTAAGTGGTGGTCAGACCAGTCAACCGGTAGGATGTGGTCTATTGTGATTGTGTCGCATTGGGTGATGATGGCATCCAGGATTGCTTCTTTGTTATGGGTTTTATCTGAGCAGTGCTGGGTAAGGTTGTTGCTGTGTAATAGCTCATTCTGGTTTTGGATTAGTGAGTTGTTTTTTTCATTCCAGTGCATGCACAAAGGACCATGGATGACAGAATAAATGGGTAGGGGCTGGACACAAGCAAGAGACAGAACGAGAATGGGCTTGACAACAGCCCACACGGGGTAGACAAGAGGAAAAGTTGCAGCACAACAGAGCATAGAGGACAAAAGTGAGTGGCAGCAAAATGAACCATGAAGGACAGGAGGGAGGGTTTGAAGGGCATTGAACTTGGACAGACATCTTTTAGATGTTTTAATTAGACTGCACTCATCAAACACACCGCAGGTTAGGTCGTGGAGAATAATCAAGTTATGGACACATTCCCAGTCCCCTTCTTTTTACTCTTTTTATTAATTGGGTGGTTGATTTTCTAGATAGAAACGGGTGTAATGCCCCTAAAATCGGCGCAAAAAGAGCACTTGCTCTTCTTTTCGCCGACGATACCCTTTTAATCTCTAAATCTCCACAGGGTTTACAAAAACTGTTGAATGAATTTATAAAGTTCTGCGACAAGGGGGGTCTGGTGTCAATCAAAGGTAATACTAAATACATGATCTTCTGTAGGGGAGTTGCTAAATCCTCCAAAACACCTGTGCTCGTTGTCAGTAGCAAACTGGAGCAAGTTGATGTTTTTGATTATCTGGGTATTCAGGCTGGACTGTTCCCATGAGGCAGAGGGTCAAAACTAATTTGCATATGGCTGGGTTCAAACTGGAAAGGCATGGTGAGCAAAAAACGATGGATTTAGGCCCAGATCTCTGTACTGGGGTGAATGTATGACATTGTTCTGCATTCTGTCCATCAACTGTTATGTTTTATATTCGCCTGACATTCCTCAATTCACTGGGCCACCCATATTGAGAAAGTGAAACTGCTACTAATTAATAGAATTCACAGGAAAACGCTGTCCAGGCAAGTTGCCCCAGCTCTGGAAATCTACAACATCAAGATTTCAGGTGGGGGACTCTTTATGGAGTAGAACTTTGGGGCACAGGCAATATAGATTGTCTGTCTGTTATTGAAAATGTTTTTTTGAGATCCTTGGTAGACCTCCCCTTGAGTACCCCTTTGACCCCCTCCTTTTGTACCTCGCCCATAGACAGTTGGCCCATAAGCTGAACTACAAACTACTCATGTTTTGGTAAATGCTGTGGTCTGTGGCAGAGTTCACATCCTATTGAGAGGCATTGTCTGGCCTTCTAAAACTCCCTCAGGTAACCTGAATTCCTTGGTTTAGGTCCATGAGGGACTTATTAGGGAGGCTTGGGATGGAGGCGTTTTGGTCAAACCCGGAAAGTCTGGCCCTCATTCCGAGTGCTAAGCTCAAAGCGAAATTCTGGGAAGTAATACTTGAAAAGTTGGCTAAATCTGAGTGTTGCCTGAATCTTGATTTCCTTAATTTTAAATTTGTCTCTTGCTTCGAGGATACCATTGAGGAAATTGTTCCCCCTCTGGCACGTAAACTCTTTTTACAGTTCCGCTACAAGACCCTACCTACAAACCTGTTTTGTATGAAGTGGCGCTGTAATGAAACACAATGATGATCTCTCCCCCGAGTGTTAAGATTGTGCAGCATCTAATGTGCATTTACTTTTCTTTTGCCCATATTGTACATCTCTGAGTAAAAAATGGATTATTCCGTTATGTAGAATGGCTGGACCTGGCCACTACCTCGAGGTGTTGAGAATACTGTGCACTGATGCACGCATAGTAATAGTTTACAGCCTTGCAAGATATTGGCATGCACTGTAGATTAAGTGGTCTAAATGTACTGTATGCAGCAATGTCGTTTTTGTATCTTTTTACTCTCCCTGTTCTTTTTAACCTATTTTATGGATCTTACGTTTTAAAACAATAATATGAAATAGTTTTTTATATATTTTGAATTTTTATTCCTTCTGTGCAGTGTACTTCTTAGGATCTTTGTGATCAAAATAAAGTTATATGATGATGGAACGGACAGGGTGGAGGTGGCAGGGACAGGCGGCTGTCATCTGACCATACCTGGCAAATGGGAGGGGCAGTGGCAGCTCAACAGAAGTAGATAGGAAAGGCAGTGATTGGTTCATAAAAAATTGGTCAACAAAAAAGAACGAGCAGGGGCAAGCACACAGACATTAGAGGGCCGTGAAAGGAGGGTTGGGGCAACAAGCTAAGTACAGAGGCTAAGCAGGAAGGCAATGATAGGGCCTAGAATTGAGTAATAGAGGACAGGAGGAGTGGGCAGGGACATCAAACTAAATGGAGGGCAGTGGGAGCACATAGGAATGCAGGGCAGCAACTTAACATTTCATGTCAGGGGAAGGGCAGTAGCAGAATGACCGCCACATAGGGCTGTATTGTGGGAGTATACTAAAATGTGATGTTGAATTGGTACACCCAGTTAGCAAGGTACTTTACCCCCTTATAATTCCATAGTTCCTGTGGTACCCAGGACAAGGGTGGTAAAGGGGTCACCAGGGCTGCAGCACTGTTTGTGCCAACCTGTGTGACCCAAGTAAAAGTGTTTTCTGCAGCTCTGCCATTGCATCTCTGCACAACAAGCCTGCCTGCTGGAGAGTGACTCTGCAGACACCATGTGCTGCAAAGCCATACCACTGCCTTAATATAAGTAAGCTACTCTTAAGGTAGTCCTCCTAAGCCCAGGAGGTAGAGTACATTATAGGAAAGGGGTGCATATATATTTTTATTAATTTATGTCCCTACAATAATCCTGTAAAGCAGGTTTTACTGTAAGTGACTGGCAGTAACATAACATAGACTGTCTACCGAGAAAATTCGAGATACCCAACTCCATTATGGAACGACCAAATTGTGGTGTGTATGGTGTCAAAGATTATGCTTTTCAAACCAACACAATTATTGTGCCAAGAGTTAGCTGGCATGCACATAGGTGCCACTCTGAGCGCGTTCCCACCTAAGGATTCCTGCTCCAGTGCCTTGGCGGGCTCCCCAGAGCCCATTGCCACCGAGACAAGAGTCTGCCATCCTGCTGGTCATGATAGCACCTCCACAGGATGGGAAACAAAGTACATGGGCAGGAAGGAGGTGACACCTCCTCCCTGCCAGGATGGCTAGTGTTTACTTTCATCAAGGAGGCGAGCCTCAGAGGCTTTCACCACCCTTGATGTGATTTGATTTTGATTTGATTTTGATTTTGCTTTGACTTTGATTTGATTTTGATTTAATTTCTTGTACCCAATTTCAGGACAAAGCCCTTCCCATGCTGTCCTTGCAGACAGGCAGGTAAATTAGTTATGCAGGAGGTGAACACCTCCAAAAGACTAGCCACACCTTTAAGGTTGGCTAGGAGGTCTTGAGTGCCAAGGAACGGTTTTGCCATTTTGGAAGACCCTGAAAGAAAGGTGATGTGCAACCACAGGATTATGTCACCACAGGGATGGGTGAGCTGCAGGGACAAGTGGCCCATCAGCCACTGTCCTTCGTGTACTTAATGCCCCCAAAACCTTGATTTAAGGGGCTCCCCTGATATCAGAACCTCAATTGTAGAAAAGTGCCTCTTTTGACATTGTTATCTCCCACTTTTTGCTTGATGCCTGATGTAATTTTGAACTGTAGGTGCACCGAGGTCCTGCTAACCAGGTTCCCAGTTCCAGATCTCTAATCTAAACAAACTGTACCAGAATTGGCAACACTTTAGTCATTATGATCAGTCCCTTGTACATGGTACCCCTGGTCCCTAGGGAATGGGTACTGAAGAGGGTCTCCTAGGGCTGCAGAATGTATTGTGCCACCCTAGGGACCCCTCACTAAGACCATGCACACTGCCATTGAAGGATGCATGTCTTGGTGCAGAGAAAACCAAACAGTCAACATGGCACACAGCCCTGTGTGCCACACCCATAGACATTGCATGTGATATGGGTGAGTCACCTCTACTGCAGGCCTAATTACTCTAAGGCAGAGTGCACTATGTTATATCCTCAGTATTACATTTACATGTAAACAGCCTATGTCCTCCTAGCTGCTCAGCCAGAGTGAGAGATGATAATGGAATGTTGGTGTGACTGTGATGAGTGGAATGCCTGGGTGCCTAAGTGGATGAGTGGTGACAGTTAGAGAATGTCAGACTTCATTCTCTCATGACTGAGAAAGATAATGTGAATTTACAGAAAATATGCTCTCAATTTAGCTTTTAGATCACCTTCCAAACCTCTGTGGGAAAAGCATGAGAAAATAGTTTTCTCTCAAACATGATTCATGATATCACAGCAGAAGGCTTTTTCACATGGTAAAATCACCTTAGAACACATCACAATTCCTAAAATGAGTATGGTACCATCAACAAATGATTTATAATGTAACTAAAGTCTTAAAACCTTCTATTAACTGCAATGCTTTTTAATGAGGTGCTATCATGTATATTGGTCCCAAGATGTCTGCCAACACTTCTTGGATGCAGTGCTGACAGCTTTTTGTCCACATATGGTTTGTAAAGTCTTGTTTCTATTGCTATGCTCGGGTTACGAGCAACATTCAGTCCTCTTTTGATGTTTTTGTAAACACTAGAAATGGTGGAAGAGTGATTTTCAATGGTGGCTAGTGACGAAGAGCGTCTGCTCGAAACGCGTTGCCAATAAATCTTTTTTTGAATGACCGAGCCTTGGAGTGCGAGTATTCCTTTCTAGGACACAGCCTTGAGGAGTTTCCATTAATATATACCGGGACCCGAACCCGGGAACTCGCACCGGCCCCGACAGGAATGGAGCTGACGTGTTCGGGGAATATTTCTACTGATATATATATATATATTCACTGAAAAAACCATAGGTTTCACACATGTTATAGTTAGCGGAAATTTTACTGATAAAAAAACAATGAAATTCCCCCGTTATAGTTAGTGCAGGCAACTATAACTCACGTGACCGCAATCCTCTGCTGATGCTAATACTGTATTTAGACACTTATTTGCCCATGTCTTCTTCCATACATTTTTAGCTATACATATATTACAAATATTTTTTTTTCATAAAGACACATATGTCATCAGCAGAAGATTGCGGTCGCGTGAGTTATAGTTGCCTGCACTAACTATAACGGGGGAATTTCATTGGTTTTTTATCAGTAAAATTTCCGCTAACTATAACATGTGTGAAACCTATGGTTTTTTCAGTGAATTTGCAAGGTTTTTTAAATGCTAATTCCTAACTATAACGTGTGTGAAACCTATGGTTTTTTCAGTGAATTTGTACGGTTTTTTAAATGCTAAGTTACTTTACGCCATTCGTGGCGTGCGCGCCCACTTAACGCAGTTCGTTCCGTGCGCGCACGGTGCGCTTTGCGCACCGTGTGCGCACAGTGAGCACGCGGTGCGCTTCGCGCACCGCGCGCCCACTTTACGCAGTTAGTGCCGTGCACGCACGGTGGGCACGCGGTGCGATGACAAAGCAAGAAAGCACGTCAACAAATCTGTTTCTGCTTTCCTCCGTGACTATGGTATGGGTGCCATTTACCACAACAACTTGCGTTATGACATGCAAGACATTTATAGAGGAGATGGTGTGCACTTCAATGATGAAGGGAACAGAGTCTTCCTCTTGAACCTTAGACTCCGCATCGGTACTTACTTGTAGGTACCACTAAAAAATAATTTCATAAACACAACGGCTCTTTTTAGAGCCCCCTAATATCTAAACACTTAAATCTGATTTTCATTTTTTTTTTTTTTTTTTCTACCGTACGCTTACCGTAAGCTTACCGTACGCGTACCCCGTGATTTTTTTTAAAATCAATAAATGTTTTTTTTGTACTTTTCTGTCCTTCTTTGACCCCCTTACAAATGTTAGGGGGTCTGTAACTCTCCTCATTGCCCCCTTTCCTTGTTTTCACTCTTTTTTTTCAGAGTGAAATACACAAAATGGCGGCCGCCGCTTCCTGGTTTCGGCTGATTCGAATGTTTACTAAGATCTAAGAGCCAATCAGAATCGCGCTCGCGCACGCCACCGTACGCTTACCGTAAGCATACGGTAAGCGTACCGTAAGCGGGCTCAGATATATATATTGATTTAAAGGCTATTTTCTCAGAATCTACTGAACAGATTTACACCAAACCTACAAAAGGCACTTCCTTGACCTAGGGACTACCTCTCTGCCAAATTTTGAGTAATTCTGTTCAGCCGTTCGGGCTGTAGCTCGTTCTAAAGGTCCTATGGAAAAATGCATGGGAAAAACGCGTTTTGGGACCCCCCTTTTATCTCAGCCCCCGCTTGACGGATCCCCCCGAGACTTTCAGGGTAGGAGCGGAGCGTAGCGCCCCACCTATTTTGAGAAATTCGCGAGGATTCGTCGACCGGCGCCAAAGTTATTCAAAATAGAATGTTGAGGTTTTCCTATGGAAACGTGGTCCTAACTATAACTACCTACTGGCGACCGCCAGTAGGTAATATATATATATATATATATATATATTCACCAACAACTCCCCAACGGGATTAACAACGCAATCCACGGACTCTTTCACCTTTCAAATGCTTTGTTTATTAAAAGGCAGACCGGTTTCGGCATCTCGCCTTCTTCAATGCCTTGTGTATATTTACAAGAATGTCTTGCCCCCATTTAAATATATCTTGACACCTCCACTTGACCCACCATTTTGTGCTCCGCCGCCATTTTGTGTTGCCAACACTCAGGCAGCACGGCGAGCAAAGTCTATTCTGCTTTTTCTGCAACCTGGTGTCGAAATACGCTTTCTGCCTCTATTTACAAAGCTGGTGTTAGGACTGGCCGAGTACACTAATCCCTGTCTGGCTTTCCTAATCCCTGTCTCAACTATCTATTGATTCACACCATTCTTTTCTGACTTTATCTTGTCCCCTGGCCTTCACTGCCTTCTGCTAGCATTCTCTCGTTTCACAACTGTCCTCCAACACACACAAACGTATCTCGCTGCCTGCAAGTTAGTTATGAATCTGTTAATGAATTAGCTTGAGGGAGGGGTGACAAACATGGTTCGAAGTTTCTTCGAGTCATCTGACACTTTTGTTTTCCAATCTCTCCTATTGGTTCTATCCTGTTTTCCAACTCTCCTTATTGGCTCTTTCTTGTGTGTTCTAGGAATGTTCTTTGTTAATATGTCTGAACCCTATATGGTATAAAACCCTGTGCGCCACAGAGTGAAGTGGCAGTCTCCTGAGAACCTACTTTGTGTACTTCTAGGATAACTGTACTAGCTGCAGCTAAATAAAACTGATCTTCTAACGTTGACAGAGTGTCCCGTGTCTCTGTGTAGCTGAGCAGGAGAACTCCGGAGACTTGGGCGTACCCTGCGCTGCCAGACCCAAAGAGTTCTAGTTCTTCAACTGGCGCCCAACGTGGGGCAGCTTCAATTACCGGTTCTGTCTGAAGGTCGTGAGGAACCCCGCAAGAAAATTCCGGAGGGTTCGCGAGCCACATTAAGCGACCCCTGTATGTCGAAAGTGGTCCGAAGGTCTTTTGCAGCGCGGTTACTCCTTCCTGACGGCTACTGACGACCGCTGCCCTGACTGCCGCCCTGCTTTGGCCCTTCCTTTGATGATGTATGGTAAGGCGAGATGATAGACGGGCCTCTGTTGGTGTGAGAAGATGTCCTTAGTTAAGTATCTTCGTGGGTCGCGCCCACAATTTTTGTCCTTTGTTTTCTTAGTATTTGTAGTCCTTAGTCTTTGACTATTGCAATAGCCAAAACCGAGGGTAAGTGCATTTGTGCTGCGTAAACTGAGTTTTACTCCCTTGAAGTTTGTGAAAAGACAGGAAATATCGTGAGATGCCTGGTCTGACTAAGTTTGGAAAGTTTGGTTGCTTTGGTTGTAATAGGGATTCCCGACTTGAGGACTCTTGTCCGATTCCTTCGGTTGGAACTCCTACATATGAGCTCTATTCAAAACATGGTATTGGCCCCATTGCCTTTAACGAGACATGGACCCGATACACAAAGAAAGATGGTGTTCTAAAATGGCCAGAAAATGGTAGCTTTGATCCTGATGTGTTAGATAATTTGGAAGCAGTTTTATTCAAAAGGAAAGCCCGGCCGGCAATGTTTGACTTTAAACAATGTTTGAAATTAAACAAGCAAAACGAGATAGAAAAGCACAGGGTATGACGATTATACAAGCTGCCCAACAGTTCAAAGATGATGAAATTGATAAAGTAACTGAAATTTCAGAGAGACAGCATCGCATGGCAATAGATAAATGCTATCCGGTGTTTCCTGATTCTCCTTCTGATAAAAAGAAAGATATAGAAGAAGATCCCCTAATGTCCCATTTATTGAGGTTGCCTCCACCCAATGTACAAAGTGCCAATGCGCCGCAGATTTTCCAGCCTGCCCAGCCGCCAGCGGTACCTCCGCCTGTTCCGGCTCTTCCGCATTTGACTCCTCCAGTATTACCGCCTCCGCCAGTTTTACCATTAACTTTGACTTCTTTGCCCTCATCTCCTGATCTTAGATCTCCTTTGCCTTCTGCTCCTCTTGCAATTATCGATTCTTCTCCTGTTAGTTCTCCTAATACTTTGTCTCCAATTCTTATGTCTAATTCTCCGTCTGTGCGTAAGCGTCTCACAGATACTGTTACTAGTATTCTATCTCCTTTCTTTGGAGCTTTAAGTGTTTCTCCGGCTTTTGCTCGAAGACAGTCTCGTAGTCAGTTCTCAGATTTTGAAGAACGAGGGAAGTTGGACTCTCTCGCACGAAAATGGATCAAGAAGGGTCCACAATACAGTGTGCTTGATATTTTGCCTACCTTCTTGCAATGGAATGCGCCTACGCAAAGATATGTTTTTAATGTAATGTGCAACATTCTCATTCAAGAATGGGAAGATGTGAGTTCGAGTCCGATCCCACAAGACCTGTTAGATGTTCAAGCTAATTTTGATAAAGGACTTATTGTGGGTTCTGAGGTTGAGAGAGCTATAAGGACACTTATTTCTTATAGATCCTTGTTTTTCTTTCAGATTGTTCTTGATTCTGATCCAACGGTTAAACTGACATCGAAAAACTATCCCATGAGAGAAGTTCCTCCAGTATGGAAGGAAGAGGTTGTGGCAGTAGGTGCTAATCCACTTATTCCTGCTCATTTTCAGCGTATATGAGTACATGTTCCATGGAAACGGTCTGAAGTCTTGGCTCTTAAGCAGACTCTACCAGATCCTCATAAGAACCCTGCAGGTTATTACAAAGAATTATCACAGACAGTTGATGCTTCCATCATGAATTTAGCTGATATCGACATGTTAATGGGAAATGTAGTCCCACAGACAATATGGGCTAAGATTCATAGAGAGGATCACGCACAGGAACTAGGTGCTACTTGGGATGTTATAACTACTACAGATAGAGATCAAGTGGGTGGTGCAAAGCCTGAAGCTTTGATTTCGGAACTCCCTGGTAGGATTATTACATTAATGAAAACTATGATGCCTGCATTGAGAGTTAATTGGGATAAATTAGCAGCATGCAAGCAAAAGAAAGATGAAAGTGTTTCTGATATCTTCACTCGTTTCGAAGAAACCTTGATTGATCACAGTGGTCAAGATTTGGCTACAGAAGGTGGACAGCGATTATTTGTGGACAAATTCGTATTCAATTTGCTTCCCGAGCTGTCACACAAATTAAAAGATTCTGAAAGTTCATGGGCTGTTTCTTCTTCTGCCCAGATATTGGCTACTGCACAATATTACGAAAACAGAGATAAAGAAGCGAAGGAAAAGCAAAAGAAAAAGACGAAAGAATTAAAAACGAAGGTTATCTTGCAACAAGCCTATCCTACACGCTATGTTCAGCCTCAATTTCAACAGCCTCCGCAGTTTCAGAGGTTGTATCAAAAACCTGAGCCATACATTCCGCGACCTTTGTTAGGTCCTAATCAATGTGCCTATTGTAGAGAGGAAGGTCATTTTAACCCCTTCCATGCTCATGACGGAACGGTTCCGTCATGAGCCACGGTTGAGCTGTGCTCATGACGGAACCGTTCCGTCATGAGCCCGCCCGCGCTCGAACCCTTCAGCACCGCGGCGGAATTCGCCCAGCGCTGAAGGGGTTAAGAATAGTTGTCCGGTTTTATTGCAATGCAATGGAGCGTTATCTGCTCCACGAGGTTGTGCTGGCCTTCAGTCAGCAAACAGAGGTAGAGGTCGAGGTGTGTTGACTCAAGAACAGCGTACCCTTCCTTCTCCCAATTCTGTGAACTGTTTTGATCAGCAAAATGTTAGGTCTACGCAATATTAAAATGAAGATTATTATGTTGAAAACGGAAATGAGAGTCTTCATGCCAACTAGGACAGCCATGGACAAAGTAAGGGAGTTGTGTCGATTCCAGTAGATCAGAATGGACCTTATGTTAACGTCACTACGATGGGTGTTTCAGAGCCATTTCTTTTAGATACTGGGGCGATGAGAAGTTCTTGTCAAGAATTCCTGTCATGCGAGGGGAGGAAAACGGTAACCAGCGAAAACGGACTACATCTCCCAGGATGCTTAGCGGTTGAGAGGTTATGTAAACAGGAGAGCTGTTACATAACTCAAGGAAAACACGCCCTTATGTAAACAGGAAAGTTGTTACATAACTCAAGGAAAACACGCCCTTATGTAAACAGGAGAGCTGTTACATAACTCAAGGAAAACACGCCCTTATGTAAACAGGAGAGCTGTTACATAACTCAAGGAAAACACGCCCTATAAAGGGAGGAACCGGGAGGTACAACGCTGTTGGATATTGTGTTTACACCGACGTACCTGCTTAGTGAAGAGCAGTGTTCCGGAGTGGTGCTCCAGTAAGGCAAGAACGGAGGTAGGTCGAGTCGTTACTCCCTGGGCCGTGTCTTGCCCCATCGTCACCTGTGAAGGACCCGGAAGCTCTACCGGATAACCATTGAGCTTCGCTTTTTGACTCGGCTGAGTCAAAGCGCAGTGGCGCTTTTGCTGGTTGGAGTCGTAACTCCCAGCCCGACCAGAGATACAGGGACTGCCAGCTGTAACGCACACCAGGAGGTGTTTGCCGCGTTACAGACTCGGAAGTCCACAGGATCGATCGAGCGGCTGCTCTCGGTTCAGTCTTCTTTGCTTGTGATTGGGGTATCGGTGACGCATCACCAGGAGGTGACTCCGCGTCCCGGTGCAGTCTGAGGAAGAGGTTGAGCGGCTGCTCCCTTCAGGTAGAGACCCCGGCTGGGTGTTTCCCTGACTCCTCGATTCTCCCCAACACTCTTCGTGCCCCTCACAGCCTACCGATTGGCATTGTCGGCCATTTCATTTCTGCCCTCTGTTGGCATACGCCGGGATCGGCGTATATGCAGAGGACGGCTAGGACCATCCGTGCTGTGGGCTGGTAACGTACTTAGCCTGGAGGATTCCAGTGACTATAACCTTTGTTTATTCCTTGTATTTTTTTTGCCTTCATTAAAATAACTAAACCTTCACAAGTGGTTGCGTTCTCATTATCGTGTCTGTTAAACGATCCTGAGACGTTCAGGGCGTTACAGTTCTATCATTCATTCTAAACTCCTTGGGGCACCTTTGTCTGGTTTAACAAATGTTTCTGTAGGTTTCTCTGGCGCCCCTGTTTCCAACCCAGTTTCTTGCCCTCTGCCTATTTCAGTTGGCCCTTATGACTTGGAAGCTCCACTTCTGTTAACGAATGGTTGCGGTGAGAATCCGTTGGGTTTAGACCTATTGAAAAGAATGCATGCTACGATATATTGTTCTCCTTCTGGTGTACATCTTACTTTGGGACAGAAATTGATCTCCCCAATGTATTTGTCCAAAGATCAGTTTCCACCTGAATTACTTTCTCTTCCAGCAACACTTTGGGCCACGGGTCCAAACGATGTGGGTTGTCTTGAGATTCCACCTTATGTTGTCACTCTCAAGCCCAATGTTGAATTACCGCGTATCCCGCAGTATAAAATTTCCACTGAAGGTGAAAAAGCGCTTTTGGAAATTATTCATGATTTGATCCAGAAGGGTGTGGTTGAAGAAACAAGAGGTAACACATGCAATAGTCCTATTCTTCCTGTTCTCAAACGCACTGATCCTTCTCAACCACCTGTATATCGTTTCGTAATTGATCTGCGGGAGGTAAACAAAATTGTTGTCCCACAATTTCCCGTTGTTCCAGATATCACTGCTCTGTTGACAATGATACTTTCCACAGCGACTTGGTTCTCTGTTATCGATCTGAAAAATGCCTTCTTTAGTATCCCCATTGCAGAAGAGAGTAGGGATATTTTTGGCTTCTCTCTTGGAGGCCGAAGCTTCCGATTTAAGCGCGCACCTCAAGGCTATTGTGAAAGTCCCTCTATTTAAGGTCAAGCTTTAAAATGTCATCTTGATACTTTTCATTTGCCATCTGGTGCTGCTCTCATCCAGTATATGGATGACTTGTTAGTAGCCACTGATTCAGAAGAGATTTGTAAAAATGTCACTGTTGCATTATTACGCCATTTGTTTAATCTGAATCATAAGGTTTCACCTTCCAAATTACAATATGTTTGTCGAGAGGTTACCTATTTGGGTCATCTCCTATCAAAGGAGGGATGGCGACTAACGCCAGAATGAATTCAAGCGATTACGCAAATGTCTGTGCCATCCACACAAAGGGAAGTACGTGCCTTTCTGGGTATCACCTCTTATTGTAGGCAATGGATCCCTAACTTCTCTCTAATAGCTAAACCTTTGTTGCCACTCACTTTAAAAGATACGCCTCAGCCCCTTCCATGGACTGATGAGTGCCAAAAGAGTTTCACTGATTTACGTACCGCTCTGTGTTCTGCTCCTGTATTGGGTACCCCCGATTACACTAAGCCTTTTACGCTCTATGTTCATGAGAGAGAAGGTTGTGCATTGTCAGTTCTAACACAGCAATTTGGAGATAAACAGCGGCCATGTGCCTATTTTTCGGCTACGTTAGATCCTGTAGCTAAAGCATTGCCCAATTGTCTCAAAGCGACAGCAGCAGCAATTTCTATCCGACAGTCTGCTGGAGTAGTATTGGATAACATTCTCATTGTCATGGTGCCACACGCAGTGGATACCTTACTAAACAGAACTAAAATGCAGCATCTTACGAGCGCACGTCTAACTGGATACGAGCTAACGCTGTTGTCTAGTCACATACACATCAAACGATGTAATACCTGACCTGACCTGAAAGATGCACCACTAGAGAATCCGGATGGAACTCTATGGGTAGACGGTTCTTGTTTTAAAATGCCTAATGGAGATACAGTTTAGGCCTATGCTGTGACTACTTTGCACACAGTGGTGGAAGCTGCACGTATTAGACATAATTCAGCACAAGCAGCAGAATTGATAGCTTTAACAAGAGCCTGTGTATTGTCGAAAGGGAAGAGAGTGAACGTCTACACTGACAGCCAATATGCTTTTGGTGTAGCGTTCAACTTTGCGCGTCTCTGGAAGGAAAGGGGTTTTCTCACCTCACATGGCACCAAAATACAACATGGTCAGTTAGTGACTGAACTCTTCGAATCACTTGCCTTACCCACCCAAATAGCGATCGTGAAGTGTAGTGCACACAAAAAGATTACAGATGATGTTGGTCGAGGAAATGCATTTGCAGATGAAACAGCGAAAAAGACAGCAAGAGATTCTACAAGTCGAATGTATGTGGCAGGTCCTGCAAATTGTGTCAGAGAGAGAGGAATGTATGAGAATACAGTAGAAAGTGTAAAAGCGATTCAGAAAGAGGTTTTGGAGAGGGAATTGAGCAAGTGGAAAGAAAGTACAGGAATTTTAGACGAGATGGGTTGTTGGATAGAACTATCTGAACATCAACGTTGGCTGTTACCGGATGCCTATGTACTCCCAGTGGTTACTATGGCACATGGTCCAGCCCACTTAAGTGCGAAAGGCATATGCAAGCTTCTGGCTCCAGTGTTGCAAAACAATAAAATCCCAAAATGTGCAGACAATGTAGTGAAACATTGTATTGTTTGTTTGATGTACAATCCGGGAAAGGGAACCCCAACTCCAGCAGGTCACATTGCCCCTCCAACATATCCATTTGAGGTGTTGCAGATCGATTATATTCACATGGAATGATGCAACAACCTCAAATATGTTCTGGTGGTAGTATGCGCCTTTTCAAGATGGATAGAAGCATACCCCCTAAAGGATAACACCGCTTTATCCACAGCTAAAGTTCTACTAAAATAATTTTTCCCCAGGTTTGGTTTGCTGCGCATTGTCTGGAGTGACAATGGGAGCAAATTTGTTGGCCAAGTTATGCAGGAAGTTTGTGCAGGTCTTGGTATCAAGCAAAAGTTTCATGCGGCAAATCATCCCCAGTCAGCGGGTTTAGTAGAATGCTACAATGGAACCTTGAAGTTGAAACTAGCAAAGGTTCAAGCGAGTACAGGACTCAATTTGTCTGATGCTTTGCCATTAGCCTTGCTATCCACCAGAACTGCAGTACACTCTCGTTTGGACTTAGCCCTTACAAAGTAGTTTTTGGTCGCCCAGCTAATGTATGGGGAGTCCCTCGCCCTAAGAAATATTCAGACTTGCCGTATCCTATGTTGATTGACTATCTGCATGATCTCACGACTAAATTGCGTGTTCTCCATCAACAGGTTCAGAGTGCTCTGCCGGAGGCTTCCACAGACCCAGGTCATTCCATCTGACCAGGTGACTGGGTCTGCATCAAAAACTTTCAGAAGACAAAGAATTTGGAACCCAGATGGCGGGAGCCCCGGATGGTCTTGCTGACCACGAGAAAAGCAGTTAAAGTCGAAGGAAAGAAAAATTGGATTCACGGTGCGCATTGCAAGAAAGTGCCTTTGCCCTTTGATCAATGGGTTCATAGAGGTGTTGGTGACTGTGAAAATGAAAAGACTCCACGATTCGTGCCTTTTAGTGATGCACACCTGAAAGAGACACAGTCTGAGAAAGAGGACGACGACGTTTTGCAAGAGGCAATACCACCACATCGTCGCTTAGAAACGACTAATCCACGAACATTGTTCCAAGACCAAAGCGTACCTGGGAAGGAACGATATAATTTAAGACCTAGACCAAAGAACATTTAAAACTTTTCTCTCCTGTGTAGTATTCTGTCCCGGTTGCAGGGTCATGGTAGGAGTCTGAATCACGACCTGAGTAGTGGCAATAGGCCTGCAGGACTTGACAGTGTCATAGGACGGTAGACAATCGTGATTTAGCGATTGAGGAAGATTGCCGTGAGCATCCATTAGTAAGATGGAAACTACACTAGGCAAAAGAGAGAGAAAAGAAGAAATAAAGAAAGAATCCTGTAAAATAATGTACAGTCGATTCAGTATAACTTTATGTGTTATTATATTATTGTGTATTGATTTGGCGTTTATAAGTTGGATTATTTATGCTCTGCAGCCAAAAGTTATATCTCCTTCTCCTTTTTCATCTTCTTCAACTGTCTCTCCACATCTCTTTCATACTCTTCCTCAACATGAACTCATTAGAAGAACAGAATATTATAACAATTCCTTTATCCAGTTATTACATCAGCATCAGTTAGTGGTCAATACGACTGATTGTTGGGTGTGTGGACTTATGCCACACACCACAGAGAAAGGAATGCCATATTTAATTCTCCCGTTTTCTTATGAGGGTTCTGCTTGGGCTTATTTCGTCTTCTTCTCCAATGCTTATCAAAGCAAATTCAGACGATCTATTAGTTCACATGTTAGCGATCCCGATTTTAGTCATAGTTCTTTGATTAAGGGAACGGTAGCTATGGCTAAAATCATGGAACATAGTAAAATCTCCATTGACGAAAGAAAGGCATACACCAACTGGAAAGTCACCCAATATATGTCCAGTCTTAGTGATAAAGATAAGAAAGGAAAGTCTTCACCGATTTGGACTATACCACATGAAGGCAACTTCTGTTTACAGATAAACGATCGCTCTTCTGACACTATACAAAGGAATGACTGCTCCTCAGGTACGTTTATTCCTCTCAGAACTCGCCTCCTCTAGTGCCGTCTCAAGGCACCTATTTCATTTGCTATAACAGAGCTTATACATGGTTACCAACGGGTTTCTCCGGTACTTGTTATATAGCTTTTCTTCTTCCCCCTACATACACTGCTTCCGCAAACCATCATCGAACAAGATACGGCAGAGGGATTATCGATTCAAAGGACACAGCAGGACAAGAGGGAGGAGATTTCCTCAAAGGATTTCTTCCTTTCTGGGGTCCAATGGCCAACAGCAGAAATATAAGGCAACTGGTTTGTGTCGTAGAGACCACAATAGACATCACTGTAGGAGCCTTGAGTAACATCACAGCAGAACTACATGCGGATCGTCTTATGACCTTACAGAATCGAGTTGCCTTAGATTTTGTTCTCGCAGATCGTGGTGGAGTGTGCAAATTGATCGGGTCAAGTTGCTGTATTTTCATACCTAATGACGCTCCGACAATATAGCAAGCTATCTCCAAGTTGCACATAATCTCTGAGTCTATTCACCAGGACGAAGGAGATTGGTCTTTTACGGAGTGGTTTTGGGGACTACTGTCCAAATGGGGTTGGAAAGCATTGACATTTCTTGGTATAATTCTGACCATTATTTTCTCGTGTTGCCTTTGTATGCACTGTGGTCCTGCTATCTGTGACCTTTGTGCTACTATGTGCATTCCAAAACCCAAACCACAAGTAACAGAAAACATAAGAATGATGTTACAGCAACAACTCGATGACCTCATGACTATCGACATTGACTCAGATTAGCATGAGTCTATCTTGCCTGAGTTCTGGCAAAAGGAGGGTCTGAGGAACTTCGATTTCTGATCGCGATCAAATCGACCCACCATTTTGTGCTCCGCCGCCATTTTGTGTTGCCATCACTCAGGCAGCATGACGAGCAAAGTCTATTCGGCTTTTTCTGCAACCTGGTGTTGAAATACGCTTTCTGCCTCTATTTACAAAGCTGGTGTTAGGACTGGCCGAGTACACTAATCCATGTCTGGCTTTCCTAATCCCTGTCTCAACTATCTATTGATTCACACCATTCTTTTCTGACTTTATCTTGTCCCCTGGCCTTCACTGCCTTCTGCTAGCATTCTCTCGTTTCACAACTGTCCTCCAACACACACAAACGTATCTCGCTACCTGCAAGTTAGTTATGAATCTGTTAATGAATTAGCTTGAGGGAGGGGTGACAAACATGGTTGGAGGAGAAGTTTCTTCGAGTCATCTGACACTTTTGTTTTCCAATCTCTCCTATTGGTTCTATCCTGTTTTCCAACTCTCCTTATTGGCTCTTTCTTGTGTGTTCTGGGAATGTTCTTTGTTAATTTGTCTGAACCCTATATGGTATAAAACCCTGTGCGCCACAGAGTGAAGTGGCAGTCTCCTGAGAACCTACTTTGTGTACTTCTAGGATAACTGTACTAGCTGCAGCTAAATAAAACTGATCTTCTAACGCCGACAGAGTGTCCCATGTCTCTGTGTAGCTGAGCAGGAAAACTCCGGAGACTTGGGCGTACCCTGCGCCGCCAGACCCAAAGAGTTCTGGTTCTTCACCCTTTAGTCCCGGGACGTGCCACGAGTGATGACGGACTAGTATCACCATTGCAGAGTCCGCCATGTCATCGTGGTGAAAATTATTGTCTTCTCTTAGCGAGTCCTCATATTCACGTGTTATTCTGTGCAGTACAGTTATTACCTTTAGTAGGCACGAGATACAGGACAATTTCTCACGATGAAATCACACTCGTAACAGGGGGTAAAATTGAAAGGTAGTTCCTCGCCCTGCCTGTTTCACTGAGCACAGGGGCAATCCCACAGGGAACCATTAAGTAGCAGTTTTCCTCCGTTTGTAGTAAACGATGACTCCGTGTCAAAGGCTGTTACCTCTTAGTCAGTGACGGCGGTTCAGGCAAAAACCATTCTGTTCCTCCACAAAGCCAATGTTTGCCGAACAACATGCGGGCGGGTGCCGATTTCGTGACAGTGACAGTCATGCACTAATGTTCACCAACAACTCCCCAACGGGATTAACAACGCACTACATGGACTCTTTCACCTTTCAAATGCTTTGTTTATTAAAAGGCAGACTGGTTTCGGCATCTCGCCTTCTTCAATGCCTTGTGTATATTTACAAGAATGTCTTGCCCCCATTTAAATATATCTTGACACCTCCATTGGGGAGTTGTTGGTGAACATTAGTGCGTGACTGTCACTGTCACGAAATCGGCACCCGCCCGCAAGTTGTTCGGCAAACATTGGCTTTGTGGAGGAACACAATGGTTTTTGCCTGAACCACCGTCATTGATTTGCTTTTTTTGCACAAATGGGCGACACTGTCCCTGAAAAGGGATTCAACAGTTATCATACGAACATTTGGATTATCCAACACTGATATTTGGGTTGTTGTTAGGAAGTCAGCGCATTGTTGTAAATGTAAGAATTTGGTATAAAGCACTGACACTTTGAAATACACTTGCACTTTAAAAACAAAAAAAAAAAAGCAAGTAAAAAAATGGTTTAAAAGTCATGTGACTGATGACGAGCGTGTCAAGTGATCAACAGCGTAATGGCTGCTACATAGCTGTACTGAGGGAGAATAAACAAATTTTTACCGCTTACTTGATGTGGTCTACGCTCCTTTTGTCGAAGGGATTGAAGGAACTTAAGAGGAGTTTGTGTGATATATATATATATATATATATATATATATATATATATTCACTGAAAAAACCATAGGTTTCAGGCCTGATATAGTTAGGAATTAGAATTTAAAAAACCTTAGAAATTCACTGAAAAAACTTTAGGTTTTAGGGGTGTTATAGTTAGCTGGCCATTTCACTCGTACAAAACCATTGAAATTCCTCCGATATAGTTAGTTGTACTAACTACATCTTGCGCGCCCGCAATCCACTGCTGATGATGTCACATATTACATCATTCATGACATGGTCAGTGACATCACTGATGACATCTCAAACGACATTCCTGATGACATCACTGATGACATCATCCAGTGAATGTGGTTTGGTTCGTTATTTAAATATGTATTATATATATATAGTAATTTGCATTGAAGAATGAGTGGATATATAAATATAAATATCTGGATGGAGGATTTAGTAGCAGTGTGATTGACTGTTTACTTGACTAATTTATAGTGTCTCACTAAATATATTGGATAGTGACTAAACTGTGTGAATATCTGTATCACTTTGTCAGTTGTTGTGTATACTGCTGCACCAGTTGGTTACTAGCTACGTGAAAGTCTATATTATTTATTGATTAGTTAACTGGGTATTTGTATGGGAGAGTGGATGTGTGTGTGGTTCGGTGGGGGTTGTGTGACTGGCCAAAGATGTGTGAATAGTTGATTCAGTAGGTATATGAAGTTAAAACTACATGTTATAACAGTTGTTTGAGTGAGTGAATATATTTATGGGTGTGGTGATGAGCCAATACATGTCTCAATGGTACATGTCCAACAAACTAGGAAAATAAAATGTTTATGTGTAAGTTGTTGTATATAAATAAATTTATATATGACGTCAGATTGTACCAGTGTTGAGGCAAAATCCACCTGATTTTCACCCTCTAAGTGTAGTTACATCTAGAGTGTCCGAACTGGTAGAGTCTTTGACGACCCCCGTTGCGGGCCCTATAAACCCCCCTCCACCTGTTCTGGGAACAAATTGTAGTGTTGGTCGTGGGTTGAGGGGTCATACTGAAGGAGTAAGTTCACGGGGGGAGTTTACATGTAAGGATCGTCCTTTACACTTGCCACCGGAGGCCTGTCCATATACTGTCATTTTGGCTAATGTCCCGAAAATTTGTGACGGCAAGGAAGAGCATTGGCCCTCCTTAAAAAATAAAGCCCTTCACTATTTGGCTAGCAAGACAGTTTTGGGGTGCAACCTTTATGATTGCTTTAAAATGGTGAGAAGAGTGACTTGAGTGGGGAAGTCCAACAAGGCACTAAAGGGTGATTGTGTTGTTGTGAATTTTAGCCCCCCCGACATAGTAGATCATATCTTGAAGCAAGCAGGGTCGATTAGAATACAGCAGGACTATCTTAATGTTCTCCCACTGGGCTTTTTTTATCCACCTCATTATTTGGGGCCTGCGGGACCTAGAGAACACATCTTTCAATATGCCCCTGTAAGTAAACCATTGGCATTAAGTAATAGATATGAGGTCCTTAGTACTTTAGATGTCAATGACTGACTCAGCATTGATAGAGCTTATGCCTATAATGATGTATCTAGAGTACTGCTTCCCAATTTCTCCGGGTCTTTATCCTCTAGGGTACCTGCTGTGGTAAATACTGCCAACCTTAGTGTTTCGACAGATAAAATGTTACTTCTACAGACAGAGTACGATAAAAGAGACATTCAGATGTGTATTGAGGAAGCCCCTATAGTTGGGAGTGGTATAGTTCCTACTATTGATCCTGTTAATTCAACTGCTGAGTTGCCTGTCCACGGAATGGAAGTTGTTTCACAACCTCTCTCACTTAATCTGGAGGAGTCCACATCACAAGAGCTAGGGTGTGTAGGGGGTACTCCAGCAGTGGACATGATTACTACTTTATCATGGAACATTGCTGGTTTGCGCTCTAAAAGAGGCGATCAAAATTGGAGGGCTTTTCTTTCTATTTATCATATAATCGCCCTCCAAGAAACATGGGAGGATAAAGACCCCTACTATTTGGATGGGTATCAGTCTTTTATTAAATTTGCTGTGCCTTCCGTTATGAGGAGACCACGAGGGGGTCTTTTGTTACTATTCAGCCTAAAGTTAAGGATATAGTATGGAGCTGTTAGTGACTAATTCCTCACATATTTTAGCGGTAAAAATGGAAGGTGTTAACCTGCCATCATTATTGGTGGTTAACTTTTATAATTCATTTACTAGGTGTGATGAATTAGAGCATCTTAAAGCACTGTTCACCTTCCTGGACGAGTAGGATGCAATTAATGTTAGACCTTACTTTCTCTTACTTTGTGGCGATTTTAATATTCACGTATGTCATCTTAATTGTTTTGGTAATAACAATCATGATTTCTGCCCACAAGAGGTTACCCATTTTGAACATTCTAAGGGTGGGATATATCTGGAGAGTATGGTATCTGCCTTCCACTTATGTACCCCTGTTCAAGACTCATTGGTTCCTGTCCCTACGTTTACGGGTCAAGGTCGTGGTAGTACGATTGATTATATCTTCGTATCCCGCCTTCTGAAGGACTTATTGGGTTCTTTCCGTGTTATCCAAAATGCCTTAAGTGACCATAATCCTCTTATTATGGAAGTCAAAGTTAAGGCCTTGATTAAAGATGGCTCACTGCCTTTGATTTCTAATACAAACCTAGTGTCTATTAGCCACGGAAGACAATTGAGATGGGAGGTTATTACCCCGGCTGATTTCCTTGAAAATCTATATGAAAGTAATAAAGAGGATTTTAGTCTATGTCTTTCGGTAGCAGCGCTGGAAATTCTTGGCGCTTTTGATAGGATAACCAAACAATTTGTGGGCAATCTTACCAGCCATGGGAGACCTAGGCCCAAGAAATTTAAAAACTGGTTTGACCATGCCTGCCTTAGCGCGCACTCCGCTCTCTTGTCGGCTTTGACAGCAACCGGCAAAAATCCAAGTAAAATTGCAGAGGCAAGAAGATTTTACAAAAAAACAATAAAGGACAGGAAAACTCAGTTAAGAAACAAGGCATGGGATGATTTGTCAGACGCAAGTGTTCTGAAAAATAGTACCCAGTTCTGGAAGGTGATTAATAGCCCACTTTTCGATGAACTGGAGAATACTAATAAAGAGTGTCTCATCCCGCCAGATAGTTGGGTGGCCCATTTCAGTGGCCTTTATGCGGAGATTCAAGAACTTAACCCAGTAAACTTTGCGGATAGCATATTAGCCTCAAGAATCCTCTTTAAGGAAGAAGAAGTCCTGGAGGCCATTGAGTCAATGGCAAAAGGTAAAGCTCCAGGCCCGGATGGTGTTCCTGCGGACCTTTATAGGGCAGATCCAAGGTTCTGGGCAAAACTTTTAACCTGTGTTTTTAATGCAGCATCTGTGGCCGGTGATCCTAAGTCTTGGGGCAAAGCTGTTATTGTCCCATTATTTAAAAAAGGTTCAAGAGAAGATCCGGCTTGCTATCGGCCTATTTCTCTCTTGGATTCTGCCATGAAAGTAATGGGTAAAGTTGTCCTCTGCTTTCGACCTTGTAAACCGGCAAAAATTATGGGCTTTATTAGCTGTTTTGGGGCTTGACCCAGTATTGATTTCATTTTTGTCTGTTATTCATAAGGACACTACCGCTGTCGTCCACTACAGTGATGACGGGAGCCTGTCAAATGCTTGGCAGGTAAGGCGTGGGGTACGTCAGGGGTGCATTCTTGCCCCCCTGCTTTTTTCGCTTTACATCAATAATTTAGGTGTGGTTTTAACCTCGGTTAGTAAAGATATCCCCAAAGCCGGCCCAAAAATGATTCCTGCGTTACTATATGCCGATGACACTGTTTTGTTGGCAAGAACCGCGAGAGGTCTACAAGCTCTTTTAAATGGTTTTAATGATTTTATGGTCTCTTTAGACTTACTAATAAACTTCAAAAAATCACATTTCATGTCGATAGGCTCTGGGAGGGCGAAAAGGGTAACATTTTTATGTAATGGGCAGGAGCTAACAAAAGTGCAGACCTTTCCATATCTGGGGATCGTATTTGACGATAGAAGATCTTGGGTCATGCAACGCACTCAGAAAAAGAACACCCTTGCTAGAGCAACAGGAGCGTTGCTGGGGTTTGCTAAACGTTTGGGTTGTAAACCACTTCCTGCTCTTATGAAGATTTATAGAGCTAAGTGTGTTCCCATGGCCCTATATGGCAGTGAGGTGTGGGGCTATAAGGCCTCGCCTGACATCCAAACAGTATAAAATACCTTTTTTCGTAAACTGTTGTCTCTCCCTCCTTCGGCTCCAACTTTTAATATACATGAGGATCTGGGGGTGGGATTCCTTACCGATCAAATTTCCGTGGCCCCGCTATTAGGTTGGCTTAGAGTTTGGGCACAGCAGCCTCCGAATCTAAATCAACTAATTATTAAAGATTGTCTGTCCCTCGAAGAAGCCATGTCTATCCCATGGATTTGTTACATTAAAAACAACCTGGAATCACTTGGTTGCCTTGAATTGTTTGACAGTCCATGTGCACTGAGTAAAGAGAAAATAAAGGCCTTTAAGACTCAATTTTTGAATGGAGCGATGCTGCTGAGGGAAGGAGTCGAATTGGGTAAGCCGGCAGTTAGGAGGTTTGTCATGCTAAGTTTAGGTTGCGAGATCCAAAACAAACCTTTCCATCTGTTTTTGTTAATAAGGTTCAAGCATGGTATGCTTCCCTGGCTATTGGCCCATCCCAAATGTTTTTTCAAAGAGGGAACTCTGGGGCCTTGCCCTTGTGACAACATCTCTGAACAAAATACGTTGCACATGGTATTTTTTGTAAATTTTACTCTTTACAGCGTAAAAAACATATTCTTCCGATTTTCAAGACTCGCTACTTTCAGCAAGTGAGGCCTGCTCTGGCCTATTTACAAATGCTGGAGTCTCCTTTGGTTTGTTTTGGGGTTGCTAGCTTCATCATAGGGGCCATTAGGTTTAGAAATAGGGTTTAGCCTATTCGGTAATTCCCCCCACTTTCTAATTAGTATGGTTTTTTAATAATTGTCGAAGATGGAATGTTGAAGTAGAAACGATTTTATAGATTTGTATGAGTGACTGTATGGATAACTGTATACTTGTAATAGTGTTTTTATAACACACTAAGTATGATTTATTATCTCTATGAATAGATGAAGTGGTGTTTTTATAAGTGTATAGGTAAGTAAAAGTAAATATGATCCATTGTTTGCATAAGTGAGTAGGATGACTTCATAATTGATTAGGATGTGTGCTGGTGTGTAATGTCGATATAGGTGTATAAGTGACAGTGTTCTATTGATCATTGACAGCATGTATGAGTGAATCTATAGGTGAGTGATTAGATGTGTGTATAGATCTAGGAATCACTGAGTGGGTGTTTAGAAACTTGTATTGGTGTGTCAATGGTTTTAAATCTGGCACTCTATTTTACAGTGAGTGATGAAAGGTTATACTAGTGTATGATGAGGTGTATCTGATTGTCACGTGGATGATGCCATCAGTGATGTCATCAGTGATGTCATTTGAGATGTCATCAGTGATGTCACTGACCATGTCATGAATGATGTAATATGTGACATCATCAGCAGTGGATTCCGGGCGCGCGAGATGTAGTTAGTACAACTAACTATATCAATGGTTTTGTTCGAGTGAAATGTCCAGCTAACTATAACACCTCTAAAACCTATGGTTTTTTCAGTGAATTTCTAAGGTTTTTTAAATGCTAATTTCTAACTATATCAGGCCTGAAACCTATGGTTTTTTCAGTGAATTTCAAAGGTTTTTTAAATGCTAATTCCTAACTATGGGGCATATGCATCAACCAAACTAATACCGATTCCTTAATAGCGAAAAATAAGGAATCGCCATTAAGGAATCGGTAATTGGCATGCATCAACAGATTCGGTAAAATTTAGCGATTCCTTAAAAATCGCTAAATTTACCGATTCCTTAATAGCGGGGCACGCAAACGGCCCCACTAGCAAATAGCGAGTTCGGTAATACCGATTTGGCTAATAGCGAGTTCGGTAATACCGAATTAGCAATTACCGAATCGGTATTAGCGAAATCGCAAATTGCCGCGTCGCACCGGGAACAGGCTGATGACATCACCAACCAGGAAATACTGCTGCCCCACCCACATAGCCTCGACAGAGGAGCAGACAGGAGCTGGAAAGAAGGACAGGCTGTGCAGAGTGAGGCCACACAGATTCTGCCAGTCACAGCACACATCCATCATGTCGCAGGAAGTGCCATCCAGCGCTGAATCTGCACGCAAGCGCAAGAAGAAGTTTTCAGACAGGGAGCTGGAGTACCTCATCGAGGGAGTGGCCAGCAAACACGACCGCCTCTTTGGCAAGCTGTCCCTCAAGGTGCCTGAGACTGAGAAGCGGCGCATCTGGCAGCGCATCCGTGAGAGGATCAATGCGGTTGGCGTCACTAGCCGCAGCATCGACGATCTCAAAAAACGGTGGTATGACCTCCGGAAGCGCGCAAAAGAGAGGATTGCTGAGAGGCTCCGGGAGGCAAGAAGGACTGGAGGCGGAACAAGCACTGCACCATCCAACACAGCCCTGGAGGACCTTGTGGAAGGGACGATAGAGCGGGAAGCCGTCGTGGGGGTGATCCAGATGGACACGTCCGGCGCAGCCACAAGTGCCCAAGGTAAGATGCATGCCTGTGCCACACCCAGCATAGCGTAAATCCATACCCATGCCCCCAGCCCAATCTCACTGTGTCTGCAGCTCTGGCACAGACAGTTCCACACATGACACTACTGCATCTTGGGAGTTGTAGTCTAGTCAGCCCAGAGTGCAGGCACAGGCGTAAATCCTCACACAACACATATGTTGTACATGGCTGTAGACTGTTCATTTGTTGGACCACAGAGGGACATTGATGGGTACAACACTATGTAGGTGTAATCATCCCACTAATCATGCACTGTTTCACACACAGATGCATCACCTGGGGACTCTGACGACAGCGACCAGCTGATCATCTCTGAGACACCCGTGGAGTCAGACCAGGAGACTGTGCAGGATGCGCACGCACCGCCAACACCTGCCACCCCACCAGCACCACCTCCACCAGCGCCACAATCATCGGCACCAGCACCAGTGCCACAAGCCAAGGCACCTGCGCCACAAGCCAAGGCACCACCACCTGCGCCACAAGCAACGGCACCAGCAAGCCAGCCTGCAGCCAGTGCAGCCACAATACCGCAGAGGCACAGGCACCAAGTTGCGCCCTTGCAGGAGATGGCAACCCCCCCCCCTCAATTGGCACCCACGCAGCGCACATCCACACCACCTGCTGCACCACATGGAGGCTCAAGACACGCACGGCGTCACAGGGCCCGTCGCAGTTCCGTCTCCTCAGCTGACCAGGATGTCCCAACAACCTCTGCAATTGAGGAGAGGATGCTGCGCACACAGAACCTGCAGGGAAGACATGTGGCTAGCATCAGCTGCAACATCGTGCGCCTAGCGAGGGAGATGCGCGCCATGACTGCAGCAGTCACCGACATGGGCTCCGCGGTCAGGGACATGGGCACGGCGGTCAGGGACCAGACCACTGCGGTTGCTGATGGCAATGCTCAGCTCAGGGAGGAGGTACGTGAGCTCACCCGTGCCATCAGGGAGGGCCATGAGTCCCAGAGGAGGAGTAACCGGCAGCTAATGTTGCGTTCTGCCGCCGCTACCAAGGCCATACAACGGCACAGCAACTGCACCGCTGTGTTGGCACGCCGCACAGTCTCCCTGCAGGTGGACCTTGGGCACTTCTGCGGTGATGTTGCCAAGTCACTGAGACACATCACCACTGCTGTGGAACAACTTCAGAGCAGCACATGCAGTGCTGCAGCATTGGGAGGGGATGACACCAGTGAGGCTGCCTCCAGTGTCAGCAGCGTGTCACTGGCAGAGGCCAGCACCAGGCGCCGAAGTTCGCGTGCCTCCACGGGGACAGGCCGTGGTGAGGGTATGGATGCACCTGAGCGGAGGCTTGGTGTACGTGGCAAGCGGCACTAGAAATTTGTACATGCTGCAGGTCCATGGTGGAGCAACCATGGCCATCCAATTATTCTGTTTGCACAGGCCTGACTTTAAGGAACCTTTTATTTACATTTATGCAATCGGAGCATGATTCACAATGCTAGTTCTGTTGCACAATCCTCAGTGCTACTGTGCATTAAACAGTTGCACCCAACACCAACTTGTAATGTCTCATTTTACCCAGGGTCAAAAATGATTTTGCGTTATGTCTGTCCGCCTCCTATGGCCCTCTGCTGTGTTTGGGATGTGTGCCGGTCGTCGTTGGGCGGGTGGTTGGTCAGCCTGGGGGTCGTCATCCCTGTCCACCTCCATGGGTATCCCCCTTCTGGTGGCAATGTTGTGCAGCATTGCACATACAGCAATTATTCGACAGCATGTGTCTGGTTGGTATAGCATTGCGCCGCCAGTCTTGTGGAGGATACGGAAGCGGCTCTTGAGAATCCCAAAAGTCCGCTCTATCACATTCCTCGTGCTGATGTGTGCAGCGTTGTAGCGATGTTCCTGCGGGGTTGCTGGATTTAGGTATGGGGTTAGTATGTATTCCCGCAGGGCGTAAGCACTGTCACCTAGAAGATAGAAGCATAGACTTAGCATTGGTGATGTACATACATGTGTGGTGTTGGTGTGGGGAAGCATAGTTCTACTTACCTAACAGGAGTCCCTCTCCAAATTCGCCATTGAGTAGTCGCCTGTGCATTCCACTGTTGCGGAAGATGTATGAGTCGTGTGTGCTCCCTGGGAATTGTGCCACTAGGTCCGTTATGATGTTGTTGGCATCGCACACAACCTGCACGTTGATCGAGTGGTATGACTTGCGGTTCCTGAAAAGGTACTCATTTGCTGACGGAGGGCATATGGGGATATGCGTGCAGTCGATGCATCCAATCACATGTGGAAATTGTGCCACCTGGTAGAATGCCTGTTTAGTGCGGTCCAACTGCTGTGGGGTTGTGGGGAAGCTGATGTGTCTGTGGAGCATTGTCAGCATGGCATCTAGGAATTTTTGGAAGAAGCGTGACAGTGCGCTTTGCGAAACACCTCCAGCAACCGCAATTACCCCCTGGAAACTCCCAGAGGCCAGTAGGTGCAGGCTGCATAGTACCTGAACGTGCGCAGGGATAGCATTTGTCCGGTGGGTCTGGTGCTGCAGTAATGGTTCCAGGTCTGCAATCAGGCGCATGATCATAGCGCGATTGAGGCGATATTTCTGGTACACCTCGTCCTCATTCTGGCCGAGCAGGGTTATGCGCAGTCTGAACACTCTCTCCTGTACCCTTCTCCTGCGCTGTCCTGCTGCATTGATCCGCATCCTCCTTGCAAGCACGTAGAGGGCAGCCATTTTGGGGGAGCCAACAGGGTCTCCTGGGCCAAATTTAAGGGTTTAGTGATTGCCTCAATCATTTGCACATGTAGGAATTTTTTTTTTTTTTTTTTTTTTTTTTGACTTTACCTCCAGGTTTTGATTCCCCTTATTTAGCTCTGGCAAAATAGCGATTTTTGGGATTTTCGGAATTAGCGAGTTTTCTTGCATTGGGGTGCGATTCTTTATTTGCTATTGGCAATTTCCGGGAGCTAATAGTGATTTCGGTAATTGCGGATTCGGTATTTAGCGATTCGGTAAATTAGCATTTTTGGTATTAGCGATTCGGTATGTTCGAGGTTATTTATTTAGCGATTCGTTATTTGCTCGGGTTTTGGGTTGATGCATTGGGATTGGGTATTTTTAACACAATACCGGGAGCTATTACCGAATCGGTATTTTACCGACTGGATTTTGGCTTGATGCATAAGGGTGTATATCAGGCCTGAAACCTATGGTTTTTTCGTTGAATTTCAAAGGTTTTTTAAATGCTAATTCCTAACTATATCATGCCTGAAACCTATGGTTTTTTCAGTGAATTTCAAAGGTTTTGTAAATGACAATTTTTACTGTATTAATTGTTATACTGATTTTTTTGATACTGATTTACTACATTTTTAATTTTTATGTATATTTTCTTTAATTACATTATAATTACATTATACATTACAATACAAAATATACTTTCTCAGAATGAAATACTTTAGTTTAAATACTTGGCAAATAGGCAACAGACTTTTAAATACAGTAGTTACAGTTGTTGCAATGGGCAACACAATTTCAGACACAAACCAACATTGAGCTCAATGTGAATGTCTAGTTAAATGCAATTAGTTACTTTATGGATTACTTTTCTAACCACAGGACTGGATCCTAAAGTCAGTCCTTGGACATCTCCTGTAAACAGATGAGTAAAAGCGTTTTGGTTACAGTAGTTATTTTTAAGGAATATTATTGTATTTTAAAAGTTGACACTTGGAAATATTTTCACATAGACTCACCAATGTTATCCTATGGCAGAAAATTCACTTAGCAGGTAAGTAGTGTTATCGTTACTTTTTCTTACTCAGTGGTGGATCCTGGATCCAGCACTGGCCAACCTCCTGTAAACTGTTGAAAGAATGTGTTTAAGTCATACAGACGATTTTTTAGGAATATTTTTAGTTTGTGAAAATAGACACTTAAAACTTTTCTGGTGAAAACCACACAATGGATTCCTATGGAAGGAAATACAAGTTTCTGGTAAGTACGCTTAGAATTACTTTTCAGGGTCAGTGCTGGGCTAAAACATGCAGCCCTGGGTTCTCTCCTGATTACAGGTGAGTAAATCGGAATTCGTAGTTCGGCTGATTTTAGAGGAATATTTGTACGTTTCATAAATGGACACTTAGAATCTTTTCTGCTGAAAACCACACAATGGATTCCTATAGAAGGAAATACAAGTTACTGGTAAGTACGCTTAGAATTACTTTTCAGGGTCAGTGCTGGGCTAAAACATGCATCCCTATTACAGGTGAGTAAATCGGAATTCGTAGTTCGGCTGATTTTAGAGGAATATTTGTACCTTTCAAAAATGGAGACTTAGAACATTTCCTGGTGAAAACCACACAATGAATTCCTATGGAAGGAAATAAAAGTTACTGGTAAGTACGCTTAGAATTACTTTTCAGGGTCAGTGCTGGGCTAAAAGATGCAGCACTGGATTCTCTCCTGATAACAGGTGAGTAAATTGGAATTCGTAGTTCGGCTGATTTTAGAGGGATATTTGTACAATGGTGAAGGTGTGGAAATTTAGTTCGTATCTGAACATTATCTGCGCCATCTTGTCTTTCCCCAGCACCACACGCAAAAACACACGGCAGCCATTTTAGGTACCATGGCCTCTCTCCCTGCTCATTGTCGATCGCCAACGCGTCCCTCTGGCGCTGCGAACATCCCCCCGCGCCGGCCACCCCCGCTCTCTCATACACGGGCCATAAACCCTCTCCTTCTGCGCGACCCTGCCATGGAACCACATCCCACGCCTGACCGACATCCCATATATGGTCATACATCTCATTGATAACCCCCCTTCCTCTTCGCCTGATTGTCCGGGCCGATCCCAGGCCATCACCTAGCCCTTCGGATGCAGTTTATTGCCCCTACTGTAAGGGAAACACCCCACATCAAAGGGATTACAGTAGATCAAGGCCCCCCCACCCCCTGAGACCCGACCAGTCGCACACACCCCCGGGAATTGGCGGAATGTCCAGCTGTGTGATAGCCATCTCCTACTGTGGGTGGGGTGGGGACTTCCACTGTAGATATGTGTGGGAACGAGCTTGAAGTGGGGATTCTGAGGATGTTCTTTCATGTATCAAAGCGATCTCAAGAATGTGCCATGTATGATAAACCTGCAATAAAATCGTAAAGCTGTGTATAAGAGGCCAGGCCTCAGAGATGCAGTTAGAGCACCTCGTGACGATACCTTGCTGTCTGATCTGATGTGTTCTTCTCCGACGGAATAAAACTTTGTTTCCTGCCTTCCAGTCTCCGGCGCCTGTCTCTTTGTTGGTTAATTATCGGATGGTATAAGAGGCGATTATCGCCGGGCAATACTTAGAAGGTTATCGACTGCGACTGCCTCTACCTTTTAACAATTGGTGTCCCAAGCGTGGGGCCCATCAGCGACACGTGGATCCAGTGAGAGAGGTCCCAACGACAGAGTGAACGACTGCAGCGATCGGGAGAGCTCCTGCCTGATAGACCCTCGTCTGGCAGCCGATCATCCGAACTTCACTGGTTCCGAGCAGACCTCTCTCGAGTGATCTACGGTCCTGACTGCGAACCATCAGGAGTGCCGCGGCAAGTACAGAGAGTAGAGGACGATCGGGCGCTGGAGGCAGAAGACGAGAAACTGTCCATGCGGCCTGGGTAAGGTCGTGTAACACGACAAATTGCGAAACGATTGATTGATTGATTGAAAATACTAGTATTACTTATTTGATTGTTCTTTTTGAGATATTCGCTGTCTACAAACAGGGAAGAGTAGAAACACTCCCCCCCCCCCTTTGCAGATAGTGAAGGGTAGGTAACGCAGACTTTTGTCCCCATTGTAACCCGTCGTGCCTATTTTTATCTCCCCACTGATTGATTGTCCGAACATTGATTGTTTTGAAGAATAGTGCTCTTTGAGATATTCTCTGTTTGCAAATAACGTAGAATAGAAATATTCTGTCTAGTCTTTGCAAATAGTGAAGGGTAGGTAACGCAGACTTTTGTCCCCATTGTAACCCGTCGTGCCTATTTTTATCTCCCCATTGATTGATTGATTGTCCGAACACTAGTTGTTCGATATTGGTTCTTTGGAGGTATTCTCTGCTTGCAAATAATGTGGAATAGAGATATTCTGTCTAGTCTTTGTAAGCAGTGAAAAGATAGGTAGTGCAGACTTTTGTCCCCGTTGTAACCCGTCATGCCTGTCTTCTCCCCACTGATTGGTAGTTGGTTCTGCCCAGACCGCTTATTAGAGGTGAACCATCCGGCCCCACTGGAAGGCACCCCTAATAAGGACATGTTCACTAAATATGGACTAGTCACCGTAGCTTATAGCAAGCTATGGCATAAATATACAAAGGGGGACCCCGAGAGTCAGTGGCCACTGATGAGATCCTTCAATGATCACAAACTAGAAACACTAGAAATAGCTCTACGTAGTAATAAAACAACGCCTACTATGCTTGACAGTATCGGCATGTGGCGCAAAGAAGCAACGCAACGGAAAAAGAGGGAAGAAGTAAAAGCAGAAAGGGAATTACAAAAGGCAGCTCACCTTGCCGCTAGAAAGTTAGAGGAAGAGATAAAGGAGAGAAAGGAAGCTAAACTAAAACAAGAGTCTGAAACATCAGGCCAGTGCCCTGTTAGGACCTCCTCTGCGCTCTACCCTGAGTTACCTTCCAGGCAACAAACAAATGACGAATTACTATTAGGTCCCCCGATCATCTACATGCCCCCTCCATACGCTCCCTCCCAACCTATAGTGCAGCACCCACAACCCC
The DNA here is from genome assembly GCF_964204655.1 of Triturus cristatus. Taxonomy (NCBI): domain Eukaryota; kingdom Metazoa; phylum Chordata; class Amphibia; order Caudata; family Salamandridae; genus Triturus; species Triturus cristatus. Next base: position 23,330,808 of record NC_140593.1, on the reverse strand, counting down.
CAAACGCAAGTGAAAGCAGTACCAGGGCCTCGGTCCTCACGGCCTCCGCGCCGGCCGAGCCTCTTGTGCTGAACTCAACGTTAGCAATAACGTCAGATGACCCTGAAATGAGAAAGAAAGATTCCGCCAGAGTAAATCGACTAACAAAGGATGAACGAGCCGGACTCGATAAGATTGTAAGGACACTAGTAGAGCGAAAGGAAAGTGAGGAGTATATAACAGACATGTATAACTCGTATGCCGACAACCACAGACGACACTTCGTCGTACGACTTTGTTATCACGCCCTGAATACATATGAGGATAGGTACCACGATAAGGGTCCACAAGGCTTAGCGACCCTATATAGGAAGGTAGACATTGGGGAAGGAGGAGAGGGCGATGTGACGGACCTCTTCACTCGTACACTTGAGGTCTCCCGGCATCTTAACAAACACAGACAGACAACCAAAGCCGAGACCCCCATAGCGACTGAACCCCAGGCAGGAAGAGCTGATACCATGATGCCCATCAAAGAAGCCGCCCCCTACTGGGTCCCCCCACGAGGACAGGGAACACACGACGACATCAACCACCAAGATGCGAAAGGAAGGGTTGTATATAACTGGGTCTACCAGCCATGGGACCGACAAGACATTTTGACCTTTAGAAAAACCCTACCCGACTTAAGAAAGAACCCAACTGCCTTCTACACCGAACTAGGTACAGCCTTAGGTTCAACAATAATGACCTTAGCAGATATCGACTTGTTCTTCGGGTTATGTCTGCCGGCTGATGTGTGGAAGCAAATCCGGAAAGTCGACCACGCTGAGCCGTTCGGATATACCTGGGTACAACTCGATACCATAGATAAACAGCGAGAACCGGGACAAAAACCCCCAAAAGCCATATTGGAGCTCCCAGACAAGATCGTACAGAAATTGAAAACTCTAATCCCAGAAAGAAAGGTAGACTGGTCGATAGTGACGGCTTGTCGCCAGAAACCCCAGGAGGATGTGTCTGAATACTTCTCTCGATTCGAGACAGTGTTTTCCGATTATAGTGGCCAGGACATGACCACTGCAACCGGACACCACCTCTTTGTCCAGAATTACGTGAAGGGTCTGTCACAAGAATTCTCCCAGAAGCTACAGACCAGCGAAAGTAGTTGGGCAGCCTCAAAACCCGCAGCTATCCTCCAGATGGCCCAATACTAGGAACACCAAAAGAATGAGAGCGATAGGGCGTCCGAAAGAAAGAAAAAGGAACTGAAGGAAAGAGTAATGATAGCTCAGTTACAAGGGGTGACCATAGGAAGGGAGCCCCCTAAAGGAAATTACCAACAGACCGCCCCTAGAAAGCTACCCCCTAGAGACCATACACCTACACCTTACGCTGGACGAGGAGACTTAGACGGGAACCAATGTGCGTTCTGTAGAGGGTTCGGACACTGGAAATCTCAGTGCCCGGTCCTTCTGGAAATGAACAGAAATAGAGACACCAGAGACATAGCATATGACCCCAGAAGTAGAGGACAGGGACGAGGGTACACGAACGACACCACCAACGACAGGCCAGGCACACCAAACACCTTTGACCGCCCCCGACAGAACCAGTGCCAGCAGTCCGACTACGAAAACACCCATGACTTTGCATAGGACCGCCAGGGGCAAGGGAGGGATCCAGTCGAACTCCGTGTTGACCAGCAAGGTCCTTACGTCACTGCTAAGGTCTTGGGCACAAAGTCTCCATTTCTGGTAGACACTGGGGCGACACGTAGTGCGTTATCTAAACGACTGATTCCTAGGGCACTCTTGTCTGGCTCACACGTAACCTCAATAGGCTTCGATGGAACGCCCTCCACTAACCCCTTGTCAGCACCAATCTCCTTTGACTTGGAAGATAACACCACTGACACGACATTCCTGCTCTCCTCCAACACCCCCGATGCTATTATGGGACTTGATTTGCTAAAACATTTCCGAGCTACCATCAGATGTTCCCCAGACGGAGTTCGATTCATCCTGCACGATAACCCAGATCTGTTCAGGCCTTGTCTCACACGACGTATGTTCTCTATAACCGATGCTGACCTGTCCCTACTCGATACGCTACCCTCACATCTATGGGCTAAAACCGACTCAGATGTAGGGCGCATGGTGATCGACCCTGTACACATAACCGTCCGACCGGACGCAGTGCTCCCAAAGCTTCCACAGTATCGGATATCGCCCGAAGGCGAGAAGGCATTGGTGGAAATCATCCAGTCCCTAGTCGATGCAGGAGTGGTAGAAGAAGTAGTCAGTAATGTTTGCAACAGCCCTATCCTACCTATTGTAAAGAAGCAAGGTGAGGGAGACGAGAAAGCATACCGCTTCATTGTTGACTTGCGAGAGGTTAACAAAGTAGTCATACCCCAGTACCCCATGGTCTCGGACATCACCACCATCCTCACCCTGATTCCGTCCACTGCCACCACCTTTACCGTTATTGATCTCAAGAACGCAATCTTTTCCATCCCCATCCACCCAGACAGCCGCTACCTGTTCGGCTTCACCCTAAAAGCCCGTTCATACAGATTCTGTAGGGCACCCCAAGGCTACACTGAGAGCCCCAGCATCTATAGCCAAGCCCTCAAGAGACAACTAGATGCAGTCCAACTACCAGACGGAGTGGCGTTAATACAGTACGTCGATGACATTCTTCTGGCGGCCGACACCACTCCACTTGCAATTACGGCCACCATTCACCTCCTCCACTTCCTTGCGGAGAACGGTCACAAGGTCTCCAGGAAGAAGTTACAATTCTGCCAACCTCAAGTGACATACCTAGGCCACCTCCTATCCAAAGACGGGAGGAAACTTACACCTGACCGAATTCAGACCATCTTAGAAACCCCTGTCCCCAAAACTCAGAAGCAAGTGCGGTCCCTGGTTGGTCTCACCTCCTTCTGTCGACAGTGGTTGCCAAACTTCAGCCTCATTGTAAAACCTCTGCTTTCCCTGCTGGCTAAAGACGTCCCCTTCCCCCTCCCCTGGACACCCGAATGCCAGTCCTCCTTCAAAAAATTGCGAGATGCCCTTTGTTCAGCACCAGTCCTAGGAACCCCAGACTACACTAAACCTTTCTCCCTCTTCACCCACGAAAGGGAGGGATGTGCGTTGTCTGTTCTAACCCAGTCCATAGGTCCTAAACAACGCCCTTGTGCCTACTTCTCTGCCACCCTTGACCCTGTAGCCAGAGCTTTGCCCGCCTGCCTTCGAGCAGTAGCCGCCGCTGATGTCTCTATCCGGCAAAGTGAGGGGATCGTGCTCTCGAACCCCCTCACTGTGTTAGTACCCCATGCGGTTGACACCCTCCTGAACCAGACCAAGACTCAGCACCTGACTAGCGCACGACTGACTGGTTATGAACTGACTCTGCTTGCACCCCACATCACATTGAAACGACGCACCACTCTGAATCCAGCTACTCTACTACCTCTCCCTGACACTGACCCCAATGCGTCCCCTATACATGACTGCGTGACCCTCACCGACGAACAGAACAAGAGTAGGGTTGACCTCCGAGATTCTGCCTTCCCGGACCCTGACGGAGAACTGTGGGTGGATGGCTCATGCATCAAGCTCCCCGATGGCACCACCTCAGCCGCCTATGCAGTTACCACAGCCCGAAAAGTTGTTGAGACAGCCCGCATCACACAGCGATCCGCACAGGCGGCTGAGCTGATTGCTCTCACCCGAGCATGCATCCTAGCAGCGGGGACAACCGCAAACATTTACACTGACAGCCAGTATGCCTTCGGGGTAGTACACCACTTTGGGCTCCTATGGAAAGAGAGAGGATTCCTGACTTCACATGGCACACCCATCTTACATGGAGATCTAGTCTCCGCTTTGACCGAGGCAGTCCTCCTCCCCACACGGCTAGCTGTGATCAAATTCCAGGCACACAAGAAGGTGACAGACATTATAGGACAGGGAAATGCTCTGGCTGACAGTACTGCCCGAACCACAGCCGAAAATAGGTCCACGACCCGCATGTATGTGACCAGGTCACAAACTGAGAAGTGGAAGGATGCTAGAGAAACGATTAGGGACATCCAATTAGCCAGCTCACCACACGAATTGACTGAATGGGCACGGGTGGGATTGAAGGATGATGACGGTTGCTGGCGAACTAAAGACTCAAACAAATGGTTGCTACCTGACTCATACCTGATCCCCATGCTGACCATGGCACACTCCCCCGCACACATAGGGTCTGCCCCCATGATCGAACTCATCTCCAAAGTTTGGCACAATGACAAGATCCCAGACTCAGCCAAACGTCTGGTCCAACAATGCCTGGTATGCCTCCAACACAACCCTGGGAAAGGAACTGCTGTACCCCGGGGAGGGTTTGGGGTCCCTAATCACCCCTTTGAAGTCCTACAAATGGACTACATCCAATTAGAAAGGTGCCAAGGTTTGAAGTACGTACTTGTCGTCGTGTGTGCCTTCAGCAAGTGGGTGGAAGCCTACCCAACCCGCGACAACACTGCTGTGACTACCGCAAAAGTATTGCTGAAAGAATTCTTCCCCCGTTACGGCCTTTGTCGAATTCTGTGGAGCGACAACGGCCCCCACTTCGTAGCCGAAGTTATCCAACTCATCCTAAAGGGGTTGGGTGTAAAACAAAAGTTCCATGCGGTCTTCCACCCCCAATCTGCAGGCTTGGTTGAGCGACATAATGCCACATTGAAGCTCAAGATAGCCAAAATAGTTGCCACCACAGGACTGAAATGGCCAGACGCCCTCCCGCTAGCATTGCTATCAATGCGTACCACTCCTACCAAACACCACTTAACCCCCTATGAGGTCGTCTTCGGGCGTCCCATGAACCTCTGGACCGCACCGAAACCGACATCCATCCACGACGTCCCGGACGTCCTCATGTCTGACTATTTGTACAACCTAACTAAAACGTTGTCTGTTATCCATCAGCAGGTGCTGCAAGCCATTCCCGATGCTTCCAGGGGCCCCGGGCACGATATCCAACCCTGTGACTTCGTCTTAGTGCGTAACTTCCAGCGCGCCAAGAGTCTGGAGCCCCGCTGGACAGGCCCCCTGCAAGTCCTAATCACCACCCGAACAGCTCTTCGAGTGGAAGGGAAGCGTAATTGGCTGCACGCACACCATTGTAAGAAGATATCACCGACCCTGACGACAACCGACAACATCACCGCCCAAGAGGAACCCCTGGACAAAGACCGACCATCCCTGAGCTGCTACCCAGATACATAGGCACTTGAACTAATGAAATATCCCGATCCCACTGTGCCATCCAAGGAAGGGTATAACCTGCGACGAAAGGAGGAAACCTCGGCTAAGCAGACCACGAACTAAGTCGAAATCTCAAAACGGTAGCCTAATCACCCCAAAGGCCTCCAGAAGAGAAATTAAACAAAGCCTGTGGTTCTGCCCGCTACCGAGTCCCTTGAAGATGATGGAAGCACCCGACATGAAGATGATGGAAGCAACCGGACGTCCGAAGATCCACTACAAAAACCCGAAGACTGACAAAATGCACAGCTCAAAGACTATTGCACTTTTTATTACCCTTCTCTTTTGCCTTCTCCTCATGGTCACCTTCTGGATCATGGAGGAGAGCGCACCCGCTCATAAGACATTGCTGACCACCGTTCAACCTACCACCATGAAAGAACACCATCTGATCTCACTTTCACCCCAACTCCGAGAAAGACGTAAGGAGTTCTGGAATAACTCTTTTGTGCAGTTGCTCCACCAACACAATCTTGCCACCAATGCCACTAATTGCTGGATCTGTGGATTGCTACCACACGCCACTGGACACTCTATCCCTTTCATCCCTTCACCTTATTCTGTCCATGATTCCTGCCTCGCCTGGCTAATCCTCCTGCAAGAAAGCTACAAGGACAATGCCACTTCCGGCAAAACTGTGTCACACTTCTACCATGGGTTCTGGCTGAACAAAACTGGAAGAACTTCTGCCCCCTTCTGTCCTCTGAGATCAAACACTTCCTTTCACATGGACATCCCTGCCAAAGAACGAGTTGAAATGCAGGTGTTCAACAACCCAGCCAGACCCACCTTCTCTTACCTCCGGAAACGAACGGCCGCCACCCTAACAGTGGCCCTATCCGTCATCAACATCACTGGACTTGTGTGCCTCGAAGGCCTGGGGGCGCAGCTGGTGGGCCACAGCTCCTGCCTCATCACCCGAACATTGGACTCAGTTGATCCACCCTCCTTTGTTACCTCCCCAAATATGTACTTCGTCTGTGGTACTAAGGCCTACACCTGGCTTCCGAAAGGTTGGGGAGGCACCTGCTACATCGCTTTTGTCCTTCCTCCGACATATGTGGCTCCAGCAAACCATCACCGACAGAAACGCGCCAAAGACATTGTGCAAGCCGACTCCACCGTAGCACAGTTCATGGACGCAGTAAAAGGACTTGTTCCACTTTGGGGCCCAATGGCAAACAGCCATGCCATCCGCCACTTAACCCAGGCAGTCGAAACAACAATGAACATTACAGCCGGCATCCTCACCAACAACACCGCTGAGCTTCAGGCCATCCGCCTGGTAGCTCTTCAGAACCGCCTCGTTCTAGACGTAGTTCTGGCCGATCGTGGAGGAGCATGCCGCATCATTGGGTCCAGCTGTTGTACCTACGTACCGGATAACTCACCCTCAGTCTACAAGGCGATTGAACACCTCCACAGACTTTCCGCAGAGGTTCATCAGGAGCAAGAAGGATGGTCGCTTGGGAGTTGGTTTTGGGACACTCTTAAAAGTTGGGGGTGGAGGTTGTTTACGTTTATCCTGATACCAATCGTAATACTATGTGGATGCTGCCTGGGTATTCAATGCTTGCCACCTCTGTGTTCACTTTTTACAAACTGTATCTGTCCTAAGACTCTGGACTTTGAAGCCGAACGTATGAAAGCTTTGTATGAAGTAGAAATGCGTAATATTATGGGGATAGATCCGAACTAAGCAAGCTGGCGAGATATGTTAAAAGGGAGGACTGTGGAAATTTAGTTCGTATCTGAACATTATCTGTGCCATCTTGTCTTTCCCCAGCACCACACGCAAAAACACACGGCAGCCATTTTAGGCACCATGGCCTCTCTCCCTGCTCATTGTCGATCGCCAACGCGTCCCTCTGGCGCTGCGAACATCCCCCCGCACCGGCCACCCCCGCTCTCTCATACACGGGCCATAAACCCTCTCCTTCTGCGCGACCCTGCCATGGAACCACATCCCACGCCTGACCGACATCCCATATATGGTCCTACATCTCTTTGATAACCCCCCTTCCTCTTCGCCTGATTGTCCGGGCCGATCCCAGGCCATCACCTAGCCCTGCGGATGCAGTTTATTGCCCCTACTGTAAGGGAAACACCCCACATCAAAGGGATTACAGTAGATCAAGGCCCCCCCCACCCCCTGAGACCCGACCAGTCGCACACACCCCCGGGAATTGGCGGAATGTCCAGCTGTGTGATAGCCATCTCCTACTGTGGGTGGGGTGGGGACTTCCACTGTAGATATGTGTGGGAACGAGCTTGAAGTGGGGATTCTGAGGATGTTCTTTCATGTATCAAAGCGATCTCAAGAATTTGCCATGTATGATAAACCTGCAATAAAATCGTAAACCTGTGTATAAGAGGCCAGGCCTCAGAGATGCAGTTAGAGCACCTCGTGACGATACCTTGCTGTCTGATCTGATGTGTTCTTCTCCGACGGAATAAAACTTTGTTTCCTGCCTTCCAGTCTCCGGCGCCTGTCTCTTTGTTGGTTAATTATCGGATGGTATAAGAGGCGATTATCGCCGGGCAATACTTAGAAGGTTATCGACTGCGACTGCCTCTACCTTTTAACAAAGGAAGGGGAAGGGCCTGAGGTGATGTGTGCAAACACGCCCTGTGGCGCATTTTAAGTTGGAGAATTAATTCCTCTTCAATCCCGAGGTCCCCTGGGGGCCAACTAGCCCACCAGGTACCTCCAGTATGCGCCAGGGAGCCGCATTGCAGAGAGGTATTCAGAGGCCACGCCCCTTTTTACATAATAGGTCCTAACTATATCTACCTACTGTTGACCGCCAGTAGGTAATATATATATATATATTCACTGAAAAAACCATAGGTTTCAGGGGTGTTATAGTTAGCTGGACTTTTCACTTGTACAAAACCATTGAAATTCCCCCTTTATAGTTAGTTCAGCTAACTATAACTCACGCGGCCGCAATGCACTGCTGATGATGACACATATTACATCACTCATGACATGGTCAGTGACATCACTCATGACATCACTGATGACATCTCAAATGACATCACTGATGACATCACTGATGACATCTTCCAGTGAATGTGTGTTTTTCTGAAAATTAAATATGTTTTATATATGTATATCTCAAGGTCGATGGAAGAATAAATGGGGATATAAGTGTCTAAATGGATGATTTGTTTTTGAAAAATTGATTGTGTAACTGACTGATTAAGTGTATCATAGTGAATACATGGCTTAGTGAGTAATGTTTAAATATCTGTATCAGTCTCTCACTTTGTGTATAAGTGGCTGCATGGGTTGGTGAGTAGCTACATGGGTATCTATATAGGTTATTAGTTGGTTTTTTGAGTATCAGTCTGAGTGTCTGCATGGTTCGGTGGGGGTATTACGTAGTGCAGAGGTGCATGAATGAGTGACTCACTGTTTGTATATGTTGAAGACAGCATGTGTGCAGGACTGTATGGGTGGATGAGTGTGTGTATGGGTGTGTTAGTGAGTGAATGACTGTCTCAATAGTGTCTTTATGAGTAACTACATATGTTTTAAACTAGTATATGTGACAATTGGTGTATATAAGTGAGTATATGTGAGAGTGAGAGATTGAAAGAGTTCCTGTATGAATAAGTATGTGTTTCTATAAGTGATTGTTTAAAAGACTAAGTATGTGTAAGTTTCCGTAGAAGTAAGTGTGGTGGTGTGTGTATAACTGTATATGCAAGTAAATGTATGTTTGATTCTTTATTAGCATGAGTGACTATGTGTGTGAGTAACTCTATGGATGAGTGGCATTGTGTAACAGGATGTATAGGTGTATGAGTACATATGATGAGTGAGTACATGTATGAGTGACTGTATAGGACTGTTGGTAAATGAGTGGATGTGTTTGTGGATCTTAGAATTACTGAAGAGGTTGTTGTAACTGGTATTGGTATGTCCATTGTTTTGAAAATGTTAGTCTCCCTTTTTGAATGTGTGTATCAAAGGTTATATTAGGGTGAGAGGAGGTCTGCCACTCTATCACAAGGATGATGTCATCAGTGATGTCATCAGTGATGTCATTTGAGATGTCATCAGTGATGTCATGAGTGATGTCACTGACCATGTCATGAGTGATGTAATATATGTCGTCATCAGCAGTGCATTGCAGCCGCGTGAGTTATAGTTAGCTGAACTAACTATAACGGGGGAATTTCAATGGTTTTGTACAAGTGAAAAGTCCAGCTAACTATAACACCCCTGAAACCTATGGTTTTTTCAGTGAATTTCTGAGGTTTTTTAAATGCTAATTCCTAACTATAACGTGCCTGAAAACTATGTTTTTTTCTGTGAATTTCAAAGGTTTTTTAAATGCTAATTTCTAACTATGCCTACAGAGATAGGACATGTGAAGAAAGAAGAAAAATGCACAGAAAGAAAAAAAAGAAGTGCAGAAAGCAGCAACAGAAGTCCTCAATGATGAAGAAAAGTGCAGGAAGAAGGATAACATGCAGAAAGAACAAAAAGAAGAGCAGAAAGAAGCCTTGTTGCAAAATCATCCTGTACCCTTAACTTTTTCAGATGGATACTGGTGGTAACTGAGTCTGACTAACCAGTCCTAGAGCCAGTGCTATGTTAAAAGACACTTAGAATACAGTGAAAACACCTACATACACTAGGGAACATTATGCGTTGGGGTCCCCCTGTGATTAGCATGACCTCCTCTGTAATCCCCTAGTATATAATGGGGCAGGGGGATTAAAACTACCTCTTAAAACAGGCCACAGGGCGTTTTTGCACACGTTAACTCAGGCCCCGTCCCCTCCCTTCACCACTGTCTAAACACGCCCTGTGTCCGTTTTTAGTTGGGAGATTAAGTTCATTTGAATCCTGAGGGTCCCTAGGGTCCAACTAGCCCACTAGGTACCTCCAGTAAGTGCCACAGAGCTGCGTTGCAGAGAGGTGTAAAAAGTGGCACGGCCTGGACCACCTCTCTGCAATGCAGCTCAGTGGCGCTTACTGGAAGCACTTGGTGGGCTAGTTAGCCCCCAGGGGCCCTCAGTATTGAAGGGAAATTATATGCCCAATTTAAAACGTGCCATAGTGCGTGTTTGCACACGTCACCTCAGGCCCCGTCCCCTCCCTTCACCACTGTGTAAACGCGCCCTGTGGCTGTTCTAAGTTGAGAGATTAAGTCCCCTTGAATCCTAAGGGTCCCTAGGGTCAAACTAGACCACTAGGTACCTCCAGTAAGCGCCACAGAGCTGTGTTGCAGAGAGGTGTAAAAAGGGGCTTGGCCTCAGAACACCTGTCTGCAGTGCAGCTCCCTGGCGCATACTGGAGATGCCTGTTGGGCTAGTTGGCCCTCAGGGACCCTCAGTATTGAAGAGGAATTAATTCCCCAACTTACAACTCGCCAGGGGGCGCGTTTGCAGAGTGCTGCAAGGAGGGGGCGTGGCCTCCAGCACGATGCCAGTCTTTTATTTATATATATATATATTTAATACTGAGGGTCCCAGAGGGCCAACTAGCCCAACAGGTATCTCCAGTATGCGCCAGGGAGCTGCGTTGCAGGCAGGTGTTCTTAGGCCACGCCCCTTTTTACACCATTATGCAACGCAGCTCTGTGGCGCTTACTGGAGGTACCTACTGGGCTAGTTTGACCCTAGGGACCCTTTGCTTTAAGGGGACTTAATCTCTCAACTTAGAATGGCCACAGGGCGCGTTTACACAGTGGTGAAGGGAGGGGACGGGCCTGAGGTGACGTGTGCAAACACGCCCTCTGGCGCGTTTTAAGTTGGGGAAATAATTTCCTTTCAATCCTGAGGGACCCTGGGGGCCAACTAGCCCACCAGGTGCTTCCAGCAAGTGCCACTACTCTGCGTTGCAGAGAGGTGGTGCAGGCCGTTCCCCTTTTTACACCTCTCTACAATGGCGCTTACTGGTCCTACCTAGTGGGCTATTTTGCCCCTAGGGACCCTCAAGATTCAAGGGGACTTAATCTCCCAACTTAGAACGGCCACAGGGCGTGTTTACACAGTGGGGAAGGGAGGGGACGGGGCCTGAGGTGACGTGTGCAAACACGCCCTATGGCACGTTTTAAGTTGGGGAAATAATTCCCCTTCAATCCTGAGGGCCCCTGGGAGCTAACTAGCCCACCAGGTGCTTCCAGTAAGCGCCACTGAGCTGCGTTGCAGAGAGGTGGTCCAGGCCGTGCCACTTTTTACACCTCTCTGCAACGCAGCTCTGTGGCGCTTACTGGAGGTACCTAGTGGGCTAGTTGGACCCTAGGGACCCTCAGGATTCAAATGAACTTAATCTCCCAACTAAAAACGGCCACAGGGCGTGTTTACACAATGGTGAAGGGAGGGGACGGGGCCTGAGTTAACATGTGCAAACACGCCCTGTGGCTCATTTTAAGTTGGGGAAATAATTCCCCTTCAATCCTGAGGGACCCTGGGGTCCAACTAGCCCACCAGGTGCTTCCAGTAAGCGCCACTGCGCTGCATTGCACATAGGTGGTCTATGCCTTGCCCTATTTACATCTCTCTGCAACGCAGCTCTGTGGCGCTTACTGGAGGTACCTAGTGGTCTAGTTGGACCCTAGGGACCCTCAGGATTCAAGGGGACTTAATCTCCCAACTTAAAACGGCCACAGGGCGTGTTTACACAGTGGGGAAGCGAGGGGACGGGGCCTGAGGTGAAGTGTGCAAACACGCCCTGTGGCACGTTTTAAGAGGTAGTTTTAATTCCCTGCCCTATTATATACTAAGGGCTTACAGAGGAGGTCATGTTAATCACAGGGGGACCCCAACACATAGTGTTCCCTAGTGTATGTAGGTGTTTTCACTGTATTCAGAGTGTTAGTCAGACTCAGTTACCACCAGTATCCGTCTGAAAAAGTTGAGGGTACAGGATCATTTTGAAACAAGGCTTCTTTCTGCTCTTCTGTTTGTTCTTTCTGCACGTTATCCTTCTTCCTGCGCTTTTCTTCGTCTTTGAGGACTTCCGTTGCTTCTTTCTGCATTTCTTTTTTTTCTTTCTGTGCGTTTTTTCACATGTCCTATCTCTGTAGGCATAGTTAGAAATTAGCATTTAAAAAACCTTTGAAATTCACTGAAAAAACCATAAGTTTCAGGCACGTTATAGTTAGGAATTAGCATTTAAAAAACCTTAGAAATTCACTGAAAAAAACATAGTTTTAGGGGTTATAGTTAACTGGACTTTTCACTCGTACAAAACCATTGAAATTCCCCCGTTATTGTTAGTTCAGCTAACTATCACTCGAGCGCATGCAATGCACTGCTGATGATGTCACATATTACATCACTCATGACATGGTCAGTGACATCACTCATGACATCACTGATGACATTCTAACAATTCCGCCCTGAATGGGCTCTGCCATTACATATATATATATTTTTTTTTGTTCAATGTGGTTCTTGTTGGGGCGCGCAGCAGTGGGTGCAGGCATTGGGCTGAACCAATGGCCAAATTAATTTTTACACAAAAGACGCCACTCTCTGGTATATGAATTTTAATTACAGAGCCAGTCTCATGTGAGAAAGACCGTATTGGCCGAAACGTGTCGGTGTGACAGACTGGCTCTGTAATTAAAATTCACAAGATTCCAGAGTGCGGCATCTTTTGTGTAAAAAAAATAATATATATATATATATATATAAATATATATATATATATATATATATATATATATATATATATATATATATATATGAACCATAGTTTGCCCCTGCATTGAAGACGCAATCCACCAGCCAGTAAGTTCACAACCTTTTAATTGCTAGGAACAGGATTGCAGCTCCGCTTTTATGTCCATTAGCCTAACGTGTGTCAGAGCACATTCATGCTCTTTTATCAGAGGCAATTTAAAGAAACACATCTCTTTTGCACATTCTCCAAGTTAACTGCGTGCACAATTGAATTATCTTAGCCTCCGGTGTGCCGTTTCTTAATTATTCAGTTCCCATTGCACGTCCGAACTTGTAGTTAATTTTAGTGCCCAATGTTACCTCCAGTGGTTGTGTGTCGATTTAAATCATTTTTGGACCAATGTCAGCCCTCCAGTGGGCCCCAGAGCTGAAAGCTTGCTCCATTTTCAACAGCACCAGCTGCGCCGTCCATGACCCGATTGGTTCTGGTCTGACGATCCCTATATATATATATATATAAATTCACTGAAAAAAACTATAGGTTGCAGAGACGTTATAGTTAGTTGGATATTTCTCTTGTATAAAACCAGAGCAATTCAGCTATTTTAGTTAGTAGAGCTCACTATAACTTGCGCCCCTGCAATGCACTGCTGATGACATCTCATATTACATCACTCATGACTGCTATTGTTGTGTCTATGGTTTTGATATTGGTAGTCTGTATTTTAGAGTGGGTGTATGAAATGTTTTATTAGGGAGTGAGGATGTGTATCAGATGATCTCATGGATGATGTAGTCACTGATGTCATCAGTGATGTCATTTGAGATGTCATCAGTGATGTCACTGAGCATGTCATGAGTGATGTAATATGTGACGTCATCAGCAGTGCATTGTGGGGGTGTGAGTTATAGTTAGCTCTACTAACTATAACAGCCAAATTTCTCTGGTTTTATACAAGTGAAATATCCAACTAACTATAACGTCCCTCCAACCTATGTTTTCTTCATTGAATTTCAAAGGATTTTTCAAATGCTAATTCCTAACTATAAGGTCCAAAAAACATGTGCTTTTTTTACTATCAATCTAAGGTTTTGTACCTTAGTTTTTAAATTTAGATTGGAACAACAATGGCACTATATGTTCAACAATATCTGAAAAATTGAAGTTTGTGTAATTTACATTTTGGATTTAAAATCCTTCTTCTACATTTCTAAGGTTTTATAAAGGTAAGGTGATGTTTTATCCTCTTTACATATGTATTTATTTATTTATTTTTTAAACATGAGATTTTCTACCGATCGTAGACTGGTCACGGTGGGTGCGCAAATCTGAAACTCTGGACTCCATATTGGTTAAGTCATGCACGATACATGTACGGTGTGCGATGGGTGCGTGGTTCTCATGTTTCATGTTTAAAAATTTAAATACATGATATTCAGGATAAATGTATTAAATCCATCGTATATGTGTTTTTGAAAGGGTTATAAAAGTGATATTTACTTGAATAATATAGAAATTAAACTTCTCATAATGAAGTAACGGGAGCCGCGGCGGTCCCGAGTAACCTCACGTATGTATTTCCGGGCTTGCGTCAGGTACGCTAATCCAGCGCAAGTTATTTAGTTTTAAAAGTATATATATATATATATATATATATATATATATATATATATATATATATATATATATATATATATATATATATTCACTTAAAAAACCATAGGTTTCACACATGTTATAGTTAGATGGACATTTCACTCGTAAAAAACCATTGAAATTTCACCGTTATAGTTAGTTCAGATAACTATAACTGGCGCGACCGCAATCCACTGCTGATGACGTCACATATTACATCACTCATGACATGGTCAGTGGCATCACTCATGACATCACTGATGACATCATCCTTGTGATAGAGTGGCGGTCGCGCGAGTCATAGTTATCTGAACTAACTATAACGGTGGAATTTCAATGGTTTTTTTACGAGTGAAATGTCCAGCTAACTATAACATGTGTGAAACCTATGGTTTTTTAAGTGAATTTGCAAGGTTTTTTGAATGCTAATTCCTAACTATAACGTGTGTGAAACCTATGTTTTTTTAAGTGAATTTGTAAGGTTTTTTAAATGCTAAGTTATGTATGTTTTATTATATTTTTTATATATTTATTTTACACTCTTTTAAAATGTTTTTTTTTTTTTTATGTTTTTCACTGTGCGCGCACCCCGCGATTTTTTGAAAAAAAAAAATGTTTTTCCCACCTTTTGGGGTCCTTCAGGGACCCCCTGACAAAGGCTAGGGGGTCAGGAACGCTCTACCCTGCCCCCTTTTCATGTTCTCCACCTTTCTTTTTCCCTGTCACACACACAACAAACAAAATGGCGGCCGACACTTCCTGATTTCGACCGATTCGAACGTTGACTGACATGTAACCACCAATCAGAATTACGCTCGCGTACGTTAAGGTGCGCGCGGTTATAGATATTTATGTGCATTTAACTGCAATTTTCTCAGGAACTACTGAACAGATTGACACCATATATGCAAAAGGCACATGCCTGACCTGAGGACTACCTCTTTGCCAAATTTCAAGTATTTCTGTTCAGCCGTTCGGGCTGTACCTTCGACTAAAGGTCCTATGGGAAAATGCATGGGGAAAACGTGTTTTGGGACCCCCCTTTTTTCTCAGCCCCCGCTTGACGAATCACCCCGAGACTTTCAGGGTAGGAGCTGAGGGGAGCGCCCCATTAGTTTTGAAAATTTCGCGAGAATTCATCAACCGGCGCCAAAGTTATTCAAAATAGGATTTTCAGATTTCCTATGGAAACACGGTCCTAACTATAACTATCTACATATATATATATATATTTATTATATATACATTTATTTATATATTTATATATATATATAATTTTATTATATATATTATACCAAGAGATTGATATAAAAATCTGTACATTTATTGTATGTGTAACTAAAATAATGCTATATTATTGTTAAATATATTGTTATAGGAATCGCACGTGGTGTGCGCTGATTGCATGTCTCGTACGTAAATCCCATGTGTCTTCAAAAGAAAGCATTTCATTGGTTAAGAAGCTTTTTATTCTAGAACTTGCAGGACCCCACCCACATATTTCTACTCTTTCAGGAACATCTTCAGAAGGCACCGCTCTTGTGTTTTCTGTTCTTCCTTATTGCATTTTTTTGGTGTTTTTTTAATCCACTGGGAAAATGGCTTCTTCTATTCCACCATACGACATTGCTGGAGAATAAGATTTGAAAGAGCCAATTAAGCAGTGCAATGAAAGTGTCTTGTGGGCTTTTTTTTCTATTATACCTGGTGAAAAAAAGGTGAATGTGCGCAAGGTGACCTGCACTTTATGTGAAAGGGTGCTATCTCGGGGATCCAAGAAAAAAATACACCTGTGGCACTTCATCAATGATGAGACACCTGCAAACAATACATCAACATAATCTTGCGCAAGACAAACATCATCGCAAACTACAACAAGAAAGTCACAAGATGATGAGGTTGCAGGGCCTACCACCTCAGCAGGTTTTTCTGCATCAACACAAAGTGTCCAAATTATCCTAGAGTTTGCAGGACTTGAGCATTGGTGCATTAAGAGCAAGAACGTTCTTTGTTGTGGAGAGCAATCTGTGGATGCTGTTGTGGTTGTAAGGTTATGGCGTAACCATGCACCTGTAATCTCAGGATGTCTGCAGGAGCGATGAATAATTAATGCTCCCAATACCTCTTGGAACACCTCCCAGTGCAGCGACTAAAACGCTGTCACACTGGCAGATCTCTCAAAAGGGAAGGGGCAGGGGATGAGAAAGAAGAGGAGAGAAAAACACTGCTTCTTTACTCAGCCTGGGACAGCCAGGTACCACGTCTTTGGTCTCTGAGGAATCTACAGCATTTGTTTGTGTAATACTCTGACGATAAAAATAGTAACGATGAGTATAGTTACACTTCTCCACAAACACATACACACTCACAAGTTTATATATAGAAATGTCATATAATAAACGTGTATTTACCTTATGCAAGAACCACTTGCAGCCTCTTAATATCTCAATCCAAAGTTGTGGTAGATATGTATATAATATGATTTCTCTTTATAGTATACTTTATGCTTTTGTTTACATGTATAGTTTTTTGTTCCAACAGGAGTTAGTATTTCAAAATAAAAGATTCAAAGGAAAAACAAACTAAGACAGAACTGAACAATAAAAGGACTAAAGCATGTGCACACCATTCAGAACGTGCACTTGTACTTCAAGAATAAATATCACCATTCATAACATGCACTAGAGTTTCCAATTTCTGAACTTGTCTAAGGAAAGTACAGCAAATTATGCCACAGTACTAAAAATAGGAAATACTGAATGCAAACACTGTTCATTAATTCCTAAAGGGTGATAAGCATACTAAAAGTCTTTTTTTTTCTTGTTCTCAAAAGTCTCGAATTGGGCGTTAGACAGAAACCAAGAAAATCGCATTTAAAAGCAATGTTGCCACTTCAGAGAGTCACTGGTTAATGTTCTACACCAATCGCGAAAGAAGTAGCCAAGCGCAAGCTCAAGAAGTCACAGCCAAGATGAAATATAAGCAGAAGAAATGTGCAGGACTTCGCTTGTCTGACGCATTAGGAATCCTCTTGAAAGCTAAATCGAAGAAGTCAGATCGGGCATGGCACTGACAGCTTGAGAGATGTTGAGACAGCAACCTGCAGGAATCCAGGAAATAAGCCTAGCACAGGCATGTGCAGGGCTTGCCCTTTTATAACCAACAGGGCAGGTGCTGGTAAACATGAGGTAAAGTTGGCTATCACATGGCAAACCACGCCCCTCCACATGCAGTTGCACAAGGCTTGCCACACCCAGCAATATGACAGTTGGCTATCACATGTCAGAATGAAGACAGTGAAACAAGCATTGCTACAATTAAACAAGCATTGGCATTTACAGGTTGAATTAAACAAGCATTGCTACAACCAGCAGTAGTGAATGTAGAATCAGTATTTAAAACCCTATGTAGGATAATAAACATGGGCAACCAAGGAGCCTAGGGGGTGGGTACAAATGAGACATGGTGGGGCCTTGGACCGGAGCTGTTGCTTGACAGTGGTTGCTGCAAAAAACCACAACTGGTCTTTTTTTTTGGTTGTTTTTGCACTTAGTTTCAATTGCAAAATATTTGGGAAAGTTTTCTCAGTTCATTCTGTTGATGTTCACGTTTCTTTTTAAAAAACACCCAAAAAATGCATGAGTTAAAAAACACAAATCAAAATTAAATATATAATTTTTTTAAGAACCACGTATATGGTAACCCTGGGCATTAAAATCGGCTCCGCTCGCGAAGTTTGCGGATTTTCAGCAACTCCGCATTCCGCACAGAAAGCGGAGTTACCGAAAACTCCACGATCTGCGGCGTAGCGGACATTTTTCCTTGTTTGCACTTTCAAAATGTGTTTTCTCATGCACGGTAGCGACTTACGGGGAATCCTACGTTCGCCATCGAGATTTCCTATCCATTCACGTGCGCCACAAGATTTTGGTAGCCGGCCGCCCGATCCCCCAAGAGTGTCCAATCTCGAACATGTCATTCGGACCCACCATCGGACATCAGCCAGAAGTTTGGTGAAGCTTGCGATGCCGAACATACAGAAATTGCAATCTGGAGAAGAATATCTCTTCAGCAGCATAAAACGTTCTAAAAAATGATGATGTGGATGAAAAAAAACCCCTCCGATTGACATTTGGATGTACTTTTTTTATCCAAGGAGTCCTTTTTCTTTTTTTTTTTTTAAGTGGAAGGAAGTGCCCCAGAGTCTCCAACTTCCTGTTCCTGTCCAGCAGGCTCCTCCAAGTGCTTTGTCCATGTCCTATTCACTTTTCATTTGGATTTGGAGCTGGAAGGATCACTCTTTGTGTCTGCTGCATCATTGGATTTGAGGACTTTTGGATTTGAGATGTTACAAGTAAATTGGAGAATATTTGTTGTTTGTTTGATTGGGGCATTGCAAGTTGCAACTACAATTTTTTGTACTTTTCATCATTTTTTAGGTCTCGTCTATTGATGAGGCATGCAGTATAAACTATAGTGTGGAAGCTTTGTGGAAGCTCCACCCACTCTCCTGCCCATCTTCTTCATCGGCCTAGGTTCTAAATGCTGCCTTCCAATTGGTTTTAAGCTTGTTAGTCCCTCCCCATGACAGCCATGTCAGTCATTTGTGTCCTTCCACGGCCACTTGCCCCTTCACAGCACATACTACTTTCTTTCTGTGTCCCCCCTACCGAAGTCCGATGCCTTCTCACCGCTGCTCCCCCTCGTGCCTCGTCGCCCACACACATTGTTATTTGCAATGCAATAGGTCTCGCGTAAATGCGAGTCCTATTGCATTGACAATGCTTGTTGGTATGACTCTAATCTGTTTCACACAGTGCTTTAGGGTCATGACATTATATAAACTACCCTGTAGATGTGACAATATCCGCGGTTCAGCAATTAGATGAAAGAAAATGTATGCTCTCCGGCTTTCCCTTGTGCCGACAGAGCCCAAAAAAGGGCAGCAGTGCTCTAAACAAAAGGACTTTGCAGCAATTTATTTTCAAGACAATCAAACTGTCCATCTCAGAACCATCATTTCAATGTACGCTACAGAATATGAAAATTTTCTATTTCCATACATGTGGGCCAAGTAAAATTCAGCAATCCAACACACTTAAGAACTGATTTCAGACATTTTCAATTGTGCGCCCCAGGGAGTATTGTCCTCTTGTTCTGATCACAATATTGCTTCGAGAGGGAAGGCTTATCCATTCATTAAAAAGAGCGGCTTAAGTGTTTTTTACACTGGAAAATAAACATCCGGGATTGAATTTAAAAAAAATCCGAGATTTAAGTACTCGAACATTCCTTGTTGAGTACAAACGTGTCCCCTACCTCTCCTAGCCCGACCAGTCTCCTGTATGTAACAATCTCTTGGGGCTCCCAGACATTTAATTATCTCTTTAAATTTACTCCAACTGACCAATAACCGGTCAACATCAATATACGTTGATGGAATATTATGAGGAAGCTACTGAGGGAAAGTATTAACTTCACCAATAGGAAGCAATTCCTTTTGGTTTAGGTACCCTCACACACCCTAGTGGTGTCATGCTTCATCATCGGGTCACCCCGACGCCTAAAAGTCGGGGTGGGCTCAACCACAATGTTGGGAGCTCTTTGAAGATGTTGTAGACCAGGGGAGCTAGAAAATTAAAAAACCTCATACAGATCCCCAGTATCCCTTTATTTACGGGTCTGTCTGGGATGCTAAAATATTTCAAATAGGGTCTTTGTAGGATAGTTATGGTCCTATGACCCTAGTGCCAACATGTTTCAGTCCGTGTGCGGCTGTAAAGGTCCAGGACTTTCTTCAGGGCAAACAGAAGGCCACCCTGGATAACAGAGGAAGGGATTCCCTAACCTGTTTATTGACGCAAGGGCAGAGTAGCTGCTCCTTGAATAAGTGACTGATTAATTAATCTGTCATGCTTTGTATTCCATCTGCAAAAGAGAACAAAAGAAAACAAACAACAAACAACTTATACTTGTGGGTTTTCTTAGTGATCGTTCCCATATTCGTGTTTAGGATGTATAACACCTACATGTGTCAGGTGATCATAAGGTCAGGTGGTGTACAACTATCTCCATCCATGTGCCACTCATAACTGTATCTGTACACAATTAGTCAGCGTGCCAGAGATATTGTGCGGTAGCGAATTCGCTCGCATCCTAACTGTATCTTCATGCCAGTTAGTGTTCACTATCAATATAAAAACACTCTCCTGTGTTCCACTCACACTCAACATTCTCACCATATCTGTGACTCAACATTGCACTGTCTTAACTAGGCCTGGGCAAAATTTCCGTTCCGTTCGCGGAATTTGCGATAATTTGGCATTTCCGCGTTCCACGGAGAGCGCGGAAATGTCAAAATTTCCGCATTCCGCAGCTTTGCGATAATTTGGTTCTTGCTCGCGCTGTAAAATAATACATTCTCGCGCACGCGCGATCGCCTTAACTGAATCCCCGCGTTCGCCGACAAGTTTTCCCGATCCGGTCGCGTTCTCCATGAGATGTTGTATTGTTTTAGCCATTTGCGCTGTCTCGCGACAGTTCGCGTCCGCAGTGACATCATGCGTCGCGCGATCACATCTTTTTTCTCACGATCATGAACCGCGAGACAACTGAAAACAAGATGGCCGCGCCCGCAAGCAACCACATGGGTAAGTTGGCGACCCGCAACCATGCAGAAAATCTCGCGAACATGCCGGAAAAAAACTTCTGCATCTTCACGATATTTCCGCTTGTTTGCGGAGATTTTTAACATTTTCGCGATAATTTGCGAAAGTCGCTTTCGCAAATTCCGCCCACCCCTAGTCTTCACCATGCGCGATTACTAATAGAACAATATGTGCAATTGCTGTGACATATTACACACATGCACTCTCTCTTACCCTATTTTCGAATGGGATCCGTTTCTCAGGGGATCGTAGGGCTATTTGGGGGTAGCTCTGTAGTCACACTCTATCGTAGGAGCCCCGGAGTGTGAGGGAGAGAGGAAATATTTGGAAGCAGTCTTTTTAGAAATGTGGAGATACTCTGTGGATAACTATCTCTCCCTGTGAGGATGATAATCTATACAAGTAAAAATATTATATCCCTCTCTATCTCCCCACTTACTTCATCAAGAGTCCTGCCCCGTCTGTCCACCTACTTGGTCTCGATCCCCGGCGTTTCGCGCCGTGTATCGTTTGGACGGTAGGTTTATACTTCCGCGTTTGGTGTAAGAGGACGGGATTGGTCAGCTATGTCACGTGATGTTTCACGTCAGCGTATGATCCCGTCTAAGGCGGTAAAGAGGTTTTAAATAATTTATGTTACTAAGTTGGCTTAATACGGAAAATGCATACACTTGTTCTAATATTTTCTCCTACGTAGAAAATATAACCCCAATCTCAGTTCCAAAGGGAACAGTATGCATATATTTTTCGTGTATGTCAGACACGTGATCGGATAGATGAGGGAGACGTGGAAGAAGAGGCAAGAAAAGAATCTAGTGGGAAGAAGACAGGAGCACAATGAACACAAGGAGCAACACCAGGGACCAGCAGCCCAGCACGAGCAAGACGAGGGACTAGTGGTTAACCTTACTGACGTTACCCTAACCACAGACGAACAAAGTGTCTTGGACAAGGGATTGGGATTTGTCCCAACGACTTACTTGGGTAAATTCCGTCTCCGCTGTGAACTGGGCGAGTTTTTCAGAAAGATACAGTTGAAAACCTTCTTTTTGGATAAAGAGAGACCCACGGAAAATGGTACCTACACCGATCTAAGACTAAAGTCTACCTTTTTTCCCCCTACCAATATGATGCCCCCAGAAGTACTGGCATTTGAAGAGGCGGTAACTAAGGAGGTTGAGTCACTACAACCCAAGAGGAATGGGTTTAACAAACCTAAGTAACAAAGAACGTAAGGCGTTGACAACCCTTCAAACCAGGTCGGATATAGTCATAAAACCGGCAGACAAGGGTGGAGCTACCGTTATTCAAAGCACTAACGCATACAGAACGGCGTGTTTGAATCTAATGGTGGATACCAGATATTACAAAAAGATTAACAGGGATCCCACACAACGTAGAAAAACAACTATCTTGGCACTTACAACAGATGCTCTCACTCAAGAGTGGATCACTAAGAAGGAGCATGTTTTTTTGAATCAGGAAGATCCCAGAACTCCACTGTTTTATACCATTCCCAAGATACACAAGGGAAAGTTAATGAGATGGCTTTTTCCATCATATTCTGGTAACTTCATGCCTTGCGGGATCAGCGCCGTCAGTGCATGTCTTATTTGCAGGTATCTGTAAGTCTCTGTGTCTGCTAACCCATAGTTCTGTTGCAATTGTGAAAACGGGATAATCTCCCCCTTTTTCCACTAGTCCCCCACCGTCGATATGCCTATCAGGTCCCATTGTCTGAATCCCTTCGTGTTCCGTAGTCTGCCTAGTTTTTTTGTGTCCCATAGTGGCGTTACCTGCGTCACGACTCCCTCCCACCCCATGTCTCTCTGCACTTCATGCCAGATCTTAATTGTATGCGCTGTAGGCCCTGTAAGATTCCTTGTTTTATTCCTATTGTAGAGTTCTCCCATGATACCTTCTGCTCCCAGGAGATATCTGTCCATGCGATAAGCCGGTTCTTCCTGTTCGGTGGGAAGCCATTGGTTTATTACAGCCAGTTGGGAGGCCCAATAGTATATTTTTATGTGTGGGAGCGCTGTTCCTCCATCATACCAGCTTTTCACCAGTTTGTGCATAGCAATACGTGTCGCCTTACCATCCCACAACAGCTTGTTTACTTAATTATTGATTGCTATGAAGTACGATGGGGGGACCAGAAACGGTGTATTTTTTAGGACATATAAGAATCTGGAAAGCGCCATCATTGTAAAGAGGGCTGCCCTGCCTAGCAATGTAAGTGGCAGGGAACGCCAGTACTCTACGTCCCGACGAAATCGCTCCAGAGGTTTCGTGAGATTTTCTGCAATGAAATGTGTGTCCTGGCATGTTATATAAATGCCTAAATATTTAAACCCTTCGGTTGCTATCCTAATGTCACAATTATGTGGGAGTCGCGGCTGGGCGCCCGAGAGTATGTACATGTGTGATTTTGTCCAGTTGATAGTGTATCCGAATACACGCCCATATGCTGCACAGATATCCATAAGGCAGTTAAGGGAGTGGGTTGGCGAGGCCAAGTAAAGCAGTATGTCACCAGCATATAGCGATATGTGGTCCTACTATCCCATTGCCCACCTAAGCCCACGGATTACTTGATTTTGTCGTATCCATGCAGCCAAGGGTTCTAGCTCTATTGCGAATAGGAGCGGTGATAATGGGCAGCCCTGTCGTGTCCCTTTTGCCAGTGGGAAGGTGTCTGAGTTTCGTCCGTTGGCTAACACTTGTGCCAGCGGTTTTGTGTACAGTAATTCATTTTATGAATTTGGGTCCGAATCCCAAATGGTGAAGCACCGCGAACAAAAAGGGCCATTCTACCATGTTGAATGCCATTTGTGCATCTAACGAAAGAATTAAGGCGTCCTCTTTAATAAGGGATTTTCGCGCCACAACACTGTGCACTCGTCGCAGGTTCTGTGCCGTGTTCTGGCGCGGTATGAATCCCGATTGATCCGGGTGGATCACCATTGCTAAATAGGGCTGCAGCCATGTTGCAAGCACCTTGGCTAATATCTTAGCTTCTGCATTAATAAGGGATATGGGCCTGTACGACATGCAACTCTGTGGCGGTTTGGCCGGCTTGTGGATCGCGACTATCGTTGCCAGGCGTTGGTCTCTAGGAAGTTCACCCTTCTCTAAGCTATCTGTATACATGTTAAGTAGGTGGGGTGTCAGAATAGCAGTCGTATGTCTAAAGCACTCCACTGGAATTCCGTTAGCTCCCAGTGTTTTACCTGTGTGTAGCGCTAGTATTGCCTTTGTTATTTCGTCTTGCATGAGTTCCGCCTCTAGTGCGTGCACCGCTGTTTGGGTCAGCGTTAGCATTTTTATGTCTTTCAAAAAGCCTTTATTTTCATCTATTGTGGCCGTGGCTGTCGGTGTATATATGTGTTCGTAATGGGTCGCCAGCGCATCTACTATGACTTGGGGATCTGAGGTTGCGATTCCATTTTGGATGTCTAATTGCGCTATCCACCTACTTGCTTTGTCCTTTTTGTCTAACCAGGCCAAAAGTTTGCCTGCCTTGTCTCCCTGCTCGTATACTGTGTGCTTTGTCGTCTTTAGTCTGGATTTTGCCTCCTCCCACACAAATGTCTTATATTCTTGCTGTGCTAGCTGGAGCCCGTGCGTAGTTTCTTCAGTAATATCTGAGGCATGTTCTGCTTCTGCCCTCTCTACATGCTCTTCTAGCGCTTGGATTTGTTGATGTTGTTGTTTTTTGTGGTGTGACACTAATGATATTGCCTTGCCACGTAGGACCATTTTATATGCTTCCCATAGTGTCGTTGGTGACTCCACCGAGTGTTCGTTGTCTACAAAATATCGTTTTGTGGTGGCAATTAGTTTTTTCTTAATCTCCTTAACCGTTAAATAGTTTGGATACAGTGGAAAAATTCTGCGTCTACCTGGGATGCCTGACGCATAGGTCATCAATACTGGTGAGTGATCCTATATTCCCCATGGCAGGTGTATTACTTCTATTATCCTTTCCATCCCTAGTGCCAGTGTAAATATATAGTCAATTCTTGACACACTATTATGCACTCCCGAGTGGAAGGTATATTGATATACGTGTGGGTATCTGGCCCTCCACACATCTGTTAGCCCAATTGCATTAATAAAATTCTGCAGCTTGGAACTGGAACTGCTGGGCCCTTTAGGGGGTCGCCTGTCTATTTATGCATCAATGACTGCGTTAAAATCTCCCCCTATAATCATTTCTCCTTGTGGGAGTGAAAGCAGGAATTTGCCTAGGTCTGGGAGCACGGAGCTGTGTAAAGCAGGCGGGATATATACTGATACTAAGTTAAATCGCCTCCCCTCCCATTGGCATGTAACTGCTGCAAACCTGCCTTGGTTGGCTGTCCAAGTCTTTTGTACTATCAAGGGGCACCATTTCTGGATTAAGACTCCCACTCCCCTCGATCCGGAGGTGAAATCTGAATGTATTACCATTTTATATCCCCATCTATCTAGCGCTTTACAAGTGGAGCCTACTAAGTGTGATTCCTGTATCAGTGCCACCGCTGGTCCCTTCCTTTTAATGTGTTGTATTACTAGCCCTCTCTTTATCTTGTCCCCCAACCCATTTACATTCCACAACATCACCGTAAGGTGCCTGGTGTTTCTGCTATCGTCTATGTTGTGCGGGTTGTCGGTTGCCATTGGTACCTTCTAAATGTTTGGCCCCTATTGTCTTACTATCCTGTATAAAGGCTTTGTGGATAATGTATGGAGTGGGGTCGATGTGGATGATTTCCCGTCGTTTGGCATGCAGTTGAAACATTTGAAACAACAACCCCTGTGAACTATCCCTGACCCCCACCCACCTCCCTGCTTCCCTGCCTGGCGGATTCCAAACTACCCACTACCCCAACTGAGCAGAGTGCTTAGTCCCCATAACTTTGTACTTGCGTGCCGGGGGGGGAAACTATTTGCGACCAGTCCCGGTCTCTCCCGCAGAAGTGCAGTATTTTCACGGCTGTCTAAACGTCACATTCTTCTATCTCGTCGGCCTTTTGTGACAGCTTTCACCAGTACGGCACCACCTCCTGACATCGTGGAGCCATTATCTCAGTTCAACCGTGAAGTAGGCGGCCCTAATCTATACCTCAGGGCCACTCCCAAGGGACAAACTCAGTCCGTGATATCTCTGCCTATGCCATATTATGCTTCATTTGCGTCTTCCTGTACGTTGTGGTTTCGCGTGCCACTGGTTGCTCCCTTTCCTGATGAGTCTGATTCCGCTGTTCTTTCCTTGGTTTGTCCGTGCCTCTGTGCCGATCCTCGGTTTCCTTTAGTCGTGCGCCATCCCTCCAGCCATCCCGTCGCCTCCTCCGGCGATGTGAAGAACCATGTCTTTCCCTCTGCCTCCACCCTCAGCTTTGCGGGGAAGAGCATTGCGTATTTAAGATCTCTCTTTCGGAGCTCTTTCTTTACCTCCAGGAAGTCATGTCGTTGCTTTGTTACTAGCGCTGTGTAATCCGGGTATTTCTCTACCTTACTATTATCGACTTGTAGAGGGGGAGCTACGTGCGCTGTCTGCAGGACAGCGTCACGGTCGCGGAAGTTGAAAATTTGTGCTAATATAGGCCGCGGCGGGGCTCCCGGCCTGGGCATTCCACCCGGCACTCTGTGCGCACGTTCCACCGAGAAGAAACTCGATAATCCTCGAGGTTGGAGTTTGTTTTTTAGAAGGTCTTCCACAAACAGGTCTAGCGCCGGACCGCGTATAGTCTCTGGTACTCCCACTAGGCGTATATTATTGCGTCGTGCGCGCCCTTCCTGGTCGTCAAGTTTCGCCTCCAGCTGTTTCTGAACTCTTTCCAGAGACCCTGCTCGTCTCCGCAGTGTCGCTGTCTCCGTGGACAAGGTTGCCGTCGTTTCCTCCACCTCTTTCAGCCTGCCACTAATTTTAGACACGTCTGCCTGTAGCAGTGTGATGTCCGTGGATATCGTTCCTATTGATGTTTGCATTTGCATCAGCGTGCACATTACATCGTGCAAAGTTATTTCTTTTGGTTGGTCGGAGTGCGCATCGTCCTCACTTCTCCTGTGAGACTCCGGGGTTCGAGGTCTGTCTCCACGGTAGGCATATTTTTCTAATTTTGTTGCTTGTGTTCGCGTTGGCCTCTTCCTCCCATGTTGGCAGGTCCTCCCGGCTTGCGTAGCTGTTGTGCGGTGGGGAAATCGGTAATCGCCGCTGCCAGACTGTGCAGGGAGTTTCCAAGCACGGCCTTTTGGTTTTCCCTCCTCCCTCCGTCGCCTCCTGTGTAAGATGCCCTGTCCTTGATATGCCCTCAACAGGGCCGGCGTTAGTTTCCGTAGTGACTAGTACTTTGGCGATCTGGATCCAGCTGCAGTGTGACTATATAGTCTGTTTTCTCTCATATAGGGGAAGGTCTATGAGGGGGGGCCCAGCGTGCAAACAAGCCATTTCTACTTTCTCTATTCCTCCTTTAACTGTTCACCACCCTCTGCAAGCCACCCTGAGCCTATACACAATCCTTATTATGCCTTGAGTGGTGGACTGCTGTAGGCCAGTACCATGTCACCGCCTATGTCACAGTGTGTGCATGACAGGCCTGAGCTCTAGGCCATGCATTAAACGCGGGGGCCAGCCGCAAAGTCCATATGCCAGGTCTCTTTCTCGCTTTCAGGCTCACTTTCTCCTCATTCCCAGAGGAATTTGAGCTCCTGTGCTCTTTCCCTCTCCGAATTTCCTCTGCGGCCCGATGTGTGCAATCGTACTCTTCCCCCTGCGTTCCTTGTGCTTATCGCGTCCCGCTGCCGGGTGCCTTCTCGGGAGGTCCCGTCACACCAGAGCACAGACCCGGGTCCCCGATCCCTCTGGTGTTGCCGGGTGGGGGGTGGCGTGCCTCACGTCCTTTGGTCAGACCCCCGCCGCCACCACTTCATTCGCCGCTGCCGCTATGAACGTCCCCACCTCCGGCCTCCTCTTCGCGCACCACTCTACTGTACTGGAGTCCCCGGCTGCGGCCCTCGGAAGCAGGCCGCGTTCGCAGCTTCGTCAACGGGGTCCTTCTAGCAGCTGTGATGGCCCCAGACGGATATAGATCGCTGCTGTGGCCTTCCGACGGCCGATTCTGGAATGTACATGTGTCGTGGTAGCAGATTCATGCCAGGATTTATCGGGCGAGACGCTGGTTACCGCGGAGCCCTCCTAGGCTGCGGCCATTGCTGTTGGCTGCAAGCCACGCCCCCCCAGTATATACTTATTATATACTTATATGTGTATGTACTATGTGGGCTCTGGAGATCAGCCCTAGGACTTGTCTGCTTCCACTTAAGGACTTTTTTTTTCCTGTTCAACTGCCTCTATTTGTCTTGATAGAAAACGGCCAGCAGAGGTCAGTAAAATACCAGAATCACTTTAGCATGCTTTAGATTCCAGTCCATAGAAATTGTCTTCCACGGGCACCCGTAGACAAAACTATTTTTTTCAAAGCTTGCATTTTCAGTGATATGACCACCGAAGGCCCTGATTTTATATTAAAAACAGAGCGCTGGACTATACCATTTCTTGCTGAAAGGCAATATTTCTCTCCATGTTTTCCCATACCTGGCGTTTCACGCAGTTTGGTGCTTACTTTCCCTCCATTTTAAAGAACAGTAGATGTTCAGCACCCAGGCTAATGTGCTGCATAGCTAAATACATATAGGTTCGCAAAGGCAAGACCGATTGCATTGCAAATGCTTGTTTGAAATTTTTAGTGGGTAGCCAGTAGTCCCAGTGCTACTCATGAGTGCATGAAACAACTGTCTCTGTGGTGTCTGTTGAATTTAAATATCATTTAGGGCATGGATGGCATTGGATTGAATTTCAAAATGTGTTTTTTTGGGGTACTTCACTTTTTTGGTGTGTGTTAAATAATTGCCTTTGTTGGATGTGTGTGTGTGTGTGGTTGTTGTGTAACTTGCAAACCTTGTTTTGCCCTGTGGATTTTCGTTTTTGCATTTTTGCATTAAAGCTGTGTTGTTCAGCATGCCTCCTTTGCCTGGCAATTATAGGCCTGCGTCAGTTCATTGTTGTCCAGGCCTCCTGCTTGTTGTGACTGTGAGTGACCATGTTGTTGATGGCCATTTTGTGATGGTAGGCTTAGTAGTGTGCTGCTTTTGCCATTTAGGCCTGCATGTCTTTCCTTTGTTCTTCTTGGCCTATGCTTCTTGTTGTTGTGGCCTAGCCATGTGGCTGGTGGCCATTTTGTGAAGCCAGACAGTGTGCTTTTGCCGTAGGCCTGCATTGTCTGTCTTCCCTTTGATGTTGTTGTGGGTGGCCTGGCCATGTGGCTGGTGGCCATTTTGTGGAGCCAGCCAGTGTGCTTTTGCCATAGGGCTGCAAGCTTGTGGCCTAGTCTGCCAATATAGGACTTTCAGCCAGTAGGCCCAGAGCTACTCATCGGTGCATGAAACAACTGTCTCTGTGGTGTCTGTTGCATTTAAACATCATTTAGGGCATGGATGGCATTGGATTGAATTGCAAAATGTATTGTTTTTTGGGGTATTTCACTTTTTTTGGTGTGTGTTAAACAAATGCCTTTGTTGGAAGTGTGTGTGTGGTGAGGTTGTTGTGTAACTTGCAATCCTTGTTTAGCCCTGTGGATTTTAATTTTTGCTTTTCTACATTAAAGCTGTCCTTTGCCTGGCCATTATAGGCCTGCTGAGTTCATTGTTTTCCAGGCCTCCTGCTTGTTGTGACTGTGAGTGACCATGTGGCTGGTGGCCATTTTGTGGTGGTAGTTAAGCAGTGTGCTGCTTTTGCCATATAGGCCTACATGTCTTTCATTTGTTCCTCTTGGATTACTGCTTTCATCCCCTTGCCTGCTGCAGCTCCCTGAATGAAGTGATGTGCAGTATACCAAGAAAACCCTTGTTGTCAAAGTCTCACAAATGGCTACACTGTTGTTTTATTTTATTATTAACTGAGTTAATAAAATGTAATAATATAACACTAACAAGTGTGACCACCACACACTAAGTTATATAATATATTTGTTTGTTTTTACAAGTAGAAATTGAACCACAACAACAAATGCAACATTTCCCTCATGTTCTTCTGGCTTCTTTGCTTTTAGGTGCACAAAAGAATGAGGAGGAGGTGTCATCATCACCCGTTGTACTGCCAGACAAAAATTCCTGCTGCACATGACATCACGTGACGTGACGTGTGACCACAGACATCTCTGCAACTTGTGCAACTGCGTCCTGCTGACATCTGAAGAAGATGCCCCAAAGAAAGGTACCAGGTCCACCAGTACCAAGAAAGTTGCCAGTGAGAAGAAGGAACAGAAGAAGGAAGTGGCACTTACCAAGACTGGTGTGCCGCCCAAGATGTTTTTGGAGAAACAAAAAATTACGCCTGCAGCAGCGGTGTCTGCATCAGTGGGCCCACCCCACCAACCTCGGCCCAAGTCCATGAGTGTCGCAGAGGCAGCCAGTCTAATTGCGCAAACGCCAACGAGCAGTGATGCTGAAATTGACTCATCATTATCATAAAGTAGTACCTAGTCAACGCAGGAGGAAAATCAGGAGATAAGTGGGCATCAACAGCCATAACAACAGACGCAACAACAGCCACAACCACTGCCCACAATAGAAGTTGTTCCTCATAAAGTACAAGCAGTTCAGGAAATCAAGCTTCCTGCAGAGGAATAAAAAGAGCAAGACACTCTTCCAAGCAAGGAAAAGGAGGTTTAGTCCATCAACTTCTTCTTCTTCTTCAAGCCCTCCTTCTTATGATCTAGATGCCACTTGGAAGCCACAAGCTCAGTCTGAGAATGAGGCACACCACATGACAAAGCTAGGGAAAAGGAAGGTTCCAAAACGCCTTAGAGGTATGTAGGTAGATGTAGAAGAGGAGGATGATAACGAGCCAGTCATTATGAACATCACTCCCTCCCCAGTGAACATGGATACCAACATTGTTACCCCATCCCAAGTTGCTGTGAGGTATGTGGCACGGATACCATCAACACAGGTAACACCAACACAACCTCCAGCTTCTATATTTGCATTTGCAAAGACCTGGCCGGGGTCTACATCCAGCACAACCACAACCTCAGTAGGTAGTGGTACTGGCACCGCACAGAGTCAAATTCCAGGCACACCCTCCAGTTCATCTTGCATTGCAAGTGGCACCTCCAGTAGCGCAAGAAAAAGCACCTCCCTGTTTGGGACTTCTTTTTGGTTAGCAGTAAGGAGAAGAACGTTGCTATATGCTTAATTTGTCGACAAGGTGTTAGTCAGGGTAAACTTGGTATAAACTATGGTACCAGAGGCCAAACAACCCATCTGAAAAAACACCACTTGATCCAGTGGGAGGCGCACCTTAGCAGCCAAAAAAGTAAAACTGCACCCATTGCTGTTGGTGGGGATGAAGAAGTAGAAGAAAATATGATCGCGGTGGAAGGTGAAGAATAAGGAGACATTTTCTCTGGTACACAAAGTAGCCCTGATCCCTGCAGTGAAGTAGTACCGGCCACATCGTCATCAGCCTCAGCAACATCTCAGTGGCACCATAGTAAGAGTCAGGCTGAAACACCAAGGCAACAGAGTACCGCAATGAAAAAAAGTGCTTCGTTGAGCCTAACTGGGTTCAAAAAGTCACTTGCATCAGCGGCACCAGAAAGGAAAAAAAAAACAGCCTATCATAGTCAGCATCTTTAGGTCGGAGGGGCAGTACGAACTGAACCACCCAACGGAACGTTTGTACAATGCAAAGCTGGCAAAAATGTTAGCGCTGGACCTTCTCCCTTTGTCTTTTGTGAAAGGTGTGGGTTTCTAGAATTTCTGACAGCCATCTGCCCGAAATGGAAGGTGCCCAGCCAGTCCGACTTAGCCAGAGTTGCTGTTCCAGCACTACATCGCAACGTGCTGGAATTGCTTGGACAAGCTTTGCAGCAGAGTCTTGTTCACAATATCCACCTGACAACAGACATGTGGACCAGTTGTCAAGCCACTGATTACATTTGTATCACTGCACACTGGATCTCTTTTGTGGGGGTTAGAGAAAAGATATCTGCAGGAGGTGTTGTTGACACAGCTGAGATTTTTAATGCCACTCGGAAACATGCAACTTAGCCATGTTCGCCATGGAGAAATCTCATACGGCTGTAAACATTTTGGAAGGGTGTACCAGCAAGGTCTTTGAATGGCTGCACCGAAGAAGGCTTAAACTTGGTTTTGTTGTCACAGACAATTGCAGTAATATTGTTAAGGCCATGCGCACTGGTGGCTATTTAAGGGTCCTGTGTTTGGCGCACTGCATTAATATAATTGTTCACAACTTTCTGAAAAAAGAAGACAGAGTCAGCAACTTACTGACCACCTGCAGAAGAATATGCACACATTTCAGCCATTCTTTTAAAGCCCGGAAGCAGCTGAAGATCATTCAACATGAGCATAGAATGCCAGTCAAAGCATTCATCCAGGAGGTGCCCACACGTTGGAACTCAACTTATTACATGCTTGATCATCTTTTTTGATCAGTACAGACCAATCAATGACTATGTGATGAAAAGACTAGGAGATGCTTGTGCTACTGTGAAAGGCAGGACCGTTGAGATGGACCAATGGAGCCTAGATAAATGCCTGACAGAGATTCTACTTCCTTTCAAGTTCTTCACACGTGAAATCAGCAAGAAGGAGCACTGTACTATGCACCAAGCTATCCCATTGTTGCGCATGCTAGAGCAACAGATGAAGGCGGTGTCTGAAACGTGCATAGGTGTGGAGGAAAGAAAAGAAGCATATGAGTTGGTGGAGAGTTAGCCCTTCACTTAGCTGAAAATACAAGGATGCAAACTAGCATTGTGTCAGACAAACATTACATTTGTCCCACAATTCTGGATCCACGGTACAAATCAGCACTGAACACTAACATTAGTTCTTTTTTCAGAAGTGGATGTTGCCCAGTACCAAACTTGGATAGCTAAGGCAGTCAGTGACTTGGAAAATGAAGGCTCTTAATTAAAGGCCCACTACTCCAACCCACAACAAGTACTGCAGCAGGGAATCCGGCTTCAAGTTCAACTTCAGAGCCAGAGGGAAGTGAGTTTGACTCACAGCAGTCACCAACAACAGCAAGAACAGGATCATCAGCCCAAATAAAATCGGCACAGGATTGGTATCTACAGCAAGGGCTTGTTAAGTCCAGTGCAGATGCAAAGGCAAAAGAGGCCCACCACCGAGGAGCACCCCTGAGCATTGAGCTGATGGTACAGGCCTATATGGATGACCCAACAGAGGTCTTCATTGATCAAAACCCATTGGTGTATTGGTATGGGAAAATGCGCCATTGGCCAGTGCTCAGCAGGCTGGCGATAAACAACTGGCTGCCCTGTCACAAGTATCTTTTCTGAGCGTGTTTTCACTGCTGCTGGTGCCATTGTAACAGTGAAAAGGACCAGTCTCTCGCCCAAAAACGTGGAGAGGTTAACCATGATCAAAATGAATCAGCACTTTATACTACCGAGTTACAAAATATATGAATCACTTAGGTGACGAAAGTAGTGTGTTAGATGATTACCTACTTCTGGTTGAACCACCAGAGTTTGAGGATTAGCTATACTTCCCTGACAACTAGGCTTTCACTTGTTACTTTCTTACTTCCTTATTTACTTTTATTATTTGTGTGTGTCTCTGTCTTTCTGGTTCTAATCACAACACATCCATCACCACCGTCTTCTATTTTTATTGCCATATTGGAGTTACAGCTGTGTGCATTTAAGTCCACTCCTCCGAGTCCTGCTCCACCCTCCTCCTGACTCACAATTTCCCTCAAGCCAGATGATGGGATGGAGAATAGTACATGAAATGTTGCCTCGTCGAGTCCCTCCAAAAGAAGTGGAACATGATGACTATAGCTATCCTCCTTTCTGAGCCAAGAGAGACTGCCGCTTTACTTAAGATGAGAAGGAACAGGTAATGAATGGCATGCATTGGATGCTAACTCTCAGTAATTGCAGTTTATATTGTTGTTGTTTGCTGTGCATGAAGTGAAGTCAAAGTGTATTATTATTTAATCTACACTCTAAATGTGACTTAAGTCAATATTGCCCTTCTTGTTGTTTAATAACAACTTTGTACTTCTACTGCAGGCTGATCCATTGCATTTTTCAATATGGAATCTGGACTCGCTCAGTACACTGCAGACTGAGTTGAACACCACCATCATGATGACCTCAGTAGTATCTTCACAGTCAGTCAGTAGGATCAGAGATGATTGATGGAATAGCTCAGGACATTTTTCATGAGTGGCATAAAAGATAAACAACTCAAGAACAACCATAGCAGACCTCCATGTCTGTGTAGTGGTGTAGTCGAGTCACAAGTCTCACAACTGTAGTAGTGTTATGACTGTCATTGGAAGGTCAGGTCTGCAAAATGAGGGACTTTGTTTTCAAATGTTAATTTTGTGAAGATTGGCCTTCCCACTTCTTTCTTTGCCAATAAGGAAGACCGTGGTCCAAGCTTTAGTGGTGAGTCACTTGGATTATGGCAATGCTTTACTCGCTTCTATTAAGTAATCCTAGTTGACAAAACTTTAGGTGGTGCAAATCACAGCAGCCCGATGCCAGTTCATAAGGAGATTGTCTTTAAGATCTGTTGTATGACTCACAAAGCCCTAATAAGGTTGGGCCCACTATGCTTTACTCTGTAGAGTCCTGAAAAGGCTCTTCGCTCTTGTGGAAAAAGGCTGCTTGTAATCCCTCGGATTAAAAAGTCTCGCTCAGAGGGCAGAGTGTTTTTCTCTCCAGCTCATCTCTACTGGTATGCCCTCCCTGTTCATTTGTGTTTCTATATGAAGCATCTCTAGTTTTGTAAATCGCTTAACACTGAACTGTTTTAGGAATAGTTTTTGTAGTGACAGCAGTATGCTCTCAGTAGGCTCCTTGCGCCCAAATACCCCTCTGGGGGTGATTCGTGTGCAATATACATTATTGTAACAGAACATGTAGAATTTGTGAAGGACACTGTCAGGTCCAGGGAATTCCCTACTAGGTTCTGTTTTATAGTAGAAACAACCTTGTCTACACTGACCTCTGTCTGTGAAAGGACTTTATCAGTGCATTAAACTGTTTGAATGGAGGTCCAGAGCAGTATTTGTTAAACGTGTCACCCAATGATGTGGACAAGTGTGACTGTTAAGAGAAGAGAGCCTTCTCATTAAAATGTAAACTATACCAAAATAAATACATGCAATAATTTAGACCTCTGTGGTGTGCTCACCACTCTTGTTGTCATGCTTTCTTATCCGCATGTCATATTAGAACGTTATAGTTGTCACAGTGGAATGTTTCAGTTGTTATAGTGATGGAATGCATTAACTTGAAGACTCTTGAGGTGGTCAGTTAAGGTTGCTTCCTGGGAGGTTGGATGGGATCTTCTAGAAGAATAAATCTACATTTCATAGTCTTCCTGTGTCCAGCTTATTACTTTAGAAATTCTACACTGGCATAGTCGGCAATTCTAAGAAGGTCTCAACAACGTGGTTTCTTCAATGAAAATCCTAGATTCTTCAATGAAAATCGAGTGAGAGATAACCAATTTGAAATTATCTTTGCGCATTGAACTAAGTGCACACTGAACTAAGTACAGACATAAGACTATCATTTATGTCCCATCTTTTACACATAGTACTAATTTAAGGTACACTTTAAGTAACGTCATCACTCTGTGATTACCACGAGTTTGAGATTGGGAGCTGTCCCCGCAAACTCGCCTCTTTATGTTACTGTGGGTTTGGGAGGTACCGTTGCGGGCTCATCCCCTTCTTATTGCTCATATTTGCTGGTGACTGGTGTAAATTTTATGAATAAGGTGTTTGAAATAAACTAGTATGGGACTGTGAGCAAGATCAACTTCAAGAGTTAGTGTTTTTTTTAAATATAGACTTACCGTCTTTCTCGGCACGCATGTTCTCTGTGCGTTCATTCGTCCTCACCAGCCACAACTTCCAGCTTCATTGCCTGTCATTGACGTTGACTTCATTACGCATTCACGCTGCGTAAATGTGCATGGCGGCCATCTTGGAGTGATTATCTTCTTCTTGTTTAGCGTTACTTGGAGACAAAAAATTATATCTTGCGTGCCATTTCAGTGACATGCACACTTCTTCAGGATCTCTTGTTTATTATTATGATTGAAAGGTCTTGAATATACACAATTCTGCGTGCCATCTCAGTGACACGCACACTGTTTAATGATTTTAATCTACATTTTGTGCATTTTCCGTGACACGCGCACGTTTATTAAAAGACAATATCAGAATGCTGTTTATGTGACGTCCACTCTATTTCACCATTTGCACATTTCCCTTATTTTATTGTGGAAAGTTGCAAATTCAAATTAACTGCTGATCTCCATGCATTTTCAGTGTATGTGTGCAGTATAATATAATTTATCGTCTTGTTAAATGATGTAATAATAATCACATTTTCTTTATTTCAGTTTTAAAGATAATTCATATGTTTTATAACTGATATTTTACAGCCTTTGTAGTCTTTCTAGTCTTTCTTGTTAAATCCTGGAATTTCACGCATAAAATGGGAAAAATGGAAGACGGTATTTGAAAGATATGTCAGGGTATGTGGAACTTCACTTAGCGCAGAGAGAAAATCTTCTTTACTACTTCATTGTCTAAGTTATGAGGGCCAAGATGTGTTTGACCATCTTCCTGATCTTTCTCCTGCAGAAGCTAGAGACTTAAATTATTATGAAATGTGTCTACAAAAACTTGATAAACATTATTTGCCTAAAGTCAGTACCATCCTGGAAAGATATCAATTTGCAAAAAGAACACAAAAGGATGAATAAAGTATAGAGGGTTTTATAACTGATTTGAGGAAACTGGTGTCATCCTGCAAATTTGAAAACTTAACTGATGAATGCATCCGTGATCAGTTCATGTTTTGGTTGCAATGTGGAGAAAGTAAGGGAAGAACTTTGTTTGCGACACAAACCAACTTTGGATGAAGTTCTTACAGTAGCCAAAAGGATTGCACATTCATTGAAATATGTCACAGTGATAAAGAAGGATAGTGAAAAAGATGCTAAAATACAAGATGTTAAAGAAAAACATCAAAAGTGGGTGGAAAAAGGTAAAGACAAGTGTTTCATTGAAAAAAGGAATTGTTGAAAAAGTAGTAGAGCTTAGATTTTACAGATGTGATAAAGTTGGTCCTATTGCTAATGATAAAAGATGTCCAGTGTTGGGTCTAACATAAGCTAAATTCAAAAGGAGAGGTCATGTTCCTTTAATGTGCAAAACCATCCAGAACCAAGAGTAAAGAAAGTAGAAGTGTTTGAAGAGAATCATTCTGATAACAATTTTGATGATTTTGAATGTGGGCATATTGTGGTACAGGTTGAAAATGCTACTAGGAATCTTATCCCTTTGATAGTATTACTGTTGAAGGGGAAACAAAATTGAAAGATAAAGTATCACTCTTGAAGCCTGATATTGTTCCTTTGGCTTACTGAGGTAAGCCTATCAAATTACATAGCCATTTCATTGGCTTGATTGAATACAAAAACAGGCTGGTTTCAGGAAAAATCTATGTGTCCAAGAAGGGTGATAGTATAATTAGTGGGTTACATCAGGGTTACTTAGGGGTGTTCCTTGATCCCAATTCTCATCCTCCCATTCAGAATAAAGATAGGGTAGATTCTGTGATGGAAATTTGGTGAGGATGAGTTTCTACAAGATCTTAAAATGAATTCCCTCTTGTTTTCAAAGTAGAGTTGGGATGCTTGAAAGGTTATCAACATAGAATTAAACTTAAGAGTGAAGTGATGCCTGTATGCTGTATGGTAAGAAATGTACCTTTTTCTGTGAGGGTTGACAAGCAAAAATAAATTTCTAAACTAAAGATCTGTGGCATCATTGAGGAAGTCGAGGGAACGGAATGGTTGGCTCCAGTAGTCGCTGCCAGGAAACCTAATGGAGACTTATGTCTTTGCATTGACTTAAGACAGTTAAATAAGTGTGTTGGTCGACTACCAAACATTACAGAGTTGTTAGTTTTATTTGGTAGGACTAAGGTATTTAGCACTATCGACCTCACTTCTTACATCATTTATAACTCCCTTTGGCACACTTAGATTGATTGGAATGCCATTTGGCTTAGGCTCTGCTTCTTGAGTTTTCCAACGTGCCATGGAGAATGTTCTTAAAGGTCAAGCAGGGGTGTGCATATACCAGGATGATAATTTAATATTTGGTGATAATGTGGATGAACATGATGCTTGATTGAGGATGGTTTAAAAGAAGTTGTGTGATTTCAATCACTTGAAGTGCAGATTTAGGTCTTAATGTATACATTACTTAGAGCATAATATAACTGGTGAGGGGGTCATGCCGAAAAGTGATCTGGTCAATATTATTCAAAATATGAGTTCTCTCACTAACAAGAGTGAATTGATGAAATTCTTAGGAATGGTAGAATATTATGCCAAATGTGTAAAAATGTTACTGAATCCACTATAAACTATGTTATATACTTATGCTATATAAGGGAGTTGAATTTAAATGGTTGGAACTTTGCAAAAGTGAATTTAGCAGTGCCAAAGGAAAATTGAGCAGTGCCCCTTCCCTTAAGAGTTTGGATCCCAGGTTCAAGTCCATTCTAACCACAGATGCAAGTGAGAAAGGACTGGGTGCCATTTTACAACAGCACAGTTCCTCTGGCATGCAAACTATCAAGTTCTTATCTCAAAGTTTAAAAGATGCTGAAACATGGTATTCGGTTGTAGAAAGGGAATCCCTTGTGGTTTACTAGGCTATAAAAAAATTGAAAACAATCCTTTGGTGAATTGATTTTGAAGTCCGTGAGTGATCACAAACCTTTTGTGGAAATCTTTAACAAAAATGGTCTCAATTTAATTTCCAGCAGGATCACTAAATGGGTTATAATATAGTTTTTCGCTTAAGTATATTCCTGGTTAAGAAAATGATGTTGCAGATGTGTTATCATGTCCCATTCCTGGTGAATCTATGGAAGATGCGGATTCAGATGGATACAAGAAGTGGGTTTGTGTGGTGGATCATGATATCATCTCTAAAAAGAGTTGGAGTGAAGAATTCGGCATTGACTCTACCCTTAAAGAGGTGATGTCTTTTGGGCAAAAGGGTTGGACTAGCATTAAGGAGGGATCTGGGTTTACTAGACCATTTTGGTATTAGAGGAATGAATTGTCGGTTAAGAATGGGCTGCTGTTTTGGGCTACTAGATTAATTCCACCTGAGAGCCTCAGGAAGGAATTAGTGGATCTAGCTAATGCCACTCATGCGGGCTTACCAAATACAAAGAAAGATTGCGTATGTCATACTGGTGGCCCGGCATAGACAAGTTGGTGGAGCGCATTGTGCCAGTGACAAATCTAAGTGTCCTCGAGTACAACTCATGATTGTGAGAAAACGCCCTTCAAATCCTTGGCAAGATATCGCTTTAGATATTTTAGGACCCGTACATGGTAATGATTTACCAATTTACCAGTTGGTCGCTGTTGACATGCACTCACATTTGCCTGAAGTTTTCTTTTTATCAGTAATTAATTCTGCACATGTTATTAAGTGTCTGAAGGAATTATTTTCAAAGGAAGGTGTGCCTTAGCCCATTTTAACTGACAATGGTGTTCAATTGACTTCAAGAGAAATGGAATAGTTTTTATCTTCAAGAGGCATAGTTCATAAAACATGTTCTCTTTACCATCCCAAGTATAATGGGATGGTTGAGAGATTCACCAGAGTGCTTAAGGAGACCATTACATTAGCTAAGTCATTGTCATTGAAGTGGAAGAATGTGGTTCTTAAGAAAGTTGAGGAGTACAGGCTTACACTTCATGGCACCACTGGAAAAACTCAATTTTTATTATTTTGTGGTAGAGTACCCAATACCAGTTTGGGGCCTTGTTGAGTTAAAAAGAAAGAAAGCCAGAAAGAAAATTAACACAAGGTGACTGTGTTCTGGTCAATTTCGATGACCCAGCCACGGTTGATTATATCTGCTCTTTGGATACCCAATCTAATGATGCGGGCATTGAAACTAAACGACTTTCTTTTTTCTATCCACCTAGATTTTATCCTCATCCATTTTATTATGATGAAAATTGGGCGACTGTGGGCACTCAAGCTAGTGGAGCGGCTAAAAGGTTTTGGGAAAGGCAACCCATTAGGGATCAAATATCCAGGGATACCTGGAGAGGAATACCAACCTCCAATAGATTTAATAGCTTGGAGATGGTGGATTGACTCTATTGGAATGATCGGAGTTTCAATGAATACTGTCTTAGTCCAAATAAATTGTATAATAACTCTAACCACTGGGCTATTGGCTCTTCAAGGGATATTGATGAGGGCAGGGCCAATCAGTCACCAGTAACCCCATTAGTAACTTCAATAGCTACTTCATTTTTTAATGAAAATTCAGATAAATTAGAGCAGGTAATACATCCCGTTTTGGAACTAGAAACTGCAATAAACTTACGATATTCCCAAATTATTATGGAGAGAGAAATCGAAAGTATTTCTCCATCGATTGAAACAAATTATTGTGTTGACTATTCCTATGATTTAAAATGTCGAGGAGTAGCTGAAAGGGGGGAGTTGACTCTTCTATCATGGAATATAGCGGGCTTATCAAACAAGGTGAATGACCCCCATTTTTCGTGATTTAATTGAGAAAAATGATATTATCTGTCTTCAGGAGTGCTGGGAACAGACCGAGATTCATCTTGCAGGATATCGGACATATTTTACTCCTGCTACCCAGTCAAGGAGAGGCAGGAGCTCTGGGGGCCTTTGTACTTATATTTCTAACACAGTCAACTTGTCTATAAAGCAACAGACTACACGGGGGCATAATAGTTTCCAGGTTCTTAGTCTAACAGCAGGAGGAAATCGACTCATTATTCTAGTCAACTTATATAACAATATCCCAAAGGAAGAACATTACAAAGTCTTTGAAGATTTAAACAACTGTATTTGTTCTTCTAGCATTAATCCAAGACATAATGACATTTGCATCATCTTGACGGGTGATTTTAATTGCCACCTATGCCCTCATAGTAACTTGGGCATATGTGGTATGGTCAACCAAATCGGTGAACCATGTACACATTTTGAGCATACTTCCTTGGGAAATTTGTTTAATAGTCTAACTTCTGACTGGAACTTGGGTTTCGTAAATGAACTTTGCAGCCCCCCGGTTTTATTCCAAACTACTTTTAATGGGCGTGGCCTCCAGTCTGTTATAGACTATACCCTGGTTTCTACTTTTTATCACCATAATGTCCTGTCGTTCAAAACATTGGACATCGTGTTGAGCGATCATTTCCCGATCTGCACAACCTTTGATATTGAGGCGAGTATTAGATCAGGAACCAATGTAGTTGAAAATTTGTATCGCCATGGTTGCTCATTGGCGAGACAAAATGGTTATGCCATAAAATGGAACAAAGTTGACACTACAAACTCTCTCCAGAGTTTAATTGTGGATCAATACAATAATATTAAGATCTGTCTAGAGGAAAATCCTGATCCGGGTATGACTGTAAATGCTTTTAACCAGATTGCATTGTATATTGGGGAAAAGCTGACAGGAACACGTCGAGCAGGGGCGAGAGAAAAAGCTGAGGGATGGTTTAATTCAGATTGTACCAAAGCATACTCCCATCTAAAACAGATCCTAAAGAAAACACCGAAAGATCTGTTAGCAGTTAGAGCTGCGAGAGCAGCGTATAAAACTTCCCTGAACAAACGGAAACAGGAGCTGAAGGAGAATGCGTGGGATACTCTAGTAAAAGCCAGCTTGTTGAGAGATAGCACTGCTTTTTGGAAAGCAGTAAATGCTCCCTTCTTTGTAGACAGAAAATTTGATAAGGTAGAGTTCGCAAATGAAGGACCAACCTGGGTGGAACATTTTACCGAGCTTTATAAAGAAGATGTTTTGCCTATTACAGATTTAAACCTTCAAAATTACCAGCTTTTTACTGAGCCTTCTCCTCCCGCTCTATTTCCTTTGAGCATCTTTTTCTCCGCCTCTGAAGTAGAATTAGCTTTACTCGAAAGTTCAAGGAATAAAGCTCCCGGTCCTGA
Organism: Triturus cristatus; assembly: GCF_964204655.1. Classification (NCBI taxonomy): domain Eukaryota; kingdom Metazoa; phylum Chordata; class Amphibia; order Caudata; family Salamandridae; genus Triturus; species Triturus cristatus. The sequence continues at coordinate 23,288,433 of NC_140593.1, read as the reverse complement.
TGGCGTCCCTATAGATATATATAAAGATACAATTTCTCTATGGACCCCCTTGTTGACCAATGCGTAAAACAGTTTTAATATCGTGGGATTTCCATCGACTTGGCAGGAAGCCATAGTCGTGCCTATCTTTAAAAAGGGAGATCGAAATGATCCCAAATGTTATAGGCCTATCTCCCTACTTGATTCCTTGATGAAAGTGGCAGGTAGAGTTATTTTAAATAGATTGCACTCCTGGGCTGAGGAAAACAATGTTCTCTCTAAGTTCCAATATGGTTTTAAGGCAGGTTTAGGTACAATCGAACAAGGACTAAATTTAGCTCTAATTACTGGTAAATATATGACCGCAAAAAAGGGTAACCTTTTTATGACGTTCAGTGATTTAAGTTCAGCTTTTGATTGTCTGAATCATGAGGTATTATGGAACACTTTGATAGGCTTGGGTATCGACTCAAACATTCTTAATTTTATTAAATAATTATACAGGGGGGCTGGGGCAAAAGTACGTTTTGGTAAAAAAGGAGAATGCTCTAATAAGTTCCCAATAATGAAAGGGGTCCGACAGGGGTGCATCCTGGCACCATTCCTTTTTAATCTATATATAAATGGTGTGGCGGAATTTTTAATTACACAAAAATTAGATTACCCTCAAATTGATGGCATGGCGGTTCCCATTTTACTTTATGCGGATGACGCAGTCATCATGGCTAGAACCCAAATGGGCCTCCAAAAAGCTTTAACTTGTTTCTCATCTTTTATGAGGCCTAAAAATAAACATAGGGAAAACATTTTCCATGTGCTGCTCTTCGAAGAAAAAACTTCCTTGTAATATTTTTATTGAAAAGTCTAAGATAGGACTTACAAGTACTTTTTCATACCTGGGGATTGTTTTTAATGAAAAAGGTACCTGGAAAGCAGCGACTAGGAGTAGGAACCTTGCTTTTGCTTGTGCATTAGGTGCAATAAAACAGTTCGCCAATAAGTTGGGGGGTAGGCCTGTCCGTATCTTAATGGATATTTATAATTCCAAATGTGTTTCAACTGCATTATACGGTTCTGGCTTATGGGGTATCGCTGACTGTCAGGAGATTCAAGTAAAAGAAAATTCTTTCCTGCGTTATTTGTTAGCGGTTCCCAACTCGACCTCCACATTTATCTGCCATAAGGAATTAGATTTGGTTTACATTTCTGATCTAATCAAAGTTAGTCCCTTATTGCTATGGCACAAGATATGGACTACAGAGGAAACTGTTTTTAATAGAACTATTTTGACGTATTGTTTTAAATTAGAGAGATGCAAGGACATCCCCTGGATTGGCTATGTAAAAGAGTTTATGATCAACATGGGACATTCAACCTTTTTTGATAATCCTTGTTCCCTAACCTCGATTTCCAGGAAGGCCTTTAAAAAATGTTGCCTTGACTTCCTGGAAAGTAGACGATAGCGTGAAGAGAAAAGTAAGATATTTGTATCCCAACACAATTTACTTTTACAGGCCCGTGGCCTACAGCTATTTTTGTCTCCTGATTATTCCAGCTACGACAGAATGCTGTTAGCCTGTTTGAGAGTCGGGTCCTATTATCGGTTGATAACTTTCCCAGATAGAAATGATTGGTCCCAAAATCTAATTAATTGCCCATGTGATGATCTTGCAATGCAATCGCAAATACAGTGTATTCTTTTCTGCAAATTTTATACATGGGGAAGAAGGAAATATTTGATTCCCCTCCTAAAGACTTGGGGTATAAGGCAGTGTAGACCTGCTTTTTTAAAACTGCTTTTATTACAAGATGAAACAACTATCAATGCCTTATCCAAGTTTTTAAAATTTGCCATTCGCTGCAGATTGTCGATGAATTAAGTCCAGAGTTTGCTTTTATGTTGGTTACCCCGACTATGATGTACTTTGAGCTATTATCTATTTCGATTTCTATTTCAGTTTTTAACATGTATGCATTTGTGTGTCGCTTTTATGATTTTAAATTTGAAATCGAATAAAGCTATCTTGACTGACTGACTGACTGAGTCAACAAGTATGAATTGGCCAAAGGAAAAGAATGTGTGTGTGATGGTAGCGATGTATATCAGAGGGAAGAGAGAAAAGCCACTGAAAGGAAAAAATATTTTTATATAAGCAAAGCTGCAAAAAAAACCTGTGATGAATGTAGGAGATTGGGTTATGATTAAGCGTCCTGGTCTTGATGGTAGTTCTTTTTTTCAGTTCATGAAGCCTTTAATGGTTATCAAAGTGTTCAATAATGCTATTAAAACTCAAGACCATCGTATTTGGAACCTTAACAAAGTTGTGGTGGTGAAGGGAAAACTCTATGGGAGATTTAATGCAAGCAAATGCAACAACACTTCTTCTCCAAAATGGATAAAGACACCAGGTTTATGAGTAACACTCCTAGCTCTTTTAGGTTTTGTAAACTTCCTAGTTATCTTGATGATTATGATTAAATACCTCTCTTATGTTTTTATGTTTGTTCATTTTCTTGCTATACAATTATATTTTATTAAGGGAGGGAAGTGTGTGATGTGCTCACCACTCTTGCTGTCATGCTTTCTTATCCCCATGTCATAGTAGAATGTTATAGTTGTCAATGTAGAATGTTACAGTTGGGATAGTGATGAAATGCATTAACTTGAAGACTCTTGAGGTGGTCAGTTGAGGCTGCTACCTTGGAGGTTGGATGGGATCTTCGAGAAGAATACATCTACATTTAATAGTCTTCCTGTGTCCAGTGTATTACCTCGGGAATTCTTCAACCTCTTTTCTACAACACAGGCCTGATAATCTCCTACCACAGATAAAATGGCTTCTCTGCTTTTCTGCCTTCTCCAGATGAATTGGTCCCAGTGTCTGTAGCTGAGCCAGCCAAGTCAAACTGGCTTTTTCACCAGAACAGCTCATCAAGAAAAAGAAAATTGATGCAACTATCTAGCCTAGTGGCTGAGCATTGCTGCAAAAGAAAGGCATCAACAAGCAACTCTCAACCCACCTCGAGCATCACCACAATTCCCAATCAGGACTCAAGAAGAACCACAGAACCAAGCACTCATGGCTCCCATCAATGACATCCAGACCATCCTGGACTGAGGAAACACAGCAGTCCTCATTCTTCTTGACCTCTCCATAGCTTTTGGTACTGTCTCCCACACCAAGCTCATCAGAAGACTCCATACGATTGTCATCCAAGAATCCACGATTACCTGAATCTGCTCCTTCCTCACAAGAAGAACACAAAGGGTCAGACTGCCTCTTTCATATCAGAAACCAAGAACCTGATCTGCAGAATCCCTCACGGACAGTACCTCAGCCCTACCCAGTTCAACATCTGCATGACACTGCTCACCAACATCATCCATTCCCAAGACATCACCATCATCTCCTGTGACGATGACCCCCAACTCACCCTCTGCCTAATGGACAAAACAACTGCTACCAGAATCAACTTTACGAAATGCATGACCATGGTAGCAGAATGGATACAAACCATCTGTCTTAAGCTCATCTCCAACAAGACAGAAGTTCTGGTCTTTGGAAACAAGAACTTTTCATGGGGCTCCAGCTTGTGACCATTGGAGCTAGTACCAACATCCACCCACCATGCAAAAAACCTGGTGGTCATCCTAGAGGACACAATGATGGCACAAGTCAATGCAGTCAGTGCCTCCTGCTTCCACATCCTACGTATACTATGAAAGACTTCAAGGTGCTTCCCCAGAACACCAGAAGGACAGTTGCTCAAGAACACTTTGCTAGCTGGCTTTACTAGCTGCTAGACTATGACAAAGCACTATACGTCAGAATCTCCATATAAATTATACACAGATTCCAGATCATCCAGAACACTACTGCAAGACTGAAACGTAACCTCTCACACTGCTTTCACATCACACCTCACCTCGAAGAGCTTCACTGGCTTCTCATGCACAGCCAATTCAAACTTCTCATGCACACATACAAAGACTTTTAAACTATACTGGACCAACTTACTTCAAAAGTCACATACACTTCCACCAGCCCGCCAAACAACTCTGCTTTACTTCACTCTTACTTGCACGCACCACGCATAGCCGTAAAAGCAGAGCAGAAGGTCCCTCAATCTCTTACATCGCACAAAAACATTGACCAACCTCCCTCATCACATCAGAGCCTCCTTCTCACTACTTGAGTTCCGCAAGAGACTGAAGACCTAGCTCTTTGAATGCCTTTCTTGATTTTCTTTGGTAGTTTTAATCACAGTTCTCTCCACATACACTCTACCCTAGATTTACAGACCTCCACTCACCTATACAGCTTAAAGAGAAGATCTCTTTCAAAGAGCCCTCTAGTCGGGCCATTGTAGCACCGGACCCATGAGGAACAAAGCCCTATGATGAAGCATGGTACCCAGTTGGGTATTTGAGGGCTCAATCTTCCATTTAGGAAGATCATCTCCTTAACTGAATAATTTCCACCTACACTTTATATTAGACATTGTTTTTTCCTCTAGGAACACATACCCCCTTTTTTGTATTTATTTATTCTTTGAATAACACCACAGGGACTACAGGCCTACATGCCTGCTCAAGTGCCTCAGTACCCTCAAGGGTGATTATTGCACTATACAAATGAACATAACTTAACATAGCATAACAAAACCTTATCATTACATATCATAACATGAATCTCTATTCCAAAGTGCAGTAGTGATTGTTTGTGTTTGATAGCCCCACACGGCTAGTCACCCTGTTTTATTTGGAGAAGACTGTTGCCTGGCATCCAAGCCAGATGCTCAGCTTAACATTGTGAGTGTAATGATGATTTGCTGACTGGTCTTTGAGGCATGGAGCCACATTGCCTCAGTCCACTCAGATCTTGTGAGAAGCCAACCAGACTACTGCAGCTCAGTATTTAATCTGTAAGACTTCTACCCTGATGTGCCAGTGAGCAGTCCCACCAACACCTCCTATCCTAGAGAATGCACAGAAAATAAAGCTGCCACTTCCAGTCATGTGGGGCAAAGGATTGTTGCTGGACCTTTTCCTCATGCTCTCAGTGATGAGTCACCAGGCTACATCATCTAAAGCCAACATTATAGAGAAACAGGAAGAGGCTGATTCTCATGCAGTCTCAGTCTCTAAGAGTCCAAATCTCCGACTGACAGAATTTGTTGTTTCCAAAACATTTGAGGTTCTGGTTCCTTGGGTGAATCTCTGCAAAACAACTGCGCAGACTCATCCTGACCTAGACTCTCCCTGCACCCATAAAATCTTTGGATCTTTGGTATAAAACAAAACATTGACAGTTAAAGATATAGCCCAGCAATTGTTTCACAAATATGAGGAAAGAATTAAAAGTCATAGTTGAAGCTTATAATTAAGTAATTAAGTGTATCTGGATGCAGTCACAAATGGCACATTGAAAGAGTAATTTGCAAGGAAAAGAAGTTGGGGCACATGCACGACCATTATTAGCTTATGTAAATGGAGATTCAGCCTGTTTGCCACCACTAAAACAGCTTTTGCCATGTGCCAACCCTATTTTGCAAGTCAGTAACATATTTCTGACTTGGAAAATAGGGTTTGGTAATCGCTATTAGGAAGGGGCATGCCAAGGGTGACCCTTCTTAATAGCGGGTCATAGGGGGATGTACAATTGTTTTGCAACTGCAAAACATTAGCAGTTTACTGCCTAATTCAAGTAGGTGGTTAGCCAGTCGCAAACAGTAAGGGGACCCCTTCCCCCTTGTGAATGGGAGCAAAAACATTTTTAAGGGCAGGCAGTGGTCCCAAGGGACATGCAATGGGTGCTGATGTGTGCGTTCCCAGAAAAACCCATGACTTTTTGACACTGCTCTAGATTTACAAGGCTCTGTAAATCTGTTGACTCAGGTTTACAGATCCTTGTAAATCTGGGGCAGTGTCAAAAAGCCATGGGTGTTACTGGGAACACCCACAGCAACACCCATTGCACGTCCCTTTGCTGCAGAAAACTGTGTTGCAGAGGGCCAGATTAGCAAGGCTGTGTTAATCCATGTGAAGTGGCTTAGCGCAGCCGTCTAAATAAGGGCTTGCATAGAGCGCCACCGGAGCATAAAAAAGTGACATTCCAGTGGTGCTACGGGATTGTGAGTTAAGTGGGGCAGCTGAACCGTGATAAGTTGTGGTTCACCTGCTGATACAAACTCAGAAGTAGGCAACAATTTCTTTTATTATTCTTATTCTTGCACATCCATATGGTTCTCACCTTTTTTTCCAAGTTTGTTCCCAAATCATACAGGAGCCATTACCTGTTTAAAGTCGGGGTGCCAATGAATGGCTCTGTCATCAATGATGAGCTGTTCCTCCCCAGAAGGGCTTAGATGGAAGCTTCCCACTTTGATTCTTGTAGAATTACCGAGACCATGGTAAAACCAGTTAAAAATGTCAAAGCGCGTGGGCGGGTCCCCGAGATCATCGAAGTAGATTTCATCACCAGAGGAAGTTTTAAAGTGAAGATCCCTCATGTAATGATGTAACTGGAAGAAGACAGAGAAACAGAAAGTGGACACAGCAAATAAATAACCATACATTGCAATAATACCTACAGTAGAATGAATAGGGTCCTGACTGAGCTGCTACTTTCATTGTTGCACGGGCGGTTGTGATTAAAGCCTGCTTGGTGGGTCACAGGTCATAAAGGTTCCAAATCAATGCACCACATGGTAACTTTATTGTCCAGTTTAGTTATGTAGACAGAGCATGCAGGGAAAGAGCTGCTGCACTAGGTTTGAGGCAATGAATGTGCTATTGATACAAGATGGACAGCAGTGGTAGAGACCACACCACCCCAGTTGAAGAGCGTTGGACGCTACACTGGGCAGACGGGTGAGATTAAAGAGATAGGTGTCGCAGGATTTGGTCATGATGGCAGGGCATGAGGTTAATAACTGGAGCTATTCAGAGGACAGTGCCAGGGTAGGTGTGGCAGAGTTTGGTCAAAAAGAGACAAAATCTGTGGTCATGCAATACGTATTAAAGAGGAAGGTATGGCAGGGCTTTGTTGAATATGTTGTGTTCATGAAGAAGTCATCGCAGAGATACTTAGGGCAGTGTTTGATCGAAGAGTGATGTTTGGAAAAACTACCTGGGTAGATCTGCCTCTGACCACCAAGATATTTCAAAACTGACTTCTTTATTAGTGCATTTATTTGATTAAAATAGAGATTTTGGGGAAAACACCATGGGCAATATGTACAAAGAAGGTTTACAAAGCATTTTAGTCATTGGAAATGGCCTGATTTACAGAATCTGGCCATTTGTGACCACAAAAATACTTTTTTAAATGTACAAAAGCGGAAATTGAGATTGGTAACATGTTACCAAATCACAAATTTGTGTTAGTGATTCAGTATTTGGAAGGGTCATGTTTTGGGTATCCCTGCCAAATACTGAATCAATATGTTATGTATTACTGTTTTGCAAATAAATTCTGGTCACAAAACTTTAATACTTTGCCACCAGATTAAAGCTAGTGGTAACCCCTCCGCAAAGGGGAATGGGTCCCCAAGAAATACCTTCTCCTTTAAGAATGTAAACAAAATATTTTTTAAGAGCAAGCAGTGGTTCCATGGACCACTGTCTACTGTAAAAAAACGAAACTGAAAAGTTAGATTTTTTCATATTTTCATGCATCCAGTTTTCCTTTAAGGAAATTGGGTTGCATTAGAAGAAAAATAAAGTCTGCTTTATTTTAAAAGGAATCACAGAAATGGTGGTCTACTGACCTCAGCAGGCCACCATCCCTCTGACGGTGTTGGTTCCTAATGGGTCACAAATTTCCAACTTCCTTATTAATATTCATGAGGTAAGTCTATTTGCTCCCCACTCTGCATTGCTCCATTAGGAATACCAATTTCCTAATTGCGATTTGGAAATCTGTATTCCTAATTTTAGTAAATCTGGCGTTAAGTCCTGTTCGGATACTTCATAGGACTGACGGGAAAATACAATTTCGGGAAGAAATTGGAAGGTAGAATCCACTCAGCAGGATGAGCATAGAAACAGCCTTCATAAACCATGAGACTGGTTTAGCATCTAAAGTCTTTTAGAGAATATATATATATTCACTAGTTTTCAGGCACGTTATAGTTGGAAATTAGCATTTAAAAAACCATATAAATTCACTCAAAAAACAAAGTTTTCAGGGACGTTATAGTTAGTTGGACATTTCACTCGTACAAACCCAAAGAAATTCAGACGGTATAGTTAGTTGAGCTAACTATAACTTGCACCCCCACAATGCACTGCTGATGATGTCACATATTACATCATTCATGATGTGGTCACTGACAACACTGATGACATCACTGATGACATCTCAAATGACATCACTGATGCACATCATCCAGTGACTATGTGTTTCTGTACAGTTTCAATATAATTTATATATATATTTGAAAAGGTGTGTTGAAGAATGAGCGTATAAGAGTCTGAATGGGTGATTTAGTAGGTGCATGACTGACTGTATAAGTGAGTGATTAAATGTGTCTTACTGAATGTATGGGTTAGTGAGTAAACTGTTTAATTGTCTGTATCAGTCTGTCAGTTGGTGTGTAAGCGGCTGCATGGGCTGGTGAGTAGCTACATGAGTATCAATATGGGTTATTGATTGGCTGTCTGAGTATCTGTATAGGTGCCTGAGTATCTGTGTGGGTGGGGGTGTGACTCCGTGCATAGATTTATGAGTGGGTAATTCACTGGGGCTATGTGTTCAAGAGTACATCTGTGAAGGGCTGTATGGATGGGTGAGTGTGGGTATGGGTGTGTTGGTGGGTGAATGGATATCTCTAGGCCTGGGCGGCAAATTCCGTTCCGCTTGCGGAATTTGCGGAATTTGCGGAATTTGCGTAATTTCGCGTTCCGCGGAGAACGCGAAATTGCTCAAAAATCTGCTTTCCGCGATTTCGCGAAATTTTTTGCTTGTTCGCGTTCTCAAAATGCGTGTTCGCGAGATATTTCTCCCCGAGCACGCAAACAGCAATTGTGAACAGGAAAAAACCTTCGCGAACAAGCAATTCCGCGTGTTCGCGGAATTTCTGCGTGTTCGCGGAGATTTTTTACCGTTTCGCGGAGATTTGCGTAACGCAATTGCGCAAATTCCGCCCACCCCTAGATATCTCAGTGGTTCATGTGTGAGTAACTGTGAGAAGTTGCCCTGGTATATGCTGTCCACTAGTAATAGTGGGCACCCTGTACCAGTCCAAACTACCCCTTAGTGGTTATAGGTTAAAGACAACCTTTATTGAAAGCTTTCATAGTAGTAGCTATGGAGAGCAGTCTTCAGGCTTAGTCTGAGGGGTTGGAGCCGAGGATGAGGACTTCCGTCTTGTCCGAGTTCAGTTTCAGATGGCTAGTCTTCATCCAGTCAGCAACGGCTTTCATTCCTTCGCGGAGGTTGGCTTTGGCGGTGATGGGGTCCTTGGTGAGGGAGAGGATCAGTTGAGTGCCGTCGGCATAGGAGATTATGTTGAGGTTGTGCTGACCGGTGACGTGTGTGAACAAGGCCATGTAAATGTTGAATAGTGTCGGGCTGAGGGAGGATCCCTGGGGTACGCCGCAGATGATATCAGATGCTTTGTACCGGAATGGGGGAGGCGGACGCTCTGGGTTCTGCTGGATAGGAAGGAGGTAGTGCATTCCAGCGCCGTGTCTCGGATCCCTGTGGCATGGAGGCGTGCGCGTAGTGTGTGGTGGCAGATGGTGTCGAAGGCGGCGGAGAGGTCCAGGAGGATTAGTGCTGTGGTCTCGCCATTGTCCAGCAGGGTCCTGATGTCGGCAGTGGCAGCGATGTTTTCTTAGAGGTATCGGGTTAGCTGTCTGTTGACGATTTTCTCAATGACCTTGGCCGGGAAGGGGAGCAGAGAGATGGGCCGGAAGTTCTTGAGGTCTCTTGGGTCAGCCTTGGGTTTTTTGAGTAGGGTGTTGATCTCGGCATGTTTCCAGCTCTCTGGGAAGGTCGCGGTTTCGAGGGAGAGATTGATGACGTTCCGCAGGTGTGGTGCGATGGTGCTGCTTGCTTTGTTGAAGACGTGGTGCGGGAAGGGATCTGACGAAGAGCCGGAGTGGATTGTGCTCATGGTCTTGATGGTGTCATCGATGCTCATGTGGGCCCAGGCTAGCAGGAGGTCATGTTCGATGGTGTGCGGAGGGTCTGTTATATTGCTGTCTGTTGGGTCTGTCTGGGTGTTGAAGCTGTCGTGGATGTCTGCTATCTTGCGATGGAAGAAAGTGTTGAGGGAGTCACACAGGGCTTGTGACGGCGGGATGTCCTTGGTGTTGGAGCTGGGGTTGGAGAGTTCCTTCATGATGTTGAAGAGCTCCTTGCTATTGTGTGTGTTGTTGTCGAGGCGGTCTTTGAACGAGATTCTCTTGGGGCCCTGATGAGGTGGTGGTGGTTGCTGTTGGCATCCTTGTATGCTGTGCAGATTTCCGGAGTTTGTTCGCTGTGCCATTTCTTCTCTAGTTTCTGGCAGGTTTGCTTGGAGGCTAGGAGTTCTGGGGTAAAGTAGCTGGCCCTCTTGCTGGTGTCTCTGTGGGGGGGTTTCTTCAGCGGAGCGAGGGTGTTGGCGCAGTCTTCGATCCAGCGTATAAGGCTGTGGGCAGCGTCGTCGGTGTTGGAGGCTTCGTTGGGTGGGCTGAAAGTGAGGTTTGCATGTAGTTGGGCTTCGGTGATTTTGCTCCAGCAGCGGAGGGGGATCTGTTGGGTGCAGTGGTGTGTGGTGGGTTTCTGGAAGGTAAAGTGTCTGTATGGGTTATTGATTGCTTGCCTGAGTATTTATTAGGGGTGGGCGGAATTTGCGAAATCCACTTTCGCAAATTATCGCGAAAATGTTAAAAATTATCGCAAACACGTGGAAATATCGCGAAGATGCGGAAGTTTTTTTCCCGCATGTTCGCGAGATTTTCTGCATGGTTGCGGCTCGCCAACTTATCCCATGTGGTTCCTCGGGGGCGCGGCCATCTTGTTTTCAGTTGTCTTGCGTTGCATGATCGCGAGAAGAAAGACGTGATCGCGTGACGCATGATGTCACTGCGGGCGCGAACTGTCGCGAGACAGCGCAAATGGCTAAAAACAATACAACATCTCATGGAGAACGCGACCGGATCAAGAAAACTTGTCGGCGAACGCAGGGATTCAGGTAAGGCGATCGCGCGAGCGCGAGAATGTATTGTTTTACAGCGCGAGCAAGAAACAAATGATCGCCGAGCTGCAGAATGCGGAAATTTTGACATTTTCGTGCTTTCCGCGGAACGCGAAAATGTCAAAAATATCGCAATTTCCGCGAATGGAACGAAATTGTAGGCCATGCCTAGTATATATTTGGCTGCCTGAGTGTGTGTGAGTGGGTGATTCACTGGGTGTATGGGTTCAAGAGTGTATGTGGAAACAGCTGTATGGGTGGGTGAGTGTGTATATGGGTGTGTTGGTGAGTGAATGGATGTCTCAGTGGTACATATGCAAGTAACTACATATGTAAAAGGCAGTATATGTGAATGATGGTGTATATAAATAACTATATGTGAGAGTCATTAATTGTGAGAGTGGCTGCATGGGTGAGTGTGTTTTTGTATCAGTGATTCTATAAGAGAGTAATTAAGTGTTAGTATCTGTATGAATAAGTGAGGTGGTGTCTGTATAACTGTATAACTGTATAGGTGAGTAAATGGAAGTATGATTGATTCTTTGCTTGACTGACTAAGTGTGTGAGTAACTCTGGATATGTGGCAGTGTGTGAGTGTCTGTATAGGTGTATGAGTGCATATGATAGTGTTGTATTGATGAGTGACTGTATTTATGAGTGACGGTATGGGTGAATGAGTGAATGTGTGTGTAGACCTAGGAATCAGTCAGTGCGTATTTAGTAACTGGTATTGATGTCATTGAAAATGGTAGTCTGTATTTTAGAGTGGGTGTATCAAAGGTTATATTCAGGTGTGAGGAGGTGCATCCGATTTTCACGTGGATGATGTCATCAGTGATGTCATTTGAGATGTCTTCAGTGATGTCATCAGTGATGTCACTGACCATGTCATGAACTATGTAATATGTGACGTCATCAGCAGTGCATTGCGAGGGCGCGAGTTATAGTTAGCTGAACTAACTATAAAGCCAGAATTTCTATGGGTTTGTATGAGTGAAATGTCAAACTAACTATAACGTTCCTGAAACCTATGTTTTTTTCAGTGAATTTCTATGGTTTATAAATGCTAATTTCTAACTATAACGTGCCTAAAAACCTATGGTTTATCGAGTGAATTTCAAAGGTTTTTTAAAAGAAAATTTGAAAGGCTAATTTACCTCAATCCTATGGTATTTTTATTTTATGTATATATATATATATATATATATATATATATTCACTTAAAAAACCATATGTTTCACACATGTTATAGTTAGGTGGATATTTCACTTGTGAAAAACCAATGAAATTCCCCCGTTATAGTTAGTTCAGATAACTATAACTCGCGCGCCCACAATCCACTGCTCATGACGTCACATATTACATCACTCATGACATGGTCAGTGGCATCACTCATGACATCACTGATGACATCATCCTTGTGATAGAGCGGCGGTCGCGCGAGTTATAGTTATCTGAACTCACTATAACGGGGGAATTTCATTGGTTTTTTACGAGTGAAATATCCACCTAACTATAACATGTGTGAAACCTATGGTTTTTTAAGTGAATTTGCAAGGTTTTTTAATTGCTAATTCCTAACTATAACGTGTGTGAAACCTATGGTTTTTTCAGTGAATTTGTACGTTTTTTTTAAATGCTAATTTATTTATGTATTATTATATTTTTTATGTATTTATTTACAATAAAGTACGTATTAAAAAACGTTTTACTTTTTTTTTTGGTTTTTCACCGTGCACGCACGGTACGCGCACCCCTGCGATTTAAAAAAATAAAAATAAAAAATAAATGTCTGCCTTCGGGGTCCTTCAGGGACCCCCTGACAAAGGCTAGGGGGTCAGGAACTCTCTACCCTGCCCCCTTTTCACGTTCGCCACATTCCTTTTTCACTCTCGCACTGAAAACAAACAAAATGGTGGCCGACACTTCCTGATTTCGACCGATTTGAACGTTGACTAACATGTAACCACCAATCAGAATTACGCTCACGCACGTTAGGGTGCTCGCACGGTGCGCGCACGGTGCGCGCTTATAGATATTTATATGCTTTTAAATGCTATTTTCTCAGGAACTACTGAACATATTGACACCAGACCTGCAAAAGGCACCTCCCTGACCTGAGGACTACCTCTCTGCCAAATTTCAAGTAATTCTGTTCAGCCGTTCGGGCTGTACCTTCGACTAAAGGTCCTATGGAAAAATGCATGGGGAAAACGCAATTTGGGACCCCCCTTTTTTCTTGGCCCCCGCTTGACGAATCACCCCGAGACTTTCAGGGTAGGAACTGAACGGAGCGCCCCATTAGTTTTGAAAATTTCGCGAGGATTCGTCAACCGGCGCCAAAGTTATTCAAAATAGAATTTTCAGATTTCCTATGGAAACTCGGTCCTAACTATAACTATCTACTGGCAACCGCCAGTAGATTATATATATATATAGATATATATATATATATCTATATATATATATATACACGTGAACAACTATACTGCATGCTGCCTGTTTCCTTCCCGAGAGCGTACTGAATGAATTTTCGTTTCCCACGAAATAAGAAGAAATAGTGAGGGGATTGGCAAGGCATTTATAGAGTAGACGGTGTACATTTCACAGATGAAGGGAACAGAGTCTTCCTCTTGATCTTTAGACTCTGCATCGATACTTACTTATAGGTACCAAAAAACACTCAATTAACACAATTGCTCTTTTTAGAGTCAACCAACATCCAAACACTTAAACTTTATTTTTAATTCTAGTTTTTATACGATTTTTTTGTCGCATCTCTATGCTTCCCCTGCGCAGGCCTACAAACTGCAGCCATGCGCCGGCTCCCTTGCACCATGGTTCAAGGATGCCTGCGTGGTGGGGAGATTGTTCTTGTGCAGGAAGGGACACCTTCCTGCACAAAAACAATCAAAAGAGGCTTTTTCCTCTTTCAATGCGTGCTGTAGAATGGAGGACGCACTAAAAGAGGAAAAACGAGGAGAAATAAAAACATTTCTCCTCGTTGTGCCTCGCAACACCACCTCTAGGGTGGCATAGCATTCACACGCATCTCCAGAGTTACGATTTCTCGTAAACCTGGAGATGTGTCTAGTTCTTTGTGTGTTGCGTGGGAACACCCACAACAACACCCATGGAACGCCCCTTCAACGCACAATGCTGCGTGTGAAGTGGCTGTATTTATGTGGAGAGGAAAAGTCACGCAGGGTGGCTTTTCCTCTCCTTGTAAATATGGAGGAGCTCCCTGCGCCACCAGTACGTTATGAAAAGTGATGTAGTGGTGGCGCAGGGGCCTTGTTAATCTTCCCCAGAGATGTTAAGCAAATTAAGGGTAAGACAGACAAAGGGAGAGAGACAGAAACAGAGACAGAGAGCAAGGAACTGAGAAGGAGTAAGGCAGTTAGAATGACTGAGAAACATGGAGACAGGGTGAGATACATGGTTGAAAAAGTAGTGATGGAGGCAGTAAACCTAGGGGAGTAGTATAGAAGGAGTGAGGGAGTTACGAAAGAGCAGTAAAGGAAGAAGAGAGAGAGAAGGGGAATGAGAAAAGCAGAGTGAGGAGAAGTGAAGAAAAGGGAGCATGAAAGTGAAGGGGTGAGAAATACAGATATTTCAAACTTACCTGACCAACAAAATAACTTAATTATAAATAAATGGTTTTGTTTTAATTGCTAGAAAAAAGGATTACATTTCCTAAATTTTCTTTCTCGAAATTAACAATCTGAAAGATTGTTTTAAAAAAGCCCTGAATCTCTCCTCAGTAAAACATACCTTGATAGAAATGTAACATATATATTAAAAATATCATCTAAGAGCAATAACTATTTGCAATAAATAACGTCTGTAAATCTTGTTGCTTAAGCTCATACACCAAAATAATATCTGTCAAAGAAGTCCACAATAGAAACAGTTACCTTTCCATGAGGCCAAATGGTAATTTTTAAATTCTTTTTTGGTGAAATATCCAATGGTAATCCTATAAAATTGAAATAATGGTTTCTTCAGATGCTGCAATTTGTATCTAAAATTTTGGTTTTAGAAAAATTAAGTAGGAATTTGGTAATTCTGCAGGCAAACATTGCTTGAAAATCAATTGTGAATCATTACACAGTGTCCACCTTTTTCACATTTTAGATAAACTGTGTAATGACCAGAAGTTATAGAAGGTCCATCATGGAAAATTATTGCAACTGCAACAAAAGTTTTTCCTGATATTGATAATTGATTTCCTGTAAACTTCTTTAGTAAAGTGTTCAATTTCGTTCCATCAGCTCTACAACGTTGCATCATTAAAATTATAAACTGTACATATTTCTTTAAGAATAACGTTGATAACATTTCTGATTTACATTGAGAACATTCCATGCTGTGATTTGCATCTTTAACTAATTTACTAAAAGTCACTGATTTACTCTCTGGTAATGTTAAATATATGAACCTTTCAGAATCAAAATTAGAGCTGCATGTGTTCAAACAGTTTTCACAACTATGTTCCCATTTATAAGAGAGACCAAACATATTTTCTATTTCTACCCCTTCATCTTCCAGTACCATAAGCATATACATTAAGAATTTCTGTGCATCTTGATGGACATTTTGAGTAAACTGTGTACATCCAGAACATACATCTAAAAGATTTCTAACATTAGAAGGACTTTCTATTTATTTTTATCATTACTCAGCTTCTCATAAAGGAAACTCAGCAGAGAACAGAATCTTTTTTCATGATTTAGTATTATCTGCTCTTTCAAACTTTCAAGATAAAATACAACATTTAGCACTACATTAGCGTAGCAGTTGACACCAGAGCTATTTTCAAAATGACAACCAACAACCTCTTCAGCATTGTCCTTTTTCTTTTTGCTTGCAATCACATCAGTCTCTATTTGTTTACTCTTCTGTACATCCTCATTACAGATATTCTCAATTCTCCTTTTCCGACAAACAACACGTTTTTCAAACACAGGATACTGACCTAAATGAGGAGCAAAGCTTCTTCTTAATCTATTATATTCCTTTACACAGTTTGCATCAGCACTAACTTTTGACTCATCAAAGTCTATCATGAATAAACCAGATATTTTTATCACGCATGACAAAGCAACATATGCCATACCTTCTTTAAACAAACTAGATCCAATGTTTACAAAATCACTATCTACAGTTAATCCTTGAGATTTGTGAATAGTTACAGCATATGCTAGAGAAACGGAATCTGCTTCCTACGTACATATAAGTCTTTCACAAGCAAGAAACGAACTGAACAACGACTAATGTCTTTAACCTCTTCAATCTGATCAAATTTTATTTTTAAAAATTCAATTCCATCTTTTTTCTGGTAATTAACAAAACCCACAACTTTACCCATAGCTCCATTCACTAAACCTTTTTCTACATCCAAATTACGTCTTAAAATTACTAGACAGTTTATACATACATAAAGAATATTTTCTAAACCAGCTGTTTTTGATATGTTTTTCTCTAGAGAATCCAATTTAGTTGTCAATTTGCTTGTCAATATAATAGTTATTCCTTCATGCTGTATTTTATCCACAGCTTCCAGTTTTCTAATCTCTTCATTTTCCAATTTCAAAAGACCTTGATTGAATATAGAGCAGATTACAGTATTTTTTCCCGCAATTTTCTTGTATATTTTCTCTGGAACTATTTGTTCTGTTGGAAACAAATTACATAGCAATCGACTCTGTAAAGCTTTTCTGCCATGTTCTGTGAGTAGTCCAATTCTGATATCTTTGAGAATATTTGCATAATCTTCATCATTTGCTTGCCGCATATTGGTAATGAGTTCTTTGTACTCAAAGTATGTCCAAATATTCACATTACCTATACTTCCTAACGACTTTTTCGTGTCTTCATGTGTAAGAGTATGAAATACTGGTTGTCTTTTAACTGGAGTGAGCTGCAGTAGATCCCCAAAAACTATAACATGTTTTCCTTCAAATAGCACGTCATAGTTTGTCTTTAGAATTTGCTGCATTCTTAAATGCACAAAGGCAAACATTAAGTTTGATACCATGCTTACCTCATCAATAATGAGAAATTTCATTTTTTTCAATACTCTTGAAACTTCAAAACATGCTTCTCCTGTTAGCTTTTGGTATTGTATTTTGTTCTCATGCTCTAATGGTAACATTAGCAAACGATGGATGGTAATTCCTTTTATGTTATATGCTGCTAACCCAGTTGGAGCAGTAACAACACAAGACAAAGTTGAATCCGTTTTTTTCTGTAGGTAGCTTCTAATTACTTTAATTAAAAAACTTTTTCCAGTTCCTGCTTGTCCACTTACATACATTCTCATTGGTTCAAAAGATGTGAATGAGCACTCTTTATTTTCATGCAGTAATCCATGATCAATTTGTTTTGTGACTTCCTCATAAATTTGTTGTTGTTCATCATTCAGTTGTTGTTCCAAATTTGGTAAGTTTATTAAATCTTCCTGAGCTTGATTCATAGCTGTTTCCACTTCAGTCATGGCTATTGCAGCTTCATTTTCTACGATTGGTTGTCCTAGAGGATCTTGACTGAGCGTCCCAGAACTTTGACTGTCTTGAGAACTGTCTCTAGCTACTTCAGCTGCAATTGTTGCTTCTTGTTCAATTTCTTCATTTAACATTTGTACATAAGTTGTGAAAGTACTGCATTCTATGCTGTCTTTGCTAGCATTGAAGGAATCTCCATAGCTTTGAAAATGTCCAAGTAATTCATCGTCTGAACGCCATGGTTTAAACAACTGTAAAAGTGCTAAGTGGTAAAATTCCTTCTTGTCAGTAGTGTCGCAACTCAGCTTTCTGTGATTAATCAAACTTCCTTTTGTTTGTTTTACCAAACATCTTTCCTCACCAATGACTTTATATTTTCCATTGTTGATGTCTTCTGTGGTATTCCGTTTAAAAATGTAGTTCTGCAGCACTTCATAGAGACACATGTTATCAAGACGATGACATCTCTTTGAGTAATATGTGTCCAACATGTTTGTTCTTAAAATGTCTGTACTTTCTGGTTCGTACTCTGCTAAATATTCAATTTCTCGAATAGATTTCAATACCCGATTTCGCATTTCTGCAAGGCCTAAACTTACCCAAATTATTCTTCTGGATTTGGAGTACAGACTTGCAGATGATAACCTATCTGAGCATTCGTATGACCCAATTTCTCGATGCGATAACATCTTTAAACTGAAACTGTATAGCTTTTTACTGACAGTCTTCTCATGAGAAATCTCTTCCCACATTTCTTTCAATTCTGTTTTCTCAGATTTAGTGATGTAAGATGTGACATACCGAGCAACAGCAATAGAATTGTCAGCTGCATACTGAATATCCATGTTAGCATTCCACATGTAAAATGACTGGGTTGTAGTCATTTATATATTTTTACTCTTCTTTTCTTCTTAGGTTGTAGGTATTTTTAGGCGATTTTCTTGTAATAGTATGTCACACAGCTGACATAAAACTGTTTACTCTTCCTTTTGAAAGAACAGGTCATGGAAATCCAAATCGACATTTTGTGTAGAATTTATCTTTACTCTTGTACTTTTGTCAACAGTATTTTCCACACCAAAGACTTTGGAAACGTAAAACTTGCTCTTTTAAGTTTTTTTCTTCTGTGCTTTTAGGTATAGCACATGTTGCATATCCTTCAATGAAAGATAAAAAAAATCAGAATCTGTTCCAAACTTTGGGGCATCCTTGATCCACAACAGCATATGAATATGAGGAGCACCTCTTGCTTGGTACTCTTTTCTCCAAAAGAAATCCACAACTTCTCCAAGAGGTGGATTTTTTTTATTGCAGATGAAGGACATCATAGCCTCAAATCTATGATTGAAATATCTGCAAACATTAACCGGATCCAATGAGCACAATTCTCCTGCTGTCTTGTATTGGATGTTTTCAATATTTGAATTTGCCTCTCGAAGAAAATCCAGTAAATCATCCCAAGCGTACTCAGCACAGCTTAGGGTAAGGAACCATGTAGGAGTTCCTAAATTCCGTAACATACATTTCAATTCTCCATGGCGTCGGTACCAATATTCATTAGTCCCACGCTGACAAGCCATCAGATTGAGTTTCCAAATGATCATCTCGCTGTTGCACTTTGTTCAGAAAATCCTTTGCAGACACATTATGTAGATGTACTCCAGTTTTTAAAATGTGATTTACTGCATAAGATAGTGCAGATAAGTCACTTTCAAATAAAAGATGGAACAAATAAGGAATACTTTGACAAAATCTTGGATCTTCTGCATATAATCTTGTAGTCCGATACTCAGAAGCAGGAATCTGTACTGGACGTTCATCATATCGTCCACCTTTTCCTGTAGGAAACAGCTGGGGAAAACAACGAGCTTCCAAGCTCTCCTCCCATACACTCACAGGAGTTCCTTTTGCTTTTTTCATCTGAAATAGATCAATTGTGTTTCCCATAACTTATTTAGAATGAAGAGGATGTATGCTGAAATGTTCATAAATTTCTTCTTCCTTTGACTTATCCACTTTTTCAATTTGCCCAGTTGGTATTCCTGTGTCTGCTACTAAAACTTCTTCATCTTCATCCATATAAATGGATTCATACCATTTATTTTTTCTTTTCAAATATAAATTTGCTCTTTGTACTTTTCGTACATCTACCAGCTCCTGCCAAATTTTCTTATTCTTTGTAGGTACACCATTAACCAGAATAACTAATGGTTCAGTTTCCAAACTATCTGCATCAATTGTTTCAATATTTTTTTTTCAAATCTAATGGCAAATAGACAACTCTTCCTTTTAAACCTCTTTGTAAATCTGAAGGAGGCAATTTACCTGTTTTGGGCTCCATACGAACTATAGTCTGAAACGGATGGACACATTGAATGAGTATAGACTCATACGTGTTTAAATCACTATGTTCTGCAGGAATATCAACCAATTCTAAATTATTATGTACAGCTCTAGCTGGCATTTTATTTTCTTCTAACTTGTTATAACAGTATTTACAAATACGCTGATCTTCACCCAAATCAAAACAATTTTCCAGAAACAAATATGTAGCAAAATCCTTCCACTTAGAATTATTTTCTTTTTCACTTTTTTTATAGAGAGCAACATTCCTTGTTTGAGTTTTAGAATGGCTTCTCCAGCAACAAATACAAGTAATATTTGGTCTTTCATTAGAGATGATAGTAAATGTTGTCATTTGATCTTCAAATGTTTTACTAACAGTGGGTTCTACATTCTCTTCCACATTTTCTTCAATAACTGTGTCATTTCCTGCACTTTCTTGCTCTGGACCAAGATACCAAAACTCAATATCCTCACAAACCTTCTTCACATCTGATACAGATCCACGGAACAGAGCACTATTCAACTCATGTAACTTTAGTGCTGGACTTTTAGCAAAATACAATCTTCTCACAAACTTTCTCATTTCAGTATGATGAACTGCCAGCATCCTAAAATGGTGAAAAACACTTTGACAAACTTTCCTAGAGAGACAAGCCAGAGAATGTCCTTGCAAACCAGTATTCTCTCTCACTCTGCATGGATCTAGTCTTTGAAGCACCTTAATCTTCTGTTTAACACTTTTTTTACTATATTCTCTTAGAAAGTCACAAAATGTATCAATCGATTCCTGTCGTACAGTACAAATACTACTACAATTCCAAGTGTACACTGGGGCTTTAGGACGTCTCCCCATAACCTCATCAGCTAACACTTCTTCCTCATTTCTTGGAACCATTTTCTCCTTTTCCATTACACAACCATCTTTAACTTCATATGCTCGACCACTGGTGTCAACTGCATGCAGCAAACTATTACTTTGAAGATAACTCTCTTCATTAAAAAATGGTTCAGTACTTGAACTATGCTTCCATTCTCCTAAGAACACTTTACAAAAGTTTTTTTTTTCACTTCTCTTTTTCTTTTGCTTTTTGACTTCATTACATTCACTAATTTATCTAATGTACGGATCCTGTTCAAAATTAAAATGAATAGTTTTCTTTTTAATTCCAAAGCCTTTGCAACAATTGATTCAATATGTTTCTTTTTCTTATAAAATTTGGCTTTCTTCCTATATTTTTTCACATCCTTTAGCAAATTGAACATCACTCTTCTCTGAAACATTTTTCTATGAATGTTTTTAAAATCTATTTTTCTTTTTAAGTCATTCTTTCTTACTTCTGATTGTACATTAGCATTTAGTATATTCTGTTGATTGTCTTGTTGTTTTCTACTTGAAACACTATTTCCAGTGGATATATTTTTTAATTTTTTTCTTTGCTTAAGGATATTTTTATAAAATCCTTAGTCTGCTTACCAGAAGGCTTTTTCTTTTTTCCAACATGAGGTTCTTCAACTAATTTTTGTTGTCCAGTTGTCTTCAAATATAGATGTTGTTGCTGTTCTTTTCTCTTTCTTGATTTTATAGGCATCTTTATTTTATTTCAGTGTTGTTCAGCAATACCTGAAAGAAACTAAAAAAAAATACCTTTATGTAATTTAAATACATTACTATATTTTTTATGAGATTTTCAAAACCTATCATATTAGCTGTCCCTTTCCTATGACTGCAAGTCTTACACAATAAAAGCTACACAAATTAAATCTCTGACAAAAATTCCTGTGTGCACACAGACTCATGGTGTGATTCTAGGCAGAAAACAATATTTGATTGGCAATTTCAAAGCACATTTACTACTGTGGTTTTGCAAGTGATAATTACTGTAACAGTCTGACACATTTTCCTTATAGTTTAGAGAGGCAGAAAAGAGCACATGTCCTAACAGCTACTTGAGACTATGAGCATGTGTAACCTGGGTGAGTTATTAGACTACAGCAAAGGAAATGAGCCTTAGTGATATTTGATTGTGATAGTGTTACTCACTGATATCTGAAATACCACACAGTGCTGAATACTTAGCATGGGAGTGCAGGAGAAGCAGCTGCCTGTGTGCTAAGAGCGTGCTTCTGGAGAATGTGTATTGTCAGGTGCAAGAGAGATCTGCATGGACACTTGCAGAACTGCGTGAAGACTGCAGAGATGTTTGTAAGAGTACATGTGGGGTAAGGGTTAATTGGAGTTTTGAACATGTAGGATCTACCTCACCCATTGCAGGAGTGTAAGGAAAATCTACCCTGTTGTTTTCAAATGTGTTAGCATTTGCCTCTCATTTGTGAGATATTGATTTGTGCTGAATGCTAGCCATCACAGTTCAAGAAAACAAGCTGCCCCTTTCCTACGAATGCAAGTCTTACAGAACCAGACCAACACAAATTAAATCTCTGACAGCAATTCCTGTATGCACACAGACTCATGGTGTGATTCTAGGCAGAAAACGATATTTGATTGGCAATTTCAAAGTACATTTACTACTGTGGTTTTGCAAGTGATAATTACTGTAACAGCCTGACACATTTTCCTTATAGTTTAGAGAGGCAGAAAAGAGCACATGTTCTAACAGCTACTTGAGACCATGAATATGTGGAACCTGGGTGAGTGATTAGACTAGAACAAAGGAAATGAGCCTTGGTGATGTTGAATGTCGTAGCGTTACACACTACTATCTAAAATAACACACAGTGCTGAATACTTAGCATGGGAGTGCAGGAGAAGCAGCTGCCTGTGTGCTAAGAGCGTGGTTCTGGAGACTGTGTATTGTCAGGTGCAAGAGAGATCTGCATGGACACTTGCACAACTGCATGAAGACTGCACAGATGTATGTAAGAGTACATGTGTGGTAAGTTTTATTTTGAGTTTGTAACATGTAGGAACTACCTCACTCATTGCAGGAGTGAAAGGAAAATATACCCTGTTGATTTCAAATGTGTTAGCATTTGCCTCTCATTTGTGTGATATTGATTTGTGCTGAATGCTAGCCATCACACTTCAAGAAAACAAGCTGCCCCTTTCCTACGAATGCAAGTCTCACAGAACCAGACCAACACAAATTAAATCTCTGACAACAATTCCTTTGTGCACACAGACTCATGGTGTGATTCTAGGCAGAATACGATATTTGATTGGCAATTTCAAAGCACATTTACTACTGTGGTTTTGCAAGTGATAATTACTGTAACAGCCTGACACATTGTCCTTATAGTTTAGAGAGGCAGAAAAGAGCACATGTCCTAACAGCTACTTGAGAGCATGAGCATGTGGAACCTGGGTGAGTGATTAGACTAGAGCAAAGGAAATGAGCCTTGGTGATGTTGAATGTGGTGGCATTACACACTACTAACTAAAATACCACACAGTGCTGAATACTAAGCATGGTAGTGCAGGAGAAGCAGCTGCCTGTGTACTATGAGCGTACTTCTGGAGACTGTGTATTGTCAGGTTCAAGAGAGATCTGCATGGACACTTGCACAACTGCAACTGGGGTCCCAAAACGCGTTTTCCCCATGCATTTTCCTATAGGACCTTTAGTCGAAGGTACAGCCCAAACGGCTGAACAGAATTACTTGAAATTTGGCAAGGAGGTAGTCCTCAGGTCAGGCATGTGCCTTTTGCATATTTGGTGTCAATCTGCTCAGTAGTTCCTGAGAAAATTGCAATTAAAAGCACATACATATCTATAGCAGCGCACCGTGTGCAAGGGGGCAGGTTAGAGAGTTCTTGACCCCCTAGCCTTTGTCAGGGGGTCCCTGAAGGACCCCGAAGGGTGAAAACATTTTTTTGGGGGGTTTTCAAAAAATCGCGGGGTGCGCGCACGGTGCGCGGACCCCCCAGCCGCCATTTTGAGTTTTAGAGGCAGAAGAGAGCTAAAAACACAAGTGGAGAACGTGAAAAGGGGGCAGGATAGAGAGTCCCTGACCCCCTAGGCCTTCTCAGGGGGACCATGAAAGACCCCTTAGGTCACAAAAAAATATATATATATTACGGTGTGCGCGCACGGTGCGCGTATGGTGCGCGCACGGCGGCAAAAAAAACATACAAAAATAGAATTTAAAATCAAGTTTAAGTGTTTAGATGTTGGTTGGCTCTAAAAAGAGCCGTTGTGTTCATTGAGTGTTTTTTTGTACCCACAAGTAAGTACCGATGCAGAGTCTAAAGTTCAAGAGGAAGACTCTGTTGCTTTCATCTGTGAAATGAACACCGTCTCCTCTATAAATGCCTTGCATGTTGTAACGCAAGTTGTTGTGGTATATAGAACGCATACCATAGTCTCTGAGGAAAGCAGAAACAGACTTTTTGACGTGCTTTATTGCTTTGTCAATCTGCGGACAATATTGGTTGGACCAGTTACACTTTTGCCTTTGGCATATATTAGAATATACAAAGGTAGTTTGTGGAAAAAGTGACATGAATTGCACAAAGGTGTCCTTAACAAGCATTTCCAGACCTACCCCAGTTAAAGTGCCTAGGTCATTTCCACCACAGTGCACAATTATAAGGTCAGGCTGTGGGAGATGTAGAAAGTATTTCACCAAAGGCATTAATTGGTGCCACTTTAACCCTCTCTGTCCAATCCATTTAATGTCTACATTTGGCAAAGCGAGGTCTTTCAAAATACCTCTTTTTTCTGCATACTTTTCACTCCAGAAGACATAGCTATGACCTACAATCCACACTGTGAACATCTTTCAAGGAGATCTGGATGCACTCTGAAGGTGTCTTTTAGTAGAATGACAAAATGAAAAGAAAGGTAGTTGTAAAATGGAGGCTTATATACTTTTTATTTTTTTAAAAAGAACTCATTGGCTGTTTCAGACCATTTTACAATACAAAACTAGGCTGTATGTTTAAATTTCTAAAAGCATGTTTTGCATTGGTCCAGAAAAATGTGTTCCCACAGAACATTACTTTGGATTTGCTGTTAGGTTTGAAAAGTTAAGCAATCTTGCTCTTTGGATTAGAAACATTATGTGCTGAACTTCTGACGTCTCTGCTCACACCAGTGTTCCATGATCTAATGCTATGCTAGCAGGCAGAAGTCATGTTGGGGGTAGAAATCATTTGGAAAGGGTTGAAATATGCAAAAAAAAGAAATGTGTGTTTCCATTTAAAAGAAAGGTGGAGAACATGAAAAGGGGGCAGGGTGCAGAGTTCCTGACCCCCTAGCTTTTGTCAGGGGGTCCCTGAAGGACCATGAAGGGTGAAAAAAACATTTTATTTTTGTTTAAAAAAATCGCGGGGTGTGCGTACCGTGCGCGCACGGTGCGCGCACGGCGGGAATTTAAAAAAAAAAAAATAGAATTAAAAAACAAATTTAAGTGTTTAGATGTTAGGTGGCTCTAAAAAGAGCCGTTGTGTTAATTGAGGGACAGAGGAAAAAAAAGACATGGCAAAAGTTATAGGGTGCCGCACGTGTGCTGCTGTACCTTCCTCTCTATTAGCGGAATGCTGGTGTCCGCATAAGAGAGAAGAGCATTACACAAATTGCACCGTATATGCACCCTCTTAAACAGAGGGTGTATATCCAGAGGAACCGAAGAAGGTGAAGCTGCCGCCGCAGATGAAGTGCTCTGCTGAGCTGCCGATGATGTGCTCGGCTGAGCTGCTGCGGATGTGCTCGGCTGAGCTGCTGGAGGGTTTTCTCTAGCAGCTCGAGCATAAGCCACAGGATGTACATCTCTAACATGCCTGATCATAGTGAAGATACTAAAAGAGTATTTCTTTTTCAGATCTCCTCTTGATAAGACACGATCACAAAGAGTGCAGGTGACTTTGGGAGCATTCACTTTCTTCTGCCCCAGTGGAAATGTAAAAAATTGCCAAATATAAGAGTCTTTCTGTTTCCTCTGTCTCACAAGGGTCTCCTGCTCACTCCCAGAAGATGACTGCTGCTCTGCCATTCTGAAGTACTGATGTACTAGAAAAGCTGCTCAGCTCCTTCTCTCAGGGAACCAGAAGTAATAATGAGGGGATTGGGTGTGGTGTTGGAAGTTTCTGGAACTGAAACTACTATAAACCACTGAAAAGTGTTGTTTCTTAATCACATGACCTGAAACTACTATAAACCAATGAAAAGTGTTGTTTCTTGATCACATGACTTGGCGTGCGCGCACCGAGCACGTACGGTGCGCGCACGGAGCACGCACAGTACAAGCACGCATGCGCGTACGGAGCACGCGCACATGCGCGTACGGAGCAAACGCACATGCGCATATGGAGCACGTGCGTACGGAGCGCGTACGAAGCACGCACGCATGCGTGTACGGAGCACGCGCGTACGGTGCATGCTCGCATGCGCGAAAGGAACACGCGCACAGGGGACGTACCGAGCATGCGCGTACGCATCACGCACGAAGTACGCATGCGCACGTGGAGCACGTACGCATGTGCCCACGGAGCACATACACATGCAAGCACCATGCGCGCACCGTATGCGTACCATACGCGTACTGTGCGCGCATGGTCAAAAACCCTTAAAATATATATATATATGTTTAGAGGTTTATAGAAGATATTAACTATGCTGTTCAACTATATCCAAAATAAAAAAAAAAAAGCTGAGCCATTCCATATTGCAGGATACAGTAAATCTATAATTATATACATAGGTAGCTTATTGTAAAATAAATAATTAAAAAAATTAATAAAACATTCATAAATTAGCATTTAAAAAACCTTGCAAATTCACTTAAAAAAACATAGGTTTCACACACATTAAAGTTAGGAGTTAGCATTTAAAAAACCTTTGAAATTCACTGAAAAAAACATAGGTTTCACACACGTTATAGTTAGCTGGACATTTCACTCGAAAAAAAACATTGAAATTCCCCCGTTATAGTTAGTTCAGCTAACTATAACTCGCGCTCCCGCAATCCACTGCGGATGACGTCACATATTACATCACTCATGACATGGTCAGTGACATCACTGATGACATCACTGATGACATCTCAAATGACATCACTGATGACATCACAGATGACATCATCGATGTGATAAATTACTGTATCTTTCCACACCCTAATTTAACCGATGATACACAAACTCAAAATTTCAGACGTCCATTCTCAAAACCATAGATACTCCAATACCAATAACTACATACCCACTTATTGACTCTTAGGTTTACATACACCTCCACTCATTCATATGTACAGTCACTCATACTTACAGTCACTCCATACAAAACTATCATATGCATTTATACACCTATATAGACACTCACACACCACCAATCATCCATAGAGGTACTCTCACACCTAGTCAGTCATGCAAATAATTAATCACACTCCCATTTACTCACCTATGCAGTTATACACACACAAGTTCACGTACTCATAAAAATAGTACCACATTCTTACGCTCCTATACAATCATTGATACAAGCACACACTCATCCATACAGCCACTCTCACAATCACACACTCTCACATATACCCACTTATATACTCTTACACGCATATATACTGCCTTTCACATATGTAGTTAGTCACACATGTACCACTGAGATATACATGCAATCCCTAACACACCCATACATACACTCACTCAACCATACAGTCCATCACGGATGCACTGTTAAAACCATGCACCCATGGAATCACCCACTCACACATCTATGCACAGAGTCACACACAGCCTACCTACACAAACACTCAAGCACCCATACAGATACTCAGACAACCAATCGATAATCCATATAGACACTCATATCGCTATTCACAAAACCATGCAGCCACTTATACACCAACAGACAGAAACATGAAGACATTCACACAGTTTAGTCACTAGTCTGCAGTAAGATACATTTAATGACTCACTTTTCCAGTCAATTACGCATGTAGAAATTCATCCATTCACACACTTGTACAGCCACCCATTCTTCCACAGGCCTTTCACTATAAATATATAAAACATATTTAAATTTTACAGAAACACACAGTCACTGGATGATGTCATCAGTGATATCATCAGTGATGCCATTTGAGATGTCATCAGTGATGTCATCAGTGATGTCACTGACCATGTCATGAGTGATGTGATATGTGACGTCATCAGCAGTGGATTGCGGGCGCGCGAGTTATAGTTAGCTGAACTAACTATAACCGGGGAATTTCAATGGTTTTTTTCGAGTGAAATGTCCAGCTAACTATAACATGTGTGAAACCTATGGTTTTTTCAGTGAATATATATGTATATATATATATATATATATATTCACTGAAAAAACCATAGGTTTCACACATGTTATAGTTAGCTGTACATTTCACTCGTAAAAAACCAATGAAATTCCACGTTATAGTTAGATCAGGTAACTATAACTTGCGCGCCCACAATAAACTGCTGATGACGTCACATAGTACATCACTCATGACATGGTCAGTGACATCACTCATGACATCAATGATGACATCTGAAATTACACATTGTGGATTGCGGTCGCGCAAGTTATAGTTACCTGATCTAACTATAACGTGGAATTTCATTGTTTTTTTACGAGTGAAATGTACAGCTAACTATAACATGTGTGAAACCTATGGTTTTTTAAGTGAATTTGCAAGGTTTTGTAAATGATAATTCCTAACTATAACGTGTGTGAAACCTATGGTTTTTTCAGTGAATTTGTACGGTTTTTGAAATGCTAAGTTATGTATTTATTTATTTATTTATTTTCTGGTTTTTCACTATGCGCACACCCTGCGCGCACGGGCCCTTCGCGCCCCATGCGCAGTCCATGCCGTGCGCGCCTCGCCTTTTTTTACGCAGTAACATTTGTTTTTTTCTCCCTTGTGGGTCCTTTAATTTATTTAATAAATGTGATTGTTACTTCTTTATTTTTTTTATATTTTTTTTTGCCGTGCGCGTACGGTAAGCTTACCGTACGCGTACCCCGTGATTTTTTTTTAAAATTATTAAATTTATTTTTCGTACTTTTGGGTCCTTCTTGAACCCCCTGACAAACACTAGGGGGTCTGCAACTCTCTTCGTTGCCCCCGTTTCACGTTCCCCACCTTTGTTTCTCAGTGTGAGAGACAGAAAATGGCGGCCGACACTTCCTGATTTCGACCGATTCGAATGTTTACCGTCATGTAACCACCAATCAGAATTGAGCTCGCGCACGGCACCGTACGCGTACGGTAAGCTTACGGTAAGCGCACGGAGCGCGCTTACAGATATATATATTGATTTAAATGCTATTTTCTCAGGACCTACTGAACAGATTTACACCAGACCTACAAAAGGCACATCCTTGACCTGAGGACTACCTCTCTGCCAAATTTCAAGTAATTCTGTTCAGCCGTTCGGGCTGTAGCTGTGTCTAAAGGTCCTATGGAAAAATGCATGGGGAAAACGCGTTTTGGGATCCCCCTTTCCCCCATTCCGGTAGCCATTTTGAAAAGTCACGCTGGAGCCGCGACTTCGGTGTAATTTGTAAAGTATGAAATATCTTTAAATTAATTATAAATAAAAGTTTTCCTTTAAGTGGTTGTCTAAATATATTAATAAAAGTATTTTTAAAGTATTATTTTCAATATCATTTCGACTAAAAATTATTCAATTATTATTGGATTCGGAGGTTAGGAGGGATGGCAATTTTGCTCGATCTGTTTTACAAGATTTTTTTGTCTAGTCAAGTGGACACCCTCCTCAGGATGAGGTACGGCTTGAGGATTCTATTCAAAAGGTGAGGAATCCACAGGTAGAAGTATCCATCAGAAGAGCAAGTTAATTACCTTTGGTAACGCTTTTTCTGGTGGATACAGTATCTGCCTGTGGATTCCTCACTGTCCCACCCGCCTACCGGTTGTCCACCTGTTTCTACCAAAAAGATGCTTTCACTGTTTGGCATGAATGTTTTTAATATGTCTTAATCATGCTTATGTTTAAATAGTGATAAATGCTTGATCTGTTGTTATTTCTTTATGCCTTTATTGGTTATGCATTTGTATATATATATATTTATTTATTTAGTATACTATGTATACATGTGAAAATGTGTTGGTCCACCTGTTTACCTCGGTGGCACAGAAAAATTGGGTGGAACTGACGTCAGCACGCCGACGAGGTCCTCTTATGGGTCCTATGATGTCATACGGTGTCGCGAGCGGAGCCGTGCTATTATGACATCGTCGTCGACGTGGGAGAGCTAGAAAAGAATTTCCCCGAAATTCTGGCGCAGGGGATATTCACCTAAGTGTTCAGGCTAGTCCTTTGTGAGCAACTGTTTATGTTGCCACTCCAGAAACCCGAAACCAGTGATCCAAGGGCAGAGGCCCTGCAGATGGGACACAAGGTGGGGAACCCAGTCATGTGCACCAGTGGAGCAGCGAAGTGACAAGCACCACTACCCACAAAAAAGGTAACAAGGGCACTGAATAACACAGGATCTTCTCTTTGTATCTGGCAGTAATAACAAGGTTAAATTCCCCTAGCTCCAAAATGTAGAATTAGTGCTACAACGGTCTTCAAGAGGACCTGCGATGGATGCCGCTTCTGCCTTCCATACACTGGAGGCGGCACATGGGTCACGCGGCACGGTCATACTACGGTGGGACGCACACTCGTTGACCTCTCATGGCATTGCTCCGCATTTCGGGGACAACGCTCTCTATTAGCTGTGTTTTCTGATGTTGTGTCGTGCCGTCCCCGCCCAACAGCAGAACCCCTTTAGATCCAAACAGGCTATTCTTCTCTCTCACCAGAAGTGGAACCAGGCCACGCGGACACTTTCACAATACAACAGCCGGGAATGCACTTTTCGGTAAAAGAAAACACATTCCTTCCTCCTAATTTATGAAAAAAATGAATCACTGAAGAGCAGGGGCCAGCTTCGATCGGTAAACAGCCATTACAATGACTTTTTTTTGTTGTACTTTGCGTTACCATTACAACGCATGCATTACCATGCATGGGTTGTACATCGCGAAGTCATTACTACGTATTTTTTTAGAACGCATGGTCATTTACCACATATGAATTTACAACAAATTTTGTTGTAAAGGTATGTATGGTAAATGACCATGCGTTCTTAAAAAAATGTAGATGATCCACGTCATTGTAAGGAAACAGAGGCTGTTCCGTTTCCTCACAATGACGTGCACCGCCCCCTCAGAGACGACATGAAGCAGGAACCACGAGGAGAGAGAAACCACGAGGAGTGAGAGGTGAGAGGGATTGGGCATGGGGTGGTGGTTACTTTTCTAGGGTTTAGGATAGTGCAGTGGAGTTTGGGTAGTGAAGGGGGTCATGCTGGGGGTAGTGTTTTAGGGTTTAGGGTAGTGCAGTGGTGTTTGGGTAGTATAGTGGGGCTTTCTGGGGGTACTGTTTTAGGGTTTAGGGTAGTGCAGTGGTGTTTGTGTTGTGTAGGGGGTCATGCTATGGCTAGTGTTTTAGGGATTAGTGTAGTGGAGTGGTGTTTGGGTAGTGTAGGGGGTTGTGTTGGGATTAGTGTTTTAGGTTTGAGGGTAATGAAGTGGTGTTTGTTTAGTGAACAGGGTCGTGATGGGGTAGTGTTTTAGGGTTTAGGGTAGTGCAGTGGTGTTCAGGTAGTGTAGAGGGTCGTGCTGGGGGTAGTGTTTTAGGGTTTAGGGTAGTGCAGTGGTGTTTGGGTAGAGTAGGGTGTGGTGATGGGGGAGTGTTTTAGGGTTTAACGTAGTGCAGTGGTGTTTGTATAGTGTAGGGGTTCGTGCTGGAGGTAGTGTTTTAGGTTTTTGTGTAGTGCAGTGGTATTTGGGTAGTGTGGGGGAACTGCTGGGGGTAGTGGTTTAGTGCTTAGGGTAGTGCAGTGATGTTTGGGTAGTGTGGGGGTACTGCTGGGGGTAGAGTTGTAGTGTTTAGGGTAGTGCAGTGGTGTTTGGGTTGTGTAGGGGGTATTTGTGGGTTTACTGTTTTAGGGTTTAGTGGAGTGCAGTGGTGTTTGTGTAGTGTAGGGGGTCGTGCTATGGATAGTGTTTTACGGTGTCGTGGAGTGCAGCAGTGTTAGCGTAGTGTAGGGGGTCGTGTTTTAGGGTTTAGGGTAGTGCAGTGGTCTTTCGGTAGTGTAGGGGGTCATGCTGGGGTAGTGTTTTAGGGTTTATGGTAGTGCAGTGGTGTTTTGGTAGTGTAGGGGGTCGTGGTGGGGGTAGTGTTTTAGAGTTTAGGATAGTGCAGTGGTGTTCGGGTAGTGTAAGGGGTCGAGCTGGGGGTAATGTTTTATGGTTTAAGGTAGTGCAGTGGTAATCGGGTAGTGTAGGGAGTGGTGCTTGGGGAGTGTTTTAGGGTTTAGGGTAGTGCAGTGGTGTTTGTGTAGTGTAGGGGGTCGTGCTATGGATAGTGTTTTACGGTGTCGTGGAGTGCAGCAGTGTTAGCGTAGTGTAGGGGGTCGTGTTTTAGGGTTTAGGGTAGTGCAGTGGTCTTTCGGTAGTGTAGGGGGTCGTGCTGGGGTAGTGTTTTAGGGTTTATGGTAGTGCAGTGGTGTTTTGGTAGTGTAGGGGGTCGTGGTGGGGGTAGTGTTTTAGAGTTTAGGATAGTGCAGTGGTGTTCGGGTAGTGTAAGGGGTCGAGCTGGGGGTAATGTTTTATGGTTTAAGGTAGTGCAGTGGTAATCGGGTAGTGTAGGGAGTGGTGCTAGGGGAGTGTTTTAGGGTTTAGGGTAGTGCAGTGGTGTTTGGGTAGTGTAGGGGTTGTGCTGGGGTAGTGTTTTAAGGTTAAGGGTAGTGCAATGGTGTTTGGGTAGTGTGGGGTACTGCTGGGGATAGTTTTTTGTATTTAGGGTAGTGCAGTGGTGTATAGGTAGAATAGGGGTCATGCTGGGCTAGTGTTTTAGGGTTTAGGGTAGTGCAGTGATGTTTGGGCAGTGTAGGGGATCGTGCTAGGGTTAGTGTTTTAGGGTTTAAGGTAGTGCATTGGTGTTTGTGTAGTTTAGGGGGTCATATTTTAGGGTTTAGGGTAGTGCAGTGGTCTTTGGGCAGTGTAGGGGGCCATGCAGGGGGTGGTGTTATAGGGTTTAAGGCACTGCAGTGGTGTTTGAGTAGTGTAGGGGGTACTGCTGGGAGCAGTGTTTTAGTGTTTAGGTTAGTGCGGAGGTGTTTGGGTAGTGTAGGGGGACTTTCTGGGGGTACTGTTTTAGGGTTTAGGGTAGTGCAGTGGTGTTTGTGTAGTGTAGGGGGTCATGCTACGGTAAGTGTTTTAGGGTGTAGTGTAGTACAGCGGTGTTTGTGTATTGTAGGGGGTAGTGTTTTAGGGTTTAT
Source organism: Triturus cristatus (assembly GCF_964204655.1). Lineage (NCBI taxonomy): Eukaryota > Metazoa > Chordata > Amphibia > Caudata > Salamandridae > Triturus > Triturus cristatus. The sequence continues at coordinate 23,255,132 of NC_140593.1, read as the reverse complement.
GGTAGTGCAGTGGTGTTTGGGTAGTGTTGGGGGTCATGTAGATGGTAGTGTTTTAGGGTTTAGTGTAGTGCAGTGGTGTTTGTGTAATGTAGGGGGTCGTGTGGGAGGTAGTATTTTAGGGTTTAGAATAGTGCCCGTGGTTTTTGGGTAGTGTAGGGTGTCATGCTGGGGTAGTGTTTTAGGGTTTAGGGTAGTGCAGTGGTGTTTGGGTAGTGTAGGGGGTCCTGCTGGGGTAGTGTTTTAGGGTTTAGGGTTGTGCAGTGGTGTTTGGGTAGTGTAGGGGGTTGTGTTGGGGGTAGTGTTTAGGGTTTAGGGTAGTGCAGTGGTGTTTGAGTAGTGTGGGGGTACTGCTGGGGGTAGTGTTTTAGTATTTAGAGTAGTGCAGTGGTGTTTGGGTAATGTAGGGGGTCTTTCTGGGGATAGTGTTTTAGGGTTTAGGGTAATGCAGTGTTGTTTGTGTAGTTTAGGGGGTCGTGCTATGGGTAGTGTTTTAGGGTTTAGAGTAGTGCTATGGTGTTTGGGGAGTGTAGGGGTTCGTTCTGTGGGTAGTGTTTTAGGGTTAAGGATATGGCAGTGGTGTTTGGTTAGTGTAGGGGGGACTTCTGGGGTAGTGTTTTAGGGTTTAGTGTAGTGTAGCGGTGTTTGTGTAGTTTAGGGGGTTATGTTTTAGGGTTTAGGGTATTGCAGTGGTCTTTGGGTAGTGTAGGGGGTCATATGGGGGTAGTGTTTTATGGTTTAGGGTAGTGCAGCGGTCTTTGGGTAGAGTAGGGGGTCGTGCTGGGGATAGTGTTTTAGGGTTTATGGTAGTGCAGTGGTGTTTGGGTAGTGTTGTGATCGTGCAGGGGTAGTGTTTTAGGGTTTAGGGTAGTGCAGTGGGATTTGGGTAGTGTGGGGGTCATGTGGGGGTAGTGTTTTAGGGTTTAGTTTAGTGCAGTGGTCTTTAGGTAGTGTTGGGAGTGGTGCTGGGTAGGGTTTTAGGGTTTAGGGTAGTGCAGTGGTGTTTGGGTAGTATAGGGGTTAATGCTGGGGTAGTGTTTTAGGGTTTAGGGTAGTGCAGTGGTGTTTGGGTAGTGTAGGGGGTCGTGCTGGTGGTAGTGTTTTAGGGATTAGGGTAGTGCAGTGGGTAGTGTAGGGGTCGTGTTAGGGGTCGTGTTATAGGGTTTATGTTAGTGCAGTAGTGTTTGGGAAGTGTAGGGTTTTGTGCTGGGGTTGATGTTTTAATGTTTAGGGCAGAGCAGTGGTGTTCGGGCAGTGTAGTGGGTCATGCAGGGGGGTGGTGTTTTAGGGTTTTGGGCAGTGCAGTGGTGTTTGGGCAGTGGAGGGGGTCGTGCAGGGGGTGGAGTTTTAGGGTTTAGGGCACTGCAGTGGTGTTTGAGTGGTGTAGGGGGTACTGCTGGGAGTAGTGTTTTAGTGTTTAGGGTAGTGCAGAGTTGTTTGGGTAGTATAGAGGGGTTTTCTGGGGGTACTGTTTTAGGGTTTAGAGTAGTGCAGTGGTGTTTGTGTAGTGTAGGGGGTCATGCTATGGGTGGTGTTTTAGGATTTACTGTAGTGCAGCGGTGTTTGTGTAGTGTAGAGGGTCGTGTTTTAGGGTTTAGGGTAGTGCAGTGGTCTTTGGGTAGTGTAGGGGGTCATGCTGGGGGTAGTGTTTTAGGGTTTATGGTAGTGCAGTGGTGTTTGGGTAGTGTTGGGGGTCATGCGGAGGGTGGTGTTTTAGTGCTTAGGGTAGTGCAGTGGTGTTTGTGTAGTATAGAGGTTCGTGTGGGAGGTAGTGTTTTAGGGTTTAGTATAGTGCAGTGGTTTTTGGGTAGCTTAGGAAGTTGTGCTGGAGGTAGTGTTTTAGGGTTTAGGGTAGTACAGTGGTGTTTGGGTAGTATAGGGGGTCATGCTGGGGTAGGGTTTTAGGGTTTAGGGTAGTGCAGTGGTGTTTGGGAAGTTTAGGGGGTCCTGCTGGTGGTAGTGGTTAAGGGATTATGGTAGTACAGTGGTTTTTGGGTAGTGTTGGGGGTCATGCTAGGTTAGTGTTTTAGGGTTTTGGGTAGTGCAGTAGTGTTTGGGTAGTGTGGCGGTACTGCTGGGGGTAGTGTTTTAGGCTTTAGGATAGTGCAGTGGTGTTCGAGTAGTGTTGGGGTACTGCTGGGGGTAGGGTTTTAGTTTTTAGAGTAGTGCAGTGGTGTTTGTGTTGTGTAGGGGGTCGTGCTACGTATAGTGTTTTAGGGTTTAGGGTAGTGCAGTGGTGTTTGGGTAGTGTAGGGGGTCATGCTGGGGTAGTGTTTTAGGGTGTAGGGTAGTTCAGTGGTGTTTGGGTAGTGTAGGGGGTTATGCTGGGGGTAGTGGTTTAGGGGTTAGGGTAGTGCAGTGGTGTTTGGGTAGTGTAGGGGATACTGCTAGGAGTGGTGTTTTAGGGTGTAGGGTAGTGCAGTGGTGTTTGTGTAATGTAGGGGGTCGTGTGGGAGGTAGTATTTTAGGGTTTAGTATAGTGCAGTGGTCTTTGGGTAGTGTAGGGTGTCATGCTGGGGTAGTGTTTTAGGGTCTAGGGTAGTGCAGTGGTGTTTGGGTAGTGTAGGGGGTCCTGCTGGGGTAGTGTTTTAGGGTTTAGGGTTGTGCAGTGGTGTTTGGGTAGTGTAGGGGGTTGTGTTGGGGGTAGTGTTTTAGGGTTTAGGGTAGTGCAGTGGTGTTTGAGTAGTGTGGGGGTACTGCTGGGGGTAGTGTTTTAGTATTTAGAGTAGTGCAGTGGTGTTTGGGAAATGTAGGGGGTCTTTCTGGGGACAGTGTTTTAGGGTTTAGGGTAATGCAGTGTTGTTTGTGTAGTTTAGGGGGTCATGCTATGGGTAGTGTTTTAGGGTTTAGAGAAGTGCAATGGTGTTTGGGGAGTGTAGGGGTTCGTTCTGTGGGTAGTGTTTTAGGGTTAAGGATACGGCAGTGGTGTTTGGTTAGTGTAGGGGGACTTCTGGGGTAGTGTTTTAGGGTTTAGTGTAGTGTAGCGGTTTTTGTGTAGTTTAGGGGGTTATGTTTTAGGGTTTAGGGTATTGCAGTGGTCTTTGGGTAGTGTAGGGGGTCGTATGGGGTAGTGTTTTATGGTTTAGGGTAGTGCAGCGGTCTTTGGGTAGAGTAGGGGGTCGTGCTGGGGATAGTGTTTTAGGGTTTATGGTAGTGCAGTGGTGTTTGGGTAGTGTTGTGATCGTGCAGGGGTAGTGTTTTAGGGTTTAGGGTAGTGCAGTGGTATTTGGGTAGTGTGGGGGTCATGTGGGGGTAGTGTTTTAGGGTTTAGTTTAGTGCAGTGGTCTTTAGATAGTGTTGGGAGTGGTGCTGGGGTAGGGTTTTACGGTTTAGGGTAGTGCAGTGGTGTTTGGGTAGTATAGGGGTTAATGCTGGGGTAGTGTTTTAGGGTTTAGGGTAGTGCAGTGGTGTTTGGGTAGTGTAGGGGGTCGTGCTGGTGGTAGTGTTTTAGGGATTAGGGTAGCGCAGTGGTCTTTGGGTAGTGTAGGGGTCGTGTTAGGGGTCGTGTTATAGGGTTTATGTTAGTGCAGTGGTGTTTGGGAAGTGTAGGGGTTTGTGCTGGTGTTGATTTTTTAATGTTTAGGGCAGAGCAGTGGTGTTCGGGCAGTGTAGTGGGTCATGCAGGGGGGTGGTGTTTTAGGGTTTTGGGCAGTGCAGTGGTGTTTGGGCAGTGTAGGGGGTCGTGCAGGGGGTGGAGTTTTAGGGTTTAGGGCACTGCAGTGGTGTTTGAGTGGTGTAGGGGGTACTGCTGGGAGTAGTGTTTTAGTGTTTAGGGTAGTGCAGAGTTGTTTGGGTAGTATAGAGGGGTTTTCTGGGGGTACTGTTTTAGGGTTTAGGGTAGTGCAGTGGTGTTTGTGTAGTGTAGGGGGTCATGCTATGGGTGGTGTTTTAGGATTTACTGTAGTGCAGCGGTGTTTGTGTAGTGTAGAGGGTCGTGTTTTAGGGTTTAGGGTAGTGCAGTGGTCTTTGGGTAGTGTAGGGGGTCATGCTGGGGGTAGTGCTTTAGGGTTTATGGTAGTGCAGTGGTGTTTGGGTAGTGTTGGGGGTCATGCGAAGGGTGGTGTTTTAGTGCTTAGGGTAGTGCAGTGGTGTTTGTGTAGTATAGAGGTTTGTGTGGGAGGTAGTATTTTAGGGTTTAGTATAGTGCAGTGGTTTTTGGGTGGCTTAGGAAGTTGTGCTGGAAGTAGTGTTTTAGGGTTTAGGGTAGTACAGTGGTGTTTGGGTAGTATAGGGGGTCATGCTGGGGTAGGGTTTTAGGGTTTAGGGTAGTCCAGTGGTGTTTGGGTAGTTTAGGGGGTCCTGCTGGTGGTAGTGGTTAAGGGATTATGGTAGTACAGTGGTCTTTGGGTAGTGTTGGGGGTCATGCTAGGGTAGTGTTTTAGGGTTTTGGGTAGTGCAGTAGTGTTTGGGTAGTGTGGCGGTACTGCTGGGGGTAGTGTTTTAGGCTTTAGGGTAGTGCAGTGGTGTTCGAGTAGTGTTGGGGTACTGCTACGTATAGTGTTTTAGGGTTTAGGGTAGTGCAGTGGTGTTTGTGTAGTGTAGGGGGTCATGCTGGGGTAGTGTTTTAGGGTGTAGGGTAGTTCAGTGGTGTTTGGGTAGTGTAGGGGGTCATGCTGGGGGTAGTGGTTTAGGGGTTAGGGTAGTGCAGTGGTGTTTGGGTAGTGTAGGGGATACTGCTAGGGGTGGTGTTTTAGGGTTTAGGGTAGTGCAGTGGTGTGTGTGTAATGTAGGGGGTCGTGTGGGAGGTAGTATTTTAGGGGTTAGTATAGTGCAGTGGTCTTTGGGTAGTGTAGGGTGTCATGCTGGGGTAGTGTTTTAGGGTTTAGGGTAGTGCAGTGGTGTTTGGGTAGTGTAGGGGGTCCTGCTGGGGTAGTGTTTTAGGGTTTACGGTTGTGCAGTGGTGTTTGGGTAGTGTAGGTGGTTTTGTTGGGGGTAGTGTTTTAGGGTTTAGGGTAGTGCAGTGGTGTTTGAGTAGTGTGGGGGTACTGCTGGGGGTAGTGTTTTAGTATTTAGAGTAGTGCAGTGGTGTTTGGGTAATGTAGGGGGTCTTTCTGGGGATAGTGTTTTAGGGTTTAGGGTAATGCAGTGTTGTTTGTGTAGTTTAGGGGGTCGTGCTATGGGTAGTGTTTTAGGGTTTAGAGTAGTGCAATGGTGTTTGGGGAGTGTAGGGGTTCGTTCTGTGGGTAGTGTTTTAGGGTTAAGGATATGGCAGTGGTGTTTGGTTAGTGTAGGTGATGAATACAGGCCCAGCTAGGCCCGCAGGGCACAATGGTTCGCTCTCCTGCAATGGAATCTATAAGGAAGTTGGCACGGAAACTGCAAAGTACAAAGACAAGGTTTATTAACCCTTAAGGGTGGTCCTACAATCCATACAACACTCTTCAGTATTGCATAGAGTAGCACAAAGAACTTGCATACATGGTCCCCTTTTATACACAACAGAGGGGCTCATAAGTGGGTGGATACAACATGAGGCAGAGAATATTACCTTTTATGGTCATTTTCGATACTGAATCAATATATGGGCGGAGCTGACATACTCCTTGAGCCCGCGAAAGCATGGTCAAGCGAGGCTAACTGATAACAGATGTGGTCAAGTCTGGGCATGCGCCAGATGGACAAAGGAGCTATTTATAGACTGTTACTAGGCAGATTACAAAAGCAACTAACACGGCGGTAGGACTCTTCTCGTGTTGAACACGTGGAGACATGACAATACAAAATGGAGTCCGAACTTCAGTCAACATAACAGAAGAGACATGCTCTGGAGAAGGGGAATTCATGTCTTTAGTAAATGCTTAATCACATCGTTGTTTCAATTTACAACAGACGACCCTTTCAGCATTTACTGAAGACATCCGGTTTGTTAGGATAATCATCATATATGTCAGTTGTCATCATTTCTTCGACTTCTTTAGCTAAACGTTTCTGATAAGCGACATCGGCAATAGCTTTCTTATCGGGAATACAGAATGATACACATAAGGAACAGAGCAAGGGACCACATTGGACACAGATACAACAAGAAAACAGAACTGCTACAATGATACAGAGACCAGTTAAGACCTTCCACCCCCAGGCAGTGATCAATGCCCAAAACCATCCAGAAAAGGACCAAGTGCCGTTTTCTGTATTGATTTCAGCTGCAATTTTATGCAGCCTGTTAATAGGATTATAGACTGATGGCGTGTGGTCAGGGATAAACACACAACAGCTACTTCCAATAATTTTACAAGCTCCACCTCGATCGGCTAACATAACATCTAGCACCATGCGATTCTGCAATGCAACAATTCTAGTAATTTGCAATTCTTCCGTAAGATTCCAAAGAGCAGCAGCAGTTTGGTTTGTCACAGCCTCTACCACTCTTGTTAACCTTCGAACCTTCCTACTGTTTAGGGCAGCTCCAACAAAGAAAAACAATCCTAAATTAAAATCAATATACTGTTGCAGACTGGTATCAGTCTGATCTACATCATCAATTGATAGAGTACGTTTATACCTATTTACAGTCACATTATTCAATAATTTCAGATCTTTATGATAGGATGCTGGTGCTAAGAATACAGGAGGTAATAGGAATGCCACATAGCATACCCCAGACCAACCAGCCGGCAAGCGGTAATAACCTTTATTTCCACACACAAAGTATGTATTATGGGAGGCTAAAAAGGTACTATTGTTCAACCCATCGATGTTCAAAACGGTAATACAATCACTAACGCCAACAGGAATAAAACCCACACTCTGGACACACAGGTCCGCTTGAGCTTGTGCCACTTGAATCACAAATTTGTCCTTTCCCACAGTGTCTCTGGTGTTCGTGAAAATATATGGAATCGATTCATTGTCTGGTCGGTACTCTTCCCATTCCCAAATTGTCCCATTCGCTTGCGGATACCCATTTTTATCCTGGTGACATTCTTTGTTGAGTCTGAAGAGTAATCGTCCCACTGTCGGTTTCCGAGTGGCAAAAAGCAAAGTGTACCATGCTCTACAAGAGCCATTATGAGAGAAAGGAAGTGGTATGAATGGCGTTCCTCCTTTCTTCTGATGGGCTGGCATCATCCCACATATCCAACAGTTCGTAGCGTTCGTAGCAACGTGGGTATGATGCAGCATCTGGATGAAAGTGTTATTCAAATAAGACTGTCGATGCTTCAACTCTTGATACGGTAATGTATTAAAGTAGTGCTCCTCAGGCACCGGAGTTGTCAACACAAGTAATTTTCGAGCGGGAGTCACATCCTCCACGAACCATGTGGTTATCCCAACGATAGCTACTGTCAGCATGAACCCTGATGCACAAAGGATTTTCTTTCTCTCCATGGCAGAATAAAAACAACCCAATATCTTCCTGAAACTAAAAGTTTGTCAGAACTCTTCCCCTTGGGCAGCGGTCGATTTCTTCACCAGCGGGCCAAGACGGGTGTCGCTACACTAATGCAGGGCTGATCCCCCCCCCTTGCCTCATTGGCTCTCCGTTTCACTAACCCAAGGGCCGTTCTGACAATATGTCCCGGTACTGAAGAACTCACTTCCTTGGTCTAAGATGATATCGCCTTCTTCCAGGAGTCGCGTGGTCCGGGAAGAGCTCCTCAGTGGCGTTTGGCTCCGTAGCACGGCCTTTCTCTGCAGCCAGGATTTCTCGTTGATCGGTCAATACAGCGGGTTCCACCAATCCAGGCGGTACCTTCCGACAGTGCAGGGAATGGATCCAATTCTTTCTGTTGGAAACTCGCACAGCCGTCCTCGTTGCAAGGAGAACCTGCTCAGGACCCACCCATCTTGGTTCCAAGCTGTTCGTCCTGTCGAAGATCTTTACCATGACATAGTCGCCAGGTCGGAGACTATGTCCTTCACCGGTAGACCGATCAGGGAGCGCCTCCCGGACCTGTTGATGAATAGAAACCAAGTTATCCGTTAACTGCGCCAGATAATCATTCATCATTACACAAGGTACATCATACACAGTCTTAGGTTTTGGTGGACCCCAAATATTCATTGGGCGTCCAAAGACGATCTCGTACGGTGTAAGACCGGTTCGAGAGTGCGGTACCGATCTAATTGGCAATAACGCCAGCGGTAAAGCATCTGGCCAAGTCAAAGACGTCGAAGCTTGAATTTTAGCGATCTTGAGCTTCAGTGTACCATTATACTTCTCGACTAGTCCCGCAGACTGAGGGTGAAACACTGCGTGGAACTTCTGGGTGATGCCCAGGCCCTTCAAGACATACTTTATAACATCCGCTATAAAGTGGGGTCCATTGTCACTCCACAGAAGTCTACAAACGCCATATCGAGGGAAGAACTCCTTCAATAGCAGCTTAGCGGTAGTCATTGCAGTATTGTCTTTCGTAGGGTACGCTTCAACCCATTTACTGAAGGCGCAAACCACTACTAGAACATACTTCAAATTGTTACAGCGCTCAAGCTGGATGTAATCCATCTGCAAAACCTCGAAGGGTGCAGTAGGTGTCACAAATCCTCCTGCTGGAGTTCGGGTACCTTTCCCTGGATTATACCTCAGGCAGATCATACAGGTCTGCACCACCCTCTTTGCCGTGCTAGCAATCTCTGGATGCTCCCAAACTTGAGTAAGCAATTTCACAATTGCGGAAGCTCCAACATGTGCTAGCCCATGTGCCATCTGAACCATAGGCTGTACAAAAGCCGTGGGTAATTTCCATCTATCCATCTGCTTATTTCTCCAGCAGCCCTCATCATCCAATTCTCCCTCGCTGGCCCATTGCTCCCGCTCTTTATCAGAAGCGGTCCTTTGCATTTCTCGCACTTCTTCCTTCGCATCATGCCATCTTTCCACCTGTGACTTCACTACATACATGGCAGTAGCACCGGGCTGCATCGCAGTCTCCCGTGCCACTCGGTCTGCTAACGCATTCCCTTCTCCAACTTTATCAACTACTTTCCTATGGGCGCTACATTTAACGATGGCAATTTTCTTCGGATATGTCAATGCAGTTAAAAGGTTGTGAACTAACTCTCCATGCATTATTTGTACTCCATGTGACGTTAAAAACCCTCTCTCCTTCCAGAGCAGGCCAAAGTCATGCGCTACTCCGAAGACATAGCGGCTATCTGTATAAACATTCACACACAATCCTGTACTGAGCTCACATGCTCGTGTTAATACTATCAGTTCCGCTGCTTGAGCTGATTTCTGTGGTATGCGTGCTGTCTCCACTATCGTTTGCAATGTGGTAATTGCATACGCCGCTGAAGTCGTACCATCTGGTAGCTTCAGGCATGATCCGTCCACCCACAGTTCTCCATCTACATCCGGAAAGGGCATATCCTGGAGATCAATACGACCCTTTGTTTGTTCCTCAGTTACAAGAATACAATCATGTGCTTTCCGTGCTTCAGACTGAGTCTCGGGGTATGGCAACAATGTGGCCGGATTTAACGTTACGCACCTCTTTAACGTAATATGAGGAGCCAAAAGCGTCAACTCATATCCCGTTAAACGGGCACTGGTCAAATGCTGCGTCTTTGTTTGATTGAGCAGGGCATCAACAGCGTGGGGGACTAATACCAACAACTTATGAGATAATACAATTCCCTCGCTTTGGCGTATTGACACAGCTGTCGCCGCAACCGAGCGAAAACACCCTGGTAATGCTCGGGCAACAGGATCAAGTATAGCCGAAAAATATGCACAAGGGCGCTGCTTATCGCCGTGCATCTGCACTAAAACTGATAACGCACATCCATCTTTCTCATGCACATACAACGGAAAGGGTTTTGTATAGTCAGGGGTCCCTAACACTGGTGCTGAACAAAGGGCCTGTCGTAATTGCTGAAAAGCAGCGTCACACTCATTTGACCAAGGGATCGGGATAGGCGTGTCTTTTGTCAAAAGGGCTAATAATGGCTTAGCTATATGTGAAAACCCCAATATCCACTGCCTACAAAAAGAAACAAGACCCAAAAATGCACGCACATCCTTCTGCGTGGACGGTGTCGGCGTGTCCAGAATTACTTGGATACGATCTGGTGTGAGTGCACGCCCCTCCTTAGACAAAAGGTGACCCAGATAAGTCACCTTTGGTCTACAGAACTGTAATTTCTTCCGAGATACTTTATGATTGTGGGATGCCAAAAAGGAAAGCAAGGATAACGTACTCTTTTCACACAACTCCGGGGTGTCAGCCGCCAGCAAGATGTCATCGACATATTGAATGAGGGCGACCCCCTCGAGCAGAACAAAGGAATCCAATTGTCTTTTCAAAGCTTGACTGTAAATGCTAGGGCTTTCTGTGTAGCCTTGAGGGATCCTACAAAAACGGTAAGATCTATTATTTAAAGTGAACCCAAAAAGGTATCGACTATCGGGATGAATGGGAATGGAAAAGAAGGCATTTTTCAAATCAATAACTGAGAACATGGTCGCCGTAGGCGGGACCAAATTAAGCAACGTCGTGATATCAGAAACCACTGGGTACTGAGGTATCACGATCTTGTTTACTTCTCTCAAATCAATTATAAACCGATAAACTTTGGCATCCGTATCCTTTTTCAAAATGGGGAGAATCGGGCTATTACAGATGTTGTAGGGAACTTCCTCCACTACCCCCACCTTAATCAAATCCTGCACAATCTGTATAAGAGCCTCCTCCCCCTCCTGGGAAATACGATACTGTGGGAGGCGTGGTAACACCGCCCCCTCCTGAACACTAATGTTGACCGGCGGAATCACCATCTGTCCCACATCAGTATCCGAAGTGGCCCACAAAGCACGAGGGAGGGTAGCTAACAGAGCATCCTCTGTGACCACACACATCCGTTCAGACCGGGGATAATTGTCATTCAATATCACCCGCACACAGCAGGGGAGCAGCGGATCGTAGCCCTGAAATGTTTTAACATATCAAGGCCCATAATGTTATCCGGCGTGTGCGGGGCAAGCAGAAACGGGCAGGGTGCAGAAAAAGAATCAACCTGAAATGTGAGGGGCTGCGAAAGAGGGCTTCGGGAGAGTGTACCGTCAAACCCTACCAATGTAACCATTAAGCCAGATGGGGGAGCCTTCGGAACCAATTGTTTAGACAGCGCACTACACGTTGCTCCTGTATCCACTAGGAACTGATCAGTAGAGCCCAAAACCTCAGCCGATACATAAGGACCCTTCTGATCAACCGGCACCTCAACTGATTCTAACCCCCATCCAACGCATTCCTATGCATGCTGAGAATCATGGTACCCAGAACGATCAATCCCCGACACTTGATACTGGTTCTGGCGATCGAAAACATTAGGTCTATCTCGTTGCTGCCCGGCAGGGTCAAAACGAGCGTGATCGTTAGAATTCCCTCTAAAGTTCGAGAAAGCCCCTCTACCTCTCGGGCCACCCTGACTATGCCCCTGACGCGAAGCATGCAACGCCGGGCAATCTCTAGCCCAATGTCCCGATTGCTTGCAATACGCACATTGATTCCTATTCAAATCAGATCGGCCCGAGGGAGGACCATAAAATCCTCCCCTACCTCTATTAACACCCCGTCGGGGCGGGCCATATACTTGTGCCAACATCACCTTTGTTTTTAAATCTTTCGATTTCTTCTCCTCCTGGCCCTTCGCTTCTTGCTCCTGACGCTCATAATACTGAGCTATAGTCAGGAGGGCCGTCGGGGTCGCAGAGGACCAAGAACTCTCACTCGCCTTTAGACAGGTCGCAACTGCCGGCAACAAATTAGCCACATATTTATCAGCAAAAAGGTGTCGACCCGTATCATCCGTAAGCGACTGGCCACTAAAGTCATGAAACGTCTCCTCAAAGCGCGTAAAGAAGTCTGCAACTGACTCGTCAACTTTCTGCTTACATGAAGCTAACATATTCCAGTCAATCTTTTTAGGGGGGATGATTGTCTTCAGCTTAGTCAGAATAGCAGCGGAGAGATCTAAGATAATCTGTGGTGGTTTCTGCGCGGGCTTCCGTTCCCTATCCTCATCCTCAAGCTCAGACCACCGAGCCTTAAAAGCGGCTGGATCATCCACCTTCCGGACAGATCGCCACATATCCGGTGGTGGAATAAGACCAAAGAACAGATCTATATCCGCTAAGGTCATAACGCAAGAATTCAAGGCCCCTTCGACTTCTTCGTAAAAGGCCGCTGGATTCTTGCGGGGGTCAGGCAATGCATTCTTTAATGCCATAACATCAGCTCTATGCCAGGGAGTATTAACCCAATTATACACAAAATATCCCTTAGCGTCGGCGGAGGTAATGTCCGGACTAGTCCCCGCTCCTTTAGGAGGAACATACAAAGGCGCCGCCTCTCGCATTGGTTTAGCATGCACTATGTCACTCTTATCTGACTGGGAGGTGGATGAGTGGCCCTCTGCTGTACACGAATCCAACAGCTTCTCCTCCCCAGCTTGTTGGCGCGCTTTTTCTTTAAGGTTCCTCACCGCGTCCCGCAATGCAAACAGCCGCCGAGCCGCATCAGGCGCCTTAGAGGGAGAGAAAACACCGTTACGCAATGCTTTAGCATCCAATACCACATCATCCGGCTCAAAGACACTGGAATATTTCCGAAAAGCAGTAATCACTTCCTCAGAAAAGTGGCCCAAAAAATACAATTTTTCTCTATCCTGCCACAGCTCCCAAGAGCGCAACAATTCATCCAGGGACACCTTGCCCTTGAGTGCACGAAAAGAAACTTGCCGAAGCTCACCCATTCGGTCAGCCGATAGCATGGACCGCGTGTCTACCTTACCCGGAACCGATTCAGAATCTTGTTGCCTCGGGGCAGACGCGCCAACATAAGGGGGCGGAGAGCGATCTAATAAATAAAAATCATCATCAAGATTATTAAGGACAGGATAAAGTGGCTGACGAACAGCATATTGACCCGAGACTTGCAGCCTACGCTCTTTCTCTTGTCTCTCCGTCTGTTCTCTTTCCTCCCGACGCTTCGCTTCCTACTGCTCGCACATGATCATTCTTCCGCTGCTCTTAACAAACAGCGCTTTCTCACGTTTCTCTCGCTCACGTACTTCCTTCACCCACAACCGCACACACTCAAACATATCCTGACGAGCACGTCGTTTGCACATACACTGTTCCACATACTCAATCTTACGCATATCAAACGATCCATACAAAGGCCATAGTAACTCAGGATCCTTCTTAGTATATTTCCTCCATACTGTGCTGTACATTATGGAAGAAAGACCATGCTTCACATACATGTCCCTATTAGGAGTCCCCTCTGGGGGAGCCGGAGCAGATTCCTCGAGGTTCAACCGGTTTCCAAAGCAGCAGCACCACTTACGGAGTGCGCTAAAAGCAGGCATGCTCAGAAATAATGCAAAATATGCAATATTATAAAGAAAATGGCACTTAATCGTTGCGCCGTTCAAAGTTACACAGCTCCGGAGAAATCTCTCCACATTACCTGCCTATATGTGTTGCAACGCATATATTTTCACAATAACCAATTCAAAATATGACCAGTCATCACAAATCAAACTCAAATAACCAGACCAGGCTTCAAAAACTCGGAGCAAGTACCGTACAACGGTTCTTACCAATCAAGAGTCCAGATTCCAACTGCCAAGCTCCAAAATTCGCCCAAACGGCTTTCACGGCAGGACCGACAGAAGAGGTCTCAGTCGAGGACCGGCGCCACCCAGACGGTCAGCTCGGAAGGGAAGGAAGAAAAACCTCGGGATGCCAGGGCTAAAAACGCCGCTGGCAGTGATCACATCCCCGGCCAAATTCCTCACCTTTGTCGCGACCAGTCCTTCGAGCATCCGAGTCGCCGATGAGCCCCACGTGACGGGCGCCAATTGATGAATACAGGCCCAGCTAGGCCCGCAGGGCACAAGGGTTCGCTCTCCTGCAATGGAATCTATAAGGAAGTTGGCACGGAAACAGCAAAGTACAAAGACAAGGTTTATTAACCCTTAAGGGTGGTCCTACAATCCATACAACACTCTTCAGTATTGCATAGAGTAGCACAAAGAACTTGCATACATGGTCCCCTTTTATACACAACAGAGGGGCTCATAAGTGGGTGGATACAACATGAGGCAGAGAATATTACCTTTTATGGTCATTTTCGATACTGAATCAATATATGGGCGGAGCTGACATACTCCTTGAGCCCGCGAAAGCATGGTCAAGCGAGGCTAACTGATAACAGATGTGGTCAAGTCTGGGCATGCGCCAGATGGACAAAGGAGCTATTTATAGACTGTTACTAGGCAGATTACAAAAGCAACTAACACGGAGGTAGGACTCTTCTCGTGTTGAACACGTGGAGACATGACAATACAAAATGGAGTCCGAACTTCAGTCAACATAACAGAAGAGACATGCTCTGGAGAAGGAGAATTCATGTCTTTAGTAAATGCTTAATCACATCGTTGTTTCAATTTACAACATAGGGGGGACTTCTGGGGTAGTGTTTTAGGGTTTAGTGTAGTGTAGCCGTGTTTGTGTAGTTCAGGGGGTTATGTTTTAGGGTTTAGGGTATTGCAGTGGTCTTTGGGTAGTGTAGGGGGTCGTATGGGGGTAGTGTTTTATGGTTTAAGGTAGTGCAGCGGTCTTTGGGTAGAGCAGGGGGTCGTGCTGGGGATAGTGTTTTAGGGTTTATGGTAGTGCAGTGGTGTTTGGGTAGTGTTGTGATCGTGCAGGGGTAGTGTTTTAGGGTTTAGGGTAGTGCAGTGGTATTTGGGTAGTGTGGGGGTCATGTGGGGGTAGTTTTTTAGGCTTTAGTTTAGTGCAGTGGTCTTTAGGTAGTGTTGGGAGTGGTGCTGGGGTAGGGTTTTACGGTTTAGGGTAGTGCAGTGGTGTTTGGGTAGTATAGGGGTTAATGCTGGGGTAGTGTTTTAGGGTTTAGGGTAGTGCAGTGGTGTTTGGGTAGTGTAGGGGGTCGTGCTGGTGGTAGTGTTTTAGGGATTAGGGTAGTGCAGTGGTCTTTGGGTAGTGTAGGGGTCGTGTTAGGGGTCGTGTTATAGGGTTTATGTTAGTGCAGTGGTGTTTGGGAAGTGTAGGGGTTTGTGCTGGGGTTGATGTTTTAATGTTTAGGGCAGAGCAGTGGTGTTCGGGCCGTGTAGTGGGTCATGCAGGGGGGTGGTGTTTTAGGGTTTTGGGCAGTGCAGTGGTGTTTGGGCAGTGTAGGGGGTCGTGCAGGGAGTGGAGTTTTAGGGTTTAGGGCACTGCAGTGGTGTTTGAGTGGTGTAGGGGGTACTGCTGGGAGTAGTGTTTTAGTGTTTAGGGTAGTGCAGAGTTGTTTGGGTAGTATAGAGGGGTTTTCTGGGGGTACTGTTTTAGGGTTTAGGGTAGTGCAGTGGTGTTTGTGTAGTGTAGGGGGTCATGCTATGGGTGGTGTTTTAGGATTTACTGTAGTGCAGCGGTGTTTGTGTAGTGTAGAGGGTCGTGTTTTAGGGTTTAGGGTAGTGCAGTGGTCTTTGGGTAGTGTAGGGGGTCATGCTGGGGGTAGTGTTTTAGGGTTTATGGTAGTGCAGTGGTGTTTGGGTAGTGTTGGGGGTCATGCGGAGGGTGGTGTTTTAGTGCTTAGGGTAGTGCAGTGGTGTTTGTGTAGTATAGAGGTTCGTGTGGGAGGTAGTGTTTTAGGGTTTAGTATAGTGCAGTGGTTTTTGGGTGGCTTAGGAAGTTGTGCTGGAGGTAGTGTTTTAGGGTTTAGGGTAGTACAGTGGTGTTTGGGTAGTATAGGGGGTCATGCTGGGGTAGGGTTTTAGGGTTTAGGGTAGTCCAGTGGTGTTTGGGTAGTTTAGGGGGTCCTGCTGGTGGTAGTGGTTAAGGGATTATGGTAGTACAGTGGTCTTTGGGTAGTGTTGGGGGTCATGCTAGGGTAGTGTTTTAGGGTTTTGGGTAGTGCAGTAGTGTTTGGGTAGTGTGGCGGTACTGCTGGGGGTAGTGTTTTAGGCTTTAGGGTAGTGCAGTGGTGTTCGAGTAGTGTTGGGGTACTGCTACGTATAGTGTTTTAGGGTTTAGGGTAGTGCAGTGGTGTTTGTGTAGTGTAGGGGGTCATGCTGGGGTAGTGTTTTAGGGTGTAGGGTAGTTCAGTGGTGTTTGGGTAGTGTAGGGGGTCATGCTGGGGGTAGTGGTTTAGGGGTTAGGGTAGTGCAGTGGTGTTTGGGTAGTGTAGGGGATACTGCTAGGGGTGGTGTTTTAGGGTTTAGGGTAGTGCAGTGGTGTGTGTGTAATGTAGGGGGTCGTGTGGGAGGTAGTATTTTAGGGGTTAGTATAGTGCAGTGGTCTTTGGGTAGTGTAGGGTGTCATGCTGGGGTAGTGTTTTAGGGTTTAGGGTAGTGCAGTGGTGTTTGGGTAGTGTAGGGGGTCCTGCTGGGGTAGTGTTTTAGGGTTTACGGTTGTGCAGTGGTGTTTGGGTAGTGTAGGTGGTTGTGTTGGGGGTAGTGTTTTAGGGTTTAGGGTAGTGCAGTGGTGTTTGAGTAGTGTGGGGGTACTGCTGGGGGTAGTGTTTTAGTATTTAGAGTAGTGCAGTGGTGTTTGGGTAATGTAGGGGGTCTTTCTGGGGATAGTGTTTTAGGGTTTAGGGTAATGCAGTGTTGTTTGTGTAGTTTAGGGGGTCGTGCTATGGGTAGTGTTTTAGGGTTTAGAGTAGTGCAATGGTGTTTGGGGAGTGTAGGGGTTCGTTCTGTGGGTAGTGTTTTAGGGTTAAGGATACGGCAGTGGTGTTTGGTTAGTGTAGGGGGGACTTCTGGGGTAGTGTTTTAGGGTTTAGTGTAGTGCAGCGGTCTTTGGGTAGAGTAGGGGGTCGTGCTGGGGATAGTGTTTTAGGGTTTATGGTAGTGCAGTGGTGTTTGGGTAGTGTTGTGATCGTGCAGGTGTAGTGTTTTAGGGTTTAGGGTAGTGCAGTGGTATTTGGGTAGTGTGGGGGTCATGTGGGGGTAGTGTTTTAGGGTTTAGTTTAGTGCAGTGGTCTTTGGGTAGTGTAGGGGTCGTGTTAGGGGTCGTGTTATAGCGTTTATGTTAGTGCAGTGGTGTTTGGGAAGTGTAGGGGTTTGTGCTGGGGTAGGGTTTTAGGGTTTAGGGTAGTGCAGTGGTGTTTGGGTAGTATAGGGGTTAATGCTTGGGTAGTGTTTTAGGGTTTAGGGTAGTGCAGTGGTGTTTGGGTAGTGTAGGGGGTCGTGCTGGTGGTAGTGTTTTAGGGATTAGGCTAGTGCAGTGGTCTTTGGGTAGTGTAGGGGTCGTGTTAGGGGTCGTGTTATAGTGTTTATGTTAGTGCAGTGGTGTTTGGGAAGTGTAGGGGTTTGTGCTGGGGTTGATGTTTTAATGTTTAGGGCAGAGCAGTGGTGTTCGGGCAGTGTAGTGGGTCATGCAGGGGGGTGGTGTTTTAGGGTTTTGGGCAGTGCAGTGGAGTTTGGGCAGTGTAGGGGGTCGTGCAGGGGGTGGAGTTTTAGGGTTTAGGGCACTGCAGTGGTGTTTGAGTGGTGTAAGGGGTACTGCTGGGAGTAGTGTTTTAGTGTTTAGGGTAGTACAGAGTTGTTTGGGTAGTATAGAGGTGTTTTCTGGGGGTACTGTTTTAGGGTTTAGGGTAGTGCAATGGTGTTTGTGTAGTGTAGGGGGTCATGCTATGGGTGGTGTTTTAGGATTTACTGTAGTGCAGCGGTAATTGTGTAGTGTAGAGGGTCGTGCTTTAGGGTTTAGGATAGTGCAGTGGTCTTTGGGTAGTGTAGGGGGTCATGCTGGGGGTAGTGTTTTAGGGTTTATGGTAGTGCAGTGGTGTTTGGGTAGTGTTGGGGGTCATGCAGAGGGTGGTGTTTTAGTGCTTAGGGTAGTGCAGTGGTGTTTGTGTAGTATAGAGGTTCGTGTGGGAGGTAGTGTTTTAGGGTTTAGTATAGTGCAGTGGTTTTTGGGTAGCTTAGGAAGTTGTGCTGGAGGTAGTGTTTTAGGGTTTAGGGTAGTACAGTGGTGTTTGGGTAGTATAGGGGGTCATGCTGGGGTAGGGTTTTAGGGTTTAGGTTAGTGCAGTGGTGTTTGGGTAGTTTAGGGGGTCCAGCTGGTGGTAGTGGTTAAGGGATTATGGTAGTACAGTGGTCTTTGGGTAGTGTTGGGGGTCATGCTAGGGTAGTGTTTTAGGGTTTTGGGTAGTGCAGTAGTGTTTGGGTAGTGTGGCGGTACTGCTGGGGGTAGTGTTTTAGGCTTTGGGGTAGTGTTTTAGGCTTTAGGGTAGTGCAGTGGTGTTCGAGTAGTGTTGGGGTACTGCTGGGGGTAGTGTTTTAGTTTTTAGAGTAGTGCAGTGGTGTTTGTGTTGTGTAGGGGGTCGTGCTACGTATAGTGTTTTAGGGTTTAGGGTAGTGCAGTGGTGTTTGGGTAGTGTAGGGGGTCATGCTGGGGTAGTGTTTTAGGGTGTAGGGTAGTTCAGTGGTGTTTGGGTAGTGTAGGGGGTTATGCTGGGGGTAGTGGTTTAGGTGTTAGGGTAGTGCAGTGGTGTTTGGGTAGTGTAGGGGATACTGCTAGGGGTGGTGTTTTAGGGTTTAGGGTAGTGCAGTGGTGTTTGGGTAGTATAGGGGGGACTGCAGGGGTAGTGTTCTAGGGTTTTGTGTAGTGTAGTGGTGTATGTGTAGTGTAGGGGGTCGTGTTTTTGGGTTTAGGGTAGTGCAGTGGTCTTTGTTAGTGTAGGGGGTCCTATGTGGATAGTGCTTTATGGTTTAGGTGAGTGCAGTGATCTTTGGGTAGTGTAGGAATTCATGCTGGGGTAGTGTTTTAGGGTTTAGGGTAGTGCAGTTGTGTTTGTGTAGTATAGGGTGTCGTGTGGGAGGTAGTATTTTAGGGTTTAGTATATTGCAGTGGTCTTTGGGTAGTGTAGGGTGTCATGCTGGGGTAGTGTTTTAGGGTTTAGGGTAGTGCAGTGGTGTTTGGGTAGTGTAGGGGGTCCTGCTGGGGGTAGCGTTTTTGGTATTATGGTAGTGCAGTGGTGTTTGGGTAGTGTTGTTGTCATGCTAGGGTAGTGTTTGTGGGCCCGATTCACAGAACTAACTTAAGACAAAATCCTAAACTTACTACCATTTTGGTATTCACAGAAGGCACTCACTCATTTTGGTATTCACAGAAGGCACTTACTCATTTCGGTATTCACAGAAGTTAGGAGTCCTAACTTTAGGACTCCTAAATGCCTTCTGTGAATACCGAAAGTCTTAAAATTAGGATTTTTCTCAGTTTAGTAGTAGTATAGTTAGGACTCCTAACTTTAGGACTCCTAAATGCCTTCTGTGAATACCAAAAGTCTTAAAATTAGGATTTTTCTCAATTTAGTAGTAGTAAAGTTAGGACTCCTAACTTTAGGACTCCTAACTGCCTTCTGTGAATACCGAAAGCATTAAAATTAGGATTTTTCTCAGTTTAGTAGTACTAAAGTTAGGAGTCCTAACTTTAGGACTCCTAAACTGAGAAAAATCCTAATTTTAAGACTTTCGGTATTCACAGAAGGCATTTAGGAGTCCTAAAGTTAGGACTCCTAACTTCTGTGAATACCGAAGTGAGTAAGTGTCTTCTGTGAATACCAAAATGAGTAAGTGCCTTCTGTAAATACGAATATGGTAGTAAGTTCAGGATTTTGTCTTAAGTTAGTTCTGTGAATCGGGCCCTTAGGGTTTAGGAAAGTGCTGTGGTGTTTGGGCAGTGTAGGGGGCCATGCAGGGGTGTGGTGTTTTAGTGTTTCGGGTAGTGCTGTGGTGTTTGGGTAGTGTAGGGGGACTTTCTGGGGGTACTGTTTTATGGTTTAGGGTAGTGCAGTGGTCCTTGGGTAGTGTAGGGGGTCGTATGGGGGTAGTGTTTTATGGTTTAGGTTAGTGCAGTGGTCTTTGGGTAGAGTAGGGGGTCGTGCTGGGGGTAGTGTTTTAGGGTTTATGATAGTGCAGTTGTGTTTGGGTAGTGTTGGGATATTGCAGGGGTAGTGTTTTAGGTTTAGGGTAGTGCAGTGGTCTTTGGGTGGTGTAGGGGGTCATATGGGGGTAGTGTTTTATGGTTCAGGTTAGTGCAGTGATCTTTGGGTAGAGTAGGGGGTCGTGCTGGGAGTAGTGTTTTAGGATTTAAGGTAGTGCATTGGTGTTTGGGTAGTGTTGGGGTCGTGCAGGGTAGTGTTTTAGGGTATAGGGTAGTGCAATGGTCTTTGGGTAGTGTAGGGGGACTGCAGGGGGTAGTGTTTTAAGGTTTTGTGTAGTCTAGTGGTGTATGTGTAGTGTAGGGAGTCGTGTTTTAGGGTTTAGGGTAGTGCAGTGGTCTTTGGGTAGTGTAGGGGGTCGTATGGGGTAGTGTTTTATGGTTTAGGTTAGTGCAGTGGTATTTGGGTAGTGTAGGGAGTGGTGCTGGGGGTAGTGTTTTGGGGTTTAGGGTAGTGCAGTGGTGTTTGGGTAGTGTAGGGGGTCGTGCTGGTGGTAGTATTTTAGGGATTAGGGTACTTCAGTGGTCTTTGGGTAGTGTAGGGGTCGTGTTGGGGGTCGTGTTATAGGGTTTATGGTAGTGCAGTGGAGTTCGGGAAGTGTAGGGGTTTGTGCTGGGGTTGGTGTTTTAATGTTTAGGGCAGAGCAGTGGTGTTCTGGCAGTGTAGAGGGTCATGCAGGGGGGTGGTGTTTTAGGGTTTAGGGCAGTGCTGTGGTGTTTGGGCAGTGTAGGTGTTCGTGCAGGGGGTCGTGTTTTAGGGTTTAGGGCACTGCAGTGGTGTTTGAGTAGTGTAGGGGGTGCTGAGGTGAGTAGTGTTTTAGTGTTTAGAGTAGTGCAGTGGTGTTTGGGTAGTGTAGGGGGGCTTTCTGGGGGTACTGTTTTAGGGTTTAGGGTAGTGCAGTGGTGTTTGTGTAGTGTAGGGGGTCATGCTATGGCTAGTGTTTTAGGGTTTAGTGTAGTGCAGCGGTGTTTGTGTAGTGTAGAGGGTCGTGTTTTAGGGTTTAGGGTAGTGCAGTGGTCTTTGGGTAGTGTAGGGGGTCATGCTGGGGGTAGTGTTTTAGGGTTTATGCTAGTGCAGTGGTGTTTGGGTAGTGTTGGGGGTCAGGCGGAGGGTAGTGTTTCAGTGCTTAGGGTAGTGCAGTGGTGTCTGTGTAGTGTAGGGGGTCATGTGGGAGGTAGTGTTTTAGGGTTTAGTATAGTGCAGTGGTTTATGGGTAGTGTAGGAAGTTGTGCTGGAGGTAGTGTTTTAGGGTTTAAGGAAGTACAGTTGTGTTTGGTTAGTGTAGGGTGTCATGCTGGTGTAGTGTTTTAGGGTGTAGGGTAGTGCAGTGGTGTTTGGGTAGTGTAGGGGGTCCTGCTGGGGGTAGGGGTTAAGGGATTATGGTGGTACAGTGGTCTTTGGGTAGTGTCGGGGGTCATGCTAGGGTAGTGTTTTAGGGTTTTGGGTAGTGCAGTAGTGTTTGAGTAGTGTGGCGTTACTGCTGGGGGTAGTGTTTTAGGGTTTAGGGTAGTGCAGTTGTGTTCGAGTAGTGTGGGGGTACTGCTGGGGGTAGTGTTTTAGTTTTTAGAGTAGTGCAGTGGTGTTTGGGTAGTGTAGGGTGTGTTTCTGGGGGAAGTGTTTTAGGGTTTAGGGTAGTGCAGTGGTGTTGTGTTGTGTAGGGGGTCATGCTATGTATAGTCTTTTAGGGTTTAGGGTAGTGCAGTGGTGTTTGGGTAGTGTAGGGGGTCATGCTAGTGGTTATTTTTAGGGTTTAGGGCAGTGCAGTGGTGTTTGTGTACTGTAGGGGCTCGTGCTGGGGTAGTGTTTTAGGGTGTAGGGTAGTGCAGTGGTGTTTGGGTAGTGTAGGGGGATGTGCTGGGGGTAGTGTTTTAGGGTTCAGGGTAGTGCAGTGGTGTTTGAGGAGTGTAGGGGGTTATGCTGGGGGTAGTGGTTTAGGAATTAGGGTAGTGCAGTGGTGTTTGGGTAGTGTAGGGGATACTGCTAGGGCTGGTGTTTTAGGGTTTAGGGTAGTGCAGTGGTGTTTGTGTAGTATAGGGGTGACTGCAGGGGTAGTGTTTTAGGGTTTTGTGTAGTGTAGTCGTTTATGTGTAGTGTAGGGGATCGTGTTTTTGGGTTTAGGGTAGTGCAGTGGTCTTTGGGTAGTGTGGGGGGTCGTATGGGGATAGTTTTTTATGGTTTAGGTAAGTGCAGTGATCTTTGGGTAGTGTAGGAAGTCGTGCTGGGGGTAGTGTTTTAGGGTTTAGGGTAGTGCAGTGGTGTTTGTGTAGTGTAGGGGGTCGCGTGGGAGGTAGTGTTTTAGGGTTTAATATAGTGCAGTGGTTTTGTGTAGTGTAGGAAGTTGTGCTGGAGGTAGTGTTTTAGGGTTTAGGGTAGTACAGTGGTGTTTGGGTAGTGTAGGGGGTCATGCTGGGATAGTGTTTTAGGGTTTAGGGTAGTGCAGTGGTGTTTGGGTAGTATAAGGGGTCCTGCTGGGGGTAGTGGTTAAGGGATTATGGTAGTACAGTGGTCTTTGGGTAGTGTCGGGGGTCATGCTAGGGTAGTATTTTAGGGTTTTGGGTAGTGCAGTTGTGTTTGGGTAGTGTGGCGGTACTGCTGGGGTAGTGTTTTAGGGTTTAGTGTAGAGCAGTGGTGAACGAGTAGTGTGGGGTTACTGCTGGGGGTGGTGTTTTAGTTTTTAGAGTAGTGAAGTGGTGTTTGGGTAGTGTAGGGTGTGTTTCTGGGTGTAGTGTTGTAGGGTTTAGGGTAGTGCAGTGGTGTTTGTGTTGTATAGGGGGTCGTGCTACGTATAGTGTTTTAGGGTAGTGCAGTGGTGTTTGGGTAGTGTAGGGGGTCGTGCTAGGCGTTATTTCTAGGGTTTAGGGCAGTGCAGTGGTGTTTGTGTATTGTAGGGGCTCGTGCTGGGGTAGTGTTTTAGGGTGTAGGATAGTACAGTGGTGTTTGGGTAGTGTAGGGGGTTATGCTGGGGTTACTGGTTTAAGGGTTAGCATAGTGCAGGGGTGTTTGGGTAGTGTAGGGGGTACTGCTAGGGGTGGTGTTTTAGGGTTTAGGGTAGTGCAGTGGTGTTTGGGTAGTATAGGCGGGACTGCAGGGGGTAGTGTTTTAGGGTTTTGTGTAGTGTAGTGGTGTATGTGTAGTATAGGGGGTCGTGTTTTTGGGTTTAGGGTAGTACAGTGGTCTTTGGGTAGTGTAGGGGGTCGTATGAGGGTAGTGTGTTATGGTTTAGGTTAGTGCAGTGATCTTTGGGTATTGTAGGAAGTCGTGCTGGGGGTAGAGTATTTTAGGGTTTAGGATAGTGCAGTGGTGTTTGGGTAGTGTAGGGTGTTGTGCTGCGTGTAGTGTTTTGGGGTTTAGGGTAGTGCAGCGGTGTTTGGGTAGTGTTGGGGGTTGTGCTGCGGGTAGTGTTTTAGGGATTAGGGTAGTGCAGTGGTGTTTGGGTAGTGTAGGGGGTCATGATGGGGTAGTGCTTTAGGGTTTAGGGTAGTGCAATAGTGTTTGGGTAGTGTAGGGGGTCGTGCTGGGGTAGTGTTTTAGGGATTAGGGTAGTGCATTGGTGTTTGTTTAGTGAAAGGGTTGTGCTGGGGTAGTGTTTTAGGGTTTAGGGTAGTGCAGTGGTGTTCAGGAAGTGTGGGGGGTTGTGCTGGGGTAATGTTTTAGGGGTTAGGGTTGTGCAGTGGTGTTTGGGTAGTGTATGGGGTCGTGCTATGGGTAGATTTAGGGTTTAGGGTAGTGCACTGGTGTTTGGTTAGTGTAGGGCGTTGTGCTGGTGGTAGTGTTTTAGGGTTTAGGGTAGTGCAGTGGTGTTCGGGCAGTGTAGGGTGTCATGCTGGGGGTAGTGTTTTAAGCTTTAGGGTAGTGCAGTGGTGTTTGGGTAGTGTAGCGTGTCATGCTGGGCATAGTGTTTTAGGGTTTAGGGTAGTGCAGTGGTGCTTGAGTAGTGTAGGGGGTCATGCTGGGGGTAGTGTTTTAGGGTTTAGAGTAGTGCAGTGTTGTTTGTGTAGTGGAGGGTGTAGTGTTTTAGGTTTAGGCTAGTGCAGTTGTGTTTGTGTAGTGTAGGGGGTTGTGCTAGGGGTAGTGTGTTAGGGTTTAGGGTAGTGTGGTGGTGTTTGGGTAGTGTTTGTGGTCATGCTGGGGTAGGGGTTTAGGGTAGTGCAGAGGTGTTTGGGTAGTGTAGGGGGTCTTTCTGGGTGTACTGTTTTAGGGTTTAGGGGAGTGCAGTGGGGTTTGTGTAGTGTAGGGGGTCGTGCTACGGGAAGTGTTTTACACTTTAGTGTAGTGCAGCAGTGTTTGTGTAGTGGAGGGGGTCGTGTTTTAGGGTTTAGGGTAGTACAGTGGTGTTTGGGTAGTGTAGGGTGTCATGCTGGGGTAGTGTTTTAGGGTTTAGGGTAGTGCAGTGGTGTTTGGGTAGTGTAGGGGGTCATGCTAGGGTAGTGTTTTAGGGTTTTGGGTAGTGCAGTGGTGTTTGGGTAGTGTAGGGTGTGTTTCTGGGGGTAGTGTTTTAGGGTTTAGGGTAGTGCAGTGGTGTTAGTGTTGTGTAGGGGGTCGTGCTACGTATAGTGTTTTAGTGTTTAGGGTAGTGCAGTGGTGTTTGGGTAGTGTAGGGGGTCATGCTAGGGGTTATTTTTAGGGTTTAGGGCAGTGCAGTGGTGTTTGTGTACTGTAGGGGCTCGTGCTGGGGCAGTGTTTTAGTGTGTAGGGTAGTACAGTGGTGTTTGGGTAGTGTAGGGGATTGTGCTGGGGGTAGTGTTTTAGGGTTCAGGGTAGTGCAGTGGTGTTTGAGGAGAGTAGGAGGTTATGCTGGGGGTAGTGGTTTAGGGGTAAGCGTAGTGCAGTGGTGTTTGGGTAGTGTAGGGGGTACTGCTAGGGGTGGTGTTTTAGGGTTTAGGGTAGTTCAGTGGTGTTTGGGTAGTATAGGGGGGACTGCAGGGGGTAGTGTTTTAGGGTTTTGTGTAGTGTAGTGGTGTATGTGTATTGTAGGGGGTTGTGTTTTTGGAATTAGGGTAGTGCAGTGGTCTTTGGGTAGTGTAGGGGGTCATATGGGGTAGTGTGTTATGGTTTAGGTTAGTGCAGTGATCTTTGGGTAGTGTAGGAAGTCGTGCTGGGTGTAGTGTTTTAGGGATTAGGATAGTGCAGTGGTGTTTAGGTAGTGTAGGGTGTTTTGCTACGTGTAGTGTTTTTAGGTTTAGGGTAGTGCAGTGGTGTTTGGGTAGTGTAGGGGGTCATGCTGTGGGTAGTGTTATAGGGTTTATGGTAGTGCAGTGGTGTTTGGGTAGTGTAGGGGGTCATGCTGGTGGTAGTATTTTAGGGATTAGGGTAGTGCAGTGGTCTTTGGGTAGTGTAGGGGTCGTGTTGTGGGTCGTGTTATAGGGTTTATGGTAGTGCAGTGGAGTTCGGGAAGTGTAGGGGTTTGTGCTGTGGTTGGTGTTTTAATGTTTAGGGCAGAGCAGTGGTGTTCGGGCAGTGTAGGGGGTCATGCAGGGGGGTGGTGTTTTAGGGTTTAGGGCAGTGCAGTGGTGTTTGGGCAGTGTAGGGGGTCGTACAAGGGGTCGTGTTTTAGGGTTTAGGGCACTGCAGTGGTGTTTGAGTAGTGTAGGGGTACTGCTGGGAGTAGTGTTTTAGTATTTAGGGTACTGCAGTGGTGTTTGGGTAGTGTAGGGGGGCTTTCTGGGGGTACTGTTTTATGGTTTAGGGGAGTGCAGTGGTGTTTTTGTTGTGTAGGGGGTCGTGCTACGGGAAGTGTTTTACGCTTTAGTGTAGTTCAGCAGTGTTTGTGTAGTGGAGGGGGTCATGTTTTAGGGTTTAGGGTAGTACAGTGGTGTTTGGGTAGTGTAGGGTGTCATGCTGGGGTAGTTTTTTAGGGTTTAGGGTAGTGCAGTGGTGTTTGGGTAGTGTAGGGGGTCATGCTAGGGTCGTGTTTTAGGGTTTTGGGTAGTGCAGTGGTGTTTGGGTAGTGTAGGGTGTGTTTCTGGGGGTAGTGTTTTAGGGTTTAGGGTAGTGCAGTGGTGTTAGTGTTGTGTAGGGGGTCGTGCTACGTATAGTGTTTTAGGGTTTAGGGTAGTGCAGTGGTGTTTGGGTAGTGTAGGGGGTCATGCTAGGGGTTATTTTTAGGGTTTAGGGCAGTGCAGTGGTGTTTGTGTACTGTAGGGGCTCGTGCTGGGGCAGTGTTTTAGGGTGTAGGGTAGGCCTGGGCGAAGCACTACGCTACGCTCGCGTAGTTTGCGAAGTTCGCGCTACTTCGCACTACGCGAACTGCACGTAGCACAGTGCGAACACGCGTAGCGTAGTGTTGCGTAGTGCTGCGGTCATTTTTTGCTTGCTCGCGGTCCTCAACGTCAAGTTGGCGACCACGAGCAAGCAAAATGACATCCTGGCGAGACTTTTTCCTTGTTCGCGATCGCGAGCATGGAAAATAAACCTCCCGGCGAGATTCCCAACGCGAGAAGGTCAGGTTTCTCATTGCGAGGGGTCGCGTATGCTCGCGACCGCTCGCGATGAGAAACTACCAGTTCGCGTTGAGAAAGCTGCAGCTCGAGGAAAAATCTACTCGAGCAGCAGAAAACTACAGCTCGCACTGTGCAAGATGCCATTTTCAATGATTGCACAGTGCCGGTTGCTTGTCCGCACTGTGCAATCATTGAAAACAACATCTTGCACAGTGCGAACATGTTACTTCGCAGTTCGCGAAGTGCTACGCGTAGCTCGCGTAGTGCGAACTTCACTTTGCGTAGCTTCGCGAAGTGCTACTTCGCGAACTACGCCCACCCTTAGTGTAGGGTAGTACTGTGGTGTTTGGGTATTGTAGGGGATTGTGCTGGGGTAGTGTTTTAGGGATCAGGGTAGTGCAGTGGTGTTTGAGGAGTGTAGGGGGTTATTCTGGGGGTAGTGGTTTAGGGGTTAGCGTAGTGCAGTGGTGTTTGGGTAGTGTAGGGGGTACTGCTAGGGGTGGTGTTTTAGGGTTTAGGGTAGTGCAGTGGTGTTTGGGTAGTATAGGGGGACTGCAGGGGGTAGTGTTTTATGTTTTTGTGTAGTGTACTGGTGAATGTGTAGTGTAGGGGGTCGTGTTTTGGGGTTTAGGGTAGTGCAGTGGTCTTTGGGTAGTGTAGGGGGTCGTAAGGGGGTAGTGTTTTATGGTTTAGGTTAGTGCTGTGATCTTTGGGTAGTGTAGGAAATCGTGCTGGGATAGTGTTTTAGGGTTTAGGGTAGTGCAGTGGTGTTTGGGTAGTGTAGGGTGTTGTGCTGCGTGTAGTGTTTTAGGGTTTAGGGTAGTGCAGTGGTGTTTGGGTAGTGTTGGGGTCGTGCGGGATAGCGTTTTAGGGTTTAGGGTAGTGCAGTGGTGTTTGGGTAGTGGAGGGGGTTGTGCTGCGGGTAGTGGTTTAGGGGTTAGCATAGTGCAGTGTTGTTTGGGTAGTGTAGGGGGTACTGCTAGGGGTGGTGTTTTAGGGTTTAGGTTAGTGCAGTGGTGTTTGGGTACTATAGGGGGGACTGCAGGGGGTAGTGTTTTAGGGTTTTGTGCAGTGTAGTGGTGTATGTGTAGTGTAGGGGGTCGTGGTTTTGGGTTTAGGGTAGTGCAGTGGTCTTTGGGTAGTGTAGGGGGTCGTATGGGGTAGTGTGTTATGGTTTAGGTTAGTGCAGTGATCTTTGGGTAGTGTAGGAAGTCGTGCTGAGGGTAGTGTTTTAGGGTTTAGGATAGTGCTGTGGTGTTTGGGTAGTGTAGGGTGTTGTGCTGCGTGTAGTGTTTTTGGGTTTATAGTAGTGCAGTGGTGTTTGGATAGTGTTGGGGTCATGCGGGATAGTGTTTTAGTGTTTAGGGTAGTGCAGTGGTGTTTGGGTAGTGTAGGGGGTCATGATGGGGTAGTGCTTTAGGGTTTAGGGTAGTGCAATGGTGATTGGGTAGTGAAGGGGGTCGTGCTGGGGTAGTGTTTTAGGGATTATGGTAGGGCAGTGTTGTTTGGGTAGTGTGTGGGGTCATGCTATGGATAGTGTTTTACGGTTTCGTAAAGTGCAGCAGTGTTAGTGTAGTGTAGGGGGTCGTGTTTTAGGGTTTAGGCTAGTGCAGTGGTCTTTGGGTAGTGTAGGGGGTCGTGGTGGGGGTAGTGTTTTAGAGTTTAGGATAGTGCAGTGGTGTTCGGGTAGTGTAAGGGGTTGAGCTGAGGGGTAATGTTTTATGGTTTAGGGTAGTACAGTGGTGTTCGGGTAGTGTAGGGAGTGGTGCTAGGGGAGTGTTTTAGGGTTTAGGGTAGTGCAGTGGTGTTTAGGTAGTGTAGGGGTTGTGCTGGGGTAGTGTTTTAAGGTTAAGGTTAGTGCAATGGTGTTTGGGCAGTGTGGGATACTGCTGGGGATAGTTTTTTAGCATTTAGGGTAGTGCAGTGGTGTTTAGGTAGAATAAGGGTCATGCTGGGCTAGTGTTGTAGGGTTTAGGGTAGTACAGTGGTGTTTGGGTAGTGTAGGGGGTCGTGCTAGGGTTAGTATTTTAGGGTTTAGGGTAGTGCATTGGTGTTTGTGTAGTGTAGGGGGTCATGTTTTAGGGTAGTGCAGTGGTCTTTTGGTAGTGTAGGGGTCGTGATGGGGTCGTGTTAAAGGGTTTATGGTAGTGCAGTAGGGTTCGGGCAGCGAAGGGGTTTATGCTGGGGGTAGTGTTTTAGTGTTTAGGTCAGAGCAGTTGTGTTTGGGCAGTGTAGGGGGTCGTACAGGGGGGTGGTGTTTTAGGGTTTAGGAAAGTGCTGTGGTGTTTGGGCAGTGTAGGGGGCCATGCAGGGGGGTGGTGTTTTAGGGTTTAAGGCACTGCAGTGGTGTTTGCGTAGTGCAGGGGGTACTGCTGGGAGTAGTGTTTTAGTGTTTAGGGTAGTGCTGTGGTGTTTGGGTAGTGTAGGGGGACTTTCTGGGGGTACTGTTTTATGGTTTAGGGTAGTGCAGTGGTGTTTGTGTAGTGTAGGGGGTCATGCTACGGTAAGTGTTTTAGGGTGTAGTATAGTACAGCAGTGTGTGTGTAGTGTAGGGGGTCTTGTTTTATGGTTTAGGGTATTGCAGTGGGCTTTGGGTAGTGTAGGGGGTTGTGCTGGGGGTATGTTTTAGGGCTTATATTAGTGCAGTGGTGTTTGGTTAGTGGTGGGGGTCATTCAGAGGGTAGAGTTTTAGGGTTTAGTGTGGTGCAGTGGTGTTTGGGTAGTGTAGTGGGTCATGTGGGAGGTAGTATTTTAGGGTTTGGTGTAGTGCAGTGATTTTTGGGTAGTGTATGGTGTCATGCTGGGGTAGTGTTTAGGGTTTAGAGTAGTGCAGTGGTGTTTGAGTTGTGTGGGGGTACTGCTGGGGGTAGTGTTTTAGTGTTTATAGTAGTGCAGTGGTGTTTGGGTAGTGTAGGGGGTCTTTCTGGGGGTAGTGTTTTAGGGTTTAGGGTAGTGTTTTAGGGTTTAGGGTAGTGCAGTGTTGTTTATGTAGTTTAGGGGTCGTGCTTTGGGTAATGTTTTAGGGTTTCGAGTAGTACAGTGGTGTTTGGGGTGTGTAGGGGTTTGTGCTGTGGGTAGTGTTTTAGGATTAAGGATACGGCAGTGGTGTTTGGTTAGTGTAGGGGGGACTTCTGGGGTAGTGTTTTAGGGTTTAGTGTAGTGTAGCCGTGTTTGTGTAGTTTAGGGGGTTATGTTTTATGGTTTAGGGTAGTGCAGTGGTCCTTGGGTAGTGTAGGGGGTCGTATGGGGGTAGTGTTTTATGGTTTAGTGTAGTGCAGTGGTCTTTGGGTAGAGTAGGGGGTCGTGCTGGGGGTAGTGTTTTAGGGTTTATGATAGTGCAGTTGTGTTTGGGTAGTGTTGGGGTATTGCAGGGGTAGTGTTTTAGGGTTTAGGGTAGTGCAGTGGTCTTTGGGTAGTGTAGGGGGTCATATGGGGGTAGTGTTTTATGGTTCAGGTTAGTGCAGTGATCTTTGGGTAGAGTGGAGGGTTGTGCTGGGAGTAGTGTTTTAGGGTTTATGATAGTGCATTGGTGTTTGGGTAGTGTTGGGGTCGTGCAGGGTAGTGTTTTAGGATATAGGGTAGTGCAATGGTCTTTGGGTAGTGTAGGGGACTGCAGGGGGTAGTGTTTTAGGGTTTTGTGTAGTCTAGTGGTGAATGTGTAGTGTAGGGGGTCGTGTTTTATGGTTTAGGGTAGTGCCGTGGTCTTTGGGTAGTGTAGGGGGTCCTATGGGGTAGTGTTTTATGGTTTAGGGTAGTGCAGTGGTCTTTGGATAGAGTAGGGGGTCTTGCTGTTGGTAGTGTTTTAGGGTTTATGGTAGTGCAGTGGTATTTGGGTAGTGTAGGGAGTGGTGCTGGGGGTAGTGTTTTAGGGTTTAGGGTAGTGCAGTGGTGTTTGGGTAGTGTAGGGGGTTGTGCTGTGGGTAGTGTTTTAGGGTTTAGGGTAGTGCAGTGGTGTTTGGGTAGTGTAGGGGGTCTTGCTGGTGGTAGTATTTTAGGGATTAGGGTAGTGCAGTGGTCTTTGTGTAGTGTAGGGGTCGTGTTGGGGGTCGTGTTATAGGGTTTATGGTAGTGCAGTGGAGTTCGGGAAGTGTAGGGGTTTGTGCTGGGGTTGGTGTTTTAATGTTTAGTGCAGAGCAGTGGTGTTCGGGCAGTGTAGGGGGTCATGCAGGGGGGTGGTGTTTTAGGGTTTAGGGCAGTGCAGTGGTGTTTGGGCAGTGTAGGGGGTCGTGCAGGGGGTCGTGTTTTAGGGTTTAGGGCACTGCAGTGGTGTTTGAGTAGTGTAGGGGGTGCTGCTGGGAGTAGCAGTGGTGTTTGGGTAGTGTAGGGGGGCTTTCTGGGGGTACTGTTTTAGGGTTTAGGGTAGTGCAGTGGTGTTTGTGTAGTGTAGGGGGTCATGCTATAGCTAGTGTTTTAGGGTTTAGTGTAGTGCAGCGGTGTTTGTGTAGTGTAGAGGGTCGTGTTTTAGGGTTTAGGGTAGTGCAGTGGTCTTTGGGTAGTGTAGGGGGTCATGCTGGGGGTAGTGTTTTAGTGCTTAGGGTAGTGTAGTGGTGTCTGTGTAGTGTAGGGGGTCGTGTGGGAGGTAGTGTTTTAGGGTTTAGTATAGTGCAGTGGTTTTTGGGTAGTGTAGGAAGTTGTGGTGGAGGTAGTGTTTTAGGGTTTAAGGTAGTACAGATGTGTTTGGGTAGTTTAGGGGGTCATGCTGGTGTAGTGTTTTAGGGTATAGGGTAGAGCAGTGGTGTTTGGGTAGTGTAGGGGGTCCTGCTGGGGGTAGGGGTTAAGGGATTATGGTAGTACATTGGTCTTTGGGTAGTGTCGGGGGTCATGCTAGGGTAGTGTTTTAGGGTTTTGGGTAGTGCAGTAGTGTTTGGTAGTGTGGCGTTATTGCTGGGGGTAGTGTTTTAGGGTTTAGGTTAGTGCAGGTGTGTTCGAGTAGTGTGGGAGTACTGCTGGGGGTAGTGTTTTAGTTTTTAGAGTAGTGCAGTGGTGTTTGGGTAGTGTAGGGTGTGTTTCTTGGGTAAGTGTTTTAGGGCTTAGGGTAGTGCAGTGGTGTTGTGTTGTGTAGGGGGTCATGCTACGTATAGTGTTTTACGGTTTAGGGTAGTGCAGTGGTGTTTGGGTAGTGTAGGGGGTCATGCTAGTGGTTATTTTTAGGGTTTATGGCAGTGCAGTGGTGTTTGTGTACTGTAGGGGCTCCTGCTGGGGTAGTGTTTTAGGGTGTAGGGTAGTGCAGTGGTGTTTGGGTAGTGTAGGGGTTGTGCTGGGGGTAATGTTTTAGGGTTCAGGGTAGTGCAGTGGTGTTTGAGGAGTGTAGGGGGTTATGCTGGGGTTAGTGGTTTAGGGGTTAGGGTAGTGCAGTGGTGTTTGTGTAGTGTAGGGGGTCATGCAATGGTAGTGTTTTAGGGTTTAGTGTAGTTCATCGGTGTTTGTGTAGTGTAGAGGTTTGTGTTTTAGGGTTTAGGGTAGTGCAGTGGTCTTTGGGTAGTGTAGGGGGTCATGCTGGGGGTAGTATTTTAGGGTTTATGGTAGTGCAGTGGTGTTTGGTAGTGTTGGGGGTCAGGCAGAGGGTAGTGTTTTAGTGCTTAGGGTAGTGCAGTGGTGTCTGTGTAGTGAAGGGGGTCGTTTGGGAGGTAGTGTTTTAGGGTTTAGTATAGTGCAGTGGTTTTTGGGTAGTGTAGGAAGTTGTGCTGGAGGAAGTGTTTTAGGGTTTAAGGTAGTACAGTTGTGTTTGGGTAGTGTGGGGGTCATGCTGGGGTAGTGTTTTAGGGTTTAGGTTAGTGCAGTGGTCTTTGCGTAGTGTAGGGGGTCCTGCTGGGGGTAGGGGTTAAGGGATTATGGTACTTCATTTGTCTTTGGGTAGTGTCGGGGGTCATGCTAGGGTAGTGCTTTAGGGTTTTGGGTAGTGCAGTAGTGTTTGGGTAGTGTGGCGGTACTGCTGGGGGTAGTGTTTTAGGGTTTAGGGTAGTGCAGTGGTGTTCGAGTAGTGTGAGGGTACTGCTGGGGGTAGTGTTTTAGTTTTTAGAGTAGTGCAGTGGTGTTTGGGTAGTGTAGGGTGTGTTTCTGGCGGAAGTGTTTTAGGGTTTAGGGTAGTGCAGTGGTGTTTGTGTTGTATAGGGTGTCATGCTACGTATAGTGTTTTAGGGTTTAGGGTAGTGCAGTGGTGTTTGGGTAGTGTTGGGGGTCAGGCGGAGGGTAGTGTTTTAGTGCTTAGGGTAGTGAAGTGGTGTTGGTGTAGTGTAGGGGGTCGTGTGGGAGGTAGTGTTTTAGGGTTTAGTATAGTGCAGTGGTTTTTGGGTAGTGTAGGAAGTTGTGCTGGAGGTAGTGTTTTAGGGTTGAAGGTAGTACAGATGTGTTTGGGTAGTGTAGGGGGTCATACTGGTGTAGTGTTTTAGGGTGTAGGGTAGTGCAGTGGTGTTTGGGTAGTGTAGGGGGTCCTGCTGGGGGTAGGGGTTAAGGGATTATGGTAGTACATTGGTCTTTGGGTAGTGTCGGGGGTCATGCTAGGGTAGTGTTTTAGGGTTTTGGGTAGTGCAGTAGTGTTTGGGTAGTGTGGCATTACTGCTGGGGGTAGTGTTTTAGGGTTTAGGGTAGTGCAGTTGTGTTCGAGTAGTGTGGGGGTACTGCTGGGGGTAGTGTTTTAGGGTTTAGGGTAGTGCAGTGGTGTTTGGGTAGTGTAGGGGGTCATGCTAGTAGTTATTTTTAGGGTTTAGGGCAGTGCAGTGGTGTTTGTGTACTGTAGGGGCTCCTGCTGGGGTAGTGTTTTAGGGTGTAGGGTAGTGCAGTGGTGTTTGGGTAGTGTAGGGGGTTGTGCTGGGGGTAGTGTTTTAGGGTTCAGGGTAGTGCAGTGGTGTTTGAGAAGTGTAGGGGGTTATGCTGGGGGTAGTGGTTTAGGGGTTAGGGTAGTGCAGTGGTGTTTGTGTAGTGTAGGGGGTCATGCAATGGTAGTGTTTTAGGGTTTAGTGTAGTGCATCGGTGTTTGTGTAGTGTAGAGGTTTGTGTTTTAGTGTTTAGGGTAGTGCAGTGGTCTTTGGGTAGTGTAGGGGGTCATGCTGGGGGTAGTATTTTAGGGTTTATGGTAGTGCAGTGGTGTTTGGTAGTGTTGGGGGTCAGGCAGAGGGTAGTGTTTTATTGCTTAGGGTAGTGCAGTAGTGTCTGTGTAGTGTAGGGGGTCGTGTGGGAGGTAGTGTTTTAGGGTTTAGTAGAGTGCAGTGGTTTTTGGGTAGTGTAGGAAGTTGTGCTGGAGGAAGTGTTTTAGAGTTTAAGGTAGTAAAGTAGTGTTTGGGTAGTGTAGGGGGTCATGCTGGGGTAGTGTTTTAGGGTTTAGGGTAGTGCAGTGGTGTTTGCGTAGTGTAGGGGTTCCTGCTGGGGGTAGGGGTTAAGGGATTATGGTAGTACATTGGTCTTTGGGTAGTGTCGGGGGTCATGCTAGGGTAGTGTTTTAGGGTTTTGGGTAGTGCAGTAGTGTTTGGGTAGTGTGGGGGTACTGCTGGGGGTAGTGTTTTAGGGTTTAGGGTAGTGCAGTGGTGTTTGAGTAGTGTGGGGGTACTTCTGGGGGAGGTGTTTTAGTTTTTAGAGTAGTGCAGTGGTGTTTGCATAGTGTAGGGTGTGTTTCTGGGGGAAGTGTTTTAGGGTTTAGGGTGGTGCAGTGGTGTTTGTGTTGTGTAGGGGGTCATGCTACGTATAGTGTTTTAGGGTTTAGGGTAGTGCAGTGGTGATTGGGTAGTGTTGGGGGTCAGGTGGAGGGTAGTGTTTTAGTGCTTAGGGTAGTGCAGTGGTGTCTGTGTAGTGTAGGGAGTGGTGCTGGGGGTAGTGTTTTAGGGTTTAGGGTAGTGCAGTGGTGTTTGTGTAGTGTAGGGGGATGTGCTGTGGGTAGTGTTTTAGGGTTTAGGGTAGTGCAGTGGTGTTTGGGTAGTGTAGGGGGTCTTGCTGGTGGTAGTATTTTAGGGATTAGGGTAGTGCAGTGGTCTTTGTGTGGTGTAGGGGTCGTGTTGGGGGTCGTGTTATAGGGTTTATGTTAGTGCAGTGGAGTTCGGGAAGTGTAGGGGTTTGTGCTGGGGTTGGTGTTTTAATGTTTAGGGCAGAGCAGTGGTGTTCGGGCAGTGTAGGGGGTCATGCAGGGGGGTGGTGTTTTAGGGTTTAGGGCAGTGCAGTGGTGTTTGGGCAGTGTAGGGGGTCGTGCAGAGGGTTGTGTTTTAGGGTTTAGGGCACTGCAGTGGTGTTTGAGTAGTGTAGGGGGTGCTGCTGGGAGTAGCAGTGGTGTTTGGGTAGTGTAGGGGGGCTTTCTGGGGGTACTTTTTTAGGGTTTAGGGTAGTGCAGTGGTGTTTGTGTAGTGTAGGGGGTCATGCTATGGCTAGTGTTTTAGGGTTTAGTGTAGTGCAGCGGTGTTTGTGTAGTGTAGAGGGTCGTGTTTTAGGGTTTAGGGTAGTGCAGTGGTCTTTGGGTAGTGTAGGGGGTCATGCTGGGGGTAGTGTTTTAGGGTTTATGGTAGTGCAGTGGTGTTTGGGTAGTGTTGGGGGTCAGGCGGAGGGTAGTGTTTTAGTGCTTAGGGTAGTGTAGTGGTGTCTGTGTAGTGTAGGGGGTCGTGTGGGAGGTAGTGTTTTAGGGTTTAGTATAGTGCAGTGGTTTTTTGGTAGTGTAGGAAGTTGTGCTGGAGGTAGTGTTTTAGGGTTTAAGGTAGTACAGATGTGTTTGGGTAGTGTAGGGGGTCATGCTGGTGTAGTGTTTTAGGGTGTAGGGTAGTGCAGTGGTGTTTGGGTAGTGGAGGGGGTCCTGCTGGGGGTAGGGGTTAAGAGATTATGGTACTTCATTGGTCTTTGGGTAGTGTCGGGGGTCATGCTAGGATAGTGTTTTAGGGTTTTGGGTAGTGCAGTAGTGTTTGGTAGTGTGGCGTTATTGCTGAGGGTAGTGTTTTAGGGTTTAGGGTAGTGCAGTTGTGTTCGAGTAGTGTGGGGGTACTGCTGGGGGTAGTGTTTTAGTTTTTAGAGTAGTGCAGTGGTGTTTGGGTAGTGTAGGGTGTGTTCCTGGGGGAAGTGATTTAGGGTTTAGGGTAGTGCAGTGGTGTTGTGTTGTGTAGGGGGTCATGCTACGTATAGTGTTTTAGGGTTTAGGGTAGTGCAGTGGTGTTTGGGTAGTGTAGGGGGTCATGCTAGTGGTTATTTTTAGGGTTTAGGTCAGTGCAGTGGTGTTTGTGTACTGTAGGGGCTCCTGCTGGGGTAGTGTTTTAGGGTGTAGGGTAGTGCAGTGGTGTTTGGGTAGTGTAGGGGGTTGTGCTGGGGGTAGTGTTTTAGGGTTCAGGGTAGTGCAGTGGTGTTTAAAGAGTGTAGGGGGTTATGCTGTGGGTAGTGGTTTAGGGGTTAGGGTAGTGCAGTGGTGTTTGTGTAGTGTAGGGGGTTATGCAATGGTAGTGTTTTAGGGTTTAGTGTAGTGCATCGGTGTTTGTGTAGTGTAGAGGTTTGTGTTTTAGGGTTTAGGGTAGTGCAGTGGTCTTTGGGTAGTGTAGGGGGTCATGCTGGGGGTAGTATTTTAGGGTTTATGGTAGTGCAGTGGTGTTTGGTAGTGTTGGGGTCAGGCAGAGGGTAGTGTTTTAGTGCTTAGGGTAGTGCAGTGGTGTCTGTGTAGTGTAGGGGGTCGTTTGGGAGGTAGTGTTTTAGGGTTTAGTATAGTGCAGTGGTTTTTGGGTAGTGTACGAAGTTGTGCTGGAGGAAGTGTTTTAGGGTTTAAGGTAGTACAGTTGTGTTTGGGTAGTGTAGGGGGTCATGCTGGGGTAGTGTTTTAGGGTTTAGGTTAGTGCAGTGGTCTTTGTGTAGTGTAGGGGGTCCTGCTGGGGGTAGGGGTTAAGGGATTATGGTAGTACATTTGTCTTTGGGTAGTGTTGGGGGTCATGCTAGGGTAGTGTTTTAGGGTTTTGGGTAGTGCAGTAGTGTTTGGGTAGTGTGGTGGTACTGCTGGGGGTAGTGTTTTAGGGTTTAGGGTAGTGCAGTGGTGTTCGAGTAGTGTGAGGGTACTGCTGGGGGTAGTGTTTTAGTTTTTAGAGTAGTGCAGTGGTGTTTGGGTAGTGTAGGGTGTGTTTCTGGCGGAAGTGTTTTAGGGTTTAGGGTAGTGCAGTGGTGTTTGTGTTGTGTAGGGTGTCATGCTACGTATAGTGTTTTAGGGTTTAGGGTAGTGCAGTGGTGTTTGGGTAGTGTTGGGGGTCAGGCGGAGGGTAGTGTTTTAGTGCTTAGGGTAGTGCAGTGGTGTTGGTGTAGTGTAGGGGGTCGTGTGGGAGGTAGTGTTTTAGGGTTTAGTATAGTGCAGTGGTTTTTGGGTAGTGTAGGAAGTTGTGCTGGAGGTAGTGTTTTAGGGTTTAAGGTAGTACAGATG
Organism: Triturus cristatus; assembly: GCF_964204655.1. Lineage (NCBI taxonomy): Eukaryota > Metazoa > Chordata > Amphibia > Caudata > Salamandridae > Triturus > Triturus cristatus. The sequence goes on along the minus strand of NC_140593.1, from coordinate 23,218,437 downwards.
TGTTTGGGTAGTGTAGGGGGTCATACTGGTGTAGTGTTTTAGGGTGTAGGGTAGTGCAGTGGTGTTTGGGTAGTGTAGGGGGTCCTTCTGGGGGTAGGGGTTAAGGGATTATGGTAGTACATTGGTCTTTGGGTAGTGTTGGGGGTCATGCTAGGGTAGTGTTTTAGGGTTTTGGGTAGTGCAGTAGTGTTTGGGTAGTGTGGCATTACTGCTGGGGGTAGTGTTTTAGGGTTTAGGGTAGTGCAGTTGTGTTCGAGTTGTGTGGGGGTACTGCTGGGGGTAGTGTTTTAGTTTTTAGAGTAGTGCAGTGGTGTTTGGGTAGTGTAGGGTGTGTTTCTGGGGGAAGTGATTTAGGGTTTAGGGTAGTGCAGTGGTGTTGTGTTGTGTAGGGGGTCATGCTACGTATAGTGTTTTAGGGTTTAGGGTAGTGCAGTGGTGTTTGGGTAGTGTAGGGGGTCATGCTAGTGGTTATTTTTAGGGTTTAGGGCAGTGCAGTGGTGTTTGTGTACTGTAGGGGCTCCTGCTGGGGTAGTGTTTTAGGGTGTAGGGTAGTGCAGTGGTGTTTGGGTAGTGTAGGGGGTTGTGCTGGGGGTAGTGTTTTAGGGTTCAGGGAAGTGCAGTGGTGTTTGAGGAGTGTAGGGGGTTATGCTGGGGGTAGTGGTTTAGGGGTTAGGGTAGTGCAGTGGTGTTTGTGTAGTGTAGGGGGTCATGCAATGGTAGTGTTTTAGGGTTCAGGGTAGTGCAGTGGTGTTTGAGGAGTGTAGTGGGTTATGCTGGGGGTAGTGTTTTAGGTTTTAGGGTAGTGCAGTGGTGTTTGGGTAGTGTTGGGGATCATGTAGAGGGTAGTGTTTTAGTGCTTAGGGTAGTGCAGTGGTGTCTGTGTAGTGTAGGGGGTCGTGTGGGAGGTAGTGTTTTAGGGTTTAGTATAGTGCAGTGGTTTTTGGGTAGTGTGGGAAGTTGTGCTGGAGGTAGTGTTTTAGGGTTTAAGGTAGAAAAGATGTGTTTGGGTAGTGTAGGGGGTCATGCTGGTGTAGTGTTTTAGGGTGTAGGGTAGTGCAGTGGTGTTTGGGTAGTGTAGGGGGTCCTGCTGGGGTAGGGGTTAAGGGATTATGGTAGTACATTGGTCTTTGGGTAGTGTCGGGGGTCATGCTAGGGTAGTGTTTTAGGGTTTTGGGTAGTGCAGTAGTGTTTGGGTAATGTGGCTGTACTGCTGGGCATAGTGTTTTAGGGTTTAGGGTACTGCAGTGGTGTTCGAGTAGTGTGGGGGTACTGCTGGGGGTAGTGTTTTAGTTTTTAGAGTAGTGCAGTGGTGTTTGGGTAGTGTAGGGTGTGTTTCTGGGGTAGTGTTTTAGGGTTTAGGGTAGTGCAGTGGTGTTAGTGTTGTGTAGGGGGTCGTGCTACGTATAGTGTTTTAGTGTTTAGGGTAGTGCAGTGGTGTTTGGGTAGTGTAGGGGGGCATGCTAGGGGTTATTTTTAGGGTTTAGGGCAGTGCAGTGGTGTTTGTGTACTGTAGGGGCTCATGCTGGGGCAGTGTTTTAGGGTGTAGGGTAGTACAGTGGTGTTTGGGTAGTGTAGCGGATTGTGCTGGGGGTAGTGTTTTAGGGTTCAGGGTAGTGCAGTGGTGTTTGAGGAGTGTAGGGTTTATGCTGGGGGTAGTGGTTTAGAGGTTAGCGTAGTGCAGGGGTGTTTGGGTAGTGTAGGGGGTACTGCTAGGTTTTGGTGTTTTAGGGTTTAGGGTAGTGCAGTGGTGTTTGGGTAGTATAGGGGGGACTGCAGGGGGTAGTGTTTTAGGGTTTTGTGTATTGTAGTGGTGTATGTGTAGTGTAGGGGGTCGTGTTTTTTGCGTTTAGGGTAGTGCAGTGGTCTTTGGGTAGTGTAGGGGGTCGTATGGGGGTAGTGTTTTATGGTTTGGTTTAGGTTAGTGCAGTGATCTTTGGGTAGTGTAGGAAGTCGTGCTGGGGTAGTGTTTTAGGGTTTAGGATAGTGCAGTGGTGTTTGGGTAGTGTAGGGTATTGTGCTACGTGTAGTGTTTTTAGGTTTAGGGTAGTGCAGTGGTGTTTGGGTAGTGTAGGGGGTCGTGCTGTGGGTAGTGTTTTAGGGTTTAGGGTAGTGCAGTGGTGTTTGGGTAGTGTAGGGGGTCGTGCTGGTGGTAGTATTTTAGGGATTAGGGTAGTGCAGTGGTCTTTGGATAGTGTAGGGGTCGTGTTGGGGGTCGTGTTATAGGGTTTATGGTAGTGCAGTGGAGTTCGGGAAGTGTAGGGGTTTGTGCTGGGGTTGGTATTTTAATGTTTAGGGCAGAGCAGTGGTGTTCGGGCAGTGTAGTGGGTCATGCAGGGGGGTGGTGTTTTAGGGTTTAGGACAGTGCAGTGGTGTTTGGGCAGTGTAGGGGGTCGTTCAGGGGGTCGTGTTTTAGGGTTTAGGGCACTGCAGTGGTGTTTGAGTAGTGGAGGGGGGCTTTCTGGGGGTACTGTTTTAGGGTTTAGGGGAGTGCAGTGGTGTTTGGGTAGTGTAGGGGGGCTTTCTGGAGGTACTGTTTTAGGGTTTAGGGGAGTGCAGTGGTGTTTGTGTAGTGTAGGGGATCTTGCTACGGGAAGTGGTTTACGCTTTAGTGTAGTGCAGCAGTGTTTGTGTAGTGGAGGGGGTCGTGTTTTAGGGTGTAGGGTAGTACAGTGGTGTTTGGGTAGTGTAGGGTGTCATGCTGGGGTAGTGTTTTAGGGTTTAGGGTAGTGCAGTGGTGTTTGGGTAGTGTAGGGGTCATGCTGGGGTAGTGGTTTAGGGTTTTGGGTAGTGCAGTGGTGTTTATGTAGTGTAGGGTTTGTTTCTGGGGGTAGTGTTTTAGGGTTTAGGGTAGTGCAGTGGTGTTAGTGTTGTGTAGGGGGTCGTGCTACGTATAGTGTTTTAGGGTTTAGGGTAGTGCAGTGGTGTTTGGGTAGTGTAGGGGGTCATGCTAGGGGTTATTTTTAGGGTTTAGGGCAGTGCAGTGGTGTTTGTGTACTGTAGGGGCTCCTGCTGGGGTAGTGTTTTAGGGTGTAGGGTAGTGCAGTGGTGTTTGGGTAGTGTAGGGGGTTGTGCTGGGGGTAGTGTTTTAGGGTTCAGGGAAGTGCAGTGGTGTTTGAGGAGTGTAGGGGGTTATGCTGGGGGTAGTGGTTTAGGGGTTAGGGTAGTGCAGTGGTGTTTGTGTAGTGTAGGGGGTCATGCAATGGTAGTGTTTTAGGGTTCAGGGTAGTGCAGTGGTGTTTGAGGAGTGTAGTGGGTTATGCTGGGGGTAGTGTTTTAGGTTTTAGGGTAGTGCAGTGGTGTTTGGGTAGTGTTGGGGATCATGTGTGGGTAGTGTTTTAGTGCTTAGGGTAGTGCAGTGGTGTCTGTGTAGTGTAGGGGGTCGTGTGGGAGGTAGTGTTTTAGGGTTTAGTATAGTGCAGTGGTTTTTGGGTAGTGTGGGAAGTTGTGCTGGAGGTAGTGTTTTAGGGTTTAAGGTAGTAAAGATGTGTTTGGGTAGTGTAGGGGGTCATGCTGGTGTAGTGTTTTAGGGTGTAGGGTAGTGCAGTGGTGTTTGGGTAGTGTAGGGGGTCCTGCTGGGGTAGGGGTTAAGGGATTATGGTAGTACATTGGTCTTTGGGTAGTGTCGGGGGTCATGCTAGGGTAGTGTTTTAGGGTTTTGGGTAGTGCAGTAGTGTTTGGGTAATGTGGCTGTACTGCTGGGCATAGTGTTTTAGGGTTTAGGGTACTGCAGTGGTGTTCGAGTAGTGTGGGGGTACTGCTGGGGGTAGTGTTTTAGTTTTTAGAGTAGTGCAGTGGTGTTTGGGTAGTGTAGGGTGTGTTTCTGGGGTAGTGTTTTAGGGTTTAGGGTAGTGCAGTGGTGTTAGTGTTGTGTAGGGGGTCGTGCTACGTATAGTGTTTTAGTGTTTAGGGTAGTGCAGTGGTGTTTGGGTAGTGTAGGGGGTCATGCTAGGGGTTATTTTTAGGGTTTAGGGCAGTGCAGTGGTGTTTGTGTACTGTAGGGGCTCATGCTGGGGCAGTGTTTTAGGGTGTAGGGTAGTACAGTGGTGTTTGGGTAGTGTAGCGGATTGTGCTGGGGGTAGTGTTTTAGGGTTCAGGGTAGTGCAGTGGTGTTTAAGGAGTGTAGGGTTTATGCTGGGGGTAGTGGTTTAGAGGTTAGCGTAGTGCAGGGGTGTTTGGGTAGTGTAGGGGGTACTGCTAGGTTTTGGTGTTTTAGGGTTTAGGGTAGTGCAGTGGTGTTTGGGTAGTATAGGGGGGACTGCAGGGGGTAGTGTTTTAGGGTTTTGTGTAGTGTAGTGGTGTATGTGTAGTGTAGGGGGTCGTGTTTTTTGCGTTTAGGGTAGTGCAGTGGTCTTTGGGTAGTGTAGGGGGTCGTATGGGGGTAGTGTTTTATGGTTTGGTTTAGGTTAGTGCAGTGATCTTTGGGTAGTGTAGGAAGTCGTGCTGGGGTAGTGTTTTAGGGTTTAGGATAGTGCAGTGGTGTTTGGGTAGTGTAGGGTATTGTGCTACGTGTAGTGTTTTTAGGTTTAGGGTAGTGCGGTGGTGTTTGGGTAGTGTAGGGGGTTGTGCTGTGGGTAGTGTTTTAGGGTTTAGGGTAGTGCAGTGGTGTTTGGGTAGTGTAGGGGGTCGTGCTGGTGGTAGTATTTTAGGGATTAGGGTAGTGCAGTTGTCTTTGGATAGTGTAGGGGTCGTGTTGGGGGTCGTGTTATAGGGTTTATGGTAGTGCAGTGGAGTTCGGGAAGTGTAGGGGTTTGTGCTGGGGTTGGTATTTTAATGTTTAGGGCAGAGCAGTGGTGTTCGGGCAGTGTAGTGGGTCATGCAGGGGGGTGGTGTTTTAGGGTTTAGGACAGTGCAGTGGTGTTTGGGCAGTGTAGGGGGTCGTTCAGGGGGTCGTGTTTTAGGGTTTAGGGCACTGCAGTGGTGTTTGAGTAGTGGAGGGGGGCTTTCTGGGGGTACTGTTTTAGGGTTTAGAGGAGTGCAGTGGTGTTTGGGTAGTGTAGGGGGGCTTTCTGGAGGTACTGTTTTAGGGTTTAGGGGAGTGCAGTGGTGTTTGTGTAGTGTAGGGGATCGTGCTACGGGAAGTGGTTTACGCTTTAGTGTAGTGCAGCAGTGTTTGTGTAGTGGAGGGGGTCGTGTTTTAGGGTGTAGGGTAGTACAGTGGTGTTTGGGTAGTGTAGGGTGTCATGCTGGGGTAGTGTTTTAGGGTTTAGGGTAGTGCAGTGGTGTTTGGGTAGTGTAGGGGTCATGCTGGGGTAGTGGTTTAGGGTTTTGGGTAGTGCAGTGGTGTTTATGTAGTGTAGGGTTTGTTTCTGGGGGTAGTGTTTTAGTGTTTAGGGTAGTGCAGTGGTGTTAGTGTTGTGTAGGGGGTCGTGCTACGTATAGTGTTTTAGGGTTTAGGGTAGTGCAGTGGTGTTTGGGTAGTGTAGGGGGTCATGCTAGGGGTTATTTTTAGGGTTTAGGGCAGTGCAGTGGTGTTTGTGTACTGTAGGGGCTCGTGCTGGGGCAGTGTTTTAGGATGTAGGGTAGTACTGTGGTGTTTGGGTAGTGTAGGGGATTGTGCTGGGGGTAGTGTTTTAGGGTTCCGGATAGTGCAGTGGTGTTTGAGGAGTGTAGGGGGTTATTCTGGGGGTAGTGGTTTAGGGGTTAGCGTAGTGCAGTGGTGTTTGGGTAGTGTAGGGGGTACTGCTAGGGGTGGTGTTTTAGGGTTTAGGGTAGTGCAGTGGTGTTTGGGTAGTATAGAGGGGACTGCAGGGGGTAGTGTTTTAGGGTTTTGTGTAGTGTAGTGGTGTATGTGTAGTGTAGGGGGTCATGTTTTTGGGTTTAGGGTAGTGCAGTGGTCTTTGGGTAGTGTAGGGGGTCGTATGGGGGTAGTGTTTTATGGTTTAGGTTAGTGCAGTGCGCGTTTGCCCCTCTGCCATATGAGGAGAGTGGGGGGGCGGAGTGAGGGAGGAGCAGCTGGGAGGCGGTAGCTTTCGTACATTACACCAGACTTTATATACACTAGCTATAGTCTTTAACTTAGTTGTCTTGAAATAGCAGTCGTTAATGTGTCGCCAAAAACATCCGTCACACCCTCACCTAAAATAATTTCTTGAGGTGTCGGTATAATATGATCATAGGAGTCCTGGGAAATCAAGTTAACACTATACCTTAGAACAGTGGCCCAATAGTATAATTTGCAATTGGGTAATGCTAATCCCCCTCTTTCCTTAGGTAAGGTAATCCATCTGAGGGCCCGACGAGGATTATTATATCCCCAAATAAACCTCGGAAAAATTGCATCTATTGCTTTCAATAGTTCTATGGGAAACTCCAGACAGTTAGTTCGAAAGAAATATAAAAATCTTGGCAAAACAGCATTTTAATTACATTGCATCTACCCCCAATTGTCAAATGCAAATTGTTCAATCGAGCCAATTCTTTTTTAGTGCGGGCGATTAATGGGGTTATATTAATGCTGACTACGCTTTCTATTTTGGCACTGATGTTAACCCCTAGATATACAGCATTATCGATAACTCTTATATCCCTCATCTTGATTTTATCATTCAGAACAATCTGAGCTGGGGTAGTGTTTTAGGGTTTAGGGTAGTGCAGTGGTGTTTGGGTAGTGTAGGGGGTTGTGCTGCGGGTAGTGGTTTAGGGGTTAGCGTAGTGCAGTGTTGTTTGGGTAGTTTAGGGGGTACTGCTAGGGGTGGTGTTTTAGGGTTTAGGTTAGTGCAGTGGTGTTTGGGTAGTGTACGGGGTCGTATGGGGGTAGTGTTTTATGGTTTGGTTAGTGCAGTGATCTTTGGGTAGTGTAGGAAATCGTGCTGGGTAGTGTTTTAGAGTTTAGGGTAGTGCAGTGGTGTTTGGGTAGTGTAGGGTGTGGTGCTGCGTGTAGTGTTTTAGGGTTTAGGGTAGTGCAGTGGTGTTTGGGTAGTGTTGGGGTCGTGCGGGGTAGTGTTTTAGGGTTTAGGGTAGTGCAGTGTTGTTTGGGTAGGGTAGGGGGTACTGCTAGGGGTGGTGTTTTAGGGTTTAGGGTAGTGCAGTGGTGTTTGGGTAGTATAGGGAGGACTGCAGGGGGTAGTGTTTTAGGGTTTTGTGCAGTGTAGTGGTGTATGTGTAGTGTAGGCGGTCGTGTTTTTGGGTTTAGGGTAGTGCAGTGGTCTTTGGGTAGTGTAGGGGGTCGTATGGGGGTAGTGTGTTATGGTTTAGGTTAGTGCAGTGATCTTTGGGTAGTGTAGGAAGTCGTGCTGGGGGTAGTGTTTTAGGGTTTAGGATAGTGCAGTGGTGTTTGGGTAGTGTAGGGTGTTGTGCTGCGTGTAGTGTTTTTGGGTTTAGGGTAGTGCAGTGGTGTTTGGGTAGTGTAGGGGTCGTGCGGGATAGTGTTTTACGGTTTAGGGTGGTGCAGTGGTGTTTGGGTAGTGTAGGGGGTTGTGCTGCGGGTAGTGTTTTAGTGTTTAGGGTAGTGCAGTGGTGTTTGGGTAGTGTAGGGGGTCATGATGGGGTAGTGCTTTAGGGTTTAGGGTAGTGCAATGGTGATTGGGTAGTGAAGGGGGTCGTGCTGGGGTAGTGTTTTAAGGATTAGGGTAGTGCATTAGTGTTTGTTTAGTGAAGGGGTCGTGCTGTTGTAATGTTTTAGGATTTAGGGTTGTGCAGTGGTGTTTGGGTAGTGTATTGGGTCGTGCTCTGGTTAGATTTAGGGTTTAGGGTAGTGCACTGGTGTTTGGGTAGTGTAGGGCGTTGTGCTGGTGGTAGTGTTTTAGGGTTTAGGGTAGTGCAGTGGTGTTCAGGCAGTGTTGGGGGTCATGCTGGAGGTAGTGTTTTAAGCTTTAGGGTAGTGCAGTGGTGTTTGGGTAGTGTAGCGTGTCATGCTGGGGGTAGTATTTTAGGGTTTAGGGTAGAGCAGTGGTGCTTGAGTACTGTAGGGGGTCATGCTGGGGGTAGTGTTTTAGGGTTTAGGGTAGTGCAGTGTTGTTTGTGTAGTGGAGGGTGTAGTGTTTTAGGTTTAGGCTAGTGCAGTTGTGTTTGTGTAGTGTAGGGGGTCGTGCTAGGGGTAGTGTGTTAGGGTTTAGGGTAGTGCACTGGTGTTTGGGTAGTGTAGGGCGTTGTGCTGGTGGTAGTGTTTTAGGGTTTAGGGGAGTGTAGTGGGGTTTGCATAGTGTAGGGGGTCGTGCTACGGGAAGTGTTTTACGCTTAGTGTAGTGCAGCAGTGTTTGTGTAGTGGAGGGGGTCGTGTTTTAGGGTTTAGGGTAGTACAGTGGTGTTTGGGTAGTGTAGGGTGTCATGCTGGGGTAGAGTTTTCGGGTTTAGGGTAGTGCAGTGGTGTTTGGGTAGTGTAGGGGGTCATGCTAGGGTAGTGTTTTAGGGTTTTGGGTAGTGCAGTGGTGTTAGTGTTGTGCAGGCGGCCGTGTTACGTATAGTGTTTTATGGTTTAGGGTATTGCAGCGGTGTTTGGGTAGTGTAGGGGGTCATGCTAGGGGTTATTTTTACGGTTTAGGGCAGTGCAGTGGTGTTTGTGTACTGTAGGGGCTCGTGCTGGGGCAGTGTTTTAGGGTGTAGGGTAGTACAGTGGTGTTTGGGTAGTGTAGGGGATTGTGCTGGGGGTAGTATTTTAGGGTTCAGGGTAGTGCAGTGGTGTTTGAGGAGTGTAGGGGGTTATGCTGGGGGTAGTGGTTTAGGGGTTAGCATAGTGCAGTGGTGTTTAGGTAGTGTAGGGGGTACTGCTAGGGGTGGTGTTTTAGGGTTTAGGGTAGTGCAGTGTTGTTTGGGTAGTATAGGGGGGACTGCAGGGGGTAGTGTTTTAGGGTTTTGTGTAGTGTAGTGGTGTATGTGTAGTGTAGGGGGTCGTGTTTTTGGGTTTAGGGTAGTGCAGTGGTATTTGGGTAGTGTAGGAAATCGTGCTGGGGTAGTGTTTAAGGGTTTAGGGTAGTGCCGTGGTGTTTGGGTAGTGTAGGGTGTTGTGCTGCATGTAGTGTTTTAGGGTTTAGGGTAGTGCAGTGGTGTTTGGGTAAGGTTGGGGTTGTGCGGGGTAGCGTTTTAGGGTTTAGGGTAGTGCAGTGTTGTTTGGGTAGTATAAGTGGTCCTGCTGGGGGTAGTGGTTAAGGGATTATGGTAGTACAGTGGTCTTTGGGTAGTGTCGGGGGTCATGCTAGGGTAGTATTTTAGGTTTTTGGGTAGTGCAGTTGTGTTTGGGTAGTGTGGCGGTACTGCTGGGGTAGTGTTTTAGGGTTTAGTGTAGAGCAGTGATGAACGAGTAGTGTGGGGGTACTGCTGGGGATAGTATTTTAGTTTTTAGAGTAGTGAAGTGGTGTTTGGGTAGTGTAGGGTGTGTTTCTGGGTGTAGTGTTGTAGGGTTTAGGGTAGTGCAGTGGTGTTTGGGTAGTGTAGGGGGTCATGCTAGGCGTTATTTCTAGGGTTTAGGGCAGTGCAGTGGTGTTTGTGTACTGTAGGGGCTCGTGCTGGGGTAGTGTTTTAGGGTGTAGGATAGTACAGTGGTGTTTGGGTAGTGTAGGGGGTTATCCTGGGGTTACTGGTTTAAGGGTTAGCATAGTGCAGTGGAGTTTGGGTAGTGTAGGGGGTACTGCTAGGGGTGGTGTTTTAGGGTTAAGGGTAGTGCCGTGGTGTTTGGGTAGTATAGGCGGGACTGCAGGGGGTAGTGTTTTAGGGTTTTGTGTAGTGTAGTGGTGTATATGTAGTATAGGGGGTCGTGTTTTTGGGTTTAGGGTAGTACAGTGGTCTTTGGGTAGTGTAGGGGGTCGTATGGGGGTAGTGTTTTATGGTTTGGTTAGTGCAGTGATCTTTGGGTATTGTAGGAAATCGTGCTGGTGTAGTGTTTTAGGGTTTAGGGTAGTGCAGTGGTGTTTGGCTAGTGTAGGGTGTTGTGCTGCGTGTAGTGTTTTAGGGTTTAGGGTAGTGCAGTGGTGTTTGGGTAGTGTTGGGGTCGTGCGGGGTAGCGTTTTAGGGTTTACGGTTTAGGGTAGTGCAGTGTTGTTTGGGTAGTGTAGGGGTACTGCTAGGGGTGGTGTTTTAGGGTTTAGGGTAGTGCAGTGGTGTTTGGGAAGTATAGCGGGGACTGCAGGGGGTAGTGTTTTAGGGTTTTGTGCAGTGTAGTGGTGTATGTGTAGTGTAGGGTGTCATGTTTTTGGGTTTAGGGTAGTGCAGTGGTCTTTGGGTAGTGTAGGGGGTCGTATGGGGGTAGTGTGTTACGGTTTAGGTTAGTGCAGTGATCTTTGGGTAGTGTAGGAAGTCGTGCTGGGGGTAGTGTTTTAGGGTTTAGGATAGTGCAGTGGTGTTTGGGTAGTGTAGGGTGGTGTGCTGCGTGTAGTGTTTTTCGGTTTAGGGTAGTGCAGTGGTGTTTGGGTAGTGTTGGGGTCGTGCGGGATAGTGTTTTACGGTTTAGGGTAGTGCAGTGGTGTTTGGGTAGTGTAGGGGGTTGTGCTGCGGGTAGTGTTTTAGAGATTAGGTTAGTGCAGTGGTGTTTGGGTAGTGTAGGGGGTCATGATGGGGTAGTGCTTTAGGGTTTAGGGTAGTGCAATGGTGTTTGGGTAGTGTAGGGGGTCGTGCTGGGGTAGTGTTTTAGGGATTAGGTAGTGCATTGGTGTTTGTTTAGTGAAAGGGTTGTGCTGGGGTAGTGTTTTATGGTTTAGGGTAGTGCAGTGGTGTTTGGGTAGTGTGGGGGTACTACTGGGGTAGTGTTGTAGGGATTAGGATAGTGCAGTGGTGTTTGGGTAGTGTGGGGGTACTGCTTAGGGTAGTGTTTTAGTGTTTAGGGTAGTGCAGTGGTGTTTGGGTAGTGTAGGGAGACTTTCTGGGGGTAGTGTTTTAGGGTTTAGGGTAGTGCAGTGTTGTTTGTGTAGTGTAGGGGGTCGTGCTACGGGTAGTGTTTTAGGCTTTGGAGTAGTGCAGTGGTGTTTGGGGAGTGTAGAGGGTTGTGCTGTGGGTAGTGTTTTAGGGTTTAGGATAATGCAGTGGTGTTTGAGTAGTGTAGGGGGACTGCTGGGGGTAGTGTTTTAGGGTTTAGTGTAGTGTAACCGTGTTTGTGTAGTTTAGGGGGTCATGTTTTATTGTTTAGGGTAGTGCAGTGGTCTTTGGGTAGTGTAGGGGGTCGTGCTGGGGGTAGTGTTTTAGGGTTTATGGCAGTGCAGTGGTGTTTGGGTAGTGTTGGGGGTCATGCGGACGGTAGTGTTTTAGCGTTTAGGGTTGTGCAGTGGTGTTTGTGTAGTGTAGGGGGTCATGTGGGAGGTAGTGTTTTAGGGTTTAGTTTAGTGTAGTTGTCTTTGGGTAGTGTAGGGTGTCATGCTGGGGTAGTGTTTTAGTGTTTAGAGTAGTGCAGTGGTGTTTGGATAGTGTAAGGGGTCTTTCTGGGGGTAGTTTTTTTTCGGTTTAGGGTAGTGCAGTGGTCTTTGGGTAGTGTAGGGGGTCATATGGGGGTAGTGTTTTATGGTTCAGGTTAGTGCAGTGATCTTTGGGTAGAGTAGGGGGTCGTGCTGGGAGTAGTGTTTTAGGGTTTATGGTAGTGCATTGGTGTTTGGGTAGTGTTGGGGTCGTGCAGGGAAGTGTTTAGGGCTTAGGGTAGTGCAATGGTGTTTGGGTAGTGTAGGGGGTCATGTGGGAGGTAGTGTTGTAGGGTTTAGTGTAGTGCAGTGGTCTTTGGGTAGTGTAGGTTGTCATGCTGAGGTATTGTTTTAGGGTTTAGCGTAGTGAAGTGGTGTTTGAGTAGTGTGGGGGTACTGCTGGGGGTAGTGTTTTAGTGTTTAGAGTAGTGCAGTGGTGTTTGTGTAGTGCGGCGGGTCATGCTACGGGTAGTGCTTTAGGGTTTAGAGTAGTGCAGTGGTGTTTGGGGAGTGTAGGGGGTTGTGCTGGGGGTAGTGTTTTAGGGTTTAGGATAGTGCAATGGTGTTTGGGTAGAGTAGGGGGTACTGCTGGGGGTAGTGTTTTAGGGTTTAGTGTAGTGCAGCGGTGTTTGTGTAGTGTAGGGGGTCATGTTTTAGGGTTTAGGGTAGTGCAGTTGTCTTTTGGTAGTGTAGGGGGTCGTATGGGGGTAGTGTTTTATGGTTTAGGGTAGTGCAGTGGTCTTTGGGTAGAGAAGGGGGTCGTGCTGAGGGTAGTGTTTTTGGGTATATGGTAGTGCAGTGGTGTTTGGGTAGTGATGGGGTCATGCAGGGGTACTATTTTTGGGTTTAGGGTAGTGCAGTGGTATTTGGGTAGTGTGAGGAGTGGTGCTGGGGGTAGTGTTTTAGGATTTAGGGTAGTGCAGTGGGGTCTGGGTAGTGTAGGGGGTCGTGCTGGAAGTAGTGTTTTAGGGTTTAGGGTAGTGCAGTGGTGTTTGGGTAGTGTGGGGGAACTACTGGGGTAGTGTTGTAGGGATTAGGATAGTGCAGTGGTGTTTGGGTAGTGTGGGGGTACTGCTTAGGGTAGTGTTTTAGTGTTTAGGGTAGTGCAGTGGTGTTTGGGTAGTGTAGGGAGACTTTATGGGGGTAGTGTTTTAGGGTTTAGGGTAGTGCAGTGTTGTTTGTGTAGTGTAGGGGGTCGTGCTACAGGTAGTGTTTTAGGGTTTAGGATAGTGCAGTGGTGTTTGAGTAGTGTAGGGGGACTGCTGGGGGTAGTGTTTTGGGGTTTTAGTGTAGTGTAACCGTGTTTGTGTAGTTTAGGGGGTCATGTTTTATTGTTTAGGGTAGTGCACTGCTCTTTGGGTAGTGTAGGGGGTCGTATGGGGGTTGTGTTTTATGGTTTAGGGTAGTGCAGTGGTCTTTGGGTAGTGTAGGGGGTCGTGCTGGGGGAGTGTTTTAGGGTTTATTGCAGTGCAGTGGTGTTTGGGTAGTGTTGGGGGTCATGCGCACGGTAGTGTTTTAGGGTTTAGGGTAGTGCAGTGGTGTTTGTGTAGTGTAGGGGGTCATGTGGGAGGTAGTGTTTTAGTGTTTAGTGTAGTGCAGTAGTCTTTGGGTAGTGTAGGGTGTCATGCTGGGGTAGTGTTTTAGGGTTTAGCGTAGTTAAGTGGTGTTTGAGTAGTGTGGGGGTACTGCTGGGGGTAGTGTTTTAGTGTTTAGAGTAGTGCAGTGGTGTTTGGATAGTGTAGGGGGTCTTTCTGGGGGTAGTGTTTTAGGGTTTAGGGTAGTGTAGTGGTCTTTGGGTAGTGTAGGGGGTCATATGGGGGTAGTGTTTTATGGTTCAGGTTAGTGCAGTGATCTTTGGGTAGAGTAGGGGGTCGTGCTGGGAGTAGTGTTTTAGGGTTTATGGTAGTGCATTGGTGTTTGGGTAGTGTTGGGGTCGTGCAGGGAAGTGTTTTAGGGTTTAGGGTAGTGCAATGGTGTTTGGGTAGTGTAGGGGGTCATGTGGGAGGTAGTGTTGTAGGGTTTAGTGTAGTGCAGTGGTCTTTGGGTAGTGTAGGGTGTCATTCTGGGGTAGTGTTTTAGGGTTTAGTGTTGTGCAGCGGTGTTTGTGTAGTGTAGGGGTCATGTTTTAGGGTTTAGGGTAGTGCAGTGGTCTTTGGGTAGTGTAGGGGGTCATATGGGGGTAGTGTTTTATGGTTCAGGTTAGTGCAGTGATCTTTGGGTAGAGTAGGGGGTCGTGCTGGGAGTAGTGTTTTAGGGTTTATGGTAGTGCATTGGTGTTTGGGTAGTGTTGGGGTCGTGCAGGGAAGTGTTTTAGGGTTTAGGGTAGTGCAATGGTGTTTGGGTAGTGTAGGGGGTCATGTGGGAGGTAGTGTTGTAGGGTTTAGTGTAGTGCAGTGGTCTTCTGGTAGTGTAGGGTGTCATTCTGGGGTAGTGTTTTAGGGTTTAGCGTAGTGAAGTGATGTTTGAGTAGTGTGGGGGTACTGCTGGGGGTAGTGTTTTAGTGTTTAGAGTAGTGCAGTGGTGTTTGTGTCGTATAGCGGGTCGTGCTGCGGGTAGTGCTTTAGGGTTTAGAGTAGTGCAGTGGTGTTTGGGGAGTGTATGGGGTCATGCTGGGGGTAGTGTTTAGGGGTTTAGGATAGTGCAATGGTATTTGGGTAGTGTAGGGGGTACTGTTGGGGGTAGTGTTTTAGGGTTTAGTGTAGTGCAGCGGTGTTTGTGTAGTTTAGGGGGTCGTGTTTTAGGATTTAGGGTAGTGCAGTGGTCGTTGGGTAGTGTAGGGGGTCATACGGGGGTAGTGTTTTATGGTTTAGGGTAGTGCAGTGGTCTTTGGGTAGAGAAGGGGGTCGTGCTGGGGTAGTGTTTTAGGGTATATGGTAGTTCAGTGGTGTTTGGGTAGTGTTGGGATCATGCAGGGGTACAGTTTTTGGGTTTAGGGTAGTGCAGTGGTATTTGGGTAGTGTGGGGAGTGGTGCTGGGGGTAGTGTTTTAGGATTTAGGGTAGTGCAGTGGGGTTTGGGTAGTGTAGGGGGTTGTGCTCTTGGTAGTGTTTTAGGATTTAGGGTAGTGAAGTGGTGTTTGGGTAGCGTAGGGGGTCATGCTGGAAGTAGTGTTTTAGGTTTTAGGGTAGTGCAGTGGTGTTTGGGTAGTGTGGGGGTACTACTGGGGTAGTGTTGTAGGGATTAGGATAGTGCAGTGGTGTTTGGGTAGTGTGGGGGTACTGCTTAGGGTAGTGTTTTAGTGTTTAGGGTAGTGCAGTGGTGTTTGGGTAGTGTAGGGAGACTTTCTGGGGGTAGTGTTTTAGGGTTTAGGGTAGTGCACTGTTGTTTGTGTAGTGTAGGGGGTCATGCTACGGGTAGTGTTTTAGGCTTTGGAGTAGTGCAGTGGTGTTTGGGGAGTGTAGAGGGTTGTGCTGTGGGTAGTGTTTTAGGGTTTAGGATAATGCAGTGGTGTTTGAGTAGTGTAGGGGGACTGCTGGGGGTAGTGTTTTAGGGTTTAGTGTAGTGTAACCGTGTTTGTGTAGTTTAGGGGGTCATGTTTTATTGTTTAGGGTAGTGCAGTGGTCTTTGGGTAGTGTAGGGGGTCGTGCTGGGGGTAGTGTTTTAGGGTTTATGGCAGTGCAGTGGTGTTTGGGTAGTGTTGGGGGTCATGCGGACGGTAGTGTTTTAGCGTTTAGGGTTGTGCAGTGGTGTTTGTGTAGTGTAGGGGGTCATGTGGGAGGTAGTGTTTTAGGGTTTAGTTTAGTGTAGTTGTCTTTGGGTAGTGTAGGGTGTCATGCTGGGGTAGTGTTTTAGTGTTTAGAGTAGTGCAGTGGTGTTTGGATAGTGTAGGGGGTCTTTCTGGGGGTAGTTTCTTTTCGGTTTAGGGTAGTGCAGTGGTCTTTGGGTAGTGTAGGGGGTCATATGGGGTAGTGTTTTATGGTTCAGGTTAGTGCAGTGATCTTTGGGTAGAGTAGGGGGTCGTGCTGGGAGTAGTGTTTTAGGGTTTATGGTAGTGCATTGGTGTTTGGGTAGTGTTGGGGTCGTGCAGGGAAGTGTTTTAGGGTTTAGGGTAGTGCAATGGTGTTTGGGTAGTGTAGGGGGTCATGTGGGAGGTAGTGTTGTAGGGTTTAGTGTAGTGCAGTGGTCTTTGGGTAGTGTAGGTTGTCATGCTGAGGTATTGTTTTAGGGTTTAGCGTAGTGAAGTGGTGTTTGAGTAGTGTGGGGGTACTGCTGGGGGTAGTGTTTTAGTGTTTAGAGTAGTACAGTGGTGTTTGTGTAGTGCGGCGTGTCATGCTACGGGTAGTGCTTTAGGGTTTAGAGTAGTGCAGTGGTGTTTGGGGAGTGTAGGGGGTTGTGCTGGGGGTAGTGTTTTAGGGTTTAGGATAGTGCAATGGTGTTTGGGTAGAGTAGGGGGTACTGCTGGGGGTAGAGTTTTAGGGTTTAGTGTAGTGCAGCGGTGTTTGTGTAGTGTAGGGGGTCATGTTTTAGGGTTTAGGGTAGTGCAGTTGTCTTTTGGTAGTGTAGGGGGTCGTATGGGGGTAGTGTTTTATGGTTTAGGGTAGTGCAGTGGTCTTTGGGTAGAGAAGGGGGTCGTGCTGAGGGTAGTGTTTTTGGGTATATGGTAGTACAGTGGTGTTTGGGTAGTGATGGGGTCATGCAGGGGTATTATTTTTGGGTTTAGGGTAGTGCAGTGGTATTTGGGTAGTGTGAGGAGTGGTGCTGGGGGTAGTGTTTTAGGATTTAGGGTAGTGCAGTGGGGTCTGGGTAGTGTAGGGGGTCGTGCTGGAAGTAGTGTTTTAGGGTTTAGGGTAGTGCAGTGGTGTTTGGGTAGTGTGGGGGAACTACTGGGGTAGTGTTGTAGGGATTAGGATAGTGCAGTGGTGTTTGGGTAGTGTGGGGGTACTGCTTAGGGTAGTGTTTTAGTGTTTAGGGTAGTGCAGTGGTGTTTGGGTAGTGTAGGGAGACTTTATGGGGGTAGTGTTTTAGGGTTTAGGGTAGTGCAGTGTTGTTTGTGTAGTGTAGGGGGTCGTGCTACAGGTAGTGTTTTAGGGTTTAGGATAGTGCAGTGGTGTTTGAGTAGTGTAGGGGGACTGCTGGGGGTAGTGTTTTAGGGTTTTAGTGTAGTGTAACCGTGTTTGTGTAGTTTAGGGGGTCATGTTTTATTGTTTAGGGTAGTGCACTGGTCTTTGGGTAGTGTAGGGGGTCGTATGGGGGTTGTGTTTTATGGTTTAGGGTAGTGCAGTGGTCTTTGGGTAGTGTAGGGGGTCGTGCTGGGGGAGTGTTTTAGGGTTTATTGCAGTGCAGTGGTGTTTGGGTAGTGTTGGGGGTCATGCGCACGGTAGTGTTTTAGGGTTTAGGGTAGTGCAGTGGTGTTTGTGTAGTGTAGGGGGTCATGTGGGAGGTAGTGTTTTAGTGTTTAGTGTAGTGCAGTAGTCTTTGGGTAGTGTAGGGTGTCATGCTGGGGTAGTGTTTTAGGGTTTAGCGTAGTTAAGTGGTGTTTGAGTAGTGTGGGGGTACTGCTGGGGGTAGTGTTTTAGTGTTTAGAGTAGTGCAATGGTGTTTGGATAGTGTAGGGGGTCTTTCTGGGGGTAGTGTTTTAGGGTTTAGGGTAGTGCAGTGGTCTTTGGGTAGTGTAGGGGGTCATATGGGGGTAGTGTTTTATGGTTCAGGTTAGTGCAGTGATCTTTGGGTAGAGTAGGGGGTCGTGCTGGGAGTAGTGTTTTAGGGTTTATGGTAGTGCATTGGTGTTTGGGTAGTGTTGGGGTCGTGCAGGGAAGTGTTTTAGGGTTTAGGGTAGTGCAATGGTGTTTGGGTAGTGTAGGGGGTCATGTGGGAGGTAGTGTTGTAGGGTTTAGTGTAGTGCAGTGGTCTTTGGGTAGTGTAGGGTGTCATTCTGGGGTAGTGTTTTAGGGTTTAGTGTAGTGCAGCGGTGTTTGTGTAGTGTAGGGGTCATGTTTTAGGGTTTAGGGTAGTGCAGTGGTCTTTGGGTAGTGTAGGGGGTCATATGGGGGTAGTGTTTTATGGTTCAGGTTAGTGCAGTGATCTTTGGGTAGAGTAGGGGGTCGTGCTGGGAGTAGTGTTTTAGGGTTTATGGTAGTGCATTGGTGTTTGGGTAGTGTTGGGGTCGTGCAGGGAAGTGTTTTAGGGTTTAGGGTAGTGTAGGGAGTCATGTGGGAGGTAGTGTTGTAGGGTTTAGTGTAGTGCAGTGGTCTTTGGGTAGTATAGGGTGTCATGTTGGGGTAGTGTTTTAGGGTTTAGCATAGTAAAGTGGTGTTTGAGTAGTGTGGGGGTACTGCTGGGGGTAGTGTTTTAGTGTTTAGAGTAGTGCAGTGGTGTTTGCGTAGTGTAGGGGGTCTTTCTGGGGTAGTGTTTTAGGGTTTAGGGTAGTGCAGTAGTGTTTGTGTAGTGTAGTGAGTCGTGCTATGGGTAGTGCTTTAGGGTTTAGAGTAGTGCAGTGGTGTTTGGGGAGTGTAGGGGTTGGTGCTGGGGGTAGTGTTTTAGGGTTTAGGGTAGTGCAGTGGTATTTGGGTAGTGTGGGGAGTGGTGCTGGGGGTAGTGTTTTAGGATTTAGGGTAGTGCAGTGCGGTTTGGGTAGTGTAGGGGGTCGTGCTCTTGGTAGTGTTTTAGGGTTTAGGGTAGTGCAGTGGTGTTTGGGTAGCGTAGGGGGTCATGCTGGAAGTATTGTTTTAGGGTTTAGGGTAGTGCAGTGGTGTTTGGGTAGTGTGGGGGTACTACTGGGGTAGTGTTGTAGGGATTAGGATAGTGCAGTGGTGTTTGGGTAGTGTGGGGGTACTGCTTAGGGTAGTGTTGTAGTGTTTAGGGTAGTGCAGTGGTGTTTGGGTAGTGTAGGGAGACTTTCTGGGGGTAGTGTTTTAGGGTTTAGGGTAGTGCAGTGTTGTTTGTGTAGTGTAGGGGGTCGTGCTACGGGTAGTGTTTTAGGGTTTAGAGTAGTGCAGTGGTGTTTAGGGAGTGTAGAGGGTCGTGCTGTGGGTAGTGTTTTAGGGTTTAGGATAGTGCAGTGGTGTTTGACTAGTGTAGGGGGACTGCTGGGGGTAGTGTTTTAGGGTTTAGTGTAGTGTAACCGTGTTTGTGTAGTTTAGGTGGTCATGTTTTATTGTTTAGGGTAGTGCAGTGGTCTTTGGGTAGTGTAGGGGGTCGTATGGGGGTTGTGTTTTATGGTTTAGGGTAGTGCAGTGGTCTTTGGGTAGTGTAGGGGGTCGTGCTGGGGGTAGTGTTTTAGGGTTTATGGCAGTACAGTGGTGTTTGGGTAGTGTTGGGGGTCATGCGGACGGTAGTGTTTTAGGGTTTAGGGTAGTGCAGTGGTGTTTGTGTAGTGTAGGGGGTCATGTGGGAGGTAGTGTTTTAGGGTTTAGTGTAGTGCAGTAGTCTTTGGGTAGTGTAGTGCTGGGGTAGTGTTTTAGGGTTTAGCGTAGTGAAGTGGTGTTTGAGTAGTGTGGGGGTACTGCTGGGGGTAGTGTTTTAGTGTTTAGAGTAGTGCAGTGGTGTTTGGGTAGTGTAGGGGGTCTTTCTGGGGGTAGTGTTTTAGGGTTTAAGGTAGTGCAGTGGTCTTTGGGTAGTGTAGGGGGTCATATGGGGGAAGTGTTTTATGGTTCAGGTTAGTGCAGTGATCTTTGGGTAGTGTAGGGGGTACTGCTGGGGGTAGTGTTTTAGGGTTTAGTGTAGTGCGGTGGTGTTTGTGTAGTGTAGGGGGTCATGTTTTAAGGTTTTGGGTAGTGCAGTGGTCTTTGGGTAGTGTAGGGGGTCGTATGGGGGTAGTGTTTTATGGTTTAGGGTAGTGCAGTGGTCTTTGGGTAGAGAAGGGGGTCGTGCTGGGGGTAGTGTTTTAGGGTATATGGTAGTGCAGTGGTGTTTGGGTAGTGTCGGGGTCATGCAGGGGTACTGTTTTTGGGTTTAGGGTAGTGCAGTGGTATTTGGGTAGTGTGAGGAGTGGTGCTGGGGGTAGTGTTTTAGGATTTAGGGTAGTGAAGTGGGGTTTGGGTAGTATAGGGGGTCGTGCTCTTGGTAGTGTTTTAGGGTTTAGGGTAGTGCAGTGGTGTTTGGGTAGCGTAGGGGGTCATGCTGGAAGTATTGTTTTAGGGTTTAGGGTAGTGCAGTGGTGTTTGGGTAGTGTGGGGGTTCCACTGGGGTAGTGTTGTAGGGATTAGCATAGTGCAGTGGTGTTTGGGTAGTGTGGGGGTACTGCTTAGGGTAGTGTTTTAGTGTTTAGGGTAGTGCAGTGGTGTTTGGGTAGTGTAGGGAGACTTTCTGGGGGTAGTGTTTTAGGGTTTAGGGTAGTGCAGTGTTGTTTGTGTAGTGTAGAGGGTGGTGCTACGGGTAGTGTTTTAGGGTTTAGAGTAGTGCAGTGGTGTTTGGGGAGTGTAGAGGGCCGTGCTGTGGGTAGTGTTTTAGGGTTTAGGATAGTGCAGTGGTGTTTGACTAGTGTAGGGGAACTGCTGGGGGTAGTCTTTTAGGGTTTAGTGTAGTGTAACCGTGTTTGTGTAGTTTAGGGGGTCATGTTTTATTGTTTAGGGTAGTGCAGTGGTCTTTGGGTAGTGTAGGGGGTCGTATGGGGGTTGTGTTTTTTGGTTTAGGATAGTGCAGTGGTCTTTGGGTAGTGTAGGGGGTCATGCTGGGTGTAGTGTTTTAGGGTTTATGGCAGTGCAGTGGTGTTTGGGTAGTGTTAGGGGTCATGCAGACGGTAGTGTTTTAGGGTTTAGGGTAGTGCAGTGGTGTTTGTGTAGTGTAGGGGGTCATGTGGGAGGTAGTGTTTTAGGGTTTAGTTCAGTGCAGTAGTCTTTGGGTAGTGTAGTGCTGGGGTAGTGTTTTAGGGTTTAGCGTAGTGAATTGATGTTTGAATAGTGTGGGGGTACTGCTGGGGGTAGTGTTTTAGTGTTTAGAGTAGTGCAGTGATGTTTGGGTAGTGTAGGGGGTCTTTCTGGGGGTGGTGTTTTAGGGTTTAGGGTAGTGCAGTGGTCTTTGGGTAGTGTAGGGGGTCATATGGGGGTAGTGTTTTATGGTTCAGGTTAGTGCAGTGATCTTTGGGTAGAGAAGGGGGTCGTGCTGGGAGTAGTGTTTTAGGGTTTATGGTAGTGCATTGGTGTTTGGGTAGTGTTGGGGTCGTGCAGTGAAGTGTTTTAGGGTTTAGGGTAGTGTAATGGTGTTTGGGTAGTGTAGCGGGGACTGCAGGGGGTAGTGGGTAGGGGGTAGTGTTTTTGGGTTTATGGTAGTGCATTGGTGTTTGGGTAGTGTTGGGGGTCTTTCTGGGGGTAGTGTTTTAGGGTTTAGGGTAGTGCAGTGGTGTTTGTGTAGTGTTGCGGGTCGTGCTACGGGTAGTGCTTTAAGGTTTAGAGTAGTGCAGTGGTGTTTTGGGAGTGTAGGGGGTCGTGCTGGGGTAGTGTTTTAGCGTTTAGGATAGTGCAGTGTTGTTTGGGTAGTGTAGGGGGTACTGCTGGGGTAGTGTTTTAGGGTTTAGTGTAGTGCAGCGGTGTTTGTGTAGTGTAGGGGGTCATGTTTCAGGGTTTAGTGTAGTGCAGTGTTCTTTGGGTATTGTAGGGGTCGTATGGGGGTAGTGTTTTATTGTTTAGAGTAGTGCAGTGGTCTTTGGGTAGAGTAGGGGGTCGTGCTGGGGGTAGTTTTTTAGGGTATATGGTAGTGCAGTGGTCTTTGGGTAGTGTTGGGGTCATGCAGGGGTACTGTTTTTGGGTTTAGGGTAGTGCAGTAGTATTTCGGTAGTGTGGGGAGTGGTGCTGGGGGTAGTGTTTTAGATTTTAGGATAGTGCAGTGGTGTTTGGTTAGTGTAGGGGGTCGTGCTCTGGCTCCTGAGGCGGAAAGCCGGGAGCAGGGGCAAACCACTTTTAAAATTATTGTGTTGTGTTTTTAACTGGCATATTCACTTACCAGCATCTCTTGACTTCCCCTCCTTCAGCCGCCATTCCCGAGGGCGAGGCGAGACACGCCCCCTCGGCTGGCCACACCCCCCGCCATACCTACAAATAGAGCGCGCCGGTGCCAGGCGTCGCATCTACGATTGGCTCCTGAGGCGGAAAGCCGGGAGCAGGGGCAAACCACTTTTAAAATTATTGTGTTGTGTTTTTAACTGGCATATTCACTTACCAGCATCTCTTGACTTCCCACGAACAGCGCTACTCGCTGCAACGATTCCCCTCCTTCAGCCGCCATTCCCGAGGGCGAGGCGAGACACGCCCCCTCGGCTGGCCACGCCCCCCGCCATACCTACAAATAGAGCGCGCCGGTGCCAGGCGTCGCATCTACGATTGGCTCCTGAGGCGGAAAGCCGGGAGCAGGGGCAAACCACTTTTAAAATTATTGTGTTGTGTTTTTAACTGGCATATTCACTTACCAGCATCTCTTGACTTCCCACGAACAGCGCTACTCGCTGCAACGATTCCCCTCCTTCAGCCGCTATTCCCGAGGGCGAGGCGAGACACGCCCCCTCGGCTGGCCACGCCCCCTCCAACCTCCCGACCCACCGGCATAAAACATGTGTCTTAGTAGGAAGCGCAGCGGACGAGCGCAGCGGGCGCGACTTTTGCCCGCCGAAGGCGCGCCTAAGGCAAGCCCGTCTGCGCCTGTCCGCGGCCGGACGGGGCTATGGGCACGATATTCTGCCAAAATAATGTCTTATTCCTCAAAAGAACTCATCGCCCTTCAAGGCCACTGGCCACTTCCCGATCCCACCCGCAGGCTCGTCTCCGCTTTAGGCCTCGCTTCTTCCTCCCCCACGACACCACACCCTCCGTTGCATAACCCCCCGTCACCATGTCCCCTCCCACCCGACCCTCACCCCACTACCCCGCCTTTGTCTGTATTCCTACTCAACACCAGGTCAGCCACGAGCTGTTCGTCCTACTCAATTCAGAGAAACCTGACCTACTGCTCCTGACCGAAACCTGGTATAGTGATTCCTCCCTTCCTGTTCTCCTAGCCACCCTACCCCTCTCTTATGTGGCCTTACGTGCCGACCGCCCAGCAGGCAGGGCCGGTGGTGGGGTCGCCTTAATCGCCCGGTCGGAATTGAACTTTCAATCACTTCCCTTTCCCCCTATCCCCTCTGTTGACTTTTTGGTTGTCCGTTCTCTGCTATCCTCCCCTCCTATTACTTGCCTATTAATGTACCGCCCTCCTCAGCCTTCGCCCTCATTCCTACCGGCATTTCAAGACCTGTTGGCCAACTTGGTGGTCAACTACGCCTCGGTCTTGGTGCTGGGAGACTTCAATTATTGGCCCTCTGACCCACATGAGTGTACGGCCTCTAAAGAATTCACTGAATCTCTCCTGTCTCTCAACTTTACTACGCATATAACTGTCCCTACTCACTCCCATGGGCATATACTCGACCAGGTCTGGTCCCTCAACCTCCCAGTGGCTTCGGCAGCAGTCTTTCCCTGCCCCTGGTCTGACCATGCCCTCATTTCCCTCTCCATTCTCCGCAACCCGGTATCAAAAACTCCGCATGCCAAAAACACCTGGGCGCGGAACTGGAACAAACTGGATTTCCCCTCCCTGACCTCCCTGCTTCGAAACTCCACTCCCACCCTCTCCGGCTTATCATCTACCTCTCAAGCCAAGGCCATAAACACCTGGCTGGCTGGTGGCTGTGATTCAGTGGCTCCCTTACGTCGCATTTCCATCCGTCGACCTAAGGATTCCAACAGATGGTTTAACGATCATTTGAAAGAGCTTAAACTGAGCGTCCGACGGGCGGAGAGGCAATGGAGGAAAAATTACTGTCCTTTATTAAAAACTCACTTCCTCACATCACTGGCCAAATATAAAATAGAAATTCTCGCCGCAAAAACCGCCCATTTCTCTGCAAAAATAACGGCCGCTGAAAATAAACCCAGGGAAATTTTTGGCATAGTAAATGACCTGGCATTCTCAGATCGAACCTCACCCCAAATCCCCCCCTCCCAGCCTCTTTGTGATCAACTCAACGCCTACTTCCTGGATAAGATTGTTACCATCAAGGCCAACATTCCACCACCTTCACCTGCATTCGTTGATCCTTCCCCTCCCACCGTTCAATGCCCTCTCACCTCCATTCCCCTCCTTTCTCAGGAATCATTTCTGGAGATCCTTCCCAAAGTGAAGTCGGGGTCTCCGGCGGATGTCTGCCCGGCACGTATTCTGCAGCAAATTTACTCCTGCTGTTCTGAACCCCCTATCGCCTTCCTCAATAGCTCCCTGGCACAGGGTGTAGTGCCCCCTGCGCTAAAGGCAGCTACTATAGTACCCATTTTGAAGAAACCTGGCGCGGACCCTTCCATCTCGGCCAACTATCGCCCCATCTCCTTGCTGCCCTTCCTGGGCAAGGTGATGGAACGCCACGTCACCGTGGTACTCAGCGCCCATATTGAGACCAATGGGGGGCTGGCATCTCGCCAGGCCGGTTTCCGTCCCAGACATTCGACTGAATCGGTTGTGGTCTCAGTCCTAGACAATCTCAGAAAGGGTTTGGATGATAACAAACACCAGGCACTGGTCCTCCTTGACTTGTCCGCCGCCTTTGACACGGTGGACCATACCATCCTACTGTCCCGTGTCAGGGCGGCTGGAATCGGGGGATCAGCCCTGGTTTGGCTCTCCTCCTTTCTGAGGGACCGCACCCAGGCAGTGCGGCTAGGCATCTTCTCTGCCACTCCCCTCCCGGTCACTTGCGGCGTTCCCCAGGGATCCTCTCTTTCCCCCCTGCTCTTTAATCTCTATATTTTCCCTCTTATCTTCGCGCTTCAGCAGCTGGAGGTCACCGTGTACAACTACGCGGATGATCTCCAGCTCATCTTTGATCTGTCCTCCTCTCCCCTTTCTGTCTCTAATTTCCAGTCTACCATGACATTTATCAGGGACTGGATGAACCACAACCACCTTAAGCTGAACCCGGATAAAACCGAGTTGGTTCTCACCGGTGGTTCATCCAGCCCCTGGAACTCTCTCTTTTAGCCCCCCTCTCTTGGGCCCGCACCTTCCCCCTCAACCACGGTCAAAACACTGGGTGTCAAAATGAATAATCAGCTCACCCTTCACTCGCAAATCAGCTCCGTGGTCTCCTCTTGTTTCCTCACTCTCCGCACCATCCGCTCTGTTTCCCGCTTCTTTTCCCCTCAGGCACTCAAGATCATTATGGCCGCCCTGGTGATATCAAAACTGGATTATGCCAACGCCCTCTATCATGGCATTCCAGCTTACAGCCTGCGAAGACTTCAGTCGATCCAGAACCAGGCGGCCCGGCTGGTTTACGGCCTCCCACGCTATCACCATTCCACCCCCCTTCTCAGGGAGCTTCACTGGCTTCCCGTAAAAGAACGCTCCCTTTTTAAGACGGGCTGCATGGTCTTCCAGGCCCGCCAAGGCACTGCCCCCGCCTTTATCTCTTCTTTAATAAAATCCTATGTTCCCACAAGAGACCTCCGGTCTTCCTCTAAGTCCCTTCTTCAGATCCCCCGCTTCACACGTAAAAAGTGGGGTGGGGCCAACTTTTCCACCTTGGCTCCAACCTTCTGGAACTCCCTTCCTGACCATCTCCGTTCTGCTACCCAGTACCTCTCTTTTCGCAAAGATCTAAAAACCTTCCTCTTCAAACAGGCTTTCCCCGCTTAGCTCTCCATTCTTATCACTCTTGTCTCTCCCCTCAGTTGCCGATCCTGCCCACTAGCGCCAAGAAACCGCATGGTGTACGCTGCTGTTAGACCTGGCACCATTGGCGTGGGTCACCCTTCCATTTTTGTCTGTGCCTCAATGTGTTTTTGTGTTGATGTTAGCTGCTCAGGGCACTGTGCCACTGCCATCCAGTGCCACAGTGCAAGTGCTCTCTATGGTAAAATGTATTATGTGAATTGACTTCCACGTTTGGTTTATTTGGTTTACTATCAGTCCCTAGTAGAGTGCTCCAGGGGTGCCAAGGGCTTGTATATCCAAATGCTGCTAGTGGGCTTGCAGCACTGGTTGTGCCACCCACCGAAGCAGCGGGGTAAAATGTGTCTAGGGTCTGCCACTGCAGACCCTGCGCGCGGTCTGGTACCGTCGCGCTGACTGAGCAAGTGTCCCCACTTACCAGTCCCTAAACCTTCCCTTAACTACATGTTAGTCACCCCTCTGGTAGGCCTGAGCGCAGGGTGCATTGTAGGTATAAGGTAGGACATGCCCTGATGGTGTGGCATGTCTTAATAGTGAATTACAGCCATTTTCGTTTTTCACTATTGAAGGCTACCTGCTCTCCATAGGCCAGAATGGGCTGCTGGGATCGCCACACGCTGTGACCCCAGTGGACTCAGAGAGCATGGTAGAAAGTCATGTTTAGTATGCCTGAACTCAGGATAATAAAATACGTCTTTTAGTAAAGGTTATTTTAATATCCTGGGTTTGCAAATGCTACTTTTAGAAAGTTAGCCTTTGCGTGCCTAACCATCTCAGTCTGCCTCTGCTGTGTGTGTGTGTTCTGCCTAGCAACGGTACAGGAGCAGGGCTGGGGGATTCCAGGAGGCAGGTTGGCTGCCAGGTGGTGGGTAGGGAGATTACCCCAGGATGGGTGGGAGGAGTGCACCCTGACTCTTGAATAGACCTGTGCTCTGCCACCACAAAGCCGGCGCCGCCCCCTGTGGAGCGGCTGATGTCTCTGCCCTGCTGCTGAAAGGAACAAGCCAAGTCACCACAACAGAGTGCTCCAAAACTGGACTGAGCCAGGCCCAGGCCCCCTGGCGCTAAAGAACAAAAGAATCCCTGTATAAAAGTAGGAGCCTGGCTCCTAAGAAATCAGATCCAGATTGAACCACGAAGGAACTCTGCCCGACTAGAAGGACCTGGAAGAAGCTGAAGGAGGAGTAACTTTCCCTGACCTGAGGGACTGGCCTGCAGTAGGTGCCTTGCTAAGGAAGGAGAGGAAAAAGACTGAAAGAGACTTTTGCACTTTGTTCTTCAACTATCTCCAAGGGCTTGGAAGAAGAGCTTGCCCCCTGAACTGAACCCCAGGACCAGTGGGTTCACCGTGTCTCCGCTCGTCTGAGAATTCGAGCCGTGTGCTTTCTCCCGCCGGAGTGCCCTGCGCCCCTTCGCATCCCTCCTAGGGCCGTGACACCCAGAAGCCTGGCCGCCTCCACTCGCCGAGAGCCCCGCTCTACCTGAGTCGCTCTGGACCCACGAGTCTGGCCGTCCCGCTTCCCTGTCACCTGCCTGCTACTGGAGCGCGCTTGGTGCCCTTTCGCCCTCCCGCCGGATTTCTAGTGGGGAAGTGAAATCCAGCCTCGGACGGCCGCCCGTACGTCGTAACGTATCCGGCCGCCCCGCTTCACCTCCCAGCCTGAGTCTGACCGTGCCGCCCTCCGCAGTGACCTCCCGCACAGTCCGTGTCGGAGGCCCTGGGCCGCACCTGTCTACCGAAAGCCGCCCGCTGAATTCTTGATCCGGAAGACCCACGAGGTGCAGAACCTGCATCTCTCCTGAAGACTCGTCCAAGCACATCGCACGTTCCCAGGTACAGTGAACTCTCTATCGGACTCGGGGTCCGCAACGTTCTGATTTCCCCGTATCACTGTACCCTGGGTGCCCTGCGCATCATCGTGACTGGACCGACTCAACCGAGCCCTGTGAAGCGCTCGTGATCGAATAAGTTACCAAAGACAAGAACAGTGCCTAATTATCATCTTGTGGCTTCCATTTCGTAACCGTTATTGATGGTCTTGTACATGCCTGCGTAACAAAGAATCTTTTATATAAAGCATCCGTATTTTTGATACAACTTACGCCTGGTGTCCGTTTGTGGGGGATCATTGTGGTTTACTGTGTGTGATCATAAATGCTTAACTGACTAGCGCCCTGAAGTTTAGCCCTGACTGCTCGCGCCACACTACCTATAGGGTGAGCAGGGGTTGTTCTGAAGGGGTAATTCCCTCGCCCTGAATAGAAGAAGGGACCGCTGCTTGTCACAAGTACCTACCTGTGCCAACCAGAGGTTCCCCATTCTAACATTGGTGGCAGCGGTGGGATTTCGAATTTGCATTTATGATTTACATACAGTGAATTATTGATCACCACGTAGAGCAGACCTATAACGCAGCCACAGATTGAGTGACAGTGGTTGCTAAAGAAAAATCTCCACCTTAAGAAACCATGCCTAGCTCAGTCAACGGAGGCGGAGCGCCCTCTGTATTCTCTGGAGTAGATGACATCGATTGGGAGCCCGAGGCACTGAGGAAGTGCACAAATGATGTCCTGAAGGGATATCTCTCCAAGTACAGAATCAAGCAAAGTGGACTAAGCAACAAGGATCAGTACGTGACAGCACTGAGAGCCTGGCACGAATCAAAGTTCCCAGAGAATGCCCGGGAGGTGATACCCCCCGAAGGTGTGTTTGAGCCTAGCAGAGGCCTGTCGCCAGAGGAGTTGGCCGACAGGAGTGCCGCCCGAGCACACGAGGTGGAGATGGCAAAACTGCAAATGGAGAGAGAAAGGCAGAAACTGGCCATGGAGCATGAGGTAAAAATGAGGGAGTTGGATCTCAAGGCCAGGAGTTTAGACAACTCACCCTCTGGTGGCAGCAATTCAACAGAGTCAAGGGTGCACATTCCTAAAGATGTAGTCAAAGAATATTATAAGCAGGATGATATTGGGCAGTGGTTTAGGGCCTATGAAGTAGCCATGTCCTCCCACCGGGTCCCTGAGAAGGATTGGGGAGCGGGGTTGTGGGGAAGGTTCCTGAGTGAGGGGCGGGACACACTGCTAGACCTCCCCTCTGATGTCCACACATCCTATCCACACATGAAGGAGGCTCTTATGACAAGGTATGGGTTGACTCCTGAATTGTACAGACAGAGATTTAGGGATTGCACCAAGAAACCTGGTACCACTTATGTAGAATATGTGACCTTTTTTTGCAGAGCGCTGGATGGTTGGGTGAAGGGTAGCAAGGTGGATGATTACCAAGGGCTGTTTGATTTAATCGCATGGGAGCACTTGTCGGATAATTGTTTTCCTGAGCTACGCCAACACCTGATCGATAGCAAGCTGTCCAACCCGAGGAAGCTTGCTGAGGAGGCGGACCGCTGGATCAGCACCAGGGTCCACAAGGGTCCCGTGGGAGGCCCCGCCAAAGGTGTTCAGGGTCCCCAGCAGAAGAGTGGGGGGGACAAGGGTAAACAGAGGGAGTTCTACCAAGGGCCCCAACGTAATTCCCAAGGGAACCAAGGGAAAGGTTCTCAGCCACCCCCACCCCCGAAGCAGACCGGGGCCCCGACAGGTAACCCTGTTCAAAGGGGGCCCCTCAGATGTTACAAGTGTAACAACCTGGGGCACATTTCCGTGGATCCCAAGTGCCCCCTGTATGGTAAACCAGCACCCTCTGGTGCTCCACCCCCCAAGCAGGTGAATAGTGTAGCCTTGGGGAGGGAGATAGACGTCCAAGGGGCGGGGGATCCCGTACAGATGACCCTAGTCTCATTAGGAGACCGTGAGATGGTCGCTGAGGCCCAGCTGCCCCCCAATACTCAAAAGTATGGGCAGTGGGTGACCATAAATGGCAAGAGGGTGGGGGCTCTTAGAGATACTGGAGCCAGTGTGACTGCTGTCAAGCAACACCTGGTGTCTCAAGAGCAGGTTGTCCCGCACGCATTCTGCCGTGTTGTCAACGCTGACAACACAGAGAGTCAGTGTCCAATGGCTCAGGTTCCCTTTGAGTGGGGGGGGGTCTCTGGTACTCTGCAAGTGGCTGTGAGAGAGGCCATGCCTGTTGATTGTCTCCTAGGTAACGATTTGGAGAGCTCCCCTTGGGAAAAGGTGGAGAAGACGACTCACCTGCGGATGGTGGGCTTGCCTGATTGGGCGTGTGTGACCACCCGGTCGATGGCAGCCGGTAGGGGTGTTGAAGGAACCCTGGAGCCTGAGGGAGAGGCCCAGGAACCGGCCTTAGAGAGAGGGCAAGGGAGGCACGGGAATCCGGCTCCTGACGTTCCCACGGCCCAGGAGGAAGCAGACCTTGAGGGGGATGCCCTGGAGCCTACCGGGGAACAGATAGCCGAACTGGGGGACCTGCCTGAGCTGACCCATTGGCAGCAAGAAGGAGGCCCCACCAGGGAGGAATTCTGCAGGGAGCAGAAAGAGTGCCCCTCTCTAGAGGGTATGCGGCAGCAGGCTGCAGCCCAGGCCAATGGTGATCAGTCCGGAACTCACTTGATCTACTGGGAGAACGACCTCCTATACTCCGAGCCTAAGGTTGCTGAACCTGGGTCAGCCCGTGCGCTGGTGGTACCCCAGAGGTTCAGAGCCTTCCTACTGGGGCTGGCTCACGACGTACCGTTAGCAGGACATTTGGGGCAGGACAAGACCTTTGAAAGGCTTGTCACCCACTTTTATTGGCCCCAAATGCGCAGGAGTTCTGACACTCACTGCAGGACATGCCAGACTTGCCAGGCAAGTGGCAAGAGTGGAAGGAAGCTGAGAGCTCCACTCCAACCTTTCCCTGTGGTCAGTACCCCATTCCAGCGGGTGGGGATTGACATTGTGGGGCCACTGGACCCCAAGACAGCCATGGGCAACAGGTTTATCCTGGTCTTGGTGGACCATGCCACCCGGTACCCTGAAGCCATCCCTCTGAGGACAGTGACGGCCCCCGTGGTGGGACGGGCACTGATGGGAATTTTCTCACGAGTAGGATTCCCTCTAGAGGTGGTGTCTGACAGGGGGACCAACTTCATATCGAAATATATGAAGTCCCTTTGGCAAGAGTGTGGTGTAACCTACAAGTTCACCACACCTTACCATCCCCAAGGAAACGGGTTGGTTGAGCGCTTCAACCGAACCCTGAAGGGCATGATTATGGGTCTCGAGGAACCCATGAGGCGTAAGTGGGACGTCCTCTTACCATGCCTTCTCTTTGCGTACCGCGAGGTGCCACAAAAGTCTCTAGGGTTCAGTCCCTTTGAGCTTTTGTATGGCCACCCAGTACGAGGACCTCTTAGTCTAGTCAAGGAAGGCTGGGAGCAATCTCCCAGGAAACCTCCCCAGAATGTATACAGCTACATGCTGGCTTTCCGGAACCAGACTAGGCGTTTCAGGCAACTTGCTGAGGCAAACCTGGAAGCCAGCCAGGAGGAAATGAAGCGGTGGTACGACCAGAATGCCACTCTGGTTGAGCTTCAACCTGGCCAAAAAGTGTGGGTCCTGGCCCCTGTGGAGCCTTGTGCACTCCAGGACAAGTGGACAGGACCCTTTGAGATTGTGGAGCGCAAGAGTTCTGTCACCTACTTGGTGGACTTGCGGTCTCCGAGGAACCCCTTAAGGGTCCTACATGTCAATCGACTGAAGCCCCACTTGGAGAGGTCCGAAGTGGGCATGCTCTTGGCCACCGATGATGGGATGGAAGAGGAGTCCGAGCCTCTTCCTGACCTCTTGGTAGCCTCAGAGCGAGACGGGTCAGTGGATGGAGTTAACCTCTCACCCACCCTGACCCCTGAGCAACAGGGTGACTGCCGCCAGCTGCTGGGGCAGTTTCCCGACCTGTTCTCCCTGGTTCCCGGTATCACAAATTGGTGCGTCCATGACGTGGATACGGGAGACAGCTTACCTGTGAAGCACAAGGCCTACCGGGTAACTGACAGGGTCAGGGCCTGCATCAAAGAGGAGGTCTCGAAGATGCTTGCCCTAGGGGTGGTTGAGTCCTCCAGCAGTCCTTGGGCCAGCCCAGTGGTCTTGGTCCCAAAGGCTGCAGCGCCGGGTGCCACGCCCGAACTCCGGTTCTGTGTGGACTACCGAGGACTCAACTCAGTCACGAGGACTGACGTGCACCCCATCCCCAGAGCTGATGAGCTCATCGATCGGTTAGGGGCTGCACGGTACCTCAGCACGTTTGACTTAACGTCTGGGTACTGGCAGATCGCCTTGACTGATGGGGCCAAAGAGAGGTCCGCATTCTCTACGCCAGATGGGCATTACCAGTTCCGGGTGATGCCCTTTGGGATGAAGAATGCCCCTGCCACCTTCCAGAGGTTGGTCAACCAGGTGTTGGCTGGGCTGACCGAGTTCAGCGCCGCCTACCTGGACGACATCGCAGTGTTCAGCGGCACATGGGAAGAACACCTGCAACATCTCTGGGAAGTGTTGATGGCGCTGCGCAAAGCAGGCCTCACGATCAAGGCAAGCAAGTGTCAGATCGGGCAGGGGTCAGTGGTGTACTTGGGACACCAAGTGGGGAGCGGCCAGGTGGCGCCCCTCCAACCCAAAGTTGAAACCATCCTGGCTTGGGAGCCCCCAAAGACCCAGACGGAGGTGAGGGCCTTTTTAGGACTCACCGGGTACTACAGGAGGTTTGTCAAGGGGTATGGCAGCATCGTTGCCCCCTTGACAGAGCTGACTTCGAAGGGGCAGCCCAGGAAAGTGATATGGACTGACACCTGTCAGAAAGCCTTCGACACCCTGAAAACTGCCATGTGCACGGCGCCCGTGCTCTTGGCTCCTGACTTCTCCAAAGAGTTCCTGGTGCAGACGGATGCATCAGAGCATGGTGTAGGGGCTGTTCTCTCACAGATCACGGAGGAGGGCTTTGACCAACCCGTAGCCTTTATTAGCAGGAGGCTACTTCCCCGGGAACAAAGGTGGAGTGCGATAGAACGAGAAGCATTTGCTGTGGTCTGGGCGCTGAAGAAGCTAAGACCCTACTTGTTTGGGTCTCACTTCCGGGTTCAGACCGACCACAGGCCCCTCAGATGGTTGATGCAAATGAGGGGTGAGAACCCAAAACTGTTGAGGTGGTCCATCTCCCTACAGGGTATGGACTTTACGGTGGAGCATCGCCCTGGCACAGATCACGCCAATGCTGACGGTCTGTCCAGGTTTTTCCGCCTTAGTGATGCAGAACTCCCTGGGGTAGGGTAGTTCTCCCCACTTTTCAGCTGGAGGGGACACGTGTTAGACCTGGCACCATTGGCGTGGGTCACCCTTCCATTTTTGTCTGTGCCTCAATGTGTTTTTGTGTTGATGTTAGCTGCTCAGGGCACTGTGCCACTGCCATCCAGTGCCACAGTGCAAGTGCTCTCTATGGTAAAATGTATTATGTGAATTGACTTCCACGTTTGGTTTATTTGGTTTACTATCAGTCCCTAGTAGAGTGCACCAGGGGTGCCAAGGGCTTGTATATCCAAATGCTGCTAGTGGGCTTGCAGCACTGGTTGTGCCACCCACCGAAGCAGCGGGGTAAAATGTGTCTAGGGTCTGCCACTGCAGACCCTGCGCGCGGTCTGGTACCGTCGCGCTGACTGAGCAAGTGTCCCCACTTACCAGTCCCTAAACCTTCCCTTAACTACATGTTAGTCACCCCTCTGGTAGGCCTGAGCGCAGGGTGCATTGTAGGTATAAGGTAGGACATGCCCTGATGGTGTGGCATGTCTTAATAGTGAATTACAGCCATTTTCGTTTTTCACTATTGAAGGCTACCTGCTCTCCATAGGCCAGAATGGGCTGCTGGGATCGCCACACGCTGTGACCCCAGTGGACTCAGAGAGCATGGTAGAAAGTCATGTTTAGTATGCCTGAACTCAGGATAATAAAATACGTCTTTTAGTAAAGGTTATTTTAATATCCTGGGTTTGCAAATGCTACTTTTAGAAAGTTAGCCTTTGCGTGCCTAACCATCTCAGTCTGCCTCTGCTGTGTGTGTGTGTTCTGCCTAGCAACGGTACAGGAGCAGGGCTGGGGGATTCCAGGAGGCAGGTTGGCTGCCAGGTGGTGGGTAGGGAGATTACCCCAGGATGGGTGGGAGGAGTGCACCCTGACTCTTGAATAGACCTGTGCTCTGCCACCACAAAGCCGGCGCCGCCCCCTGTGGAGCGGCTGATGTCTCTGCCCTGCTGCTGAAAGGAACAAGCCAAGTCACCACAACAGAGTGCTCCAAAACTGGACTGAGCCAGGCCCAGGCCCCCTGGCGCTAAAGAACAAAAGAATCCCTGTATAAAAGTAGGAGCCTGGCTCCTAAGAAATCAGATCCAGATTGAACCACGAAGGAACTCTGCCCGACTAGAAGGACCTGGAAGAAGCTGAAGGAGGAGTAACTTTCCCTGACCTGAGGGACTGGCCTGCAGTAGGTGCCTTGCTAAGGAAGGAGAGGAAAAAGACTGAAAGAGACTTTTGCACTTTGTTCTTCAACTATCTCCAAGGGCTTGGAAGAAGAGCTTGCCCCCTGAACTGAACCCCAGGACCAGTGGGTTCACCGTGTCTCCGCTCGTCTGAGAATTCGAGCCGTGTGCTTTCTCCCGCCGGAGTGCCCTGCGCCCCTTCGCATCCCTCCTAGGGCCGTGACACCCAGAAGCCTGGCCGCCTCCACTCGCCGAGAGCCCCGCTCTACCTGAGTCGCTCTGGACCCACGAGTCTGGCCGTCCCGCTTCCCTGTCACCTGCCTGCTACTGGAGCGCGCTTGGTGCCCTTTCGCCCTCCCGCCGGATTTCTAGTGGGGAAGTGAAATCCAGCCTCGGACGGCCGCCCGTACGTCGTAACGTATCCGGCCGCCCCGCTTCACCTCCCAGCCTGAGTCTGACCGTGCCGCCCTCCGCAGTGACCTCCCGCACAGTCCGTGTCGGAGGCCCTGGGCCGCACCTGTCTACCGAAAGCCGCCCGCTGAATTCTTGATCCGGAAGACCCACGAGGTGCAGAACCTGCATCTCTCCTGAAGACTCGTCCAAGCACATCGCACGTTCCCATGTACAGTGAACTCTCTATCGGACTCGGGGTCCGCAACGTTCTGATTTCCCCGTATCACTGTACCCTGGGTGCCCTGCGCATCATCGTGACTGGACCGACTCAACCGAGCCCTGTGAAGCGCTCGTGATCGAATAAGTTACCAAAGACAAGAACAGTGCCTAATTATCATCTTGTGGCTTCCATTTCGTAACCGTTATTGATGGTCTTGTACATGCCTGCGTAACAAAGAATCTTTTATATAAAGCATCCGTATTTTTGATACAACTTACGCCTGGTGTCCGTTTGTGGGGGATCATTGTGGTTTACTGTGTGTGATCATAAATGCTTAACTGACTAGCGCCCTGAAGTTTAGCCCTGACTGCTCGCGCCACACTACCTATAGGGTGAGCAGGGGTTGTTCTGAAGGGGTAATTCCCTCGCCCTGAATAGAAGAAGGGACCGCTGCTTGTCACAAGTACCTACCTGTGCCAACCAGAGGTTCCCCATTCTAACATTGGTGGCAGCGGTGGGATTTCGAATTTGCATTTATGATTTACATACAGTGAATTATTGATCACCACGTAGAGCAGACCTATAACGCAGCCACAGATTGAGTGACAGTGGTTGCTAAAGAAAAATCTCCACCTTAAGAAACCATGCCTAGCTCAGTCAACGGAGGCGGAGCGCCCTCTGTATTCTCTGGAGTAGATGACATCGATTGGGAGCCCGAGGCACTGAGGAAGTGCACAAATGATGTCCTGAAGGGATATCTCTCCAAGTACAGAATCAAGCAAAGTGGACTAAGCAACAAGGATCAGTACGTGACAGCACTGAGAGCCTGGCACGAATCAAAGTTCCCAGAGAATGCCCGGGAGGTGATACCCCCCGAAGGTGTGTTTGAGCCTAGCAGAGGCCTGTCGCCAGAGGAGTTGGCCGACAGGAGTGCCGCCCGAGCACACGAGGTGGAGATGGCAAAACTGCAAATGGAGAGAGAAAGGCAGAAACTGGCCATGGAGCATGAGGTAAAAATGAGGGAGTTGGATCTCAAGGCCAGGAGTTTAGACAACTCACCCTCTGGTGGCAGCAATTCAACAGAGTCAAGGGTGCACATTCCTAAAGATGTAGTCAAAGAATATTATAAGCAGGATGATATTGGGCAGTGGTTTAGGGCCTATGAAGTAGCCATGTCCTCCCACCGGGTCCCTGAGAAGGATTGGGGAGCGGGGTTGTGGGGAAGGTTCCTGAGTGAGGGGCGGGACACACTGCTAGACCTCCCCTCTGATGTCCACACATCCTATCCACACATGAAGGAGGCTCTTATGACAAGGTATGGGTTGACTCCTGAATTGTACAGACAGAGATTTAGGGATTGCACCAAGAAACCTGGTACCACTTATGTAGAATATGTGACCTTTTTTTGCAGAGCGCTGGATGGTTGGGTGAAGGGTAGCAAGGTGGATGATTACCAAGGGCTGTTTGATTTAATCGCATGGGAGCACTTGTCGGATAATTGTTTTCCTGAGCTACGCCAACACCTGATCGATAGCAAGCTGTCCAACCCGAGGAAGCTTGCTGAGGAGGCGGACCGCTGGATCAGCACCAGGGTCCACAAGGGTCCCGTGGGAGGCCCCGCCAAAGGTGTTCAGGGTCCCCAGCAGAAGAGTGGGGGGGACAAGGGTAAACAGAGGGAGTTCTACCAAGGGCCCCAACGTAATTCCCAAGGGAACCAAGGGAAAGGTTCTCAGCCACCCCCACCCCCGAAGCAGACCGGGGCCCCGACAGGTAACCCTGTTCAAAGGGGGCCCCTCAGATGTTACAAGTGTAACAACCTGGGGCACATTTCCGTGGATCCCAAGTGCCCCCTGTATGGTAAACCAGCACCCTCTGGTGCTCCACCCCCCAAGCAGGTGAATAGTGTAGCCTTGGGGAGGGAGATAGACGTCCAAGGGGCGGGGGATCCCGTACAGATGACCCTAGTCTCATTAGGAGACCGTGAGATGGTCGCTGAGGCCCAGCTGCCCCCCAATACTCAAAAGTATGGGCAGTGGGTGACCATAAATGGCAAGAGGGTGGGGGCTCTTAGAGATACTGGAGCCAGTGTGACTGCTGTCAAGCAACACCTGGTGTCTCAAGAGCAGGTTGTCCCGCACGCATTCTGCCGTGTTGTCAACGCTGACAACACAGAGAGTCAGTGTCCAATGGCTCAGGTTCCCTTTGAGTGGGGGGGGGTCTCTGGTACTCTGCAAGTGGCTGTGAGAGAGGCCATGCCTGTTGATTGTCTCCTAGGTAACGATTTGGAGAGCTCCCCTTGGGAAAAGGTGGAGAAGACGACTCACCTGCGGATGGTGGGCTTGCCTGATTGGGCGTGTGTGACCACCCGGTCGATGGCAGCCGGTAGGGGTGTTGAAGGAACCCTGGAGCCTGAGGGAGAGGCCCAGGAACCGGCCTTAGAGAGAGGGCAAGGGAGGCACGGGAATCCGGCTCCTGACGTTCCCACGGCCCAGGAGGAAGCAGACCTTGAGGGGGATGCCCTGGAGCCTACCGGGGAACAGATAGCCGAACTGGGGGACCTGCCTGAGCTGACCCATTGGCAGCAAGAAGGAGGCCCCACCAGGGAGGAATTCTGCAGGGAGCAGAAAGAGTGCCCCTCTCTAGAGGGTATGCGGCAGCAGGCTGCAGCCCAGGCCAATGGTGATCAGTCCGGAACTCACTTGATCTACTGGGAGAACGACCTCCTATACTCCGAGCCTAAGGTTGCTGAACCTGGGTCAGCCCGTGCGCTGGTGGTACCCCAGAGGTTCAGAGCCTTCCTACTGGGGCTGGCTCACGACGTACCGTTAGCAGGACATTTGGGGCAGGACAAGACCTTTGAAAGGCTTGTCACCCACTTTTATTGGCCCCAAATGCGCAGGAGTTCTGACACTCACTGCAGGACATGCCAGACTTGCCAGGCAAGTGGCAAGAGTGGAAGGAAGCTGAGAGCTCCACTCCAACCTTTCCCTGTGGTCAGTACCCCATTCCAGCGGGTGGGGATTGACATTGTGGGGCCACTGGACCCCAAGACAGCCATGGGCAACAGGTTTATCCTGGTCTTGGTGGACCATGCCACCCGGTACCCTGAAGCCATCCCTCTGAGGACAGTGACGGCCCCCGTGGTGGGACGGGCACTGATGGGAATTTTCTCACGAGTAGGATTCCCTCTAGAGGTGGTGTCTGACAGGGGGACCAACTTCATATCGAAATATATGAAGTCCCTTTGGCAAGAGTGTGGTGTAACCTACAAGTTCACCACACCTTACCATCCCCAAGGAAACGGGTTGGTTGAGCGCTTCAACCGAACCCTGAAGGGCATGATTATGGGTCTCGAGGAACCCATGAGGCGTAAGTGGGACGTCCTCTTACCATGCCTTCTCTTTGCGTACCGCGAGGTGCCACAAAAGTCTCTAGGGTTCAGTCCCTTTGAGCTTTTGTATGGCCACCCAGTACGAGGACCTCTTAGTCTGGTCAAGGAAGGCTGGGAGCAATCTCCCAGGAAACCTCCCCAGAATGTATACAGCTACATGCTGGCTTTCCGGAACCAGACTAGGCGTTTCAGGCAACTTGCTGAGGCAAACCTGGAAGCCAGCCAGGAGGAAATGAAGCGGTGGTACGACCAGAATGCCACTCTGGTTGAGCTTCAACCTGGCCAAAAAGTGTGGGTCCTGGCCCCTGTGGAGCCTTGTGCACTCCAGGACAAGTGGACAGGACCCTTTGAGATTGTGGAGCGCAAGAGTTCTGTCACCTACTTGGTGGACTTGCGGTCTCCGAGGAACCCCTTAAGGGTCCTACATGTCAATCGACTGAAGCCCCACTTGGAGAGGTCCGAAGTGGGCATGCTCTTGGCCACCGATGATGGGATGGAAGAGGAGTCCGAGCCTCTTCCTGACCTCTTGGTAGCCTCAGAGCGAGACGGGTCAGTGGATGGAGTTAACCTCTCACCCACCCTGACCCCTGAGCAACAGGGTGACTGCCGCCAGCTGCTGGGGCAGTTTCCCGACCTGTTCTCCCTGGTTCCCGGTATCACAAATTGGTGCGTCCATGACGTGGATACGGGAGACAGCTTACCTGTGAAGCACAAGGCCTACCGGGTAACTGACAGGGTCAGGGCCTGCATCAAAGAGGAGGTCTCGAAGATGCTTGCCCTAGGGGTGGTTGAGTCCTCCAGCAGTCCTTGGGCCAGCCCAGTGGTCTTGGTCCCAAAGGCTGCAGCGCCGGGTGCCACGCCCGAACTCCGGTTCTGTGTGGACTACCGAGGACTCAACTCAGTCACGAGGACTGACGTGCACCCCATCCCCAGAGCTGATGAGCTCATCGATCGGTTAGGGGCTGCACGGTACCTCAGCACGTTTGACTTAACGTCTGGGTACTGGCAGATCGCCTTGACTGATGGGGCCAAAGAGAGGTCCGCATTCTCTACGCCAGATGGGCATTACCAGTTCCGGGTGATGCCCTTTGGGATGAAGAATGCCCCTGCCACCTTCCGGAGGTTGGTCAACCAGGTGTTGGCTGGGCTGACCGAGTTCAGCGCCGCCTACCTGGACGACATCGCAGTGTTCAGCGGCACATGGGAAGAACACCTGCAACATCTCTGGGAAGTGTTGATGGCGCTGCGCAAAGCAGGCCTCACGATCAAGGCAAGCAAGTGTCAGATCGGGCAGGGGTCAGTGGTGTACTTGGGACACCAAGTGGGGAGCGGCCAGGTGGCGCCCCTCCAACCCAAAGTTGAAACCATCCTGGCTTGGGAGCCCCCAAAGACCCAGACGGAGGTGAGGGCCTTTTTAGGACTCACCGGGTACTACAGGAGGTTTGTCAAGGGGTATGGCAGCATCGTTGCCCCCTTGACAGAGCTGACTTCGAAGAAGCAGCCCAGGAAAGTGATATGGACTGACACCTGTCAGAAAGCCTTCGACACCCTGAAAACTGCCATGTGCACGGCGCCCGTGCTCTTGGCTCCTGACTTCTCCAAAGAGTTCCTGGTGCAGACGGATGCATCAGAGCATGGTGTAGGGGCTGTTCTCTCACAGATCACGGAGGAGGGCTTTGACCAACCCGTAGCCTTTATTAGCAGGAGGCTACTTCCCCGGGAACAAAGGTGGAGTGCGATAGAACGAGAAGCATTTGCTGTGGTCTGGGCGCTGAAGAAGCTAAGACCCTACTTGTTTGGGTCTCACTTCCGGGTTCAGACCGACCACAGGCCCCTCAGATGGTTGATGCAAATGAGGGGTGAGAACCCAAAACTGTTGAGGTGGTCCATCTCCCTACAGGGTATGGACTTTACGGTGGAGCATCGCCCTGGCACAGATCACGCCAATGCTGACGGTCTGTCCAGGTTTTTCCGCCTTAGTGATGCAGAACTCCCTGGGGTAGGGTAGTTCTCCCCACTTTTCAGCTGGAGGGGACACGTGTTAGACCTGGCACCATTGGCGTGGGTCACCCTTCCATTTTTGTCTGTGCCTCAATGTGTTTTTGTGTTGATGTTAGCTGCTCAGGGCACTGTGCCACTGCCATCCAGTGCCACAGTGCAAGTGCTCTCTATGGTAAAATGTATTATGTGAATTGACTTCCACGTTTGGTTTATTTGGTTTACTATCAGTCCCTAGTAGAGTGCACCAGGGGTGCCAAGGGCTTGTATATCCAAATGCTGCTAGTGGGCTTGCAGCACTGGTTGTGCCACCCACCGAAGCAGCGGGGTAAAATGTGTCTAGGGTCTGCCACTGCAGACCCTGCGCGCGGTCTGGTACCGTCGCGCTGACTGAGCAAGTGTCCCCACTTACCAGTCCCTAAACCTTCCCTTAACTACATGTTAGTCACCCCTCTGGTAGGCCTGAGCGCAGGGTGCATTGTAGGTATAAGGTAGGACATGCCCTGATGGTGTGGCATGTCTTAATAGTGAATTACAGCCATTTTCGTTTTTCACTATTGAAGGCTACCTGCTCTCCATAGGCCAGAATGGGCTGCTGGGATCGCCACACGCTGTGACCCCAGTGGACTCAGAGAGCATGGTAGAAAGTCATGTTTAGTATGCCTGAACTCAGGATAATAAAATACGTCTTTTAGTAAAGGTTATTTTAATATCCTGGGTTTGCAAATGCTACTTTTAGAAAGTTAGCCTTTGCGTGCCTAACCATCTCAGTCTGCCTCTGCTGTGTGTGTGTGTTCTGCCTAGCAACGGTACAGGAGCAGGGCTGGGGGATTCCAGGAGGCAGGTTGGCTGCCAGGTGGTGGGTAGGGAGATTACCCCAGGATGGGTGGGAGGAGTGCACCCTGACTCTTGAATAGACCTGTGCTCTGCCACCACAAAGCCGGCGCCGCCCCCTGTGGAGCGGCTGATGTCTCTGCCCTGCTGCTGAAAGGAACAAGCCAAGTCACCACAACAGAGTGCTCCAAAACTGGACTGAGCCAGGCCCAGGCCCCCTGGCGCTAAAGAACAAAAGAATCCCTGTATAAAAGTAGGAGCCTGGCTCCTAAGAAATCAGATCCAGATTGAACCACGAAGGAACTCTGCCCGACTAGAAGGACCTGGAAGAAGCTGAAGGAGGAGTAACTTTCCCTGACCTGAGGGACTGGCCTGCAGTAGGTGCCTTGCTAAGGAAGGAGAGGAAAAAGACTGAAAGAGACTTTTGCACTTTGTTCTTCAACTATCTCCAAGGGCTTGGAAGAAGAGCTTGCCCCCTGAACTGAACCCCAGGACCAGTGGGTTCACCGTGTCTCCGCTCGTCTGAGAATTCGAGCCGTGTGCTTTCTCCCGCCGGAGTGCCCTGCGCCCCTTCGCATCCCTCCTAGGGCCGTGACACCCAGAAGCCTGGCCGCCTCCACTCGCCGAGAGCCCCGCTCTACCTGAGTCGCTCTGGACCCACGAGTCTGGCCGTCCCGCTTCCCTGTCACCTGCCTGCTACTGGAGCGCGCTTGGTGCCCTTTCGCCCTCCCGCCGGATTTCTAGTGGGGAAGTGAAATCCAGCCTCGGACGGCCGCCCGTACGTCGTAACGTATCCGGCCGCCCCGCTTCACCTCCCAGCCTGAGTCTGACCGTGCCGCCCTCCGCAGTGACCTCCCGCACAGTCCGTGTCGGAGGCCCTGGGCCGCACCTGTCTACCGAAAGCCGCCCGCTGAATTCTTGATCCGGAAGACCCACGAGGTGCAGAACCTGCATCTCTCCTGAAGACTCGTCCAAGCACATCGCACGTTCCCAGGTACAGTGAACTCTCTATCGGACTCGGGGTCCGCAACGTTCTGATTTCCCCGTATCACTGTACCCTGGGTGCCCTGCGCATCATCGTGACTGGACCGACTCAACCGAGCCCTGTGAAGCGCTCGTGATCGAATAAGTTACCAAAGACAAGAACAGTGCCTAATTATCATCTTGTGGCTTCCATTTCGTAACCGTTATTGATGGTCTTGTACATGCCTGCGTAACAAAGAATCTTTTATATAAAGCATCCGTATTTTTGATACAACTTACGCCTGGTGTCCGTTTGTGGGGGATCATTGTGGTTTACTGTGTGTGATCATAAATGCTTAACTGACTAGCGCCCTGAAGTTTAGCCCTGACTGCTCGCGCCACACTACCTATAGGGTGAGCAGGGGTTGTTCTGAAGGGGTAATTCCCTCGCCCTGAATAGAAGAAGGGACCGCTGCTTGTCACAAGTACCTACCTGTGCCAACCAGAGGTTCCCCATTCTAACAGCTGCGCTTTAGAAATGTTTTTAAATTAAATTAAATTAAATTAGTGTTTTAGGGTTTAGAGCAGTGCAGTGGTGTTTGGGTAGCGTAGGGGGTCATGCTGGGGTAGTGTTTTAGGAATTAGGGTAGTGCAGTGCTCTTTGGGTAGTGTAGGGGTCGTGCTGGGGATCTCGTTATAGGGTTTATGGTAGTGCAGTGGTGTTTGGGCAGTGTAGGGTTTTGTGCTGGGGGTGTTGTTTTAGGGCAGAGCAGTGGTGTTCGGGCAGTGTGGGGGGTCGTGCAGGGGGGTGGTGTTTTAGGGTTTGGGGCAGTGCAGTGCTGTTTGGGAAGTGTAGGGGGTCGTGCAGGGGGTGGTTATTTAGGTTTTAGGGCACTGCAGTGGTGTTTGGGTAGTGTAGGGGGACTTTCTGGGAGTACTCTTTTAGGGTTTAGGGTAGTGCAGTCGTGTTTGTGTAGTGTAGAGGGTCATGCTATGCGTAGAGTTTTAGGGTTTAGTGTAGTGCAGCGGTGTTTGTGTAGTGTAGAGGGTCGTGTTTTAGGGTTTAGGGTAGTGCAGTGGTCTTTGGGTAGTATAGGGGGTCGTGCTGGGGGTAGTATTTTAGGGTTTATGGTAGTGCAGTGGTGTTTGGGTATTGTTGGGGGTCATGCGGAGGGTAGTGTTTTAGGATTTATGGTAGTGCAGTGGTGTTTGTATAGCGTAGGGGTCGTGTGGGAGGTAGTGTTTTAGGGTTTAGTATAGTGCAGTGGTTTTTGGGTAGTGTAGGAAGATGTGCTTGAGGTAGGGTTTTAGGGTATAGGGTAGTACAGTGGTGTTTGGGTAGTGAAGGGGGTCATGCTGGGGTAGTGTTTTAGGGTTTAGGGTAGTGCAGTGGTGTTTGGGTAGTGTAGGGGGTCCTGCTGGGGGTAGTGGTTAAGGGATTATAGAAGTTCAGTGGTGTTTGTGTAGTGTCGGGGGTCATGCTAGGGTAGTGTTTTAGGATTTCTGGTAGTGCAGTGGTGTTTGGGTAGTGTGGCGGTACTGCTGGGGGTAGTGTTTTAGGGTTTAGGGTAGTGCAGTGGTGATTGAGTATTGTGGGGGTACTGCTGGGGGTATTGTTTTAGGGTTTAGGGTAGTGCAGTGGTGTTTGTGTAGTGTAGGGGGTCGTGCTGCGGATAGTGTTTAGGGTAGTGCCGTGGTGTTTGGGTAGTGTAGGGGGTCCTGCAGGGGGTAGTGGTTAAGGGATTATAGTAGTGCAGTGGTGTTTGGGTAGGGTCGGGGGTCATGCTGGGGTAGTGTTTTAGGGTTTAGGGTAGTGCAGTGGTGTTTGGGTAGTATAGGGGATCCTGCTGGGGGTAGTTGTTAAGGGGTTATAGTAGTTCAGTGGTGTTTGGGTATTGTCGGGGGTCATGCTAGGGTAGTGTTTTAGGATTTCAGGTAGTGCAGTGGTGTTTGGGTAGTGTGGCAGTACTGCTTGGGGTAGTGTTTTAGGGTTTAGGGTAGTGCAGTGGTGTTTGAGTATTGTGGAGGTACTGCTGGGGTTATTGTTTTAGTGTTTAGAGTAATGCAGTGGTGTTTGGGTAGTGTAGGGTGTGTTTCTGGGGGTAGTGTTTTAGGGTTTAGGGTAGTGCAGTATTGTTTGTGTAGTGTAGAGGGTCGTGCTATGGATAGTGTTTTAAGGTTTAGGGCAGTGCAGTGGTGTTTGTGTACTGTAGGGGCTCGTGCTGGGGTAGTGTTTTAGGGAGTAGGGTAGTGCAGTGGTATTTGGGTAGTGTAGGGGGTTGTGCTGGGGGTAGGGTTTTAGGGTTTAGGGTAGTGCAGTGGTGTTTGAGGAGTGTAGGGGGTTTTGCTTGGGGTAGTGGTTTAGGGATTAGGGTAGTGCAGTGGTGTTTGGGTAGTGTGGGGGTACTGCTAGGGGTGGTGTTTTAGGGTTTAGGGTAGTGCAGTGGTGTTTGGGTAGTGTAGGGGGGACTGCAGGGGGTAGTGTTTTAGGGTTTTGTATAGTGTAGTGGTGTATGTGTAGTGTAGAGGGTTGTGTTTTAGGGTTTAGGGTAGTGCAGTGGTCTTTGGGTAGTGTAGAGGGTTGTATGGGGGTAGTGTTTTATGGTTTAGGTTGTGCAGTGGTCTTTGGGTAGAGAAGGGGGTCGTGCTGGGGGTAGTGTTTTAGGGTATATGGTAGTGCAGTGGTGTTTGGGTAGTGTTGGGGTCATGCAGGGGTACTGTTTTTGGGTTTAGGGTAGTGCAGTGGTATTTGGGTAGAGTGGGGATTGGTGCTGGGGGTAGTGTTTTAGGATTTAGGGTAGTGCAGTGCGGTTTGGGTAGTGTAGGGGGTCGTGCTCTTGGTAGTGTTTTAGGGTTTAGGGTAGTGCAGTGGTGTTTGGGTAGCGTAGGGGGTCATGCTGGAAGTATTGTTTTAGGGTTTAGGGTAGTGCAGTGGTGTTTGGGTAGTGTGGGGTACTACTGGGGTAGTGTTGTAGGGATTAGGATAGTGCAGTGGTGTTTGGGTAGTGTGGGGGTACTGCTTAGGGTAGTGTTGTAGTGTTTAGGGTAGTGCAGTGGTGTTTGGGTAGTGTAGGGAGACTTTCTGGGAGTAGTGTTTTAGGGTTTAGGGTAGTGCAGTGTTGTTTGTGTAGTGTAGGGGGTCGTGCTACGGGTAGTGTTTTAGGGTTTAGAGTAGTGCAGTGGTGTTTGGGGAGTGTAGAGGGTCGTGCTGTGGGTAGTGTTTTAGGGTTTAGGATAGTGCAGTGGTGTTTGACTAGTGTAGGGGGGCTGCTGGGGGTAGTGTTTTAGGGTTTAGTGTAGTGTAACCGTGTTTGTGTAGTTTAGGGGGTCATGTTTTATTGTTTAGGGTAGTGCAGTGGTCTTTGGGTAGTGTAGGGGGTCGTATGGGGGTTGTGTTTTATGGTTTAGGGTAGTGCAGTGGTCTTTGGGTAGTGTA
The DNA here is from genome assembly GCF_964204655.1 of Triturus cristatus. Lineage (NCBI taxonomy): Eukaryota > Metazoa > Chordata > Amphibia > Caudata > Salamandridae > Triturus > Triturus cristatus. Next base: position 23,173,836 of record NC_140593.1, on the reverse strand, counting down.
GGGGGTCGTGCTGGGGGTAGTGATTTAGGGTTTATGGCAGTACAGTGGTGTTTGGGTAGTGTTGGGGGTCATGCGGACGGTAGTGTTTTAGGGTTTAGGGTAGTGCAGTGGTGTTTGTGTAGTGTAGGGGGTCATGTGGGAGGTAGTGTTTTAGGGTTTAGTGTAGTGCAGTAGTCTTTGGGTAGTGTAGGGGGTCTTTCTGGGGGTAGTGTTTTAGGGTTTAAGGTAGTGCAGTGGTCTTTGGGTAGTGTAGGGGGTCATATGGGGGAAGTGTTTTATGGTTCAGGTTAGTGCAGTGATCTTTGGGTAGTGTAGGGGTACTGCTGGGGGTAGTGTTTTAGGGTTTAGTGTAGTGCAGTGGTGTTTGTGTAGTGTAGGGGGTCATGTTTTCAGGTTTTGGGTAGTTCAGTGGTCTTTGGGTAGTGTAGGGGGTCGTATGGGGGTAGTGTTTTATGGTTTAGGGTAGTGCAGCGGTCTTTGGATAGAGAAGGGGGTCGTGCTGGGGGTAGTGTTTTAGGGTATATGGTAGTGCAGTGGTGTTTGGGTAGTGTTGGGGTCATGCAGGGGTACTGTTTTTGGGTTTAGGGTAGTGCAGTGGTATTTGGGTAGTGTGAGGAGTGGTGCTGGGGGTAGTGTTTTAGGATTTAGGGTAGTGAAGTGGGTTTGGGTAGTATAGGGGGTCATGCTCTTGGTAGTGTTTTAGGGTTTAGGGTAGTGCAGTGGTGTTTGGGTAGTATAGGGGATCCTGCTGGGGGTAGTTGTTAAGGGGTTATAGTAGTTCAGTGGTGTTTGGGTATTGTCGGGGGTCATGCTAGGGTAGTGTTTTAGGATTTCAGGTAGTGCAGTGGTGTTTGGGTAGTGTGGCAGTACTGCTTGGGGTAGTGTTTTAGGGTTTAGGGTAGTGCAGTGGTGTTTGAGTATTGTGGAGGTACTGCTGGGGTTATTGTTTTAGTGTTTAGAGTAATGCAGTGGTGTTTGGGTAGTGTAGGGTGTGTTTCTGGGGGTAGTGTTTTAGGGTTTAGGGTAGTGCAGTATTGTTTGTGTAGTGTAGAGGGTCGTGCTATGGATAGTGTTTTAAGGTTTAGGGCAGTGCAGTGGTGTTTGTGTACTGTAGGGGCTCGTGCTGGGGTAGTGTTTTAGGGAGTAGGGTAGTGCAGTGGTATTTGGGTAGTGTAGGGGGTTGTGCTGGGGGTAGGGTTTTAGGGTTTAGGGTAGTGCAGTGGTGTTTGAGGAGTGTAGGGGGTTTTGCTTGGGGTAGTGGTTTAGGGATTAGGGTAGTGCAGTGGTGTTTGGGTAGTGTGGGGGTACTGCTAGGGGTGGTGTTTTAGGGTTTAGGGTAGTGCAGTGGTCTTTGGGTAGTGTAGGGGGGACTGCAGGGGGTAGTGTTTTAGGGTTTTGTATAGTGTAGTGGTGTATGTGTAGTGTAGAGGGTTGTGTTTTAGGGTTTAGGGTAGTGCAGTGGTCTTTGGGTAGTGTAGAGGGTTGTATGGGGGTAGTGTTTTATGGTTTAGGTTGTGCAGTGGTCTTTGGGTAGAGAAGGGGGTCGTGCTGGGGGTAGTGTTTTAGGGTATATGGTAGTGCAGTGGTGTTTGGGTAGTGTTGGGGTCATGCAGGGGTACTGTTTTTGGGTTTAGGGTAGTGCAGTGGTATTTGGGTAGTGTGGGGATTGGTGCTGGGGGTAGTGTTTTAGGATTTAGGGTAGTGCAGTGCGGTTTGGGTAGTGTAGGGGGTCGTGCTCTTGGTAGTGTTTTAGGGTTTAGGGTAGTGCAGTGGTGTTTGGGTAGCGTAGGGGGTCATGCTGGAAGTATTGTTTTAGGGTTTAGGGTAGTGCAGTGGTGTTTGGGTAGTGTGGGGTACTACTGGGGTAGTGTTGTAGGGATTAGGATAGTGCAGTGGTGTTTGGGTAGTGTGGGGGTACTGCTTAGGGTAGTGTTGTAGTGTTTAGGGTAGTGCAGTGGTGTTTGGGTAGTGTAGGGAGACTTTCTGGGGGTAGTGTTTTAGGGTTTAGGGTAGTGCAGTGGTGTTTGGGTAGTGTAGGGGGTCCTGCTGGGGGTAGTGGTTAAGGGATTATAGAAGTTCAGTGGTGTTTGTGTAGTGTCGGGGGTCATGCTAGGGTAGTGTTTTAGGATTTCTGGTAGTGCAGTGGTGTTTGGGTAGTGTGGCGGTACTGCTGGGGGTAGTGTTTTAGGGTTTAGGGTAGTGCAGTGGTGTTTGAGTATTGTGGGGGTACTGCTGGGGGTATTGTTTTAGGGTTTAGGGTAGTGCAGTGGTGTTTGTGTAGTGTAGGGGGTCGTGCTGCGGATAGTGTTTAGGGTAGTGCCGTGGTGTTTGGGTAGTGTAGGGGGTCCTGCAGGGGGTAGTGGTTAAGGGATTATAGTAGTGCAGTGGTGTTTGGGTAGGGTCGGGGGTCATGCTGGGGTAGTGTTTTAGGGTTTAGGGTAGTGCAGTGGTGTTTGGGTAGTATAGGGGATCCTGCTGGGGGTAGTTGTTAAGGGGTTATAGTAGTTCAGTGGTGTTTGGGTATTGTCGGGGGTCATGCTAGGGTAGTGTTTTAGGATTTCAGGTAGTGCAGTGGTGTTTGGGTAGTGTGGCAGTACTGCTTGGGGTAGTGTTTTAGGGTTTAGGGTAGTGCAGTGGTGTTTGAGTATTGTGGAGGTACTGCTGGGGTTATTGTTTTAGTGTTTAGAGTAATGCAGTGGTGTTTGGGTAGTGTAGGGTGTGTTTCTGGGGGTAGTGTTTTAGGGTTTAGGGTAGTGCAGTATTGTTTGTGTAGTGTAGAGGGTCGTGCTATGGATAGTGTTTTAAGGTTTAGGGCAGTGCAGTGGTGTTTGTGTACTGTAGGGGCTCGTGCTGGGGTAGTGTTTTAGGGAGTAGGGTAGTGCAGTGGTATTTGGGTAGTGTAGGGGGTTGTGCTGGGGGTAGGGTTTTAGGGTTTAGGGTAGTGCAGTGGTGTTTGAGGAGTGTAGGGGGTTTTGCTTGGGGTAGTGGTTTAGGGATTAGGGTAGTGCAGTGGTGTTTGGGTAGTGTGGGGGTACTGCTAGGGGTGGTGTTTTAGGGTTTAGGGTAGTGCAGTGGTGTTTGGGTAGTGTAGGGGGGACTGCAGGGCATAGTGTTTTAGGGTTTTGTATAGTGTAGTGGTGTATGTGTAGTGTAGAGGGTTGTGTTTTAGGGTTTAGGGTAGTGCAGTGGTCTTTGGGTAGTGTAGAGGGTTGTATGGGGGTAGTGTTTTATGGTTTAGGTTGTGCAGTGGTCTTTGGGTAGAGAAGGGGGTCGTGCTGGGGGTAGTGTTTTAGGGTATATGGTAGTGCAGTGGTGTTTGGGTAGTGTTGGGGTCATGCAGGGGTACTGTTTTTGGGTTTAGGGTAGTGCAGTGGTATTTGGGTAGTGTGGGGATTGGTGCTGGGGGTAGTGTTTTAGGATTTAGGGTAGTGCAGTGCGGTTTGGGTAGTGTAGGGGGTCGTGCTCTTGTTAGTGTTTTAGGGTTTAGGGTAGTGCAGTGGTGTTTGGGTAGCGTAGGGGGTCATGCTGGAAGTATTGTTTTAGGGTTTAGGGTAGTGCAGTGGTGTTTGGGTAGTGTGGGGTACTACTGGGGTAGTGTTGTAGGGATTAGGATAGTGCAGTGGTGTTTGGGTAGTGTGGGGGTACTGCTTAGGGTAGTGTTGTAGTGTTTAGGGTAGTGCAGTGGTGTTTGGGTAGTGTAGGGAGACTTTCTGGGGGTAGTGTTTTAGGGTTTAGGGTAGTGCAGTGTTGTTTGTGTAGTGTAGGGGGTCGTGCTACGGGTAGTGTTTTAGGGTTTAGAGTAGTGCAGTGGTGTTTGGGGAGTGTAGAGGGTCGTGCTGTGGGTAGTGTTTTAGGGTTTAGGATAGTGCAGTGGTGTTTGACTAGTGTACGGGGGCTGCTGGGGGTAGTGTTTTAGGGTTTAGTGTAGTGTAACCGTGTTTGTGTAGTTTAGGGGGTCATGTTTTATTGTTTAGGGTAGTGCAGTGGTCTTTGGGTAGTGTAGGGGGTCGTATGGGGGTTGTGTTTTATGGTTTAGGGTAGTGCAGTGGTCTTTGGGTAGTGTAGGGGGTCGTCCTGGGGGTAGTGATTTAGGGTTTATGGCAGTACAGTGGTGTTTGGGTAGTGTTGGGGGTCATGCGGACGGTAGTGTTTTAGGGTTTAGGGTAGTGCAGTTGTGTTTGTGTAGTGTAGGGGGTCATGTGGGAGGTAGTGTTTTAGGGTTTAGTGTAGTGCAGTAGTCTTTGGGTAGTGTAGGGGGTCTTTCTGGGGGTAGTGTTTTAGGGTTTAAGGTAGTGCAGTGGTCTTTGGGTAGTGTAGGGGGTCATATGGGGGAAGTGTTTTATGGTTCAGGTTAGTGCAGTGATCTTTGGGTAGTGTAGGGGTACTGCTGGGGGTAGTGTTTTAGGGTTTAGTGTAGTGCAGTGGTGTTTGTGTAGTGTAGGGGGTCATGTTTTCAGGTTTTGGGTAGTTCAGTGGTCTTTGGGTAGTGTAGGGGGTCGTATGGGGGTAGTGTTTTATGGTTTAGGGTAGTGCAGTGGTCTTTGGGTAGAGAAGGGGGTCGTGCTGGGGGTAGTGTTTTAGGGTATATGGTAGTGCAGTGGTGTTTGGGTAGTGTTGGGGTCATGCAGGGGTACTGTTTTTGGGTTTAGGGTAGTGCAGTGGTATTTGGGTAGTGTGAGGAGTGGTGCTGGGGGTAGTGTTTTAGGATTTAGGGTAGTGAAGTGGGTTTGGGTAGTATAGGGGGTCATGCTCTTGGTAGTGTTTTAGGGTTTAGGGTAGTGCAGTAATGTTTGGGTAGCGTAGGGGGTCAAGCTGGAAGTATTGTTTTAGGGTTTATGGTAGTGCAGTGGTGTTTGGGTAGTGTGGGGGTTCTACTGGGGTAGTGTTGTAGGGATTAGCATAGTGCAGTGGTGTTTGGGTAGTGTGGGGGTATTGCTTAGGGTAGTGTTTTAGTGTTTAGGGTAGTGCAGTGGTGTTTGGGTAGTGTAGGGAGACTTTCTGGGGGTAGTGTTTTAGGGTTTAGGGTAGTGCAGTGTTGTTTGTGTAGTGTAGGGGGTGGTGCTACGTGCAGTGTTTTAGGGTTTAGAGTAGTGCAGTGGTGTTTGGGGAGTGTAGAGGGCCGTGCTGTGGGTAGTGTTTTAGGGTTTAGGATAGTGCAGTGGTGTTTGACTAGAGTAGGGGAACTGCTGGGGGTAGTCTTTTAGGGTTTAGTGTAGTGTAACCGTGTTTGTGTAGTTTAGGGGGTCATGTTTTATTGTTTAGGGTAGTGCAGTGGTCTTTGGGTTGTGTAGGGGGTCGTATGGGGGTTGTGTTTTTTGGTTTAGGGTAGTTCAGTGGTCTTTGGGTAGTGTAGGGGGTCGTGCTGGGGGTAGTGTTTTAGGGTTTATGGCAGTGCAGTGGTGTTTGGGTAGTGTTGGGGGTCATGCAGACGGTAGTGTTTTAGGGTTTAGGGTAGTGCAGTGGTGTTTGTGTAGTGTAGGGGGTCATGTGGGAGGTAGTGTTTTAGGGTTTAGTTCAGTGCAGTAGTCTTTGGGTAGTGTAGTGCTGGGGTAGTGTTTTAGGGTTTAGCGTAGTGAAGTGATGTTTGAATAGTGTGGGGGTAGTGCTGGGGGTAGTGTTTTAGTGTTTAGAGTAGTGCAGTGGTGTTTGGGTAGTGTAGGGGGTCTTTCTGGGGTTGGTGTTTTAGGGTTTAGGGTAGTGCAGATGTCTTTGGGTAGTGTAGGGGGTCATATGGGGGTAGTGTTTTATGGTTCAGGTTAGTGCAGTGATCTTTGGGTAGAGAAGGGGGTCGTGCTGGGAGTAGTGTTTTAGGGTTTATGGTAGTGCATTGGTGTTTGGGTAGTGTTGGGGTCGTGCAGTGAAGTGTTTTAGGGTTTAGGGTAGTGTAATGGTGTTTGGGTAGTGTAGCGGGGACTGCAGGGGGTAGTGGGTAGGGGGTAGTGTTTTTGGGTTTATGGTAGTGCATTGGTGTTTGGGTAGTGTTGGGGGTCTTTCTGGGGTTAGTGTTTTAGGGTTTAGGGTAGTGCAGTGGTGTTTGTGTAGTGTAGCGGGTCGTGCTACGGGTAGTGCTTTAAGGTTTAGAGTAGTGCAGTGGTGTTTTGGGAGTGTAGGGGGTCGTGCTGGGGTAGTGTTTTAGCGTTTAGGATAGTGCAGTGTTGTTTGGGTAGTGTAGGGGGTACTGCTGGGGTAGTGTTTTAGGGTTTAGTGTAGTGCAACGGTGTTTGTGTAGTGTAGGGGGTCATGTTTTAGGGTTTAGTGTAGTGCAGTGTTCTTTGGGTAGTGTAGGGGGTCGTATGGGGGTAGTGTTTTATTGTTTAGAGTAGTGCAGTGGTCTTTGGGTAGAGTAGGGGGTCATGCTGGGGGTAGTTTTTTAGGGTATATGGTAGTGCAGTGGTCTTTGGGTAGTGTTGGGGTCATGCAGGGGTACTGTTTTTGGGTTTAGGGTAGTGCAGTGGTATTTCAGTAGTGTGGGGAGTGGTGCTGGGGGTAGTGTTTTAGGATTTAGGGTAGTGCAGTGGTGTTTGGTTAGTGTAGGGGGTCGTGCTCTGGGTAGTGTTTTAGGGTTTAGAGCAGTGCAGTGGTGTTTGGGTAGCGTAGGGGGTCATGCTGGGGTAGTGCTTTAGGGTTTAGGGTAGTGCAGTGGTGATTTGGTAGTGTAGGGGGTCATGCTGGGGGTAGTGTTTTAGGAATTAGGGTAGTGCAGTGCTCTTTGGGTAGTGTAGGGGTCGTGCTGGGGATCTCGTTATAGGGTTTATGGTAGTGCAGTGGTGTTCGGGCAGTGTAGGGTTTTGTGCTGGGGGTGTTGTTTTAATGTCTAGGGCAGAGCAGTGGTGTTCGGGCAGTGTGGGGGGTCGTGCAGGGGGGTGGTGTTTTAGGGTTTGGGGCAGTGCAGTGCTGTTTGGGAAGTGTAGGGGGTCGTGCAGGGGGTGGTGATTTAGGTTTTAGGGCACAGCAGTGGTGTTTGGGTAGTGTAGGGGGACTTTCTGGGAGTACTCTTTTAGGGTTTAGGGTAGTGCAGTCGTGTTTGTGTAGTGTAGAGGGTCATGCTATGGGTAGAGTTTTAGGCTTTAGTGTAGTGCAGCGGTGTTTGTGTAGTGTAGAGGGTCGTGTTTTAGGGTTTAGGGTAGTGCAGTGGTCTTTGGGTAGTGTAGGGGGTCGTGCTGGGGGTAGTATTTTAGGGTTTATGGTAGTGCAGTGGTGTTTGGGTAGTGTTGGGGGTCATGCGGAGGGTAGTGTTTTAGGGTTTATGGTAGTGCAGTGGTGTTTGTATAGCGTAGGGGTCGTGTGGGAGGTAGTGTTTTAGGGTTAAGTATAGTGCAGTGGTTTTTGGGTAGTGTAGGAAGATGTGCTTGAGGTAGGGTTTTAGGGTATAGGGTAGTACAGTGGTGTTTGGGTAGTGAAGGGGGTCATGCTGGGGTAGTGTTTTAGGGTTTAGGGTAGTGCAGTGGTGTTTGGGTAGTGTATGGGGTCCTGCTGGGGGTAGTGGTTAAGGGATTATAGAAGTTCAGTGGTGTTTGTGTAGTGTCGGGGGTCATGCTAGGGTAGTGTTTTAGGATTTCTGGTAGTGCAGTGGTGTTTGGGTAGTGTGGCGGTACTGCTGGGGGTAGTGTTTTAGGGTTTAGGGTAGTGCAGTGGTGTTTGAGTATTGTGGGGGTACTGCTGGGGGTATTGTTTTAGGGTTTAGGGTAGTGCAGTGGTGTTTGTGTAGTGTAGGGGGTCGTGCTGCGGATAGTGTTTAGGGTTTAGGGTAGTGCCGTGGTGTTTGGGTAGTGTAGGGGGTCCTGCAGGGGGTAGTGGTTAAGGGATTATAGTAGTGCAGTGGTGTTTGGGTAGGGTCGGGGGTCATGCTGGGGTAGTGTTTTAGGGTTTAGGGTAGTGCAGTGGTGTTTGGGTAGTATAGGGGATCCTGCTGGGGGTAGTTGTTAAGGGATTATAGTAGTTCAGTGGTGTTTGGGTAGTGTCGGGGGTCATGCTAGGCTAGTGTTTTAGGATTTCAGGTAGTGCAGTGGTGTTTGGGTAGTGTGGCAGTACTGCTTGGGGTAGTGTTTTAGGGTTTAGGGTAGTTCAGTGGAGTTTGAGTATTGTGGAGCTACTGCTGGGGTTATTGTTTTAGTGTTTAGAGTAATGCAGTGGTGTTTGGGTAGTGTAGGGTGTGTTTCTGGGGGTAGTGCTTTAGGGTTTAGGGTAGTGCAGTATTGTTTGTGTAGTGTAGGGGGTCGTGCTATGGATAGTGTTTTAAGGTTTAGGGCAGTGCAGTGGTGTTTGTGTACTGTAGGGGCTCGTGCTGGGGTAGTGTTTTAGGGAGTAGGGTAGTGCAGTGGTATTTGGGTAGTGTAGGGGGTTGTGCTGGGGGTAGGGTTTTAGGGTTTAGGGTAGTGCAGTGGTGTTTAAGGAGTGTAGGGGGTTATGCTTGGGGTAGTGGTTTAGGGATTAGGGTAGTGCAGTGGTGTTTGGGTAGTGTGGGGGTACTGCTAGGGGTGATGTTTTAGGGTTTAGGGTAGTGCAGTGGTGTTTGGGTAGTGTAGGGGGGACTGCAGGGGATAGTGTTTTAGGGTTTTGTATAGTGTAGTGGTGTATGTGTAGTGTAGAGGGTCATGTTTTAGGGTTTAGGGTAGTGCAGTGGTCTTTGGGTAGTGTAGGGGGTCATATGGGGGTAGTGTTTTATGGTTCAGGTTAGTGCAGTGATCTTTGGGTAGAGTAGGGGGTCATGCTGGGAGTAGTGTTTTAGGGTTTATGGTAGTGCATTGGTGTTTGGGTAGTGTTGGGGTCGTGCAGGGAAGTGTTTTAGGGTTTAGGGTAGTGCAATGGTGTTTGGGTAGTGTAGGGGGACTGCAGGGGATAGTGTTTTAGGGTTTATGGTAGTGCATTGATGTTTGGGTAGTGTTGGGGTCGTGCGGGGTAGTGTTTTAGGGTTTAGGGTAGTGCAGTGGTGTTTGGGTAGTGTGGGGGTGTCAGGGCTCACGGGAGCTTTCCTCCTCGCAGCCCTGTTGTGGCTAGTACTTCCACGTCCTTCTCCTAGAGGTCTTGCCGAAAGATTGGTCATGCCCGGAGTTGGAGAGCATGCTGGCAACGTTGGACATCTAAGATGGCAACCAGCACACTCGTTGTTTAGCAGTCTAGTTCTTTACTCGTGTTTTGAGTAGCTCCGGTGAAGCGCGCGCTAACGTTCCAAGGCGCACTTCACCGAGAGCTTCACCCAAGTCAGACCTACCTTTGTTGTCAAACTAAGCTACACTCTATAAAGAAAGTTAACAACTCGGTAATATTAAACAAGGCATTGTGTGAAACTAAGTAGCGCTTCAGTTGAGTCTGCGTTACTCAAGTCAGGAAGCAGTAAATAGCTGGCGCAGTTTAAAATCAAACAGCTAAGAATTATGACGCAAGCTATATAATGTTATTTCCCCTGTAACTCGATAGCTACAGAATCCTCCTGACTTGTTGAAAAGAAATAAAAGAAACTTCTCAGTGACATAAATATTTGAGATTGAATCCCCTAGTATTGGATCCAGGCATAAAGAACCAGAGGGTCCTAAATCCACATTACTTATCTACTTATATTAGAGAAGAAGATTTTTGGGAGAAAGTTAGAACATAGCAAGTAAGTTAAAAGAAAGGGAACAAATAACTCTTAAATTAATTTTTATGCAGAACGTGCACTTATCTTTGTTCTCTCTCCTGGAGAAACAGAAGACAAAAGCATTCTCTCAATCAACATTCATAATAGAAGAGAGGCAAGACCATAGATGACACCCGGTAAGATAAACTCCCTTAATAATGTTGTGCATTAAGACTTGAGAAAAGAAAAAGATCTAAGGATGTAAGCAATTGTATTTAATAATATTTTAACTTGCAGCCTACAAGAAGAAAGAAGATTGAGGCAGTGACAGAGGTGTCAAGAAGAAAGCAGAGCAGTCTCTTCTTTATCCAATTCCCCTTTCCCCCTTAGTACTTACCTGCAAAGGATTGTGGCAAAACCTGGCGGGGACGTATTGAGGGGAGAGTTGGGAAAAGGCTTCATTCTGCTCCTGTGTGGTTACAAGAGAATTGAATCCTGTCAGGGGGTCATGTGCGGGGTAGTGTTTTAGGGTTTAGTGTATTGCAGTGGTCTTCGGGTAGTGTAGTGAGTCGTGCTGTGGGTAGTGTTTTAGGGTTTACGGTAGTGCAGTGGTGTTTGTGTAGTGTAGTGGGTTGTGCTGTGGGTAGTGTATTAGGGTTTAGGGTAGTGCAGTGGTGTTTGGATAGTGTAGGGGGTCGTGCTGGGGGTAGTGTTTTAGGGATTAGGGTAGTGCAGTGGTCTTTGGGTAGTGTAGGGGTCGTGCTGGGGGTCGTGTTATAGGGTTTATGGTAGTGCAGTGGTGTTTGGGCAGTATACGGTTTTGTGCTGGGGTGGTGTTTTAATGTTTAGGGCAGAGCAGTGGTGTTCGGGCAGTGTAGGGGGTCGTGCAGGGGGTGGTGTTTTAGGGTTTAGGGCAGTGCAGTGGTGTTTGGGTAGAGAAGGGGGTCGTGCTGGGAGTAGTGTTTTAGGGTTTATGGTAGTGCATTGGTGTTTGGGTAGTGTTGGGGTCGTGCAGTGAAGTGTTTTAGGGTTTAGGGTAGTGTAATGGTGTTTGGGTAGTGTAGCGGGGACTGCAGGGGGTAGTGGGTAGGGGGTAGTGTTTTTGGGTTTATGGTAGTGCATTGGTGTTTGGGTAGTGTTGGGGGTCTTTCTGGGGGTAGTGTTTTAGGGTTTAGGGTAGTGCAGTGGTGTTTGTGTAGTGTAGCGGGTCGTGCTACGGGTAGTGCTTTAAGGTTTAGAGTAGTGCAGTGGTGTTTTGGGAGTGTAGGGGGTCGTGCTGGGGTAGTGTTTTAGCGTTTAGGATAGTGCAGTGTTGTTTGGGTAGTGTAGGGGGTACTGCTGGGGTAGTGTTTTAGGGTTTAGTGTAGTGCAACGGTGTTTGTGTAGTGTAGGGGGTCATGTTTTAGGGTTTAGTGTAGTGCAGTGTTCTTTGGGTAGTGTAGGGGGTCGTATGGGGGTAGTGTTTTATTGTTTAGAGTAGTGCAGTGGTCTTTGGGTAGAGTAGGGGGTCATGCTGGGGGTAGTTTTTTAGGGTATATGGTAGTGCAGTGGTCTTTGGGTAGTGTTGGGGTCATGCAGGGGTACTGTTTTTGGGTTTAGGGTAGTGCAGTGGTATTTCAGTAGTGTGGGGAGTGGTGCTGGGGGTAGTGTTTTAGGATTTAGGGTAGTGCAGTGGTGTTTGGTTAGTGTAGGGGGTCGTGCTCTGGGTAGTGTTTTAGGGTTTAGAGCAGTGCAGTGGTGTTTGGGTAGCGTAGGGGGTCATGCTGGGGTAGTGCTTTAGGGTTTAGGGTAGTGCAGTGGTGATTTGGTAGTGTAGGGGGTCATGCTGGGGGTAGTGTTTTAGGAATTAGGGTAGTGCAGTGCTCTTTGGGTAGTGTAGGGGTCGTGCTGGGGATCTCGTTATAGGGTTTATGGTAGTGCAGTGGTGTTCGGGCAGTGTAGGGTTTTGTGCTGGGGGTGTTGTTTTAATGTCTAGGGCAGAGCAGTGGTGTTCGGGCAGTGTGGGGGGTCGTGCAGGGGGGTGGTGTTTTAGGGTTTGGGGCAGTGCAGTGCTGTTTGGGAAGTGTAGGGGGTCGTGCAGGGGGTGGTGATTTAGGTTTTAGGGCACAGCAGTGGTGTTTGGGTAGTGTAGGGGGACTTTCTGGGAGTACTCTTTTAGGGTTTAGGGTAGTGCAGTCGTGTTTGTGTAGTGTAGAGGGTCATGCTATGGGTAGAGTTTTAGGCTTTAGTGTAGTGCAGCGGTGTTTGTGTAGTGTAGAGGGTCGTGTTTTAGGGTTTAGGGTAGTGCAGTGGTCTTTGTGTAGTGTAGGGGGTCGTGCTGGGGGTAGTATTTTAGGGTTTATGGTAGTGCAGTGGTGTTTGGGTAGTGTTGGGGGTCATGCGGAGGGTAGTGTTTTAGGGTTTATGGTAGTGCAGTGGTGTTTGTATAGCGTAGGGGTCGTGTGGGAGGTAGTGTTTTAGGGTTTAGTATAGTGCAGTGGTTTTTGGGTAGTGTAGGAAGATGTGCTTGAGGTAGGGTTTTAGGGTATAGGGTAGTACAGTGGTGTTTGGGTAGTGAAGGGGGTCATGCTGGGGTAGTGTTTTAGGGTTTAGGGTAGTGCAGTGGTGTTTGGGTAGTGTATGGGGTCCTGCTGGGGGTAGTGGTTAAGGGATTATAGAAGTTCAGTGGTGTTTGTGTAGTGTCGGGGGTCATGCTAGGGTAGTGTTTTAGGATTTCTGGTAGTGCAGTGGTGTTTGGGTAGTGTGGCGGTACTGCTGGGGGTAGTGTTTTAGGGTTTAGGGTAGTGCAGTGGTGTTTGAGTATTGTGGGGGTACTGCTGGGGGTATTGTTTTAGGGTTTAGGGTAGTGCAGTGGTGTTTGTGTAGTGTAGGGGGTCGTGCTGCGGATAGTGTTTAGGGTTTAGGGTAGTGCCGTGGTGTTTGGGTAGTGTAGGGGGTCCTGCAGGGGGTAGTGGTTAAGGGATTATAGTAGTGCAGTGGTGTTTGGGTAGGGTCGGGGGTCATGCTGGGGTAGTGTTTTAGGGTTTAGGGTAGTGCAGTGGTGTTTGGGTAGTATAGGGGATCCTGCTGGGGGTAGTTGTTAAGGGATTATAGTAGTTCAGTGGTGTTTGGGTAGTGTCGGGGGTCATGCTAGGCTAGTGTTTTAGGATTTCAGGTAGTGCAGTGGTGTTTGGGTAGTGTGGCAGTACTGCTTGGGGTAGTGTTTTAGGGTTTAGGGTAGTTCAGTGGAGTTTGAGTATTGTGGAGCTACTGCTGGGGTTATTGTTTTAGTGTTTAGAGTAATGCAGTGGTGTTTGGGTAGTGTAGGGTGTGTTTCTGGGGGTAGTGCTTTAGGGTTTAGGGTAGTGCAGTATTGTTTGTGTAGTGTAGGGGGTCGTGCTATGGATAGTGTTTTAAGGTTTAGGGCAGTGCAGTGGTGTTTGTGTACTGTAGGGGCTCGTGCTGGGGTAGTGTTTTAGGGAGTAGGGTAGTGCAGTGGTATTTGGGTAGTGTAGGGGGTTGTGCTGGGGGTAGGGTTTTAGGGTTTAGGGTAGTGCAGTGGTGTTTAAGGAGTGTAGGGGGTTATGCTTGGGGTAGTGGTTTAGGGATTAGGGTAGTGCAGTGGTGTTTGGGTAGTGTGGGGGTACTGCTAGGGGTGATGTTTTAGGGTTTAGGGTAGTGCAGTGGTGTTTGGGTAGTGTAGGGGGGACTGCAGGGGGTAGTGTTTTAGGGTTTTGTATAGTGTAGTGGTGTATGTGTAGTGTAGAGGGTCATGTTTTAGGGTTTAGGGTAGTGCAGTGGTCTTTGGGTAGTGTAGGGGGTCATATGGGGGTAGTGTTTTATGGTTCAGGTTAGTGCAGTGATCTTTGGGTAGAGTAGGGGGTCATGCTGGGAGTAGTGTTTTAGGGTTTATGGTAGTGCATTGGTGTTTGGGTAGTGTTGGGGTCGTGCAGGGAAGTGTTTTAGGGTTTAGGGTAGTGCAATGGTGTTTGGGTAGTGTAGGGGGGACTGCAGGGGATAGTGTTTTAGGGTTTATGGTAGTGCATTGGTGTTTGGGTAGTGTTGGGGTCGTGCGGGGTAGTGTTTTAGGGTTTAGGGTAGTGCAGTGGTGTTTGGGTAGTGTGGGGGTGTCAGGGCTCACGGGAGCTTTCCTCCTCGCAGCCCTGTTGTGGCTAGTACTTCCACGTCCTTCTCCTAGAGGTCTTGCCGAAAGATTGGTCATGCCCGGAGTTGGAGAGCATGCTGGCAACGTTGGACATCTAAGATGGCAACCAGCACACTCGTTGTTTAGCAGTCTAGTTCTTTACTCGTGTTTTGAGTAGCTCCGGTGAAGCGCGCGCTAACGTTCCAAGGCGCACTTCACCGAGAGCTTCACCCAAGTCAGACCTACCTTTGTTGTCAAACTAAGCTACACTCTATAAAGAAAGTTAACAACTCGGTAATATTAAACAAGGCATTGTGTGAAACTAAGTAGCGCTTCAGTTGAGTCTGCGTTACTCAAGTCAGGAAGCAGTAAATAGCTGGCGCAGTTTAAAATCAAACAGCTAAGAATTATGACGCAAGCTATATAATGTTATTTCCCCTGTAACTCGATAGCTACAGAATCCTCCTGACTTGTTGAAAAGAAATAAAAGAAACTTCTCAGTGACATAAATATTTGAGATTGAATCCCCTAGTATTGGATCCAGGCATAAAGAACCAGAGGGTCCTAAATCCACATTACTTATCTACTTATATTAGAGAAGAAGATTTTTGGGAGAAAGTTAGAACATAGCAAGTAAGTTAAAAGAAAGGGAACAAATAACTCTTAAATTAATTTTTATGCAGAACGTGCACTTATCTTTGTTCTCTCTCCTGGAGAAACAGAAGACAAAAGCATTCTCTCAATCAACATTCATAATAGAAGAGAGGCAAGCCCATAGATGACACCCGGTAAGATAAACTCCCTTAATAATGTTGTGCATTAAGACTTGAGAAAAGAAAAAGATCTAAGGATGTAAGCAATTGTATTTAATAATATTTTAACTTGCAGCCTACAAGAAGAAAGAAGATTGAGGCAGTGACAGAGGTGTCAAGAAGAAAGCAGAGCAGTCTCTTCTTTATCCAATTCCCCTTTCCCCCTTAGTACTTACCTGCAAAGGATTGTGGCAAAACCTGGCGGGGACGTATTGAGGGGAGAGTTGGGAAAAGGCTTCATTCTGCTCCTGTGTGGTTACAAGAGAATTGAATCCTGTCAGGGGGTCATGTGCGGGGTAGTGTTTTAGGGTTTAGTGTATTGCAGTGGTCTTCGGGTAGTGTAGTGAGTCGTGCTGTGGGTAGTGTTTTAGGGTTTACGGTAGTGCAGTGGTGTTTGTGTAGTGTAGTGGGTTGTGCTGTGGGTAGAGTATTAGGGTTTAGGGTAGTGCAGTGGTGTTTGGATAGTGTAGGGGGTCGTGCTGGGGGTAGTGTTTTAGGGATTAGGGTAGTGCAGTGGTCTTTGGGTAGTGTAGGGGTCGTGCTGGGGGTCGTGTTATAGGGTTTATGGTAGTGCAGTGGTGTTTGGGCAGTATACGGTTTTGTGCTGGGGTGGTGTTTTAATGTTTAGGGCAGAGCAGTGGTGTTCGGGCAGTGTAGGGGGTCGTGCAGGGGGTGGTGTTTTAGGGTTTAGGGCAGTGCAGTGGTGTTTGGGCAGTGTAGGGGGTCGTGCAGGGGGTGGTGTTTTAGGTTTTAGGGCACTGCAGTGGTGTTTGAGTAGTGTAGGGGTACTACTGGGAGTAGTGTTTTAGTGTTTAGGTTAGTGCAGTGGTGTTTGTGTAGTGTAGAGGGTCATGCTATGGGTAGTATTTTAGGGTTTATGGTAGTGAAGTGGTGTTTGGGTAGTGTTGGGGGTCATGCAGAGGGTAGTGTTGGAGGGTTTAGGGTAGTGCAGTGGTGTTTGTATAGTGTAGGGGGTCGTGTGGGAGGTAGTGTTTTAGGGTTTAGTATAGTGCAGTGGTTTTTGGGTAGTGTAGGAAGATGTTCTTGAGGTAGTGTTTTAGGGTATAGGGTAGTACAGTGGTGTTTGGGTAGTGAAGGGGGTCATGCTGGGGTAGTGTTTTAGGGATTAGGGTAGTGCAGTGGTGTTTGGGTAGTGTAGGAGGTCCTGCTGGGGGTAGTGGTTAAGAGATTATAGTAGTGCAGTGGTGTTTGGGTAGTGTGGCGGTACTGCTGGGGGTAGTGTTTTAGGGTTTAGGATAGTGCAGTGGTGTTTGAGTATTGTGGGGGTATTGTTTTAGTGTTTAGAGTAATGCAGTGGTTTTTGGGTAGTGTAGGGTGTGTTTCTGGGGGTAGTGTTTTAGGGTTTAGGGTAGTGCAGTGGTGTTTGTGTAGTGTAGGGGGTCGTGCTGCGTATAGTGTTTAGGGTTTAGGGTAGTGCCGTGGTGTTTGGGTAGTGTAGGGGGTCCTGCAGGGGGTAGTGGTTAAGGGATTATAGTAGTGCAGTGGTGTTTGGGTAGGGTCGGGGGTCATGCTGGGGTAGTGTTTTAGGAATTAGGGTAGTGCAGTGCTCTTTGGGTAGTGTAGGGGTCGTGCTGGGGATCTCGTTATAGGGTTTATGGTAGTGCAGTGGTGTTCGGGCAGTGTAGGGTTTTGTGCTGGGGGTGTTGTTTTAATGTCTAGGGCAGAGCAGTGGTGTTCGGGCAGTGTGGGGGGTCGTGCAGGGGGGTGGTGTTTTAGGGTTTGGGGCAGTGCAGTGCTGTTTGGGAAGTGTAGGGGGTCGTGCAGGGGGTGGTGATTTAGGTTTTAGGGCACTGCAGGGGTGTTTGGGTAGTGTAGGGGGACTTTCTGGGAGTACTCTTTTAGGGTTTAGGGTAGTGCAGTCGTGTTTGTGTAGTGTAGAGGGTCATGCTATGGGTAGAGTTTTAGGGTTTAGTGTAGTGCAGCGGTGTTTGTGTAGTGTAGAGGGTCGTGTTTTAGGGTTTAGGGTAGTGCAGTGGTCTTTGGGTAGTGTAGGGGGTCGTGCTGGGGGTAGTATTTTAGGGTTTATGGTAGTGCAGTGGTGTTTGGGTAGTGTTGGGGGTCATGCGGAGGGTAGTGTTTTAGGGTTTATGGTAGTGCAGTGGTGTTTGTATAGCGTAGGGGTCGTGTGGGAGGTAGTGTTTTAGGGTTTAGTATAGTGCAGTGGTTTTTGGGTAGTGTAGGAAGATGTGCTTGAGGTAGGGTTTTAGGGTATAGGGTAGTACAGTAGTGTTTGGGTAGTGAAGGGGGTCATGCTGGGGTAGTGTTTTAGGGTTTAGGGTAGTGCAGTGGTGTTTGGGTAGTGTAGGGGGTCCTGCTGGGGGTAGTGGTTAAGGGATTATAGAAGTTCAGGGGTGTTTGTGTAGTGTCGGGGGTCATGCTAGGGTAGTGTTTTAGGATTTCTGGTAGTGCAGTGGTGTTTGGGTAGTGTGGCGGTACTGCTGGGGGTAGTGTTTTAGGGTTTAGGGTAGTGCAGTGGTGTTTGAGTATTGTGGGGGTACTGCTGGGGGTATTGTTTTAGGGTTTAGGGTAGTGCAGTGGTGTTTGTGTAGTGTAGGGGGTCGTGCTGCGGATAGTGTTTAGGGTAGTGCCGTGGTGTTTGGGTAGTGTAGGGGTTCCTGCAGGGGGTAGTGGTTAAGGGATTATAGTAGTGCAGTGGTGTTTGGGTAGGGTCGGGGGTCATGCTGGGGTAGTGTTTTAGGGTTTAGGGTAGTGCAGTGGTGTTTGGGTAGTATAGGGGATCCTGCTGGGGGTAGTTGTTAAGGGATTATAGTAGTTCAGTGGTGTTTGGGAAGTGTCGGGGGTCATGCTAGGGTAGTGTTTTAGGATTTCAGGTAGTGCAGTGGTGTTTGGGTAGTGTGGCAGTACTGCTTGGGGTAGTGTTTTAGGGTTTAGGGTAGTGCAGTGGTGTTTGAGTATTGTGGAGGTACTGCTGGGGTTATTGTTTTAGTGTTTAGAGTAATGCAGTGGTGTTTGGGTAGTGTA
Organism: Triturus cristatus; assembly: GCF_964204655.1. Lineage (NCBI taxonomy): Eukaryota > Metazoa > Chordata > Amphibia > Caudata > Salamandridae > Triturus > Triturus cristatus. The sequence continues at coordinate 23,156,342 of NC_140593.1, read as the reverse complement.
GGGTGTGTTTCTGGGGGTAGTGCTTTATGGTTTAGGGTAGTGCAGTATTGTTTGTGTAGTGTAGGGGGTCGTGCTATGGATAGTGTTTTAAGGTTTAGGGCAGTGCAGTGGTGTTTGTGTACTGTAGGGGCTCGTGCTGGGGTAGTGTTTTAGGGAGTAGGGTAGTGCAGTGGTATTTGGGTAGTGTAGGGGGTTGTGCTGGGGGTAGGGTTTTAGGGTTTAGGGTAGTGCAGTGGTGTTTGAGGAGTGTAGGGGGTCATGCTTGGGGTAGTGGTTTAGGGATTAGGGTAGTGCAGTGGTGTTTGGGTAGTGTGGGGGTACTGCTAGGGGTGATGTTTTAGGGTTTAGGGTAGTGCAGTGGTGTTTGGGTAGTGTAGGGGGGACTGCAGGGGGTAGTGTTTTAGGGTTTTGTATAGTGTAGTGGTGTATGTGTAGTGTAGAGGGTCGTGTTTTAGGGTTTAGGGTAGTGCAGTGGTCTTTGGGTAGTGTAGGGGGTCATATGGGGGTAGTGTTTTATGGTTCAGGTTAGTGCAGTGATCTTTGGGTAGAGTAGGGGGTCGTGCTGGGAGTAGTGTTTTAGGGTTTATGGTAGTGCATTGGTGTTTGGGTAGTGTTGGGGTCGTGCAGGGAAGTGTTTTAGGGTTTAGGGTAGTGCAATGGTGTTTGGGTAGTGTAGGGGGGACTGCAGGGGATAGTGTTTTAGGGTTTATGGTAGTGCATTGGTGTTTGGGTAGTGTTGGGGTCGTGCGGGGTAGTGTTTTAGGGTTTAGGGTAGTGCAGTGGTGTTTGGGTAGTGTGGGGGTGTCAGGGCTCACGGGAGCTTTCCTCCTCGCAGCCCTGTTGTGGCTAGTACTTCCACGTCCTTCTCCTAGAGGTCTTGCCGAAAGATTGGTCGTGCCCGGAGTTGGAGAGCATGCTGGCAACGTTGGACATCTAAGATGGCCACCAGCACACTCGTTGTTTAGCAGTCTAGTTCTTTACTCGTGTTTTGAGTAGCTCCGGTGAAGCGCGCGCTAACGTTCCAAGGCGCACTTCACCGAGAGCTTCACCCAAGTCAGACCTACCTTTGTTGTCAAACTAAGCTACACTCTATAAAGAAAGTTAACAACTCGGTAATATTAAACAAGGCATTGTGTGAAACTAAGTAGCGCTTCAGTTGAGTCTGCGTTACTCAAGTCAGGAAGCAGTAAATAGCTGGAGCAGTTTAAAATCAAACAGCTAAGAATTATGACGCAAGCTATATAATGTTATTTCCCCTGTAACTCGATAGCTACAGAATCCTCCTGACTTGTTGAAAAGAAATAAAAGAAACTTCTCAGTGACATAAATATTTGAGAGTGAATCCCCTAGTATTGGATCCAGGCATAAAGAACCAGAGGGTCCTAAATCCACATTACTTATCTACTTATATTAGAGAAGAAGATTTTTGGGAGAAAGTTAGAACATAGCAAGTAAGTTAGCAGAAAGGGAACAAATAACTCTTAAATTAATTTTTATGCAGAACGTGCACTTATCTTTGTTCTCTCTCCTGGAGAAACAGAAGACAAAAGCATTCTCTCAATCAACATTCATAATAGAAGAGAGGCAAGCCCATAGATGACACCCGGTAAGATAAACTCCCTTAATAATGTTGTGCATTAAGACTTGAGAAAAGAAAAAGATCTAAGGATGTAAGCAATTGTATTTAATAATATTTTAACTTGCAGCCTACAAGAAGAAAGAAGATTGAGGCAGTGACAGAGGTGTCAAGAAGAAAGCAGAGCAGTCTCTTCTTTATCCAATTCCCCTTTCCCCCCTTAGTACTTACCTGCAAAGGATTGTGGCAAAACCTGGCGGGGACGTATTGAGGGGAGAGTTGGGAAAAGGCTTCATTCTGCTCCTGTGTGGTTACAAGAGAATTGAATCCTGTCAGGGGGTCATGTGCGGGGTAGTGTTTTAGGGTTTAGTGTATTGCAGTGGTCTTTGGGTAGTGTAGTGAGTTGTGCTGTGGGTAGTGTTTTAGGGTTTACGGTAGTGCAGTGGTGTTTGTGTAGTGTAGTGGGTTGTGCTGTGGGTAGTGTATTAGGGTTTAGGGTAGTGCAGTGGTGTTTGGATAGTGTAGGGGGTCGTGCTGGGGGTAGTGTTTTAGGGATTAGGGTAGTGCAGTGGTCTTTGGGTAGTGTAGGGGGTCGTGCTGGGGGTCGTGTTATAGGGTTTATGGTAGTGCAGTGGTGTTTGGGCAGTATACGGTTTTGTGCTGGGGTGGTGTTTTAATGTTTAGGGCAGAGCAGTGGTGTTCGGGCAGTGTAGGGGGTCGTGCAGGGGGTGGTGTTTTAGGGTTTAGGGCAGTGCAGTGGTGTTTGGGCAGTGTAGGGGGTCGTGCAGGGGGTGGTGTTTTAGGTTTTAGGGCACTGCAGTGGTGTTTGAGTAGTGTAGGGGTACTACTGGGAGTAGTGTTTTAGTGTTTAGGTTAGTGCAGTGGTGTTTGTGTAGTGTAGAGGGTCATGCTGTGGAAATATGGATTTTTCTGGTCAGTTATGTCCCCTATCTTGGACCCCAACGGTTCTATGTGCATGTTACAAGTACGTGTATGTTCCCTCCAGTTCCAGTTATGAAGACGCAAATACATGTGCGTCCACCGTTAACATGTCCTCTGTTGATCCGCCATGAATGGGCCGGATATTCCATTCCTAAGTACGAAAGGCCACCGCCTTTATATGGTTCACTTATGCCATTTTACAGTCCAGGCAAGTAGGCCCTGATTCTGTCATCAAGCTTTTCTTGCTTTCTGTCTCTGAAGCTCCAGTCCGAGCCTGCATCTGTGACCATGAACTTTGTCTCATCCTCTGCGCGGCTCACGATGCCCGACATCAGCTTGCTGCCTGCCAAGAACTGTATTTCACCTTCGGAAATTATCTGCTCCGTTCCCTGCCCAATGCATTCCTGTCTAGTAGTTTAAGTAAACATTCTTCCAGCTACCGAGCAAAGGGCCCGGCTTCTCTGTCTTTATGCAAGTAATTCATAGCCCTGTTACCATGGAATATTCCTACCCCCTCGCATTTAGTGTAAACACTTAGACGCTTGTACACGCACTCACAGTCAGTATAGAATAGATTTTGTTCGAGAGACCTTTCTTTTTGGATAACACAGTTCTTTAAACATAGGATATTAGATATGATTTGGGATTAGGTTGACATAACCCCAGACTTTTGTCTCCACATGTAGAGCTAAATGTCAAGTCCCTTTCTCCCTCTAGTTGCACGTCAATCACACGTCATGCGACTGTGCACGCATCTCTGCCAAATATTTCTGCTGACATTGCAGGATTCTCCAGGTATCCACCCACACATGACAAATTACCCATTATCATCAAGTGGACGCCCACATGGACGCCCACCTTCACGCCTACTTACACGCCCACATGCTCTTATCTCATTCTCTCTTGCTCTTTTGCTTACGTACAATTGAGAAATGTATATATACTGTACTCTGTGAATAATGTTTTGAGAATATTGAGAATACTTTTGAGCCCCTTTCCAGATCCAATTTTGGTGATGGAAATATTCTCCCTTTGACTCGAGTTAATGGAATAAATCCCTTTATGAACCTGATACCACAGACTCAGCCTCTTGCTTTATGCATGATCTTATTTATATTTTAAAAGTCTGACAGCGTAATATTTTATTTACCACATGCTATGGGTAGTATTTTAGGGTTTATGGTAGTGAAGTGGTGTTTGGGTAGTGTTGGGGGTCATGCAGAGGGTAGTGTTGGAGGGTTTAGGGTAGTGCAGTGGTGTTTGTATAGTGTAGGGGGTCGTGTGGGAGGTAGTGTTTTAGGGTTTAGTATAGTGCAGTGGTTTTTGGGTAGTGTAGGAAGATGTTCTTGAGGTAGTGTTTTAGGGTATAGGGTAGTACAGTGGTGTTTGGGTAGTGAAGGGGGTCATGCTGGGGTGGTGTTTTAGGGATTAGGGTAGTGCAGTGGTGTTTGGGTAGTGTAGGAGGTCCTGCTGGGGGTAGTGGTTAAGAGATTATAGTAGTGCAGTGGTGTTTGGGTAGTGTGGCGGTACTGCTGGGGGTAGTGTTTTAGGGTTTAGGATAGTGCAGTGGTGTTTGAGTATTGTGGGGGTATTGTTTTAGTGTTTAGAGTAATGCAGTGGTTTTTGGGTAGTGTAGGGTGTGTTTCTGGGGGTAGTGTTTTAGGGTTTAGGGTAGTGCAGTGGTGTTTGTGTAGTGTAGGGGGTCGTGCTACGGATAGTGTTTTAGGGTTTAGGGTAGTGCAGTGGTGTTTGGTTAGTGTAGGGAGTCGTGCTAGGGGTTATTTTTAGGGTTTAGGGCAGTGGTGTTTGTGTACTGTAGGGGCTCGTGCTGGGGTAGTGTTTTAGTGAGTAGGGTAGTGCAGTGGTGTTTGGGTAGTGTAGGGGGTTGTGCTGGGGGTAGGGTTTTAGGGTTTAGGGTAGTGCAGTGGTGTTTGATTAGTGTAGGGGGTTATGCTTGGGGTAGTGGTTTAGGGGTTAGGGTAGTGCAGTGGTGTTTGGGTAGTGTGGGGGTACTGCTAGGGGTGGTGTTTTAGGGTTTAGGGTAGTGCAGTGGTGTTTGGGTAGTGTAGGGGGGACTGCAGGGGGTAGTGTTTTAGGGTTTTTTGTAGTGTAGTGGTGTATGTAGAGGGTCGTGTTTTAGGGTTTAGGGTAGTGCAGTGGTCTTTGGGTAGTGTAGGGGGTCATATGGTGGTAGTGTTTTATGGTTCAGGTTAGTGCAGTGATCTTTGGGGAGAGCGGGGGTCATGCTGGGAGTAGTGTTTTAGGGTTTATGGTAGTGCATTGGTGTTTGGGTAGTGTTGGGGTCATGCAGGGTAGTGTTTTAGGGTTTAGGGTAGTGCAATGGTGTTTGGGTAGTGTAGGGGGGACTGCAGGGGGTAGTGTTTTAGGGTTTTGTGTAGTGTAGTGGTGTATGTGTAGTGTATGGGGTCGTGTTTTAGGGTTTAGGGTAGTTCAGTGGTCTTTGGGTAGTGCAGGGGGTCATATGAGGGTAGTGTTTTATGGTTAAGGTTAGTGCAGTGATCTTTGGGTAGAGTAGGGGGTCGTGCTGGGAGTTGTGTTTTAGGGTTTATGGTAGTGCATTGGAATTTGGGTAGTGTTGGGGTCGTGCGGGGTAGTGTTTTAGGGTTTAGGGTAGTGCAGTGGTGTTTGGGTAGTGTGGGGGTCATGTGCGGGATAGTGTTTTAGGGTTTAGTGTATTGCAGTGGTCTTTGGGTAGTGTAGGGAGTCATGCTGGGGTAGTGTTTTAGGGTTTACGGTAGTGCAGTGGTGTTTGTGTACTGTAGTGGGTTGTGCTGCGGGTAGTGTATTAGGGTTTAGGGTAGTGCAGTGGTGTTTGGGTAGTGTATGGGGTCATGATGGGATAGTGCTTTAGGGTTTAGGGTAGTGCAGTTGTGTTTTGGTAGTGTAGGGGGTCTTGCTGGGGGTAGTGTTTTAGGGATTAGGGTAGTGCAGTGGTGTTTGTTTATTTTGAAGGTTTTATATAGCGCTGACTAGACCCAGAGATATCAGAGCGCTTTACAAGATAAGGATAGTATAAGGCACATAGGGTATAAAAGCATATGAAAGGTAGTGCAACAAAAATGTACAAAGTACAGACAACATGAGCATTATACAAAACCAGATAAATAAACAAGGGCAGGAGCTATACATTTATGTAATTAGGTAAATGGTGAAGCAGGAGAACAGGGTATATAATTACTGAACAAATATAGTGTGATAAATAAGAAATCAGGAGTTTGACAGAGGTTAGGAACCCCAATAATAATTGAGGATGTGGGTTTTGAGGTCTTTTTTTAAACTAGAATAGGAGGGATTACAGAGCAGGTTTTTTGGGAGGGCATTCCAGATAATAGGGACATTGCCAGAGAAGGAGCGAGATTGTGTAGCTTTCTTTTTAAGCAGAGGTGGGATTAGGAGTAGGGTGTTGGTGCTTCTCAGAGGTCGAGTGGAGCCCGCAGGGTGGAGTTTCTTTGAGAGGTAATGCGGAGTGTTTTGGTGGAGGATTTTATGAGTAATGCAGGCGGTTTTGTAGGCAGATCTGCCTTCGATAGGGAGTCATTTAAGAGATTTGAGAGCCGGGGATATATGATCGAAGCGTTTGCAGTCCGTGATGAGCCTGGCAGCAAGGTTGAGCACAGCTTTGATTGGAGCTAGGTGTACATTGGGGATTCCATTAAGGATGGCATTACCATAATCAATACGTGACAGAACAAGCGACTGAACTACGAGTTTGAAATCATCGGTGGGTATGAATGGTTTAATTTTCTTGAGGTGAAGGAGAGTGAAGAGGGCTCCTTTGGCAGAGTTTTTGATGTGAACATTAAGGGTTAGGGTGTTGTCGATAGTGATGCCAAGAGATTTGACGGAGTTGGACAGGGTGAGTGAGCAATTGAGTGCATTGAGGTCAGGGATCCATGATTGAACGGGTAGAGGGTTATTTTTGGGGGAGAAGAGAATGATTTCGGTTTTGTTAGGGTTGAGTTTGAGATGACTGGAATGGAACCAGGTTTGGATCTTGGTAAGGGTGTTGTTCAGGTGTAAGATGTCAGCATGAGTTTTAATCTTGTAATAGATTTGGGTGTCATCGGCGTAGAGGTGGTAATTTATGCCTGCTTGGTTAAGAATGAGGGTGAGGGGTAACATAAAGAGGTTAAAGAGGGAGGGAGAGAGAATAGATCCTTGGGGGACTCTAAGGGAGACAGGAGTGGGGGTAGAGAGACAGTTTTGAATTTTGATTTGCTGAGTACGGTGTTGTAGATAGGAGATGAACCATTTGTAGGCGGTGCCATTGAGGCCGAAACGGGTCCTAAGCACATTAAGTAGGGCTGAATGGTTGACTATATTGAATGCTGCGGAGAGATCAAGAAGGATAAGAAGGCATGTCTAGCCATTGTCAAGTGATTGATGGATGTCATCTATGACCTTTAGCATTGCCGTTTCGGTGCTGCAGCCTTTTCTGAAGCCAGATTGAAATGGGTCAAGAAGGTTGAAATTTTCTATGTGTTTGTCTAGTTGTAGTAGGACACATTTTTCAAGTACCTTTGAGAGAAGGGGGAGGTTAGTGATGGGGCGGAGATTATTTAGGTCATTGGGGTCAGCATTGGGGTTTTTGATTATGGGCGAGATTTGACCAAGCTGAAGGGAGGAGGGGACACAGCCCGTGGAGAGAGAGGTGCTGATGATTTTGATCCAGAATGGGGTGATGATGTGCTTAAGGGCAGGGACGAGGTTGGAGGGTATTGGGTCTTTTGTGTGGGAGGACGGTTTTAGATTGCCAATTAAATTGAGGACTTCAAGCTCAGTGACGGGGAGAAAGTTGAGCAAGGAGGCATTCTTCTTAAGTTAAGATTTAGGGGAGTTGGTTACTGGAGATGTGGAAGGTGAGAGGCCTGTGGAGTGGTGGGGGGTATGGAAATGGGTGGGGGAGGAGTCTCGCTGGGAAGCGGTAGGATAGAGGGCAGAGGAGAGATTGTGTCGTCTGGAGTAGGCATTAGAGGTGAGGACCGGATTGGATTGGGAGTTGGTTTCGGATGAGTTTGAAGAGTTCCCTGGGTCTGTTTTTGGCACAGTCAAGTTGAGTGCGGAAGAAGGATGCCTTTTCCTTGAGGATGTGTTTTTTATAAGTGGATCTGGCATGTCTGAGAAGTGCAAGATGGGAGGGTGAGGGATGGTGTCTCTAGGTTCTTTCCAAAAGTCTGAGTGCTCGTCTCTCATTATTTATCTCTGTATTAAACCAAGAGTTTGAGGGGGTGTTTCTTTGGTTTTTGAGTTTAGGCGGGGCTAGTTGGTCAAGAATATCTGTAACAGTATTGTTAAATAGTTCAGTGAGCTCATTCGCATTTTGGGAGGGGGGAATGAGAAGAAGTTGAGCTTGGAGTTTCGATTGTAGAACTCCTGGGGGGATGCCTTTTAGGTTTCTGGTCAATTTCTTAGGTCTGGTAGTTTTAGGGGCAGGGAGGTTTGCTGAGGAGGCAATGTTGAAGAGTATAAGGTGATGGTAGGACCAGTCAGTGGGGATGATATTGGTAACAGAAGTCAGATCATCGTTGGACAGAATGACGTCAAGTATGGATCCTTTAGTGTGAGTTGGAGATTGGCAGAGTTGTTTGAGTTCGTTGATTTCAAGAAGTGTAGTGAGGAGGGAGATGGTGGGGTCATTGGTATCATTCTAATGGAGGTTAAGATCCCCAAGAAAGAGATTTTTTGAGTTGGATGCTGATTGCGCCAGTAGATCAGATAAGTCCTAAATGAAGGGCTGTGGTGGTCCCGGGGGGCGATAGATGTTGTGTAGACGAATTGGGCGGGAGTTTTGAGTTAACAGTTCTGCTTCCAGGTATTTGCATGAGGAGTAGCCTGGGTTAGTGATAAGGGAAATCTGAAGTTCCTTTTGGAAGAGAATGGCTAGCCCTCCCCAACTCTGTTAGGTCTGTCTTTTCTAAGTATAGAGTATCCCGGGGGGAGAGAAGGTCAAGTATGCTCGTTGAGTGGTCATTTAGCCAGGTTTCAGTGAGGAATGTAATATCAATGGATTCACTCAGGATGGTTTTCGAGATTTCCGTTGCGTGTAGGACCACGGAGCGACAGTTAACTAGCAGGCATTTCAGTGGAGTGGGGTTGGGTGTGGAGGTTGGGCAAGAGTGGATCAGCGAAAGTTGAGGTGGTGATCTGGAGGAAGCGGGGGAGGAGGGGGTTCTATTTGTCCCTATGATAACAGGGATGGGGGCAAAAGGGAGTGGAGGGTTGGTGGTTGGCAGTTTAGTAAGGTAGGAGTTACATAGGTCGGCGAGGTCGGACGGAGAGAGATGGTTCGAGGTGCGGAGAGGTCTCTGCTTACTGCATCGGAGAGGGAGTGATCTCCAAAAGTTGTGCTTGTTATTGGGGATGTTTGAGGGAGGGAGGATGGTGGTTTTATGGTGAAGGAGGGTTCTGGTGCTGTGGACAAAGAAGTCTTTTCTGAGTTGGGCAAATTCCGTAGTTAAATTAGATAGGTCACATTCAATGTTGTGTAGGATCTGGGCAATTGAGGAGAGGGGAGGTATCAGGAGTGCGTGGTCTGAGTTATTTGCAGAGGGTGGACTAATGTGTGAGGGGGGAGATGTGGTAGATGTTGTGGGATGAGCGGTGACGGGGCTGGGAGGAGTGAGGGGTTCGGAAGTTAAAGTAGGTAGGACAAGTACAGTGTTGTGTAGGCTTGGGGTAGTCCAGGTACAGGGAAGTGATGAAGGGGCGTGGGAGGTGGGAGGAGAATGGTCTGGGGATAGGGAATGGTTGTGATTAGTTGCGGATGGAGGCCTACTGTGTGAGGGGGGAGATAGGGTAGTAGGTATGGTGTGATGGCTGGCTGATCTGTTAAGTGAGAGTGGAGGGGTTAGGTTAAACAGGGGGCAGAAATCTGCAGGTGATGTGGTCAGAGAGGATAAAAGGGCATGAAGCCAGTGAGAAACGAATATATTGGTGTGATGGGGATGTGTGATTATTGAGGGTTGGGGTGAGGGTGTGTGAGGGAGATGGGTGTTTATTGGGGGTTGAGGTGAGGGGGTATGAGGGAGATGGGTGTTTATTGGGGTTTGAGGTGCGGGGTTGGGGGTTGGGTAGGTAGAGCCTGAGGGGGACAGGTAGAGGGGAAGGGGAGGAGCAGAGAGTGTATGGGATTGGTAGGGGTAGGGGGGTGAGGAGTTGTGATAGGAGATTGCGGGGAAAAGACAGTGGAGTAAGTGAGTGGTTGGGTCAGGGGGAGGGAGGTTTGGGGGACAGGGGGAGGGCGGGTCATGGGAAGGGAATGATAAGTAGGTGACAGGAGTTTGGGGCTACCGTTATTCAAGGAGGGGTCCGTGGAGAAAGGGTTAAGGGGGTTAGGGGGAGAGAGAGAGATAAGTGGGGGATGAGAAGTAGGTAATTGGGGATGGGGGTAGTCGTTATCAATAGGAGGGTCAAGGGAGAAAGATGGTGAGGTCAATTTTTAGAGGTTGAGAGTGGAGGTAGAGTGGGGGGGAGGGAGGAGGAAGAGGTTTGAGGGGTTCTGTTCATTTGAGGAGGAGGGGTGTTAGGCGCTGAATGGTTAAGGAGGAGAGATATAGTGCTAAAGTGGTGTTCAAAGATAGAGAGGTGGGAAGGCGAGGCTTGTATAAGGATATTACCTGTTTTGAAGATGGAGATATCAATATCACCCTGAAAGGCTGGGGAGGGAGAGGTGGATATTTTAAATCCATATGGGATATTGATTGATTTAGAGATAGGGAGGTGTTGGAGAAAGATGCTCTTCCATTTGGAAGGGCGTTTGGAGTAGAAGATGTAGTTGGTAATAATGGGGGAGGTGAGGCTCAGGTAGTTATAAACAATGAGTGTTTCAGGGTTGCGGATGAGGAGTTTATGTTTGAAATTTTTCCTTGCGTGTTTGGAGAGATTTGGGGGGTAGTGAATGGTCCAGGAGTTTGTGGCCGTGTTTAGAGAGGGTATGGTCCTGAGGGTGATGATCAGTGCTGTGAAGGGGCATTTTGGGTGGACGTGAGAGGGAGACAGAGAAAAGAGAACAAAGCTAAAGGAGATGGGGGTAGGGGAGGAGAGGAGAGGGTGCACTGGGAGAGTGTGGGGTTGAAAAATCGGGGGCAAGATAAGGAGGTAGTGTTAGGCAAGAGAGGAATAAAATCAGGAGCAGATTTGATAGCAAAACAGAATTACATCATTGATGTTCAGTAGGGCAGAAAAGGTAAAACAAGCACGGTAGATATGATGAATCAAGCAAGGGGGCAAATAGGCGAGGAAATACAGTCAGGCGCAAATAAGATAGTAAAAGCAGATTCCAGTGCAAATATGGATCACATTAAATAGTTAAACAGACACGATAAAATATGGGAGTAGGATAACCAAGGGCAGAATTAAAAATCAAGAGCAGATTAGGTAGCAAAACAGATTACATCATAAAATAAAATTCAAAAACAATAGTCTGTGGGGGAGCAATTATATTATTTTAATATTATAATATTATATCATTTTTAGCAATATGAAGCAAGTAGCTTGGTTTTATAGGCTCGAATTCCAGGGTTTACTCAGGATTTACGCCGATGGCGATCCCAATCCTCCGGGGCCCAACCATTCAATAAGCATAGAAAAACAAGATGAGGAGGAAAACAATGGCTGATGTCCAGTCGGCCCCTCTGCTCACCTTTTGTGGGCCATACATGGCGTCAACCTGAAATCGCCTGACCGGCGCCATTTTGAAGATAAGCGACATCAACCAGTAGGGACAGAAAAGTATAGGGTGGTCATGAATAGTTAAAGTCTTCAGTTTATTAGCGGCCCCTGCAGAAGGTTGCATTTCTTGTACGGCGGATTCTTTCAAATGTTTTGCGAGTTCTTTTGGATTTGTGAAGAAGTGTGGCTTGCCGTTTTCAAAGCTCCTGAACTTTGCCTGGCTTGTATCCACCGTTGGTTTTGAATAATCCTACGTAAAGTTTATTGCGCAACACCCGCACTCAGACTGGTTTGAGTGGGACACTATGTAGAGGCTTGCGCAACACTTACACCATAGAGATTGAAGAAGGCACTCATGGCTGTCACCTCCGATTAAGGGCGTCGCTGGGCAACCTCAGAGGATGGAAAAGGCCTAGGGCCTCTAGAATCGCTGGGCCTACAAGGAGCTAACTTTAGTTAGTGACCAGGAGGTCCACGGGTTGCGTGTGCAGAGCAAATAGTCACACGCGTGCTCCCATAGGTTTTCAATGGGTGCGTAAAAGTTACAAAGTTACTGCAAAAAGGATCTTCCGGATGGACTATGAACTCAAGATTGGAAACACAGACACTAGAGATGTTTCTCTACACTTGGGCACCGGAGTGCCAGCTTTACCTCACCCACAGGAAGCGGGTGCATAGGTGTCGAAGTGCGTCGGGTTTCTTCTATCTGTTCAGTGGAGCCTGAAGACAAAGATGCTGCAGGAGGTCGGTCCGGAAGAGATGCGGTGGATCCAAGGGTGGATCGCAGTTGTAGAAGACCTGTAAGCAGAGGGGACAGTGTTCACAGTCACTAGCCAGTGACCAGCGTGGCACCAGGTGGGTACCAGGCGATGTCGGGTGCAAACAGGAAGAAAGGTGTAGCTTGTCTCTGCAGCCACGTGGTCCCTGAAGGTCGACGACGTCCAGGAGTCGGTTTACGAGCTGTCCCACGCAGGTTCTCGCTGTCGGCGGTGTCGGCGACCTGATCGAAGCAAACAAGCCTTGGCAAGAGCAATTGTTGTGGAAAACGAAATAAGCTGATGGTTCTGACCAGCAAGGTCAGAGGGACTGCTCCTTTGGAGGGGAGCAAGGGCCAGTCTGGAGCAACCAGACCAGTGGTGTATTTCTTGAAGTTCGTTGCCAAGATGGCCACTAGCCAACGGGCCAGCAACCGGTTAGGCGCGTCGAGTGGCAAAATGCAGAAGGGCCCCAAGCAGATCGTGGAGATGCTGGAGGGCTCACCTTTGGTGCAGATGCTGCTCGAGTGTTGGGCTTCTCAGATCCCAAAGCACAACTTGGAGGGAGCCTCGGTTGTTGCACTTGCAGCTTGTCATGGTCGTTTCAAGATGGCTGGCTCCACGTGTCTCGTTGCCTCCACGGGTCTCTCTTTTTCAGGGACTGTGGATCGGGCGGTGAGAGGTCTGGAGGTCCAGGTCTTGTCAGTCTCTGGGCTCGGGCTCCGGCGGGAGGTGGCGGCAAAGCAGACGTTGATTCGCTGGATGGTGCTTGCGTTAGCAAGGTGGTCACTCCCTGACCAAAGGGGAGATTGGCTTCAGTCCTCTGTGCAGCAGAGCGTCGAAGTTCCCGTCTTCTTCTTAGTTTCAAGTTGATTCCAGGATGTCTAAAGTCTTAGGACACAGCTCCTACCTTTATTCGGATTCTAGGGGCCGGACTACCTGCTAGGTCCCTCCCTAAGGGTGGGACCAGGAAGGGGGGTGGTTACACCCCCAATCCTTTGTCCAGCTCGCCCCCGGCCCGGGACTGGTGTGCCCCAGGACCGGTTTGAACTGGCATATGCACCGAGGCTCCTTGTGAGTCTCAGGCATGTCTGGTTTCTTTCAAGCCCTACCTGACCAATACACAAAATCCTGTCTGGGGTGGTGCACGCACCTCCCCTGGCAGGAAACCCTTTGTCCACACCTCCCAAGCTGGAAGGACTCCCAGCAGCAGGAGGGCAGACTTGTGTCTGTGGTGGCAGCATCCATTTTGTGGAGCTGAGGCTATGTCTGATTTTACCCGTGTTTCAGGTACTGTACATGTCGTGTCCCTCTAGAAGGGTGGAATGCTAACCCCGTCGCCAGAATTGGCGAGGGGTTAGTATTCCAATTCGTATGACACCTTACTCAACATGTTTTGATAAAGCCAAACCAAAGATAGCATTTAACCGCGAGGTTCATAATGCACTTAAGAGTATATGGTATGACGATATCTGGAAACAGTAGAAGGAAGTGGTTCCGACCACTGCAGACAGGCTCAGCTCATGCTAGAGCACCATCTCACATGGAACCAAGCACTCTGCCTTCAGGATTGTTAAGGCCTGCCATAGGAGTGACTTATAGGTTAACATGTGTCCCATTTAAGGTTAGGTATAGGTATACTACACCTAAGTAAGAGGTGGTTACACCAACTTACCCCAGCTGAGTGATCAGCCAGTTGTGTCAAATTTGTTAGGCCAGGCCAGGGGTGGCATAATACATGCTTCAGCCCCTGGTAGGCCTTAGATACACCAATGCCCTGGGTACCTAGTGTACACTGGTACAGGGGCTCACAGGGTGATCCACTTCCAATTGGTTATGCACCTAGGGTGCATAGTGTAAATTTAGTAGAGAGAACAGCAGGCTGGGGGTCTGATTGGCAGGCCCACAGCCTCAATATGTCAAAAACCAGTGAAGCAAAAAGCAAAAATTTGGGGTGACCATAGGATAGCAGACCCTACTCTCCTACACTTGGGGTCAGATACTTAGCTGTTGGGTACACTGGTGAGTTAATGAGGGATAAAAATCAAGATAGGCAGACCCGCCGTTTACGAGTTGTCCGGTGAATATGTTTCTTCAAAGCAGAGTGTACCAATTGAATAGCAGTATGCAGATTCCACGTAGACTACCATTTTGGGAGAGGTGTACCCAGTTGGGATCTGAGATTTTCACAAAGAGTGATGCCAAGCCCCGGAGCTTCAATGGGGGGCTCCTGCGCGGCAGCCATTTTCAAATTGCGCATTTAAATTGGCAACCACCTTTGTAGTCTCTACTAATTTGGAGTTCAGGGCTAAATGAAGATATCCAAGGGGAAATGGACACACTCGCAGTATAATGATATGGAGAAGTTACCGCAAGCAGCGCTAGCAGCTCAGGAGTGAAGACCAAATAAAGGATGTTGACCCCCTCAAATGCGCCGCTTTTCCGGCTCTCCCCCCCGTAGACATGTAGTCAGTCAGAAAACATCGGTAGGGCACCAGTGTGTCGCTTTACCCCACAGTAGGCTCTCCCCTCCGTGATCCGGAAATCATCAGCTGATGCCGGCGGGCAGCACCCACCCCCAACGAGACAGCGGTATTGTTCCTTTTACCTCCGCCAGCTTCCGTATCTCCTCACTGGCTCGGTTGCTACTGCGCGATGCCCTGAGACGCACCCTTGCCTGCCCCTGTGTGCTAGCACTCACTTGCTTGTCTGCCCATGTTTCGCTATTTGAACCCTTGCTTAGCTGTGGCTCTGAGGCAGGGGTTGTTGTGGTACTCCGTGTTCTGGAGCCCGCTCTGCTCACCTCTCCTCGTGTGCCTTCCTCTTACCAGCGCTTGCTAGCGGTTTCGGTTTTCAGTCCCCATTTTCTTTTTTCCTTCACTGTACTGGGTCTCAGCAAAGTCATTCAGTTTCTCCTTTGTTTCCGGGGAAAAACCTCATGAATTTGCTATCATCGTATGATGTTGATCTTCCGATGTCCATAAACGTTCATCTTTACTCCTTTCTCCCGGTTTGAACTCGGGGGATCGCTATTTTACTTCCCAGTACGACGGAGCGGCTGATTCTCCTGCCAGGTCCCGTAGAGTTCCCACCACTACCAAGTGATTGGGTCGTGCTGGGGTAGTTTTTTAGGGTTTAGGGTAGTGCAGTGCAGTGGTGTTCAGGTAGTGTAGGGGGTTGTGCTGGGGTAGTGTTTAAGGGTTTAGGATTGTGCAGTGGTGTTTGGGTAGTGTATGGGGTCATACTGTGGGTAGATTTAGGGTTTAGGGTAGTGCACTGGTGTTTGGGTAGTGTAGGGGGTTGTGCTGGTGGTAGTGTTTTAGGGTTTAGGGTAGTGCAGTGGTGTTCGGGCAGTGTAGGGGTCATGCAGGGGGTGGTGTTTTATGGTTTAGGCCAGTGCAGTGATGTTTGGGCAGTATAGGGGGTCATGCTGGGGGTAGTGTTTTACGGTTCAGGGCAGTGCAGTGGTGTTCAGGCAGTGTAGGGGGTCGTGCAGTGGGTAGAGCTTTTGGGTTTAGGGCAGTGTAGTAATGTTTGGACAGTGTAGGGCAGGGGTCTTTAAACTGTGGGGCGCGACCCCCAGGGGGGCCGTGGAGTGATGCAAAGGGGGTCACGCCGTCCCAGTCACACTTCTGCCCAGGCCCAAGGGCTTCAGTCCCCCTCTTCCCCCTTCCTGTGTCTCAGCCCGGGCTGCTGCAGTGCAACTCGAGCTGCTGTGGGCTCTGGGCAGTGTCTGGAGTCCTATATCCGGCACACCCGAGTTTTTCACAGGTCTTTAAAGACCATTTGCATTTTTACATACCTTTGTAAACGGATTACAGAGGCTTAGGTTTTTTTCCTGGTTCCAGTACCCCCTGGGTCCCCACTTGGCCTATTCCTTACATTTGTATTTTACATTTACTGCTGTAGTGTGAGAATGCATTTAATCAAAAGGAATATAAAATAGGGTTGCCAAAAGAAAAATGCCAGCCATGTGTTTTGTATAAAGAGCCTGTAAAGATCTCCTCTTGACACTAAATAGACTTATAAATAAAAAAGTATGTATGCATTCGTTATGTGACTTTTCTGTCTTAGTTCTCTTTGATTATCAGTATCATTGAGGCAGCCCTAGAACACAATTAAAAGTACTTACTATTTATATTTGCTGTTCAAAGTATACACAGATAAGTGCTGAAAATACAGCTTTAGGTGACTGCTTATTTTTGTACCGAATGGGCCATCAAAATAATCTGCTGGCAACCCTAACCATACGACTGTAAGTTTGTTGCAGGATCAGCACATTATTTATTTCCTTCACCCTCGATCCCCAATTAATGCTGCAATAGTTTAACTTAGATCTTAAACTCTATGCCGCCGTCAATGACATGCTGAGTTTCTTCATTGGTCTGGGAATGCACCCTGCATTCAGACAACTCATTCCACATTCTCGCCCTTCACTTTCACGCTCACCCTGCACTCACGGCGATCACAATGCACTCACACTGATCACCATGTACTCACACCATCCACCTGCTCACCCTGCACTCACAGTGATCACTCTGCACTCACAATGCACTTGCGCTGTTCACCCTATACCGCAACCTGCAGTCACACGAGTACACTTCTCAACCTGCACTCATGTGACACTTCACTCACCTGTCCCCTTCATCGCTCAATATGCAACTCACTCAAACAAGCCCATCAGTAATCATACATTCATTCATCCCAATCTGAACTTGCTTCCGCACGTAAATTCATACGCCACCTCACTCACCCTGCAGTCACTCCTCTTGCCCTACTCTCACAATGTTGCATCGCTCACTGTGCACTCACATGGTCACTCTTGACACCCACACAGTGCAGAGGGCTAATGTGCCTGCTACAAAGAATATGTACCATGCAGATCGCAGAAATGAGTGTGAGTAAACTATGAGTTGCACTATAAAAAAATGAAATGTTTGTGGGAAAGGTGCTACAGAGAAATGAGGTGCATTGTTGATGAGTGGCAGTGAAGGAATTCATGGAGAAGGAGGAAACGGGGGTGGGGCATCAAACAAGACTGTTGCGCCGGGTGCGACCAGTGTAAGGACCAGCCCTGGCTGGGAGTAATAGCCCCCCTCCGAAGTTCTGGTTTAGCAACTCCCCTGCTTCTGCCTATTATTTACATTTGTATTGCGCTACTGTTACCAAAGATTTCCTGGTGCCGATAACCATCTGCTGCCTGAAGGCAAGTGAGAAACACACAGAAGGAGAACCAGCCAAATGGGTTAACCTACAGAGCATAGAGAAAGGTTTTTATATCGTCCTAAATGATAATAGATTCTTGGTGGAGCGAAGCAAAGGAGGGTGCACGTTCCATAACTGCGCGGCCTGCATCAAAACAGCGAGACAGACAACTCATGCCTTTTTGAATTAGGGAACATTAAGCAGAGTGGAACATGCTGAGAGGAGCATACATGTCCGACCCGTATGCTTGGTGAGGAGAAATGAGAGGATGAGAGAGGACAGCAAGGGAGTGAGAGAATTTGATTGAAGAGGTCAGGGATGAGGAGAAATGTGAATTGCCGAAGAGAAGTGTGGACACGCAAGAAGTGAGTGTGAGCCAAAGGGGAGGGCTTCTGTTAGAACAAAGGGGAGACGTGAAAGATGAATGGGAGGACTGGAGAGGTGTAAGATACAATTAGACAGAAATTTGAATGGAGAGACGAGGTGAATGAGAAGTGCTGAGGGGCACAGGAGGTTACAGGGCCAGAGAGGCCATGAGATAAATGCAAGAGACTGTTAGAGATGAGGGCAGTGAAAAGACAGAATGGCAAGAGGTTATTAAAGGTGAAGTGAGAGGTTGAATGGGGAGAGTTCAGAAGTTGTAAAAAGGGCTGAAAGAAAATGGCCTGCAAAGTGAGAGAGGGATCCAGAGTTAGGGGTGGAGAGAGGGATGGAATGGAGGGGGTGAGAGGAAAGCTGCATGAGTAAACTGCTTAACTCTGCACAAAACCACCAGGGTTTTAAGGGACACCTGCTTCTCCCGGCCAGGTGAGCTTCTAATGTGGCAGCACGTATTCCTGCAGAGTGGAAGGCCCTTCACAAAGGTTGACTAGAAATCTTTCTGATGACAATTGCTGTATTTTGGTTATAAACAGGTACTGATTGGGTGAAATCTTTCCTCAGTGTTACTGTGTGTAAAAAATGTCAAAATAATGAAGCAATGCTATCCCAAAATATGCGGCATCACATAACTTCATTTACATTTTCTTCCCACACAATTTAGTCAAGCCTGTCGTGTAATTTGGTCCTCACCTGCCTCATAATTCCAGTAGCCCTGCCTACAGGTTTAGAAATGTTTGTCAGGAGGGGGTCCTTACACCTCAAAATGTGGACAGGGGGGTCTCGGCATCCAAAAGTTTGAAGACCTCTGGTGTAGGGGGTCATGCAGGTGTGGTGTTTTAGGGTTTAGGGCAGTGCAGTGGTGTTCGGGCAGTGTATGGGGTCATGCAGGGGTGGTGTTTTAGGGTTTAGGGCAGTGCAGTGGGGTTCATGGAGTGTAGAGGGTCGTGCAGGGGGTGGTGTTTTTGGGTTTAGGGCAGTGCTGGTGTTTGTGTTGTGGAAATTTAGTTCGTAACTGAACATTATCTGCGCCATCTTGTCTCTCCCCAAGCGCCACACGCAGAAAAGGCACGACGGCCATTTTAGGCACCATGACCTCATTACCGATCGCCAGCGCGTCCCTCTGGCGCTGCGAACATCCCCCTGCGCGCTGACCACCCCCGCTCTCTCATACACGGGCCATAAACCCTCTCCTTCTGCGCGACCCTGCCATGGAACCACATCCCACGCCTGACCGACACCCCATACATGGTCACACATCTCTTTGATGGCCCCCTTCCTCTGCGCCCGATTGTCCGAACCGATCCAAGGCCATCACCTAGCCCTGCGGATGCAGTTTATTGCCCCTACTGTAAAGGAAACACCCCACATCAAAGGGATTACAGTAAATCAAGCCCCCCCCACCCCCTGAGACCCGACCAGTCACACACACCCCCGGGAATTGACGGAATGTCCAGCCGTGTGATAGCCATCTCCTACTGTGGGTGGGGTGGGGACTTCCACAGTAGATATGTGTGAGAACGAGCTCGAAGTGGGGATTCCGAGGATGTTCTTTCATGTATCAACGCAATCTCAGGAATGTGCCATGTATGATAAACCTGCAATAAAGTCATAAACCTGTGTATAAGAGGCCAGGCCTCAGAGATGTGGTTAGAGCACCTCGTGAGGATACCTTGCGTTCTGATCTGACGTGTCCTCCTCCGGAGAGAATAAACCTTTGTTTCCTGCCTTCCAGTCTCCAGCGCCTGCCTCTTTGTTGGTTAAATATCGAATGGTATAAGGGGCGATTACCGCCGGGCAATACTTGGAAGGTTATCGACTGCGACCGCCCCGACCTTTTAACAGTGTAGTGAATAGCGCATGCGCTGCATCGCTAGGCGAGACCTAAAAAGCATTGCACCAAGGTGGCTGCCAACACTTCTTGGATTGAAGTGTTGGCAGCCAATTAGAACCAAGCTTGTGCTTGTGTAGAAAGGTCCCACCCAGATATATAAAGATTTTTTTCCTTTACTATCTCAAAAACTACTGAACGGATTTTCACCGTTTGAAAAAAAAAGACGCTTTCTGAACCAAGCACTAGCTTTTTGGCAAATTTGGTGTAATTCCGTTCAGCAGTTTGAGCTGTAGCTGTGTCTAAAGTTTCCGATGGGAAATTGATTTTCCGATCACTATTTTTTGAATTTCTCAGGAACTACTGAACGGATTTACACCATTTAACAACAAGCATTGGCAAAACCAATAGGTCTCGCCTTTGGGACCTTATAAGTATTTAGTTACGCAGCACAATATCCTTGGTGCAACAACATCAACTGTTGCATGGCTAAACACTTATAATTTCCCAAAGGCGAGACCTATTGGCTATGCCAATGCGTGTTTAGTTTGTGATTTGGCTGGATTAACTAGTTGACACAGTGCAATCACTATACGTCTTCACAAACGTTAGCGCTTAAACTTTTTGTTTCAAACTGCTCTGAGTGCTCCTGAAATAGATCCTTACCTTAAATTGTTGCTAGCCAGAAGCTACTTTATTTTCATAGCAAAACAACGATTTAGCTTCTTGGCTGGGGAATTAAGAATTTCTCCCTTGTGTTATGACACTGCTGTGGTTTCTTTAGAGCTGTACTACACAGATGCTGTAGTGAATGGCCTTGTGCAGCTGGGGCTGGTGACATATGCAATGAAAGCCCAACATAGTCATATATTGTAGCTAAAGTGCATTTCACTCAGTAGATGGATAGGTGAAGATAATTTTAACAAATGGAAGAGTGAGGGTTCATAAAGCGAATGACCTTAAAGCTTAAAGAAATGTTCAACTGAGAGCTGGCTGAGTAAGAACTGCACACCTGGTACAGGGCTGATTGTTATGTATTACGATAATAATTCACTGTGTTTAAAAGCAATACAAAAAAATGGTGTAATGGTTCTTATTTAGTGCACTGACTGTATAAAACGGTGTTGGATATTAAACTGGGAGTGCACAAATCAATATGGAAAAGTACCATGGCAGTAAGGGCAGTTCTTGATAGATATGCTCTGAGGAAGGCATGTATTGGATGTGCGAAAGAAAAAAAAACTAGTGAGCAACAAAGCATGCCGTATCGCTTGAATTTTTTTTTTAAAAGCCAGCATGCAGTAATCAGCTGAGACTCTGGATCACAGCTTTTTATCAGGAGGCATGTTTGTCTTTAAAACTAATCTCTTTTGTGAAACGACCCCTCTCACGATGTAAACAAAGTTGCATTCTCCTGAAGTGGGATACACAGAAGCCGAGTCTCCGAGCGCTGTTCGCTACAGCGCCTGCACAAGATGATGTCCATGCTACAAATTCTCCAAAGTTCCAGAGCGAGACCAGCACAAAGCTAGTTGTTCTCTTAATGCTGTCCCCACACAAACCAGACGGCGGATAGCTTCCACCCCGCAACTACACCGTAAACCATGGGCAAAGTAAAACAAGCATTGGCCGCGCAGCAGTAAAAGTAACTACGCACGGCGTAAAAGCAAAAACCATCGCCATCACTCTGAAAGCGAAAGTGATCGCGATGACGCGCTAAAGCATGAGTTTTCAAAGTGCTGCTGAAGGCTAGCGGTTCGCGCGTGCACAGCTCGCGTGAACGCAAGCGCTAGCCCAGCCCGCAGCACTTTGAAAACTCACCTCCAAAATGTCTCTCCAAGCCAGCGCATGCGCTGGGCTCAGCGAGACCTAAAAAGGGCTCTTTATGAACCAAGGGCTACCTTTTATCAAAATTTGGTATAATTCTGTTCAACAGTTCGGGCTGTGGCATTGTCTAAAGTTTCCTATGGAAAATAACATAGAGAAAACAAGTTTTGAGACCCCCTTTTAACCTGGACCCCGCTTAGTGAATCACCCTGAAACTTTCAAGACAGGAGCGGACCGGAGCGCCTAACTAGTTTTGAAAATTTCGCTATGGTTCATCCAACGACGCCAAAGTTATTGGGAAAACAATAAATGCTTTTCCTACAGAAAATAGGTTCTAACTCTAACTACCTATATATATATATGTATATATATATATTTTATCTAAAATCCGATTGGCCGCACTGTGGAAATATGGATTTTTATGATCAGTTATGTCCCCTATCTTGGACCCCAACGGTTTCATGTATAAATCACAAGTACATGTATGTTTCCTCCAGTTCCAGTTATGAAGACGCAAACACATGTGCGTCCACCGTCAACATGTCCTCTTTCAGACCCGCCATGAATGGGCCGGATATTCTATTCCTAAGTATGAAAGGCCACCGGCTTTATATGGTTCATTTATCCCATTTTACAGTCCAGGCGAGTAGGCCCTGATTCTGCCATCAAGCCTTTTCTGCCTTCTGCCTCTGAAAAGCTCCAGTCTGAGCTCGCATCTGTATCTATGAACTTTGTCCTACTCCCTGCGCGGCTAACGGTGCCTGACTCGGCCTGTCGGCCTATCTGCCTGCCAAAAACTGTATTTCACCTTCAAGATTATCTGCTCTGCTCCGCTCCTCATCCAATGCATTCCTGTCTAGTAGTTTAAGTAAACATTCTTTCAGCTACCGAGCAAAAGGCCCGGCTTCTCTGTCTTTATGCAAGTAATTCATAGCCCTGTTACTATGGAAGATTTCTGCCCTCGCATCTAGTGTAGACACTTAGACGCTTGTACACGCACTAACAGTCAGTATAGTCAGTATAGAATAAGATTCTATCCTAAGAGACCTCTCTTTTTGGATAACACAGTTCTTTAAACATAAGATATTAGATATGATTTGGGATTAGGTTGACATAACCCCAGACTTCTGTCTCCACATGTAGAGCTAAATGTCAAGTCCTCTTCACCCTCTAGTTATACGTCAATCACACGTCATGCTGCTGCGCGCGCATCTCTGCCAAGTATTTCTGCTGACATTGCGAAATTCTTTCATGGAACCACCCTATTGTGACATCATACCTGATGACGTTCTTTAAGTTACGCCCAGTTACACCCATTTTTAGTTACGCATGTATGTTTTATCTTTGTTATCAACTGTTACGCCTCCTGCATCTGTTTCACTGTAATGCCTATTGTATAAAAATGATTACTTGTCAATAAAGTTGGTCCTTCACTTCCTGAACCTTCGTGGTGATGGAATATGGAGTCCATCAATTCGAATTGATTTTGGAATAAAGCCCGTTCCGAACCTCTAATACCACGGATTCTGCCTCTTATTTTACTGAGCTATTATTATAGATTTTCCGCATCAAATTAAGTTCCGGTAATTAAATTATTTACCACATATATGGCGCCCGAACAGGGACACTTTCTCATCTCACGCGCCGGAGGTGCGTTGCAGGCCCGGTCTCCTGTCACAGCTGGACGGACAACAACGCGTACCCACAGGATTTCCTGTATCTCCCTCCTGCCGAGCGGGGGTAACTGAGGCTGCGATCAACACCCAGACGAGGCGGTGAGAAGTGCGAAGTATCCCGACCAAGAGCCTAGCTGAGAGAGCAAGATCCGAGGTATACAGAGGCCCACCAGGTTCCGAAGTTCCGAAGTTTCGAGTCGAGTCCAGTCCGGTCCGAGTCCAGTTCAGTTCAGTTCCGAGGCCTTCCGTTCCGAGCTACCCGGTGAGTACCATTGTCGGGGAGGCGTTCTGACGTGCACATAGGTTGTGCCGGTCAAGACGGGTTTGGGTACACAAATCCGGTCTGCACTGTTTCAGCAGTGTATCTGTACTGTTTAGCAGTATATCAAGTATGTCTAGTATATAATTCAGAATTTCCTAGTTAGTGCCGAGTATTATGCTTAGTGACTAGTTCCCTAAATGGCCATCATTGTTGTTCATTAAATGTTAAATGTTAAAATGTTTTTTACGTTCTGCATATTGTGGTGTGAATGACTGTTCATTATTGTGTTTTGTTGTGTTAAAACGTGTTCAAAATTAGGTATCAGATCAGTTCTCAATATGCCGCTCTTTTCGAAATTAAGACAGATCAAAACTAGAAAAGGGGTACTCGAAGAAGCTGTTCCCATTCCTCCTAGGGACACTCCAGGGTATTTCATGTATCATAAACATGGCCTAGACGCCATATTATTTCTTGATTTATGGGTAGACTACACCAAGGAATTACCAGAAAGTCAGAGGTGGCCCGCAGCTGGGACCTGGGATGCAGATTGCATCATGAAAGTAGAGGAAGAATTATGGAAAAAGAAAGCTAGACAATCACAGAAAGATGCCATTGAATTATGGCGTAAGGAATCGTATAGACGTACAGAAAAAGCACGTAGACAGGAAGAGAAAAGTAAGGAGAATTCAGATAAAGTCCGAGAAAATATATTAATTGAAGAAGGTACCCGAGTAAATTCAGAACAAACAGACAGACAAAGAAATGCCCTTATGAATGGTATGTATCCTCTTCTGGCCGAAGGGTTACCTAAGGCTACTCCGGAGATACCAAAAGACTTGCCACCCCCATTGTTTCCGATAAAAGCACATCCCAAAGGGCATCCCAGAACCGCAGAAGATGTTTTCCTTTCTTCTTATTTAGACGACGCAGCTCCCGAGTATGCTAGTACCGCGCCACATAGACCGCCTGCCGAGGGGGTTCAACGCCAAGACCCTCCTCCGTCTGTACCTCCGCAACAACAAACTCCGACACAAGTTCCGGCAAGCACATCTGTTTCTACAGCTGTACCCACACCTATGGTTGCTATATCACGTTCAACGAATCCTTTCACATCCAGCACCCCAGGTGGTGCTACAGGAGGTGCATCAAACATTTTTTCCACGCCGCCCAGAGTAAACAAACTTTCCTTTCAAGAATTAGCCCATCAACGTACGCCCAAACTAGTAACTCCCGACACGCTTAAGGAACTTCTAATAGATTGTAGATATGATCCTGTGCCCGGCAAAGAGGACGAAATGCTGCTGGCATCATTACGTATCCGACGAGCTGCAATATATTTAGGGAGGCTACCAGGAATGACTACACATTTAGAAAATATATATCACTTTGTCCAGTCAGGACGAGATTCTGAAAGTATTAATAGAGCCTTGGAGTACCAGAAAGTGGAGATACAGGGGGAACTGTTACGTTTCCTCATAAATTGTGTGATCAGAAATCAAGACCGACCAGGGGTAAATCCGGAAGAAATGCAAATTCTTACCACATGGAGTCGGAATATATCAGAGGGGAGACATGATAAACGATCATGTATAGTAGCTATGTGCCGCAAGATCCGCAAAGAAGTAGAACGAATACACGAAGAAAGATTAGCAGTAGACGAGCCTGAACAAACCGAGGAGGAGGAAGAATTAGAACTGCCCACAGGACAGTTAGAAACCATGGCCTATGTAGGTAGAGGAAGATCTTGTAATAATACTAGAGGCTTTACTGATCCGATACGACCGATACGTCCAGATAATAACAGAAATTTCCAAACCCCTATAATAAATATAAGGTCCCCCGAGCATTCGTTCCAAGCTGCTGACAAATTACTCCGAGAACGAAGGGGTTATCATATACTCGATTCTATGGACGAACAAG
Organism: Triturus cristatus; assembly: GCF_964204655.1. Lineage (NCBI taxonomy): Eukaryota > Metazoa > Chordata > Amphibia > Caudata > Salamandridae > Triturus > Triturus cristatus. The sequence goes on along the minus strand of NC_140593.1, from coordinate 23,131,279 downwards.
AATTAGCCAGGTCAGCCGTTCACTGGGTTGACAGTCCCGGAAAATATAGTGATGATACATTAGCGCACACGTTTTTGAACCTCACCCCCGATGAACAGCGTTTAGCTGGTATCTATATGATTCAACAACTCCTGATATTATATAAAAGCCAACACTCCGATCCTGGCCCCTTACCTAATATCTTGACTGAATTACTCACGAATAAATGGAGAGGTTCAGGTACTGAGCTAATTAGAGAAATACTAGAATCCAGAAAGCAGTACATTCTTTTTGTATGTCCCGAACATGTCTCACTGCCCATAAAAGAAAGAACGACGTATTATATGGATAGACAGAATCCCTTACGCGAAGTGCACCCGATAAAAGGTGATGACAATCAGTTTAAACGTGTGTTTGTATACACACCCATATCTAAAATAGAACTATTAGAAATGAAGAAAGTGGTACCCAGTCATGACAAAGACCCAGCGGGTTTCCACCGTGAAATTAAAGACATGTTGCTCATGGGAGAGTATACCTATCCCGACATTATGAAAATATTGAAGGTATTAATTCCTGCGGGCATTTACGAAAAACTCAAGGAAAAGGATTGGGAGGTGGGAGACCAAAAGATAGATTGGACAGCATTAGAAAACGAAGAAAAAGCTCGAGGTCCAGGTTCAGGGCTTGGGGACAAGACCAAAACACTACCAGGTTTACTAGTACAGGTACTACCACGTTTATTAACTACGAAAAAGGAAGACTGGGGTGCAATCTCAGCCTGTAAACAAAAGCAAGATGAAGACACTAGTGATTTCTATGCCCGATTCGAAAAATGTTTTGGTATAAATAGTGGAATAAAAACAAGTAGCGAATCGTATCCACATCTGTTTGTGACAAAATTAGTTGAAAATTCCTTGCCCCAAGTTAAGAATAGAGTATTGAAATTCGAGAGTACCTGGCAAGGTAACACTCCGTCACAAATGTTACAAATGCTACAGTACCATCACAATAGAATTAGAGAGGAACAAGAACATGAACAAAGACGCATGAAAGACACGAAAATGAAAATGCTAGTTTCTCAGACAGTTCCAGCTGACGGTCATAAAAAGGGTATGACACAGTCCAGTGTTTCAGCAGGTCCTGTAAAAGGGACATGCAACTATTGTAAACAGCCAGGTCATTATGTACACGATTGTCCAGTTTTAAAACATAATATCGCCATAGGTAATACAAAAGAAAGACCACGGCCACTTAGACAGGATCAGAACCAACAAGGAGCCCCGCAGCATGCACAGCCCATGCCAGCTCCGCAACAGTCTCTGCCAGCTCCACCACCGCAGCCTATTGCTGCCACACAGACAACGACACAACAGATGTACCAAACCGCACAGTATGACTACCCTGACTATCAACGATACTCATGAAACAGCCTAGAGAGGGAGGTTGGCTTACCCCTTATTGAGGTCCCTGTAGACCAAGAAGGACCTTATGTACACAGTGAACTATTAGGCCAGGATAGAAAATTTTTACTTGATACAGGGGCAAGCCGAACAACCATAAAACGTAGTGAAGTTCCAGGGGCACCCCTCTCAGGCTCACAGAATATTTCCCTTGGTTTTTCAGGAAAACCTATCATTAACGAAGTATCACAGCCTCTTCCCCTTACGATTGGTCCTTTGACACGAACTACAGATTTATTGCTTACTAAATCATGTCCAGAAAACCTGTTAGGTATAAAAACTTTGAAAGCTCTAGGAGCTATAATATGTTGTTCTCCGGAAGGAGTAAGATTGTTTCTACGTGATTTCAAAGGACACTATGTGTCCCGAGACATGGATCACCGACTGCAGACTTTACCCACACATTTATGGGCACAAGGCCCTACAGATGTTGGTTGCATGAACATTACACCATATCGAGTCACACTAAAGACAGGAGTGGTACTACCACGAATGCGACAATACAAGTTACCCCCAGATGCTGTAGTGGCTTTACTGCAAATCATTGACGAGCTTATTACCCAAGGAGTGGTTGTGGAAACAGACTCCAATGTATGTAATTCCCCGATAATTCAGATTCTTAAACGAACTGATCCAAAAGCCCCGCCAGTATATCGATTGGTTATTGATCTGCGCGAATTAAATAAATGTATTGTACCACAATACCCCGTAGTTCCAGACATTTCTTCATTACTGACAGCCATTGATTCCGAAGCAACATTTTTTACTGTAATTGATCTCAAGAATGCCTTTTTCAGCGTCCCAATAGATCCGGAAAGCCAATACTTGTTCGGATTTAGTTTAAATGGACGAAGCTTTAAATTCACACGCGCACCTCAAGGATTCACAGAAAGCCCCAGCATCTATAGCCAAGCACTGAAACGAGAACTTGACAGTATCCACATGCCAGTCAACACTGCCCTGCTTCAATATGTCGATGATCTGCTGATCACCGCTAGAAGCGAACCTGAATGTGAAAAAGCCTCACTGACGGTTTTACAATTTTTGGCCGAAAAGGGGCACAAGGTGTCCCCTTCTAAGCTGCAATTCTGTGTCCAGCGAGTTGTTTACCTTGGTCACTCGCTTTCCAAGGAGGGAAGGCAGCTTACACCAGATCGCATCCAGTTAATTGCTAACATGCCAATACCCAAGACACAAAAGGAGGTGCGGGCTTTTATAGGCCTCACTTCATATTGTAGGCAGTGGATCCCTCAGTATGCATTTCTAGCAAAACCACTCATTCAGTTGACAACACAGGAGGCAGCCACATCGACTGTCCTCCCTTGGACTCAGGAACATACACAAGCTTTTGAAAGCCTAAAGAAAGCTCTATGTCAAGCACCCGTTTTAGCAACACCATGTTACAGTAAACAGTTTACGCTCTTTGTTACAGAACGCAAAGGTACTGCTTTGTCAGTACTCACACAGGAACAAGCAGGATCACACAAACCATGTGCTTATTTTTCTAGTACATTAGATTCCGTAGCTCAGGCTCTGCCTGCGTGCCTAAAATCAGTGGCAGCGACAGCTTTAGCAATCAGACAAAGCGATGCCATAGTGTTAGGACATCAATTGACAGTACAAGTACCACATGCAGTAGAGGTTCTCTTGAACCGCACGCAAACACAACACTTGACTATAGCGAGACTCACCGGTTACGAACTGACATTGTTCCAGCCACACATAGAAATCAGACGTTGTAGTACATTGAATCCTGCCACACTTTTGCCAGTAAATGGAACAGACCCACTAGCACATGATTGTATTGAAATTATTACTATCACGACGAAACCCAGACAAGACTTGACAGACGTCCCATTGTCAGATCCAGACCTGACGTTGTGTGTAGATGGTTCATGTATGAGAACAAGTACAGGAGAGCTAGTGGCCGCGTATGCAGTCACAACAGACACTGAGGTCATTGAAACAAATCGTATTAATACCTTGTCAGCTCAAGCAGCAGAGCTCATCGCTCTGACACAAGCCTGTATTCAAGCCACAAATAAGAAAGTCAACATATACACTGATTCACGTTATGCATTCGGAGTTGTACATGACTTCGGCGTGCTGTGGCGAGAGAGAGGTTATTTAACTTCTCACGGTGCCCACATTCAGCACGGACCCCTCATTCATGCCTTATTAGATGCAATACATCTACCCGCTGCAATATCAATTATGAAATGTAAAGCTCATACGAAAGTTACTGATATCATCTCCCAAGGCAATGATCTAGCTGACAAAACAGCTAAACAGACTGCTCAAACTCACACATCTGACATGACAAAGACAATAGTTCCGACACCAACACAGTGCATGATGGTTAAGGATCCCGCTCTTGACGTAATTGACATACAGACACATGCTACACCAGACGAAATAAAGAAATGGACTGAATTAGGAGGGATCCAAACGGATCAAGGATGGATGACGAAGGAAAAATCTGTATGGTTTCTTCCCGACTCAATGGTCCAAGTTATCATTAATACAATACATAGTCCAGCGCACCTAGGAGAAAAAGCTATGCTAGACAGCATTCAACACATTTGGTTCAACAAACATTTACGAGCAGCAGCTAAACAAAAAGTTCGTACCTGTATGATCTGTTGTCAGTTTAACCCAGGTAAAAGCATTCCCGTAGAACAAGGTGGATTTCAGCCTCCTGATCACCCATTTGAAGTCCTCCAGATGGATTATATCCAGATGGAACGATGTCGAGGATTTAAATATGTTCTTGTAGTTGTCTGTGCTCTTTCCCATTGGACAGAGGCATACCCGGTTTCAGATTACACTGCCCCGACTACTGCCAAACAGTTAGTTCGAGAATTCTTCCCACGGTACGGTTTACCACGTGCTGTCTACTCAGATAACGGCCAGCCGTTCTCATCCGAACTAATGAAACATGTTTCACTTTTGTTAGGATATCAATGGAGGTTTCACTGTGTCCGACATCCCGAGGCAGCAGGTCTTGTGGAACGACATAATCAAACTCTGAAAATTAGATTGTCCAAAATATGTAGAGAGAAAGGTGTCGACTGGGTAGTAGCCTTACCAGTTGCACTCTTTTACATGAGAATGGTAGCACATTCTCGAACAGGGCTATCCCCTTATGAGGTGATCTTCGGTAGACCACCAAATATGTGGGGGACGCCTATACCTCATAAAATAACTGACGTTGACTGTAATATGCTGACAGATTACCTGGCTTCTTTGATGTCTGCACTACAATCTTGTCGTTCACAGGTAGCTGCAGCCTTTCCCGATAACACCGAGGTGAAACCCCACGACGTAGTTCCCGGGGACTTGGTGTTAGTGAGGAATTTTGACCGGAAGTCTCAGCTGGATCCTAGGTGGAAATCGCCTCAACTCGTACTGCTCACCACGAGGACAGCCGTGAAGATCGAAGGTCGCAAAGGCTGGATACATTCAAGTCATATCAAGAAATTTCATGGACTACCATCCGATATAGAGACTAAACCCTGTATTTCCTCAAACACAGACTCAAAGCTCCCCTTGGTTGAGCAAACGAACTCAGAACTATATAGACTAAAATTGAGGTCCAATAAGTCAGACAATTTGATTGTTTAAGTCCTCTCCAAGGTGAATCGGTTGAATTTGTCTCTGACATGTATCCTCTGGACCGGAATAGAGAAAGAAATAATCAAATACAGTTGAAGAAACATGCGTACTGTAAATCACTGCGTAGTCATTGCACAGTGACGTTATTAATTTTGTTTTTCTTATGTCTTTTAATAATTACTGCAAGTATATTGTTGCACATATATTATCCTATTTCTAAACATGTTTACAATGTTACTGCTGAACATTCTTTTAGTGAATTACCCCCGCATGAGTTGTCATACAGATTTGCGCTGCGCAATAACACTTTTATTAGTATGTTACATCATTCCCATCAGGCTAGCAATGCTACAAATTGTTGGATATGTGGCCGACTCCCTCCCTATCAGAACTATAAGGGAATTCTGCCTCTCTTTCCACATCCGTTCACACACAATGGCTCCTGTGGAGCATGGTTTAGTTTAATTAATTCCCTAGATTCGAATCCCGCAGTTTATCAAGACAACTGGGTATGGGGAAACCTGAACTTAGTTTTGCTTAAAGTCTGCTACCCTAACAAGGAGGGACTTCCCAAAGGAACAGGAACTGATCTAGAAAATGAAGTATATGGATTAGGTAATTACACGCTTAATCTCATGATCCTGAACGTTGAATCTGAAGCTACACCAATCTTGTCCGCCATGTCCGTATTCCCAGTAAAAGGGGAACTATGTATAAGAAAGAATGGCTCCATACACATGGGCCATAGTAAATGCACCACTGTAATAGAATTCAGTGATCAAGGCAAGTCTACATTTAGAGCTTCTCGTCATTCCTACTTTATATGTGGCCAGACCGCATATATACGCCTACCTTTAGATTGGGATGGTACCTGTTACATAGCATTCCTCCTACCACCTGTTTTCTTAGCTCCTCCTGATTATCATAGAAATACTCATTTAGTACACAATAGACAGCAGAGAGATCTCCCAATCGTCGATTACACTGAAACAGCATGGGAAAAATACACAGATTTCAATAAAGGTTTCTTTCCTTATATAGGTACAGTCACTAATAGTAAGCTGATACGTAGATTAACAGGAACCCTTGAAGCAGTAGTGAACGAAACTATTTCCGCCTTAGGCAATTTAACAGAAGAGCAGTCTGCTATGCGGATTGTTGTGCTTCAAAATCGTCTTGTCCTTGACGTCATCCTGGCCGATAGGGGCGGAGCTTGTAGGGTCATCGGATCAAGTTGTTGCATTTTCATACCAGAAAATTCGCCGTCTGTATATAAAGCCATAACCCGCCTTCATAAGATTGTAAGCCAGATACACCAGAATCCAGGCACCTGGACTTGGTCCGGTTGGTTCTGGGGCGTGTTGTCAGCCTGGGGATGGAGAATGCTCTCCTTCCTAGGTATTGGCTTCCTCATACTATTCAGTTGCTGCTTATGTCTACAATGTGGGCCAGCGATTTGTGGTCTATGTGCCACCTCGTGTATCCCACATCCAAGATTTCATTCATCCCGGAAGAAGAAAGAAGAACAAATGATGCTATATGAACAGATCAACGGATTGATGAAGATTGATATCTCTTAAGGGCAAGTAGGGGACAAGGAGGGAATGTGGAAATATGGATTTTTATGATCAGTTATGTCCCCTATCTTGGACCCCAACGGTTTCATGTATAAATCACAAGTACATGTATGTTTCCTCCAGTTCCAGTTATGAAGACGCAAACACATGTGCGTCCACCGTCAACATGTCCTCTTTCAGACCCGCCATGAATGGGCCGGATATTCTATTCCTAAGTATGAAAGGCCACCGGCTTTATATGGTTCATTTATCCCATTTTACAGTCCAGGCGAGTAGGCCCTGATTCTGCCATCAAGCCTTTTCTGCCTTCTGCCTCTGAAAAGCTCCAGTCTGAGCTCGCATCTGTATCCATGAACTTTGTCCTACTCCCTGCGCGGCTAACGGTGCCTGACTCGGCCTGTCGGCCTATCTGCCTGCCAAAAACTGTATTTCACCTTCAAGATTATCTGCTCTGCTCCGCTCCTCATCCAATGCATTCCTGTCTAGTAGTTTAAGTAAACATTCTTTCAGCTACCGAGCAAAAGGCCCGGCTTCTCTGTCTTTATGCAAGTAATTCATAGCCCTGTTACTATGGAAGATTTCTGCCCTCGCATCTAGTGTAGACACTTAGACGCTTGTACACGCACTAACAGTCAGTATAGTCAGTATAGAATAAGATTCTATCCTAAGAGACCTCTCTTTTTGGATAACACAGTTCTTTAAACATAAGATATTAGATATGATTTGGGATTAGGTTGACATAACCCCAGACTTCTGTCTCCACATGTAGAGCTAAATGTCAAGTCCTCTTCACCCTCTAGTTATACGTCAATCACACGTCATGCTGCTGCGCGCGCATCTCTGCCAAGTATTTCTGCTGACATTGCGAAATTCTTTCATGGAACCACCCTATTGTGACATCATACCTGATGACGTTCTTTAGGTTACGCCCAGTTACACCCATTTTTAGTTACGCATGTATGTTTTATCTTTGTTATCAACTGTTACGCCTCCTGCATCTGTTTCACTGTAATGCCTATTGTATAAAAATGATTACTTGTCAATAAAGTTGGTCCTTCACTTCCTGAACCTTTGTGGTGATGGAATATGGAGTCCATCAATTCGAATTGATTTTGGAATAAAGCCCGTTCCGAACCTCTAATACCACGGATTCTGCCTCTTATTTTACTGAGCTATTATTATAGATTTTCCGCATCAAATTAAGTTCCGGTAATTAAATTATTTACCACAGCACTCTGCTAGTCCTACCAGCGTGTTACCCCAAAGAATTGTGGTCCATGAAGTAGCGTCGGCGGGTACGCCTATGCCAAAAGTTTAAAATGAAAATAAGTGTCGCGTTAGCCATCCCTGGACACGTGTTTCGAGGTAGTTGCCTCTCGTCAGCAGGGAGTAGGTATGTGTGTAGGGTTGCTGCGTAGGCTGCCAAAAAATATTCTCAAGTAAAGTACCACTCAAGGCGCGCAGGTGCGTAGCCATGAGCTCGTCAGCCCCACCGGCTCAAGGGAGCCTGAATGTAAACAAAAATCCGATTGGCCGCACTCTGCTAGTCCTACCAGCGTGTTACCCCAAAGAATTGTGGTCCATGAAGTAGCGTCGGCGGGTACGCCTATGCCAAAAGTTTAAAATGAAAATAAGTGTCGCGTTAGCCATCCCTGGACACGTGTTTCGAGGTAGTTGCCTCTCGTCAGCAGGGAGTAGGTATGTGTGTCGGGTTGCTGCGTAGGCTGCCAAAAAATATTCTCAAGTAAAGTACCACTCAAGGCGCGCAGGTGCGTAGCCATGAGCTCGTCAACCCCACCGGCTCAAGGGAGCCTGAATGTAAACAAAAATCCGATTGGCCGCACTCTGCTAGTCCTACCAGCGGTTTACCCCAGAGAATTGTGGTCCATGAAGTAGCGTCGGCGGGTACGCCTATGCCAAAAGTTTAAAATGAAAATAAGTGTCGCGTTAGCCATCCCTGGACACGTGTTTCGAGGTAGTTGCCTCTCGTCAGCAGGGAGTAGGTATGTGTGTAGGGTTGCTGCGTAGGCTGCCAAAAAATATTCTCAAGTAAAGTACCACTCAAGGCGCGCAGGTGCGTAGCCATGAGCTCGTCAGCCCCACCGGCTCAAGGGAGCCTGAATGTAAACAAAAATCCGATTGGCCGCACTCTGCTAGTCCTACCAGCGTGTTACCCCAAAGAATTGTGGTCCATGAAGTAGCGTCGGCGGGTACGCCTATGCCAAAAGTTTAAAATGAAAATAAGTGTCGCGTTAGCCATCCCTGGACACGTGTTTCGAGGTAGTTGCCTCTCGTCAGCAGGGAGTAGGTATGTGTGTAGGGTTGCTGCGTAGGCTGCCAAAAAATATTCTCAAGTAAAGTACCACTCAAGGCGCGCAGGTGCGTAGCCATGAGCTCGTCAGCCCCACCGGCTCAAGGGAGCCTGAATGTAAACAAAAATCCGATTGGCCGCACTCTGCTAGTCCTACCAGCGTGTTACCCCAAAGAATTGTGGTCCATGAAGTAGCGTCGGCGGGTACGCCTATGCCAAAAGTTTAAGATGAAAATAAGTGTCGCGTTAGCCATCCCTGGACACGTGTTTCGAGGTAGTTGCCTCTCGTCAGCAGGGAGTAGGTATGTGTGTCGGGTTGCTGCGTAGGCTGCCAAAAAATATTCTCAAGTAAAGTACCACTCAAGGCGCGCAGGTGCGTAGCCATGAGCTCGTCAGCCCCACCGGCTCAAGGGAGCCTGAATGTAAACAAAAATCCGATTGGCCGCACTCTGCTAGTCCTACCAGCGGTTTACCCCAAAGAATTGTGGTCCATGAAGTAGCGTCGGCGGGTACGCCTATGCCAAAAGTTTAAAATGAAAATAAGTGTCGCGTTAGCCATCCCTGGACACGTGTTTCGAGGTAGTTGCCTCTCGTCAGCAGGGAGTAGGTATGTGTGTAGGGTTGCTGCGTAGGCTGCCAAAAAATATTCTCAAGTAAAGTACCACTCAAGGCGCGCAGGTGCGTAGCCATGAGCTCGTCAGCCCCACCGGCTCAAGGGAGCCTGAATGTAAACAAAAATCCGATTGGCCGCACTCTGCTAGTCCTACCAGCGTGTTACCCCAAAGAATTGTGGTCCATGAAGTAGCGTCGGCGGGTACGCCTATGCCAAATGTTTAAAATGAAAATAAGTGTCGCGTTAGCCATCCCTGGACACGTGTTTCGAGGTAGTTGCCTCTCGTCAGCAGGGAGTAGGTATGTGTGTAGGGTTGCTGCGTAGGCTGCCAAAAAATATTCTCAAGTAAAGTACCACTCAAGGCGCGCAGGTGCGTAGCCATGAGCTCGTCAGCCCCACCGGCTCAAGGGAGCCTGAATGTAAACAAAAATCCAATTGGCCGCACTCTGCTAGTCCTACCAGCGTGTTACCCCAAAGAATTGTGGTCCATGAAGTAGTGTCGGCGGGTACGCCTATGCCAAAAGTTTAAAATGAAAATAAGTGTCGCGTTAGCCATCCCTGGACACGTGTTTTGAGGTAGTTGCCTCTCGTCAGCAGGGAGTAGGTATGTGTGTAGGGTTGCTGCGTAGGCTGCCAAAAAATATTCTCAAGTAAAGTACCACTCAAGGCGCGCAGGTGCGTAGCCATGAGCTCGTCAGCCCCACCGGCTCAAGGGAGCCTGAATGTAAACAAAAATCTGATTGGCCGCACTCTGCTAGTCCTACCAGCGTGTTACCCCAAAGAATTGTGGTCCATGAAGTAGCGTCGGCGGGTACGCCTATGCCAAAAGTTTAAAATGAAAATAAGTGTCGCGTTAGCCATCCCTGGACACGTGTTTCGAGGTAGTTGCCTCTCGTCAGCAGGGAGTAGGTATGTGTGTAGGGTTGCTGCTTAGGCTGCCAAAAAATATTCTCAAGTAAAGTACCACTCAAGGCGCGCAGGTGCGTTGCCTTTGGGCAACTTGCTGGTGTGACGAGCAGTGTGCGACCTACTTTTCCTCAATTTAAACGGCTTCCTTAACGGGCTGACGAGCCTTGAGTCTGCACCTGCGCGCCAGGAGAGGTACTTGACCTGCTTTTAATTACATTTTGGCAGTCCACACGGCACCCCTTTACACTGACCTGCTCCCTGCTGACGAAAGACAACTAGCTCGAAACACGTGTCCAGGGATGGCTAACGCAACACATACTGTTCTATTTACATTCTGTGGCATAGGCGTACCCACCGTCGCCACTACATCTCCCACAGTCCTTTGGGGCAACTTGCTGGTGTGACGAGCAGTGTGCGACCTACTTTTCCTCAATTTAAACGGCTTCCTTAAGCTAACGGGCTGACGAGCCTTGAGTCTGCACCTGCGCGCCAGGAGAGGTACTTGACCTGCTTTTAATTACATTTTGGCAGTCCACACGGCACCCCTTTACACTGACCTGCTCCCTGCTGACGAGAGGCAACTACCTCGAAACACGTGTCCAGGGATGGCTAACGCAACACATACTGTTCTATTTACATTCCGTGGCATAGGCGTACCCGCCGTCGCCACTACATCTCCCACAGTCCTTTGGGGCAACTTGCTGGTGTGACGAGCAGTGTGCGACCTACTTTTCGTCAATTTAAACGGCTTCCTTAAGCTAACGGGCTGACGAGCCTTGAGTCTGCACCTGCGCGCCAGGAGAGGTACTTGACCTGCTTTTAATTACATTTTGGCAGTCCACACGGCACCCCTTTACACTGACCTGCTCCCTGCTGACGAGAGGCAACTACCTCGAAACACGTGTCCAGGGATGGCTAACGCAACACATACTGTTCTATTTACATTCCGTGGCATAGGCATACCCGCCGTCGCCACTACATCTCCCACAGTCCTTTGGGGCAACTTGCTGGTGTGACGAGCAGTGTGCGACCTACTTTTCCTCAATTTAAACGGCTTCCTTAAGCTAACGGGCTGACGAGCCTTGAGTCTGCACCTGCGCGCCAGGAGAGGTACTTGACCTGCTTTTAATTACATTTTGGCAGTCCACACGGCACCCCTTTACACTGACCTGCTCCCTGCTGACGAGAGGCAACTACCTCGAAACACGTGTCCAGGGATGGCTAACGCAACACATACTGTTCTATTTACATTCCGTGGCATAGGCGTACCCGCCGTCGCCACTACATCTCCCACAGTCCTTTGGGGCAACTTGCTGGTGTGACGAGCAGTGTGCGACCTACTTTTCCTCAATTTAAACGGCTTCCTTAAGCTAACGGGCTGACGAGCCTTGAGTCTGCACCTGCGCACCAGGAGAGGTACTTGACCTGCTTTTAATTACATTTTGGCAGTCCACACGGCACCCCTTTACACTGACCTGCTCCCTGCTGACGAGAGGCAACTACCTCGAAACACGTGTCCAGGGATGGCTAACGCAACACATACTGTTCTATTTACATTCCGTGGCATAGGCGTACCCGCCGTCGCCACTACATCTCCCACAGTCCTTTGGGGCAACTTGCTGGTGTGACGAGCAGTGTGCGACCTACTTTTCCTCAATTTAAACGGCTTCCTTAAGCTAACGGGCTGACGAGCCTTGAGTCTGCACCTGCGCGCCAGGAGAGGTACTTGACCTGCTTTTAATTACATTTTGGCAGTCCACACGGCACCCCTTTACACTGACCTGCTCCCTGCTGACGAGAGGCAACTACCTCGAAACACGTGTCCAGGGATGGCTAACGCAACACATACTGTTCTATTTACATTCCGTGGCATAGGCATACCCACCGTCGCCACTAAATCTCCCACAGTCCTTTGGGGCAACTTGCTGGTGTGACGAGCAGTGTGCGACCTACTTTTCCTCAATTTAAACGGCTTCCTTAAGCTAACGGGCTGACGAGCCTTGAGTCTGCACCTGCGCGCCAGGAGAGGTACTTGACCTGCTTTTAATTACATTTTGGCAGTCCACACGGCACCCCTTTACACTGACCTGCTCCCTGCTGACGAAAGACAACTAGCTCGAAACACGTGTCCAGGGATGGCTAACGCAACACATACTGTTCTATTTACATTCTGTGGCATAGGCGTACCCACCGTCGCCACTACATCTCCCACAGTCCTTTGGGGCAACTTGCTGGTGTGACGAGCAGTGTGCGACCTACTTTTCCTCAATTTAAACGGCTTCCTTAAGCTAACGGGCTGACGAGCCTTGAGTCTGCACCTGCGCGCCAGGAGAGGTACTTGACCTGCTTTTAATTACATTTTGGCAGTCCACACGGCACCCCTTTACACTGACCTGCTCCCTGCTGACGAGAGGCAACTACCTCGAAACACGTGTCCAGGGATGGCTAACGCAACACATACTGTTCTATTTACATTCCGTGGCATAGGCGTACCCGCCGTCGCCACTACATCTCCCACAGTCCTTTGGGGCAACTTGCTGGTGTGACGAGCAGTGTGCGACCTACTTTTCCTCAATTTAAACGGCTTCCTTAAGCTAACGGGCTGACGAGCCTTGAGTCTGCACCTGCGCGCCAGGAGAGGTACTTGACCTGCTTTTAATTACATTTTGGCAGTCCACACGGCACCCCTTTACACTGACCTGCTCCCTGCTGACGAGAGGCAACTACCTCGAAACACGTGTCCAGGGATGGCTAACGCAACACATACTGTTCTATTTACATTCCGTGGCATAGGCATACCCGCCGTCGCCACTACATCTCCCACAGTCCTTTGGGGCAACTTGCTGGTGTGACGAGCAGTGTGCGACCTACTTTTCCTCAATTTAAACGGCTTCCTTAAGCTAACGGGCTGACGAGCCTTGAGTCTGCACCTGCGCGCCAGGAGAGGTACTTGACCTGCTTTTAATTACATTTTGGCAGTCCACACGGCACCCCTTTACACTGACCTGCTCCCTGCTGACGAGAGGCAACTACCTCGAAACACGTGTCCAGGGATGGCTAACGCAACACATACTGTTCTATTTACATTCCGTGGCATAGGCGTACCCGCCGTCGCCACTACATCTCCCACAGTCCTTTGGGGCAACTTGCTGGTGTGACGAGCAGTGTGCGACCTACTTTTCCTCAATTTAAACGGCTTCCTTAAGCTAACGGGCTGACGAGCCTTGAGTCTGCACCTGCGCACCAGGAGAGGTACTTGACCTGCTTTTAATTACATTTTGGCAGTCCACACGGCACCCCTTTACACTGACCTGCTCCCTGCTGACGAGAGGCAACTACCTCGAAACACGTGTCCAGGGATGGCTAACGCAACACATACTGTTCTATTTACATTCCGTGGCATAGGCGTACCCGCCGTCGCCACTACATCTCCCACAGTCCTTTGGGGCAACTTGCTGGTGTGACGAGCAGTGTGCGACCTACTTTTCCTCAATTTAAACGGCTTCCTTAAGCTAACGGGCTGACGAGCCTTGAGTCTGCACCTGCGCGCCAGGAGAGGTACTTGACCTGCTTTTAATTACATTTTGGCAGTCCACACGGCACCCCTTTACACTGACCTGCTCCCTGCTGACGAGAGGCAACTACCTCGAAACACGTGTCCAGGGATGGCTAACGCAACACATACTGTTCTATTTACATTCCGTGGCATAGGCATACCCACCGTCGCCACTAAATCTCCCACAGTCCTTTGGGGCAACTTGCTGGTGTGACGAGCAGTGTGCGACCTACTTTTCCTCAATTTAAACGGCTTCCTTAAGCTAACGGGCTGACGAGCCTTGAGTCTGCACCTGCGCGCCAGGAGAGGTACTTGACCTGCTTTTAATTACATTTTGGCAGTCCACACGGCACCCCTTTACACTGACCTGCTCCCTGCTGACGAGAGGCAACTACCTCGAAACACGTGTCCAGGGATGGCTAACGCAACACATACTGTTCTATTTACATTCCGTGGCATAGGCGTACCCGCCGTCGCCACTACATCTCCCACAGTCCTTTGGGGCAACTTGCTGGTGTGACGAGCAGTGTGCGACCTACTTTTCCTCAATTTAAACGGCTTCCTTAAGCTAACGGGCTGACGAGCCTTGAGTCTGCACCTGCGCGCCAGGAGAGGTACTTGACCTGCTTTTAATTACATTTTGGCAGTCCACACGGCACCCCTTTACACTGACCTGCTCCCTGCTGACGAGAGGCAACTACCTCGAAACACGTGTCCAGGGATGGCTAACGCAACACATACTGTTCTATTTACATTCCGTGGCATAGGCGTACCCGCCGTCGCCACTACATCTCCCACAGTCCTTTGGGGCAACTTGCTGGTGTGACGAGCAGTGTGCGACCTACTTTTCCTCAATTTAAACGGCTTCCTTAAGCTAACGGGCTGACGAGCCTTGAGTCTGCACCTGCGCGCCAGGAGAGGTACTTGACCTGCTTTTAATTACATTTTGGCAGTCCACACGGGACCCCTTTACACTGACCTGCTCCCTGCTGAAGAGAGGCAACTACCTCGAAACACGTGTCCAGGGATGGCTAACGCAACACATACTGTTCTATTTACATTCCGTGGCATAGGCGTACCCGCCGTCGCCACTACATCTCCCACAGTCCTTTGGGGCAACTTGCTGGTGTGACGAGCAGTGTGCGACCTACTTTTCCTCAATTTAAACGGCTTCCTTAAGCTAACGGGCTGACGAGCCTTGAGTCTGCACCTGCGCGCCAGGAGAGGTACTTGACCTGCTTTTAATTACATTTTGGCAGTCCACACGGCACCCCTTTACACTGACCTGCTCCCTGCTGACGAGAGGCAACTAGCTCGAAACACGTGTCCAGGGATGGCTAACGCAACACATACTGTTCTATTTACATTCCGTGGCATAGGCGTACCCGCCGTCGCCACTACATCTCCCACAGTCCTTTGGGGCAACTTGCTGGTGTGACGAGCAGTGTGCCACCTACTTTTCCTCAATTTAAACGGCTTCCTTAAGCTAACGGGCTGACGAGCCTTGAGTCTGCACCTGCGCGCCAGGAGAGGTACTTGACCTGCTTTTAATTACATTTTGGCAGTCCACACGGCACCCCTTTACACTGACCTGCTCCCTGCTGACGAAAGACAACTAGCTCGAAACACGTGTCCAGGGATGGCTAACGCAACACATACTTTTCTATTTACATTCCGTGGCATAGGCGTACCCGCCGTCGCCACTACATCTCCCACAGTCCTTTGGGGCAACTTGCTGGTGTGACGAGCAGTGTGCGACCTACTTTTCCTCAATTTAAACGGCTTCCTTAAGCTAACGGGCTGACGAGCCTTGAGTCTGCACCTGCGCGCCAGGAGAGGTACTTGACCTGCTTTTAATTACATTTTGGCAGTCCACACGGCACCCCTTTACACTGACCTGCTCCCTGCTGACGAGAGGCAACTACCTCGAAACACGTGTCCAGGGATGGCTAACGCAACACATACTGTTCTATTTACATTCCGTGGCATAGGCGTACCCGCCGTCACCACTACATCTCCCACAGTCCTTTGGGGCAACTTGCTGGTGTGACGAGCAGTGTGCGACCTACTTTTCCTCAATTTAAACGGCTTCCTTAAGCTAACAGGCTGACGAGCCTTGAGTCTGCACCTGCGCGCCAGGAGAGGTACTTGACCTGCTTTTAATTACATTTTGGCAGTCCACACGGCACCCCTTTACACTGACCTGCTCCCTGCTGACGAGAGGCAACTACCTCGAAACACGTGTCCAGGGATGGCTAACGCAACACATACTGTTCTATTTACATTCCGTGGCATAGGCGTACCCGCCGTCGCCACTACATCTCCCACAGTCCTTTGGGGCAACTTGCTGGTGTGACGAGCAGTGTGCGACCTACTTTTCCTCAATTTAAACGGCTTCCTTAAGCTAACGGGCTGACGAGCCTTGAGTCTGCACCTGCGCGCCAGGAGAGGTACTTGACCTGCTTTTAATTACATTTTGGCAGTCCACACGGCACCCCTTTACACTGACCTGCTCCCTGCTGACGAGAGGCAACTACCTCGAAACACGTGTCCAGGGATGGCTAACGCAACACATACTGTTCTATTTACATTCCGTGGCATAGGCGTACCCGCCGTCGCCACTACATCTCCCACAGTCCTTTGGGGCAACTTGCTGGTGTGACGAGCAGTGTGCGACCTACTTTTCCTCAATTTAAACGGCTTCCTTAAGCTAACGGGCTGACGAGCCTTGAGTCTGCACCTGCGCGCCAGGAGAGGTACTTGACCTGCTTTTAATTACATTTTGGCAGTCCACACGGCACCCCTTTACACTGACCTGCTCCCTGCTGACGAGAGGCAACTACCTCGAAACACGTGTCCAGGGATGGCTAACGCAACACATACTGTTCTATTTACATTCCGTGGCATAGGCGTACCCGCCGTCGCCACTACATCTCCCACAGTCCTTTGGGGCAACTTGCTGGTGTGACGAGCAGTGTGCGACCTACTTTTCCTCAATTTAAACGGCTTCCTTAAGCTAACGGGCTGACGAGCCTTAAGTCTGCACCTGCGCGCCAGGAGAGGTACTTGACCTGCTTTTAATTACATTTTGGCAGTCCACACGGCACCCCTTTACACTGACCTGCTCCCTGCTGAAGAGAGGCAACTACCTCGAAACACGTGTCCAGGGATGGCTAACGCAACACATACTGTTCTATTTACATTCCGTGGCATAGGCGTACCCGCCGTCACCACTACATCTCCCACAGTCCTTTGGGGCAACTTGCTGGTGTGACGAGCAGTGTGCGACCTCCTTTTCCTCAATTTAAACGGCTTCCTTAAGCTAACGGGCTGACGAGCCTTGAGTCTGCACCTGCGCGCCAGGAGAGGTACTTGACCTGCTTTTAATTACATTTTGGCAGTCCACACGGCACCCCTTTACACTGACCTGCTCCCTGCTGACGAGAGGCAACTACCTCGAAACACGTGTCCAGGGATGGCTAACGCAACACATACTGTTCTATTTACATTCCGTGGCATAGGCGTACCCGCCGTCGCCACTACATCTCCCACAGTCCTTTGGGGCAACTTGCTGGTGTGGCGAGCAGTGTGCGACCTACTTTTCCTCAATTTAAACGGCTTCCTTAAGCTAACGGGCTGACGAGCCTTGAGTCTGCACCTGCGCGCCAGGAGAGGTACTTGACCTGCTTTTAATTATATTTTGGCAGTCCACACGGCACCCCTTTACACTGACCTGCTCCCTGCTGACGAGAGGCAACTACCTCGAAACACGTGTCCAGGGATGGCTAACGCAACACATACTGTTCTATTTACATTCCGTGGCATAGGCGTACCCGCCGTCGCCACTACATCTCCCACAGTCCTTTGGGGCAACTTGCTGGTGTGACGAGCAGTGTGCGACCTACTTTTCCTCAATTTAAACGGCTTCCTTAAGCTAACGGGCTGACGAGCCTTGAGTCTGCACCTGCGCGCCAGGAGAGGTACTTGACCTGCTTTTAATTACATTTTGGCAGTCCACACGGCACCCCTTTACACTGACCTGCTCCCTGCTGACGAGAGGCAACTACCTCGAAACACGTGTCCAGGGATGGCTAATGCAACACATACTGTTCTATTTACATTCCGTGGCATAGGCGTACCCGCCGTCGCCACTACATCTCCCACAGTCCTTTGGGGCAACTTGCTGGTGTGACGAGCAGTGTGCGACCTACTTTTCCTCAATTTAAACGGCTTCCTTAAGCTAACGGGCTGACGAGCCTTGAGTCTGCACCTGCGCGCCAGGAGAGGTACTTGACCTGCTTTTAATTACATTTTGGCAGTCCACACGGCACCCCTTTACACTGACCTGCTCCCTGCTGACGAGAGGCAACTACCTCGAAACACGTGTCCAGGGATGGCTAACGCAACACATACTGTTCTATTTACATTCCGTGGCATAGGCGTACCCGCCGTCGCCACTACATCTCCCACAGTCCTTTGGGGCAACTTGCTGGTGTGACGAGCAGTGTGCGACCTACTTTTCCTCAATTTAAACGGCTTCCTTAAGCTAACGGGCTGACGAGCCTTGAGTCTGCACCTGCGCGCCAGGAGAGGTACTTGACCTGCTTTTAATTACATTTTGGCAGTCCACACGGCACCCCTTTACACTGACCTGCTCCCTGCTGACGAGAGGCAACTACCTCGAAACACGTGTCCAGGGATGGCTAACGCAACACATACTGTTCTATTTACATTCCGTGGCATAGGCGTACCCGCCGTCGCCACTACATCTCCCACAGTCCTTTGGGGCAACTTGCTGGTGTGACGAGCAGTGTGCCACCTACTTTTCCTCAATTTAAACGGCTTCCTTAAGCTAACGGGCTGACGAGCCTTGAGTCTGCACCTGCGCGCCAGGAGAGGTACTTGACCTGCTTTTAATTACATTTTGGCAGTCCACACGGCACCCCTTTACACTGACCTGCTCCCTGCTGACGAAAGACAACTAGCTCGAAACACGTGTCCAGGGATGGCTAACGCAACACATACTGTTCTATTTACATTCCGTGGCATAGGCGTACCCGCCGTCGCCACTACATCTCCCACAGTCCTTTGGGGCAACTTGCTGGTGTGACGAGCAGTGTGCCACCTACTTTTCCTCAATTTAAACGGCTTCCTTAAGCTAACGGGCTGACGAGCCTTGAGTCTGCACCTGCGCGCCAGGAGAGGTACTTGACCTGCTTTTAATTACATTTTGGCAGTCCACACGGCACCCCTTTACACTGACCTGCTCCCTGCTGACGAAAGACAACTAGCTCGAAACACGTGTCCAGGGATGGCTAACGCAACACATACTGTTCTATTTACATTCCGTGGCATAGGCGTACCCGCCGTCGCCACTACATCTCCCACAGTCCTTTGGGGCAACTTGCTGGTGTGACGAGCAGTGTGCGACCTACTTTTCCTCAATTTAAACGGCTTCCTTAAGCTAACGGGCTGACGAGCCTTGAGTCTGCACCTGCGCGCCAGGAGAGGTACTTGACCTGCTTTTAATTACATTTTGGCAGTCCACACGGCACCCCTTTACACTGACCTGCTCCCTGCTGACGAGAGGCAACTACCTCGAAACACGTGTCCAGGGATGGCTAACGCAACACATACTGTTCTATTTACATTCCGTGGCATAGGCGTACCCGCCGTCGCCACTACATCTCCCACAGTCCTTTGGGGCAACTTGCTGGTGTGACGAGCAGTGTGCGACCTACTTTTCCTCAATTTAAACGGCTTCCTTAAGCTAACGGGCTGACGAGCCTTGAGTCTGCACCTGCGCGCCAGGAGAGGTACTTGACCTGCTTTTAATTACATTTTGGCAGTCCACACGGCACCCCTTTACACTGACCTGCTCCCTGCTGACGAGAGGCAACTACCTCGAAACACGTGTCCAGGGATGGCTAACGCAACACATACTGTTCTATTTACATTCCGTGGCATAGGCGTACCCGCCGTCGCCACTACATCTCCCACAGTCCTTTGGGGCAACTTGCTGGTGTGACGAGCAGTGTGCGACCTACTTTTCCTCAATTTAAACGGCTTACTTAAGCTAACGGGCTGACGAGCCTTGAGTCTGCACCTGCGCGCCAGGAGAGGTACTTGACCTGCTTTTAATTACATTTTGGCAGTCCACACGGCACCCCTTTACACTGACCTGCTCCCTGCTGAAGAGAGGCAACTACCTCGAAACACGTGTCCAGGGATGGCTAACGCAACACATACTGTTCTATTTACATTCCGTGGCATAGGCGTACCCGCCGTCGCCACTACATCTCCCACAGTCCTTTGGGGCAACTTGCTGGTGTGACGAGCAGTGTGCGACCTCCTTTTCCTCAATTTAAAAGGCTTCCTTAAGCTAACGGGCTGACGAGCCTTGAGTCTGCACCTGCGCGCCAGGAGAGGTACTTGACCTGCTTTTAATTACATTTTGGCAGTCCACACGGCACCCCTTTACACTGACCTGCTCCCTGCTGACGAGAGGCAACTACCTCGAAACACGTGTCCAGGGATGGCTAACGCAACACATACTGTTCTATTTACATTCCGTGGCATAGGCGTATCCGCCGTCGCCACTACATCTCCCACAGTCCTTTGGGGCAACTTGCTGGTGTGGTGAGCAGTGTGCGACCTACTTTTCCTCAATTTAAACGGCTTCCTTAAGCTAACGGGCTGACGAGCCTTGAGTCTGCACCTGCGCGCCAGGAGAGGTACTTGACCTGCTTTTAATTACATTTTGGCAGTCCACACGGCACCCCTTTACACTGACCTGCTCCCTGCTGACGAGAGGCAACTACCTCGAAACACGTGTCCAGGGATGGCTAACGCAACACATACTGTTCTATTTACATTCCGTGGCATAGGCGTACCCGCCGTCGCCACTACATCTCCCACAGTCCTTTGGGGCAACTTGCTGGTGTGACGAGCAGTGTGCGACCTACTTTTCCTCAATTTAAACGGCTTCCTTAAGCTAACGGGCTGACGAGCCTTGAGTCTGCACCTGCGCGCCAGGAGAGGTACTTGACCTGCTTTTAATTACATTTTGGCAGTCCACACGGCACCCCTTTACACTGACCTGCTCCCTGCTGAAGAGAGGCAACTACCTCGAAACACGTGTCCAGGGATGGCTAACGCAACACATACTGTTCTATTTACATTCCGTGGCATAGGCGTACCCGCCGTCGCCACTACATCTCCCACAGTCCTTTGGGGCAACTTGCTGGTGTGACGAGCAGTGTGCGACCTCCTTTTCCTCAATTTAAAAGGCTTCCTTAAGCTAACGGGCTGACGAGCCTTGAGTCTGCACCTGCGCGCCAGGAGAGGTACTTGACCTGCTTTTAATTACATTTTGGCAGTCCACACGGCACCCCTTTACACTGACCTGCTCCCTGCTGACGAGAGGCAACTACCTCGAAACACGTGTCCAGGGATGGCTAACGCAACACATACTGTTCTATTTACATTCCGTGGCATAGGCGTATCCGCCGTCGCCACTACATCTCCCACAGTCCTTTGGGGCAACTTGCTGGTGTGGTGAGCAGTGTGCGACCTACTTTTCCTCAATTTAAACGGCTTCCTTAAGCTAACGGGCTGACGAGCCTTGAGTCTGCACCTGCGCGCCAGGAGAGGTACTTGACCTGCTTTTAATTACATTTTGGCAGTCCACACGGCACCCCTTTACACTGACCTGCTCCCTGCTGACGAGAGGCAACTACCTCGAAACACGTGTCCAGGGATGGCTAACGCAACACATACTGTTCTATTTACATTCCGTGGCATAGGCGTACCCGCCGTCGCCACTACATCTCCCACAGTCCTTTGGGGCAACTTGCTGGTGTGACGAGCAGTGTGCGACCTACTTTTCCTCAATTTAAACGGCTTCCTTAAGCTAACGGGCTGACGAGCCTTGAGTCTGCACCTGCGCGCCAGGAGAGGTACTTGACCTGCTTTTAATTACATTTTGGCAGCCCACACGGCACCCCTTTACACTGACCTGCTCCCTGCTGACGAGAGGCAACTACCTCGAAACACGTGTCCAGGGATGGCTAATGCAACACATACTGTTCTATTTACATTCCGTGGCATAGGCGTACCCGCCGTCGCCACTACATCTCCCACAGTCCTTTGGGGCAACTTGCTGGTGTGACGAGCAGTGTGCGACCTACTTTTCCTCAATTTAAACGGCTTCCTTAAGCTAACGGGCTGACGAGCCTTGAGTCTGCACCTGCGCGCCAGGAGAGGTACTTGACCTGCTTTTAATTACATTTTGGCAGTCCACACGGCACCCCTTTACACTGACCTGCTCCCTGCTGACGAGAGGCAACTACCTCGAAACACGTGTCCAGGGATGGCTAACGCAACACATACTGTTCTATTTACATTCCGTGGCATAGGCGTACCCGCCGTCGCCACTACATCTCCCACAGTCCTTTGGGGCAACTTGCTGGTGTGACGAGCAGTGTGCGACCTACTTTTCCTCAATTTAAACGGCTTCCTTAAGCTAACGGGCTGACGAGCCTTGAGTCTGCACCTGCGCGCCAGGAGAGGTACTTGACCTGCTTTTAATTACATTTTGGCAGTCCACACGGCACCCCTTTACACTGACCTGCTCCCTGCTGACGAGAGGCAACTACCTCGAAACACGTGTCCAGGGATGGCTAACGCAACACATACTGTTCTATTTACATTCCGTGGCATAGGCGTACCCGCCGTCGCCACTACATCTCCCACAGTCCTTTGGGGCAACTTACTGGTGTGACGAGCAGTGTGCGACCTACTTTTCCTCAATTTAAACGGCTTCCTTAAGCTAACGGGCTAACGAGCCTTGAGTCTGCACCTGCGCGCCAGGAGAGGTACTTGACCTGCTTTTAATTACATTTTGGCAGTCCACACGGCACCCCTTTACACTGACCTGCTCCCTGCTGATGAGAGGAAACTACCTCGAAACACGTGTTTAGGGATGGCTAACGCAACACATACTGTTCTATTTACATTCCGTGGCATAGGCGTACCCGCCGTCGCCACTACATCTCCCACAGTCCTTTGGGGCAACTTGCTGGTGTGACGAGCAGTGTGCGACCTACTTTTCCTCAATTTAAACGGCTTCCTTAAGCTAACGGGCTGACGAGCCTTGAGTCTGCACCTGCGCGCCAGGAGAGGTACTTGACCTGCTTTTAATTACATTTTGGCAGTCCACACGGCACCCCTTTACACTGACCTGCTCCCTGCTGACGAGAGGCAACTACCTCGAAACACGTGTCCAGGGATGGCTAACGCAACACATACTGTTCTATTTACATTCCGTGGCATAGGCGTACCCGCCGTCGCCACTACATCTCCCACAGTCCTTTGGGGCAACTTGCTGGTGTGACGAGCAGTGTGCGACCTACTTTTCCTCAATTTAAACGGCTTCCTTAAGCTAACGGGCTGACGTGCCTTGAGTCTGCACCTGCGCGCCAGGAGAGGTACTTGACCTGCTTTTAATTACATTTTGGCAGTCCACACGGCACCCCTTTACACTGACCTGCTCCCTGCTGACGAGAGGCAACTACCTCGAAACACGTGTCCAGGGATGGCTAACGCAACACATACTGTTCTATTTACATTCCGTGGCATAGGCGTACCCGCCGTCGCCACTACATCTCCCACAGTCCTTTGGGGCAACTTGCTGGTGTGACGAGCAGTGTGCGACCTACTTTTCCTCAATTTAAACGGCTTCCTTAAGCTAACGGGCTGACGAGCCTTGAGTCTGCACCTGCGCGCCAGGAGAGGTACTTGACCTGCTTTTAATTACATTTTGGCAGTCCACACGGCACCCCTTTACACTGACCTGCTCCCTGCTGACGAGAGGCAACTACCTCGAAACACGTGTCCAGGGATGGCTAACGCAACACATACTGTTCTATTTACATTCCGTGGCATAGGCGTACCCGCCGTCGCCACTACATCTCCCACAGTCCTTTGGGGCAACTTACTGGTGTGACGAGCAGTGTGCGACCTACTTTTCCTCAATTTAAACGGCTTCCTTAAGCTAACGGGCTAACGAGCCTTGAGTCTGCACCTGCGCGCCAGGAGAGGTACTTGACCTGCTTTTAATTACATTTTGGCAGTCCACACGGCACCCCTTTACACTGACCTGCTCCCTGCTGATGAGAGGAAACTACCTCGAAACACGTGTTTAGGGATGGCTAACGCAACACATACTGTTCTATTTACATTCCGTGGCATAGGCGTACCCGCCGTCGCCACTACATCTCCCACAGTCCTTTGGGGCAACTTGCTGGTGTGACGAGCAGTGTGCGACCTACTTTTCCTCAATTTAAACGGCTTCCTTAAGCTAACGGGCTGACGAGCCTTGAGTCTGCACCTGCGCGCCAGGAGAGGTACTTGACCTGCTTTTAATTACATTTTGGCAGTCCACACGGCACCCCTTTACACTGACCTGCTCCCTGCTGACGAGAGGCAACTACCTCGAAACACGTGTCCAGGGATGGCTAACGCAACACATACTGTTCTATTTACATTCCGTGGCATAGGCGTACCCGCCGTCGCCACTACATCTCCCACAGTCCTTTGGGGCAACTTGCTGGTGTGACGAGCAGTGTGCGACCTACTTTTCCTCAATTTAAACGGCTTCCTTAAGCTAACGGGCTGACGTGCCTTGAGTCTGCACCTGCGCGCCAGGAGAGGTACTTGACCTGCTTTTAATTACATTTTGGCAGTCCACACGGCACCCCTTTACACTGACCTGCTCCCTGCTGACGAGAGGCAACTACCTCGAAACACGTGTCCAGGGATGGCTAACGCAACACATACTGTTCTATTTACATTCCGTGGCATAGGCGTACCCGCCGTCGCCACTACATCTCCCACAGTCCTTTGGGGCAACTTGCTGGTGTGACGAGCAGTGTGCGACCTACTTTTCCTCAATTTAAACGGCTTCCTTAAGCTAACGGGCTGACGAGCCTTGAGTCTGCACCTGCGCGCCAGGAGAGGTACTTGACCTGCTTTTAATTACATTTTGGCAGTCCACACGGCACCCCTTTACACTGACCTGCTCCCTGCTGAAGAGAGGCAACTACCTCGAAACACGTGTCCAGGGATGGCTAACGCAACACATACTGTTCTATTTACATTCCGTGGCATAGGCGTACCCGCCGTCGCCACTACATCTCCCACAGTCCTTTGGGGCAACTTGCTGGTGTGACGAGCAGTGTGCGACCTCCTTTTCCTCAATTTAAAAGGCTTCCTTAAGCTAACGGGCTGACGAGCCTTGAGTCTGCACCTGCGCACCAGGAGAGGTACTTGACCTGCTTTTAATTACATTTTGGCAGTCCACACGGCACCCCTTTACACTGACCTGCTCCCTGCTGACGAGAGGCAACTACCTCGAAACACGTGTCCAGGGATGGCTAACGCAACACATACTGTTCTATTTACATTCCGTGGCATAGGCATATCCGCCGTCGCCACTACATCTCCCACAGTCCTTTGGGGCAACTTGCTGGTGTGGTGAGCAGTGTGCGACCTACTTTTCCTCAATTTAAACGGCTTCCTTAAGCTAACGGGCTGACGAGCCTTGAGTCTGCACCTGCGCGCCAGGAGAGGTACTTGACCTGCTTTTAATTACATTTTGGCAGTCCACACGGCACCCCTTTACACTGACCTGCTCCCTGCTGACGAGAGGCAACTACCTCGAAACACGTGTCCAGGGATGGCTAACGCAACACATACTGTTCTATTTACATTCCGTGGCATAGGCGTACCCGCCGTCGCCACTACATCTCCCACAGTCCTTTGGGGCAACTTGCTGGTGTGACGAGCAGTGTGCGACCTACTTTTCCTCAATTTAAACGGCTTCCTTAAGCTAACGGGCTGACGAGCCTTGAGTCTGCACCTGCGCGCCAGGAGAGGTACTTGACCTGCTTTTAATTACATTTTGGCAGTCCACACGGCACCCCTTTACACTGACCTGCTCCCTGCTGACGAGAGGCAACTACCTCGAAACACGTGTCCAGGGATGGCTAATGCAACACATACTGTTCTATTTACATTCCGTGGCATAGGCGTACCCGCCGTCGCCACTACATCTCCCACAGTCCTTTGGGGCAACTTGCTGGTGTGACGAGCAGTGTGCGACCTACTTTTCCTCAATTTAAACGGCTTCCTTAAGCTAACGGGCTGACGAGCCTTGAGTCTGCACCTGCGCGCCAGGAGAGGTACTTGACCTGCTTTTAATTACATTTTGGCAGTCCACACGACACCCCTTTACACTGACCTGCTCCCTGCTGACGAGAGGCAACTACCTCGAAACACGTGTCCAGGGATGGCTAACGCAACACATACTGTTCTATTTACATTCCGTGGCATAGGCGTACCCGCCGTCGCCACTACATCTCCCACAGTCCTTTGGGGCAACTTGCTGGTGTGACGAGCAGTGTGCGACCTACTTTTCCTCAATTTAAACGGCTTCCT
Organism: Triturus cristatus; assembly: GCF_964204655.1. Lineage (NCBI taxonomy): Eukaryota > Metazoa > Chordata > Amphibia > Caudata > Salamandridae > Triturus > Triturus cristatus. The sequence continues at coordinate 23,104,758 of NC_140593.1, read as the reverse complement.
TAAGCTAACGGGCTGACGAGCCTTGAGTCTGCACCTGCGCGCCAGGAGAGGTACTTGACCTGCTTTTAATTACATTTTGGCAGTCCACACGGCACCCCTTTACACTGACCTGCTCCCTGCTGACGAGAGGCAACTACCTCGAAACACGTGTCCAGGGATGGCTAACGCAACACATACTGTTCTATTTACATTCCGTGGCATAGGCGTACCCGCCGTCGCCACTACATCTCCCACAGTCCTTTGGGGCAACTTACTGGTGTGACGAGCAGTGTGCGAACTACTTTTCCTCAATTTAAACGGCTTCCTTAAGCTAACGGGCTAACGAGCCTTGAGTCTGCACCTGCGCGCCAGGAGAGGTACTTGACCTGCTTTTAATTACATTTTGGCAGTCCACACGGCACCCCTTTACACTGACCTGCTCCCTGCTGATGAGAGGAAACTACCTCGAAACACGTGTTTAGGGATGGCTAACGCAACACATACTGTTCTATTTACATTCCGTGGCATAGGCGTACCCGCCGTCGCCACTACATCTCCCACAGTCCTTTGGGGCAACTTGCTGGTGTGACGAGCAGTGTGCGACCTACTTTTCCTCAATTTAAACGGCTTCCTTAAGCTAACGGGCTGACGAGCCTTGAGTCTGCACCTGCGCGCCAGGAGAGGTACTTGACCTGCTTTTAATTACATTTTGGCAGTCCACACGGCACCCCTTTACACTGACCTGCTCCCTGCTGACGAGAGGCAACTACCTCGAAACACGTGTCCAGGGATGGCTAACGCAACACATACTGTTCTATTTACATTCCGTGGCATAGGCGTACCCGCCGTCGCCACTACATCTCCCACAGTCCTTTGGGGCAACTTGCTGGTGTGACGAGCAGTGTGTGACCTACTTTTCCTCAATTTAAACGGCTTCCTTAAGCTAACGGGCTGACGTGCCTTGAGTCTGCACCTGCGCACCAGGAGAGGTACTTGACCTGCTTTTAATTACATTTTGGCAGTCCACACGGCACCCCTTTACACTGACCTGCTCCCTGCTGACGAGAGGCAACTACCTCGAAACACGTGTCCAGGGATGGCTAACGCAACACATACTGTTCTATTTACATTCCGTGGCATAGGCGTACCCGCCGTCGCCACTACATCTCCCACAGTCCTTTGGGGCAACTTGCTGGTGTGACGAGCAGTGTGCGACCTACTTTTCCTCAATTTAAACGGCTTCCTTAAGCTAACGGGCTAACGAGCCTTGAGTCTGCACCTGCGCGCCAGGAGAGGTACTTGACCTGCTTTTAATTACATTTTGGTAGTCCACACGGCACCCCTTTACACTGACCTGCTCCCTGCTGACGAGAGGAAACTACCTCGAAACACGTGTTTAGGGATGGCTAACGCAACACATACTGTTCTATTTACATTCCGTGGCATAGGCGTACCCGCCGTCGCCACTACATCTCCCACAGTCCTTTGGGGCAACTTGCTGGTGTGACGAGCAGTGTGCGACCTACTTTTCCTCAATTTAAACGGCTTCCTTAAGCTAACGGGCTGACGAGCCTTGAGTCTGCACCTGCGCGCCAGGAGAGGTACTTGACCTGCTTTTAATTACATTTTGGCAGTCCACACGGCACCCCTTTACACTGACCTGCTCCCTGCTGACGAGAGGCAACTACCTCGAAACACGTGTCCAGGGATGGCTAACACAACACATACTGTTCTATTTACATTCCGTGGCATAGGCGTACCCGCCGTCGCCACTACATCTCCCACAGTCCTTTGGGGCAACTTGCTGGTGTGACGAGCAGTGTGCGACCTACTTTTCCTCAATATATATTTTATCTACTGGCGGTTGCCAGTAGATAGTTATAGTTACAACCTAGTTTCCATAGGAAATCTCAAAATTCTATTTTGAATAACTTTGGCGCCGGTTGACGAATCCTCGCGAAATTGTCAAAACTAATGGGGCGCTCAGTTAAGCTCCTACCCTGAAAGTCTCGGGGTGATTCATCAAGCAGGGGCCGAGAAAAAAGGGGGGTCCCTAAACGCATTTTCCCCATGCATTTTTCCATAGGACCTTTAGACACAGCTACAGCCCGAACGGCTGAACAGAATTATTTGAAATTTGGCAGAGAGGTAGTCATAAGGTCAAGGAAGTGCCTTTTGCAGGTCTGGTGTAAATCTGTTCAGTATTTCCTGAGAAAATAGCATTTAAAAGCATATATATATGTGGGCGGAGCCTAACCACACATCTCATCCTGAGATCTGATTGGCTGTCAGCACTTCATCCAAGAAGTGTTGGCAGCCATCTTGGGACCAATATACATGATAGCACCTCATTAAAAAGCATTGCAGCTAATAGAAGGTTTTAAGACGTTAGTACAATACTCATTTTAGGAATTGTGGTATGTTCTAAGGTGATTTCACCATGCGAAAAAGCCTTCTGCTGGGATATCATGATTGAGAGTAAAATATGTTCTCATGCTTTTACCACAGAGGTTTGGAAGGTGATCTATAAGCTAAACTGAGAGCTTATTTTCTGTAAATTCACATTATCTTTCTCAGTCATGTGAGAATGAAGTCTGACATTCTCAGTAAAACATGTACATCCAACAAGGGCAGAGACTGTCAGTTGATTCCTTTGTGTTCTACTGCAGCTTCCCAGAGTGTTCCAAAGAACTACTAGAGCGCTAACAGTTCTACTTATGATAAACGTATGGCACACCTGAAGCCATCTTGCTTGGATTAAAGTGGTAACTCTTAAAACATTTAATTTAAAAAGGAACAAAATGAGGGGGTTCATTTTTCCATAAAAAGTATGATTAGTGCTGCAGAAAGAAAAATGAAGGCACATTTTGAGTGACTTCTCAAATCCTCTTCTATTTCATTAAAAAATTCTGACATGCAGACTGAAACATGCACTTTCAATACCAGCAGCAGTTTTCCCTGGTGAGCAGTAGCGTTACTACAGTGATCTAATGAGCAAAAAGAGTGCTAACATTCTGAATTTATGGCAAATGTGTGACACATCTGAATGCCATCTTGATGGAATCAAAGTAAAAAACTGAAAGTATTTCCTATTGAGGAGACTGCAGTAAATGAGGAAATTAGGAAACTTCATAACAAATAAGTCTCCCAAGATGGCCACCAGAGACAAAAGAGCCCAAATGTAGCCCAAATATCACCCAGATGTAGCCCAAGTATAGCCCAATGACAGAATGTCCCAGAATGTTCTTAAAAACAACTAGAGCGCTTACTGTCTTCATTATGACAAAAGTATGGCACACCTGAAGCCATCTTGATTGGAATAAACTGGTAACACTTAAAACATTTAATTTAAAAAGGAACACAATGAGGGGGTTCATTTTGCCATAGAAATTATGATTAATGCTGAAGAAAGAAAATGAGGGCACATTTTGAGTGACTTCTCAAATCCTCTTCGATTTCATTAAAAAATTCTGACATGCAGTCTGAAACATGCACTTTTAATACCAGGAGCAGACTTCCTTGGTGAACAGTAGTTTTACTACAGTGATCTAATGAGCAACTAGATTGCTAACATTCAGAATTTATGGCAAATGTGTGACATATCTGAATACCTTCATGATGGAATCAAAGTAAAAAACTGAAAGCATTTCCTACTGAGGAGACTGCAGTACATGAGGAAATTAGGTAACTTCATAACAAATAAATCTCCCAAGATGGCCACCGGAGACAAAAGAGCACAAATGTAGCCCAAAATCACCCAGATGTAGCCCAAATATAGCCCAATGACAGAAGTGTGCAAAACACTTATTATTTTGTGTTTTTGCAGTGTTATATATTGCAGAATTTTCAGGTATTGGAAGGCTTTACATGAGCATTGGTTACATCACACAAGAACAAATTAATTTTGGTTGTAGACATGGGGAGACTAAGTGATTTGACCAGAATCACAGAATGTCGAGCTGAAGCAGAAACTTCAACCTGGTTACCCAGTTGCAAAGTCTGCAGTTCTGGAAGTAACACCACATCCTCTCCCCTAAGTGCAACATTTAATCAAGTGGTCAACTGGATAAAAAAACATAAAGATAACAAATAATAATTTAAAAGTGCTTTGTCGCTATTTGAAAACTCAGAAAATATGTCCTTATTTTAGTCTTTTAGAGCACTAACCATAATTTTGATGCCAATAAGACTCTCTCATATATGTAATTTCTAAAGGAAATGCTCTAGTTATTACAGTTTTGATTACATCAAGATGATGTCAGGTGTTCCACACTTTTGTAATAAATATATAATGTTAGCAATCTAGTTGTTCATTAGGATACTGTTGAGAGGCAGAGGACAGGGGCACGGACTCTGAAAATTGAAGGCAGGTAGAAGGGTGCAAAGGCAACAATTTAACCACACTGAGCAGGCAGGAAGGGCCGTGGCAGCACAACAGACTATGGAGGGCAGTGGAAAGGGGGGCAGGGGCAACAAACCAACAATACAGGACTGGCAAGAGAGGCTGTGGAGATGTAATAGACCATTGTGGGCAGAAGGAAGAGGCAATGGTAGTACAACCATACATGCCAACAGACCCGATTCAGCCAGGAAACGTCCAATGTTTTTAAGCTCAAATGGGCTTTATTTGATCTGTCTCCTGTCTACAATCTCCTCTTTTTCAATGTAACTCAAAGGGGAAAATCAATACCCCAGTTTTTTTTCAAAATCTCCCTCTTACCAAGTTCAAAATGTTCGCAAGTATGGTACATTGGATCATGGAAGGAAATGGGATAGGGACATGGACTTGGATAACAGAGGACAGGAGGGACATGGAGAGGTGCACCAAACTGACCCTGCAGGGCAGGCATCAGGGTTTGCAGCAGCACAATACACCACACAGGGCATGCAGGACGGGAGTGCAGCACAAAAATCCATAGAAAGCAAGAGGGAGGGGACAGGACCATGCACATGGACAACAGAGAACAGAGGGGCAAGAGGCAATGGTAGCTAGCTGACCATTATGGACAGACAGGAGAGAAAGCTGCAGCATAACAGACCATAAAGGGCAGGAGGGACGGATCAGGGGCATTACAATGGAACAGACAATCCAGGAGGGAGGGAGTAGGTGTCTGCACATGTAAACAGAGGGCTGGGGGCAAGGGGGCAGGGCAGGAGCAGCAAGATAGCCATGGAGGTCAGGGAGGATGGGCACTAGAAGCAAGACACACCATGAAGAGCAACAGTGAGACTGTGATGGCATACACACAGACCATGGAGGGAAGGTGGGAGGGGGTCAGGGGCAGCTAACTGACCACACAGGGAAGGTGGGAGGGGCCATGGTAGCACAGAAGACCATGCATGGCAAGTGGAAGGGTTAGTGGCAGCACAATGGCTATGATGGGCAAGAAGGAGGGTGCAGGGGCATGCACAAAGGACGATGGAGGATAGAAGGGAGGGTCAGGACCTGTGCACAGACAAGAAAGTTCAGGGGAATGGGCCTCACAACAGACCACACGGGGCAGGCAGGAGGAGCAGTTGCAGCACAACAGACCAGGGAGGGCAGAAGGGTGTGGCAGTACAATGGACCATGTAGGACAGGAGGAAGAGGATAGGGGCATGGCATGTGGACAGGCAGGGTGGAGGTGGCAGGGACAGGTTACAGTCTTCTGACAATGCTAGGCAGGTGGGAGGGGAGTGGCAGCTCAACAGAACACTCAGAGTAGATAGGAGTGGCAAGTCCATGGGACATGGTGGGCAAAAAGGATGGAGCAGGGGCATGCACAAAGACATTGGAGGGCAGGGGGAAGGAGAATAGGGGCAGCAAGCTGAGCACAGAGTTTAAGCAGGAGGTCAATGATGGAGCATAGAATTGGGCAATGGAGGGCAGGAGGAGTAGACTGGTACATCATACTAAATTGAGGGCAGAGGCAGCACATCAGACCATGCATGGCAGGAGGGAGGAGGCTAGTCCATGGATTCACACAACAGAGGATAGGGAGGAGGGGGATGGGGCAGCAAGCTAACTGTTCAGAGAAGGCGGGTATTAGGAACTTTATTGTTTTTAAAACATTGTGTCTGTGCAAACTACTTAAAATATGAACAAGTATGCAGCATAATCTCACTTCTATTCAGGAAGAAGAGGACGTTTGTGACTGTGACTCCGGGCTCACTTGGCAGAAACACCCCCTGACCCTCCACCCCCTATCGCAAAATGTAATGCCCGTGAAAAGGGTAGGTGAACACAGTGTTATATAGAACATAGTCCTGAGAGCACGATTGAAAATGAAAACTAGATATAGTGTATGGTATAAACTATGCACCAAAAAGTGTGATATAAGATGAACCGGGCGTGAAATATAATATGCAATACATTGTGCGCAATGACAGATTCATTGGAGAGCGCGAGATAGCACAGGCACTAGCGCGTGCTATGCGATATGCACCTTGGAGTGTAATATGCACAGGGCAGTGTTGTGTAACCTAACTAGTCTCTCATGTTGTAATATAAAATATGTGCTGGGGAGTGTAACGTTGCATATGCACTGTGACAAAGATAAGGATCCCAGATTGTAATATGTATGGCATAGCACTGTGCGTTATAACATAGGCATCGAGGAAGGCATGTTAGATGGGGCAATATAACCTGTGCGAAGACAAGTGTGGCATGACATATTCACAGGGTGGTGTTACAGTGCACATGGGCTAGAGAGCATATGCACTAGCTAGTGGAATACAACACAGAGGTGTGTGGCACTCGGCAGGCAATGGTGGGTGTCACACAGCATTGGGCTCTTTCAGGAGCGCGCTGTGACTCTCAAGTGATGTTCGTCCCCTTTCCAGAGAGTAAAATAAAAAGTATTACACATCCCGCAGTGGATGTGTGTTTTATTAACCGTGAGGGGGGTTTCTTGCATAGTTTTGGTCGGCTTTTTGTCGAATCCACTTTGAATGGGTTGGTGTGCATGTGTATTAAATGTGCCCGTCAATAGCTACCCATGTTTGTATAAATAAACGACAAGGGTGTCTACCGGGGTTAGGTACGGTAGGGCATCAGACATGTCAGAGCTTCACTAGTGGTGTAAATACATTCCACGTGGATTCATTGCATGCATAGTAGCCTTTTAATGAATATCACGCAAATCGTCATGGTGATAGGTACGTACGGTTTGTCCAGCATGTCCTAGGTATGTCTATAAATATATATTTTTTTAAAATAATAAAAAACAGTGGCCGGCCCTGGGGATTGGGGTCAAAAAAATATAATTAGGAGACAGGCCCTGGGGGATGGGGTCATCAGGGCCAATAAATTAGAATAAGAAGGGGACCAACACAGCCCCCCTTCTTAAAAAATAAAAATAAATAAAAGACTGGCATCGTGCCGGAGGCCATGCCCCCTCCGTGCAGCACTCTGCAAACGCGCCCCCAACAGGCATCTCCAGTATGCGCCAGGGAGCTGCGCTGCAGACAGGTGTTCTGAGGCCAAGCCCCTTTTTACACCTCTCTGCAACGCAGCTCTGTGGCGCTTACTGGAGGTACCTAGTGGTCTAGTTTGACCCTAGGGACCCTTAGGATTCAAGGGGACTTAATCTCTCAACTTAGAACAGCCACAGGGCGCGTTTACACAGTGGTGAAGGGAGGGGACCGGGCCTGAGGTGACGTGTGCAAACAGGCACTATGGCACGTTTTAAATTGGGGATATAATTTCCCTTCAATACTGAGGGCCCCTGGGGGCTAACTAGCCCACCAAGTGCTTCCAGTAAGCGCCACTGAGCTGCATTGCAGAGAGGTGGTCCAGGCCGTACCACTTTTTACACCTCTCTGCAACGCAGCTCTGTGGCACTTACTGGAGGTACCTAGTGGGCTAGTTGGACCCTAGGGACCCTCAGGATTCAAATGAACCTAATCTCCCAACTAAAAACGGACACATGGCGTGTTTACACAGTGGTGAAGGGAGGGGACGGGGCCTGAGTTAACGTGTGCAAAAACGCCCTGTGGCCTGTTTTAAGAGGTAGTTTTAATCCCCATGCCCTATTATATACTGGAGGCTTACAGAGGAGGTCATGCTAATCACAGGGGGACCCCAACGCATAATGTTCCCTAGTGTATGTAGGTGTTTTCACTGTATTCTAAGTGTCTTTTAACATAGCACTGGCTCTAGGACTGGTTAGTCAGACTCAGTTACCACCAGTATCCGTCTGAAAAAGTTGAGGGTACAGGATGATTTTGCAACAAGGCTTCTTTCTGCTCTTCTTTTTGTTCTTTCTGCACATTATCCTTCTTCCTGCAGTTATCTTCGTATTTGAGGACTTCTGTTGCTTCATTCTGCACTTCTTTTGTTTCTTTCTGTGCATTTTTCTTCTTTCTTCACATGTCCTATCTCTGTAGGCATAGTTAGAAATTAGCATTTAAAAAACCTTTGAAATTCACAGAAAAAAACATAGGTTTCAGGCACGTTATAGTTAGGAATTAGCATTTAAAAAACCTCAGAAATTCACTGAAAAAACCATAGGTTTCAGGGGTGTTATAGTTAGCTGGACTTTTCACTTGTACAAAACCATTGAAATTCCCCTGTTATAGTTAGTTCAGCTAACTATAACTCGCGCGCCCGCAATGCACTGCTGATGACGTCACATATTACATCACTCATGACATGGTCAGTGACATCACTCATGACATCACTGATGACATCTCAAATGACATCACTGATGACATCACCGATGACATCATCCTTGTGATAGAGTGGCAGACCTCCTCTCACCCTAATATAACCTTTAATACACATATTCAAAAATAGAGACTAAAATGTTCAAAACAATGGACATACCAATACCAGTTACAACAACCTCTTCAGTAATTCTAAGATCCACATACACATCCACTCATTCACCAACAGTCCTATACAGTCACTCATACATGTACTCACTCATCATATGTACTCATACACCTATTCATCCTGTTACACAATGCCACTCATCCATAGAGTTACTCACACACATAGTCACTCATGCTAATAAAGAATCAAACATACATTTACTTGCATATACAGTTATACACACACCACCACACTTACTTCTACGGAAACTTACACATACTTAGTCTTTTAAACAATCACTTATAGAAACACATACTTATTCATACAGGAACTCTTTCAATCTCTCACATATACTCACATATATACACCAATAGTAACATATACTAGTTTAAAACATATGTAGTTACTCATAAAGACACTATTGAGACAGTCATTCACTCACTAACACACCCATACACACACTCATCCACCCATACAGTCCTGCACACATGCTGTGTTCAACACATACAAACAGTGAGTCACTCATTCATGCACCTAGGCACTACGTAATACCCCCCACCGAACCATGCAGACACTCAGACTGATACTCAAAAAACCAACTAATAACCTATATAGACACCCATGTAGCTACTCACCAACCCATGCAGCCACTTATACACAAAGTGAGAGACTGATACAGATATTTACATATTTAAACATTACTCACTAAGCCATGCATTCACTATGATACACTTAATCAGTCAGTTACACAATCAATTTTTCAAAAACAAATCATCCATTTAGACACTTATATACCCATTTATTCTTCAATCGACCTTGAGATATACATATATAAAACATATTTAATTTTCAGAAAAACACACATTCACTGGATGATGTCATCAGTGATGTCATCAGTGATGTCACTTGAGATGTCATCAGTGATGTCATGAGTGATGTCACTGACCATGTCATGAGTGATGTAATATGTGACGTCATCAGCAGTGCATTGCGGGCGCATGAGTTATAGTTAGCTGAATTAACTATAACGGGGGAATTTCAATGGTTTTGTACAAGTGAAAAGTCCAGCTAACTATAACACCCCTGAAACCTATGGTTTTTTCAGTGAATATATATATATATATATATATATATATATATATTCACTGAAAAAACCATGGGTTTCACACACGTTATAGTTAGGAATTAGCATTTAAAAAACCTTAGAAATTCAATGAAAAAACCAAAGGTTTCACACATGTTATAGTTAGCTGGACATTTCACTCGTAAAAAACCAATGAAATTCCCCCGTTATAGTTAGTTCAGCTAACTATAACTCGCGCGCCCGCAATGCACTGCTGATGACGTCACATATTACATCACTCATGACATGGTCAGTGACATCACTCATGACATCACTGATGACATCTCAAATGACATCACTGATGAAATCACTGATGACATCATCCAGAGAATGTGTGTTTTTCTGAAAATTACATATGTTTTATATATGTATATCTCAAGGTCGATGGAAGAATAAATGGGTATATAAGTGTCTAAATGGATGAATTGTTTTTGAAAAATTGATTGTATAACTGACTGATTAAGTGTATCTTAGTGAATACATGGCTTAGTGAGTAATGTTTAAATATGTAAATATCTGTATCAGTCTCTCACTTTGTGTATAAGTGGCTGCATGGGTTGGTGAGTAGCTACATGAGTGTTTATATAGGTTATTAGTTGTTTTTTTGAGTATCAGTGTCTGATGTCTGTATGGTTCGGTGGGGGGTATTACGTAGTGCATAGGTGCATGAATGAATGACTCACTCTTTGTATGTGTTGAAGACAGCATGTGTGCAGGACTCTATGGGTGGATGAGTGTGTGCATGGGTGTGTTAGTGAGTGAATGACTGTCTCAATAGTGTCTCTATGAGTAACTACATATGTTTTAAACTAGTATATGTGACAATTGGTGTATATAAGCGAGTATATGTGAGAGTGAGAGATTGGAAGAGTTCCTGTATGAATAAGTATGTGTTTCTATAAGTGATTGTTTAAAAGACTAAGTATGTGTAAGTTTCTGTAGAAGTAAGTGTGGCGGTGTGTGTATAACTGTATATGCAAGTAAATGTATGTTTGATTCTTTATTAGCATGAGTGACTATGTGTGTGAGTACCTCTATGGATGAGTGGCATTGTGTAACAGGATGTATACGTGTATGAGTACATATGATGAGTGAGTACATGTATGAGTGACTGTATAAGACTGTTGGTGAATGAGTGGATGTGTATTTGGATCTTAGAATTACTGTATAGGTTGTTGTAACTGGTATTGGTATGTCCATTGTTTTTAAAATTTTAATTTCTATTTTTGAATGTGTGTATCAAAGGTTATATTAGGGGAAGAGGAGGTCTGCCACTCTATCACAAGGATGATGTCATCAGTGATGTCATCAGTGATGTCATTTGAGATGTCATCAGTGATGTCATGAGTGATGTCACTGACCATGTCATGAGTGATGTAATATGTGACGTCATCAGCAGTGCATTGCGGGCGCGCGAGTTATAGTTAGCTGAACTAACTATAACGGGGGAATTTCATTGGTTTTTTACGAGTGAAATGTCCAGCTAACTATAACATGTGTGAAACCTTTGGTTTTTTCATTGAATTTCTAAGGTTTTTTAAATGCTAATTCCTAACTATAACGTGTGTGAAACCCATGGTTTTTTCAGTGAATTTGCAAGGTTTTTTAAATGCTAATTCCTAACTATAACGTGTGTGAAACCCATGGTTTTTTCAGTGAATTTGCAAGGTTTTTTAGATGCTAATTTTTTTTTTTCTTCTATTTTTTTAAATATATTTTTATTTTTATTTTCTATCCTTTTATAAAGACTATGGTTAAATTTTTAAAATTCTTTAATATGTTTTTTTTAATATATTTTATAAAATAAACATGTACAATTTATTTGCAGTACATTTTTTCCTTTTTTTTATTTTTTTTTTAGTACGCGTACCGTAAGCTTACGGTAAGCGTACGGTTTACGCAACGTCCGTAATTTATCTACGCTGTTTGCGTATATTTACGCAATTTGCGTAGACGCGCGTACTCTGCGTGGGACGTGTACGCGTGTACGCTACATGCGCATGTTACGTGGAAGTGTCGGGGAGTGACTGTTAAGCGCATGCGCGCAAGCGCATGTCTTTTTTACGCGCATGCGTACTTTTGCCGTAAGCGTACCGTAAGCGTACGGTAGGTCATGTGATCATGAAACACAAATTTTGATTGGTTGAAACTACTTTCAGTTCTAGAACTCTCCTACACCACACCCATTCCCCTCATTTCTGCTTGTGATCCCTTAGGAGAAGGAGCTGGGTTGTCTTTGTGATACAATGGCAGAACAGCAGAGCCCTTCTGAGAGTGAGGCTAGCACTAGCAGCACTACCTTGAGGCAGAGAGCGAGGAAACAAAAGACCTCTTATGTATGGGATTATTTTACTTTTCCTGAAGGCCAGCAAAAGGTAAATGCACCCTTAGTAACTTGTAAGCTGTGTAAGCGTGTACTTTCAAGAGGTAATCCTGACAGGAAGTATTCCTTTGGGAATCATACCATGATGAGGCACCTCAAGGATGTACACAAAAGTACACATGCTTGACTTACTGGAGGTAACCCTTCAGTAAGTCAACCAAGCACATCCACAGCAGCTCAGCCTGGACCATCATCTGCAGGGCCGAGTCCTTTTTCTGCAGGTCAGGTGAGCCCTTCATCTGTGGGGGGAGCATCTCCTTTTTCTGGCCCTCTGGAAATTAACCCTCGGTTTGCGAGGGTTGAAGTACGGTGCGCCCATTGTCATGATCTAATTACTTATAGGGAGACCAGTGTTTCCCTGGTGAACAGTAAAATAGATCAGCACACTTGTCGTACCGTCTAATATTCCCAATCTTTCTTTCCTCTGTCCCTGCATGAACACAACGGCTCTTTTAAGAGCCAACCTTATCTTTCATCTTTTTTTTATATATGTTTTTTAAAACTTTTTGTTTTTTTTTTTTTTACCGTACGCGTACGGTGCGCGTAATTATTTTTTTTTTTTTCAAAAAAACACTAAAAATCAATTATCACATTACAAGGTCCTTGAGAGACTACAATTATTATTATTGACTTACCATACCCACTCAAAAAAATATTTATTCATTTGTTTTTTAAAAAAATTGCTTTAAAAATGGTTCTAGTTTTCGAAAATTTTCTATATCAATCTGAAAAAAAAGAAAAAAGTATTAATATTTTTAAAACCTTTTATAATACAGTACACATATTTACATATTTATCAAAAAATATTTTTGCCTTATTTTTGCTGTTTTCAGAATATATTGCATTTCACTATAAATTGTGAAAGCAATTGCATTCATCATTTAACAGCGGGCAAAAAAAAAATAACAATCTCAAAGATTGTATTAAAAAAGCCCAGAATCTCTTTTTACTTAAACTTAACATTATAGAAATGCATAATATTAAAAAAAAATATCATCTAATATCAATACTTATTTCTTTAAAATACCGTCAGATATTTTTGTTTCAGAAGTATAATCACAATATTATATCTCAAATAACTCCACAATACATCTGGTTCCATTTTCTTCAGGCCAAATAGTAATTTTAAAATTCTTTTTTGATTAAATTTCCAATGGTAATCCAATAAAATTCTAAAGTTTTATTTGTACAGATCTCACTGATTCTCTGTAACATATTGGTTCTCGAAAGATTTATTAATAATTTATTAAGTCCACAATAGAATTGGTTACCTTTCCACTTGGCCAAATAGTAATTTAAAAAATCTTTTTTGAAAAAATTTCCAATGGCACTCCAATAACATTCCAAAATTTAAATTGTGCAGATGTTACCGATTTTCTCTAAATTTGTGGTTTTCGAAAGTTTCATTAAAAATTAAAAAAGTCCACATTACAATTGGTTATCTTTCCATTAGGCCAAATGATAATTTAAAAAATCTTTATTTTTGAAAATTCCAATGGTAATCCAATAAAATGGTAAAATTGTTTTGTCCAGATCTTGCCAAGTCTCTCTAAAATTTAGGTTTCAGGAAGATTAGATAGGAATTTGCTAAATCAAAAGGCAAACGTTGCTTAAAAAACAATTGGGAATCATTACACAGTGTCCAGCCTTTTTCACATTTAAGATAAACTGTGTAATGTCCAGAAGTAACAGTAGGTCCTTCATGGAAAATTATTGCAACAGTTACAAAAGTTTTTCCTGAAATTGATAATTGCTGTCCTGTAAACTTCTTTATTAAAGTATCCAATTTTGAACCATCAGCTCTACATCGTTGCATCATTAAAATGACATACTGTCCGTATTCCTTTAAAATTAATGTTGAAAACATGTCAGATTGACACTCACCGCATTGCATGCTATGATTAGCATCTTTAACTAATTTAGCAAAAGTGACTGTTTTACTCTCTGGCAATGTCAAAAAAATAAACCTTTCATTATCAACATTAGAGCCACATATATTATAACAGTTTTCACAACTATGTTCCCATTTATAAGAGAGACCAAATAAATTATCAATTGCAACTTCTTCTTCTTCCAGTGCCTGAAGAAAAAACATCAAAAATTTGTGTGCATCTTGCTGTTCATTTTGAGAAAACTGTGTTCGTCCTGAACATACATCTAAAAGTTTTCTAATTTCAGTAGCACTTTCTATTTGAGTTTTATCATTACTCAGCTTTTGAAAAAGGAGACTCAGCTCAGAACAGAATCTTTTTCCCTGATTTACTATTATCTGCTCTTGCAAACTTTCCAGATAAAATGCAACATTCAGCACTACATTAGCGTAGCAGTTGACACCAGAGCTATTTTCAAAATGACATCCTACAACCTGTTCTTCTTTTTCCTTACTCTTTTTGCTTGCAATTACATCACTCCTCTTTTTTTTCCTCCTCTCTACATCTTCATTACAGATATTCTCATTTCTCCTTTTACGAGAAACTACACGTTTCTCCAACACAGGATACTGACCTAAATGAGGAGCATAGCTTCTTCTTAATCTATTATACTCCTTTACACAATTTGTATCAGCACTAACTTTTGAGTCATCAAAGTCTATCATGAATAAACCTGATAACGTTTTCACTCGTGACAAAGCAACATATGCCATACCTTCTTTGAACACAGTTGAACCAATGTTCACAAATGCACAATCTACAGTCAATCCTTGAGACTTGTGAATAGTTACAGCATATGCTAGTGAAAACGGAACCTGCTTCCTACGTACATATAAGTCTTTCACAAGCATGAAACGAACTGTACAACGACAAATGTCTTTAACTTCTTCTATCTGATCAAATTTTATTTTTAAACATTCAATTCCATCTTTTTTCTGATAATTAATAAAACCCACAACTCTTCCCATAGCTCCATTAACTAAACCTTTTTCAACATCCAAATTTCTCCTTAAAAATATTCTACAGTTCATGCAAACATATAGATTTTTTTCTAATCCAGCTGTTTTGGAAATGTTCTTCTCTAGTGAATCCAATTTATTTTTCAGTGTGCCTGTTACTGTGACAGTAATTCTTCCATCCTCAATTTTGTCCACTGCTTCCAATTTCCTGATCTCTTCCTTTTCCAATTTCAAAAGCTCCTCATTGAATATTGAGCATTCACGTAGAGTTGGCATTAAGCAGATGACACTTTTGTTTTCTGCAATGTTCTTGTATATCTTCTCTGCAACTATTTCTTCCTTTGGAAATAAATTATGTAGCAGCCGACTCTGTAATGCTTTTTTGCCAACTTCTGTGAGTAGTCCAATTCTGATATCTTTCAGAATACTTCCATATTCTTCATTGCTTGCTTGCCTCATATTAGTAGTAAGTTCCTTGTACTCAAAGAAGGACCAAATATTTGTATTTCCGATGCTTCCCAATGACTTCTTCGTGTCTTCATGTGTGACAGTATTAAACACTGGTTGTCCTTTAACTGGAGTAAGTTGCAAAAGATCTCCAAAAACTATGACGTGTTTTCCACCAAATAACATGTCATAGTCTGTCTTCAAAATTTGCTGCATTCTTAAATGCACAAAGGCAAGCATTAAGTTTGAAACCATGCTCACCTCATCAATAATGAGAACTTGCATCTTCTTCAATACTCTTGAAACTTCCAAGGATGCTTCTCCAGTTAGCTTGTTGTATTGTATTTTGTTCTCATGCTCCACTGGTAACATTAGCAAACGATGTAAAGTGATTCCAGGGGACGCTGCTTGATGCTTCTGGCTGGCGCTGCATCGGTGTGAGGGCTGTTCACACTCACGACTTGCGGAACCCGCTTCGCGGGTCCCGCTGCGGAACCCCCTCACCTCCACTTGCCGCTGCTGGTCTCCTGCCTGTCTGGCTGCTTCGTGGGGGCTTGAGAGGCTACAGGGCTGCGAGCGTGAACCGGGACTCATCTTCCCAGGAGTCCCGGACCCGGAGGCTGAGTCACCTGGCCCCGCTCTCCCTGAACGCCCCGCCCACACCTTGCTAAATTTAAACTGCACCTGGACCTTCTCTTCGTGGGACGCTGCTTGATGCTTCTGGCTGGCGCTGCATCGGTGTGAGGGCTGTTCACACTCACGACTTGCGGAACCCGCTTCGCGGGTCCCGCTGCGGAACCCCCTCACCTCCACTTGCCGCTGCTGGTCTCCTGCCTGTCTGGCTGCTTCGTGGGGGCTTGAGAGGCTACAGGGCTGCGAGCGTGAACCGGGACTCATCTTCCCAGGAGTCCCGGACCAGGAGGCTGAGTCACCTGGCCCCGCGCTCCCTGAACGCCCCGCCCACACCTTGCTAAATTTAAACTGCACCTGGACCTTCTCTTCGTGGGACGCTGCTTGATGCTTCTGGCTGGCGCTGCATCGGTGTGAGGGCTGTTCACACTCACGACTTGCAGAACCCGCTTCGCGGGTCCCACTGCGGAACCCCCTCACCCCCACTTGCCGCTGCTGGTCTCCTGCGTGTCTGGCTGCTTCGTGGGGGCTTGAGAGGCTACAGGGCTGCGAGCGTGAACCGGGACTCATCTTCCCAGGAGTCCCGGACCCGGAGGCTGAGTCACCTGGCCCCGCTCTCCCTGAACGCCCCGCCCACACCTTGCTAAATTTAAACTGCACCTGGACCTTCTCTTCGTGGGACGCTGCTTGATGCTTCTGGCTGGCGCTGCATCGGTGTGAGGGCTGTTCACACTCACGACTTGCGGAACCCGCTTCGCGGGTCCCGCTGCAGAACCCCCTCACCTCCACTTGCCGCTGCTGGTCTCCTGCCTGTCTGGCTGCTTCGTGGGGGCTTGAGAGGCTACAGGGCTGCGAGCGTGAACCGGGACTCATCTTCCCAGGAGTCCCGGACCAGGAGGCTGAGTCACCTGGCCCCGCTCTCCCTGAACGCCCCGCCCACACCTTGCTAAATTTAAACTGCACCTGGACCTTCTCTTCGTGGGACGCTGCTTGATGCTTCTGGCTGGCGCTGCATCGGTGTGAGGGCTGTTCACACTCACGACTTGCGGAACCCGCTTCGCGGGTCCCGCTGCGGAACCCCCTCACCTCCACTTGCCGCTGCTGGTCTCCTGCCTGTCTGGCTGCTTCGTGGGGGCTTGAGAGGCTACAGGGCTGCGAGCGTGAACCGGGACTCATCTTCCCAGGAGTCCCGGACCCGGAGGCTGAGTCACCTGGCCCCGCTCTCCCTGAACGCCCCGCCCACACCTTGTCACAACACACCTCATTGGTCCTTGGGATATAAATACTGGAGAGTGACGCTGCGCGGGAGCGCGCGGGAGCGTCCGGGGCGAAGACCGGGCAAAGAGCGGGCCGTTTGAGGCCGTTCGAGTACGTGAGAGTCCGGTCCGGGCCCCCCCTCTTCGCCTGGATCCAAAGGTATTTGAACTGTCAGTAAAATGTGCACACGGGAAACCAGGAGTAAAACTTCCTCACAAATTGCATCTGGGGCCGTTAAAGGACCTATTGACACTTACTTTGCCAAAGCTGGCTCCCTTTTGTTTGAGGAAATAGAGGTTCTCGAGCGCAGAATCTCACAAGAAATAGACTGGGTAAGAAGGTCCTCATTTGGCCCCATGGCCCATGTTAGAACCCCAGAAAATAGATCTGGTCTTCCAAATAACCATAGTATAGACCCGGCAACATGTCCTATCCCAGCCATTAATTTCACCAATCCCGAGTTTACTACTGAGGCCCCGAGTTACCTTGAGGACATGAGCCTTATGGCCCTACCCACCACGCAAATCCCCCAGCTTACATCTATAGAGAACACTGAGACAGCTAAAGTTGCAGGAACTAACCTAGACAGCAACAGGGGTACCAGGGAAGGGGCTGTTCCTAAAAAGAAGCAGGGCCTCCAAAATAAAGTAGATCACAGGACTAAAACTTCGAAATCTAAGCAAGCCAGAGGCAAAAGGGAGATAGGTGCTTCCTCCGAGCACACTGGGAACACATTAGGACCGCCATCTCCCCTTAGAACGAGTAAGTTAACTTCACTACCACAACCTATTAGCAACGCACCATCAGACACTATTTCAGATGACATTACTTTAGAAGATATAGGCACCTTAGTTAGGTCTCTGTTGAGCCCTCTTGAGGCAAGACTGATTAAGATGGAAGCCAGACTAGTTAGTATTGAAAAGGCTACCGTGCAACTCGTAGACTCAAGGAAAACTGTCAACAGTGGGACCAAAATATTTAGCGAGGGATCAGGTTCAAAACTTACCAAAGGCTACTTCCCTCCCACACCAACCACTAATAAATCCCCGCAAATTAATCCCAAACCCCCACAACCAGTACAAATTAACGCTCCGGCACCAGTGGTTGTAAATATGGCCCCCACTCTCATTCAACAATCGGCTACTGCTATCCCAAAATCAACCCTCCCGCCGAAAGACAATAATACCCAGCCTCCGGCCAAAGCTAAGAGTGACCCTCCGACTACTGGAGAGAAACCTGACATTACTTCTAAACCTAAATTCATAAACCTCCCCCCAGAAGTAGCACCTTACACTCTGGTTCTGGTGGGGGTCCCTGAATTAAATTCTACTACATCTGAATCCACCATCTCACTAATAAATAAAGTAATCAATTGGCTCTCCGTAAACAGACCGCTACCGAGAGGTACTACTAGCGATATAACCATGGCTAGGAGGGCAACGTGGGTGGGCTACACTAAGAAATCCATCGGTGGCGACTGCATTCTGGTCACCTTCAGAGATCCGAATGCAGCCGCATATATTTGCACCCGTGCTGCTGACGGGGATTTTGCAAGCACCATCCAACCATTATCCCTCTCATTCTTTTACCCCTCAAATTTTTACAACCTGGAGGATCACAGGTGGAGGCATCACCAGGAGCTGTTGGAGGGTTGGGAAAATAGACGGAGGAAGAACAACAACTATCCGTCATATAGGGAAAGACCAACAGAGCAGTTCCCTACTTATGGGGGTGAGGCCGGCTGGGAAACTGTTGCAAGAAGGAGGGGGGGAGGCGGTGGACAGAGGAGGGGAATTCCAGGGCCACACAGAATACACTACCCCGCCCATCTATCTACCCATAACCGCTTTAGTAGCCTTGAGATGGTAGACTGACATGCGGTTGATGAGGGGAGCGCAATTCAAATATCTCACATAAATGGGCTCAAATTTGACCTGGTTGCTGATATTCATCCTTCAGCATTTGGCACAGCTGATCCTGCACATGTCCGAAGTGTCGTGCCCTCCCCTCCCCTCCATGATAATAACCCCAAGGGCACGTCCTTCGTCCCCACAAACCTTCGGCGGCCCCACAAGTGCACCACCACCACTTTGGCTCATATGGGCACGGCCTCCACCCAACCACTAGAAATAATAGTGATTTTATGGAATGTGGCTGGCCTTGCTAGCAAGATAGATTGCACAGAATGGGGTACATATATCAGTTCGAAGGATATAATTCTATTACAAGAAACTTGGGCGCGTGAAGAAATAGCATTTCCGGGTTTTGCCTCCTTCTTCAAAGCAGCTAAATGGGGGGGTAGGGGCAGGCCATCTGGGGGACTAACTACATGGGTAGCCACGGATTTAGGATGCCAAGCTACTTATCTAGAGACCGCTTCTGATGATTTACTGGCTGTCTCACTCGAGTGGCCAGACTCATCAAAGTTGATAGTAATTAATATCTATTCAAGGCCGGTTCCAATGCATAAAGAATCTGGCACAGTGGATGAGCTAGCCAAGCTCCTAGAAGGTATCCCAAGTGAACTGGCTTGCCTGATAGGAGGCGACTTTAATGCTCAATATGAACCACTGCCGGGGCTACGTGATGGTCCTTCTCTGGAAGAAGACTCATATTGGCTCATACCTGAGACGGTGGCACCTTCCCCACGGGCTTGGACTCCACTAGCCCTACAGATAACCGCCCTCACCCTCAATCTTGGTCTAAGGGCATGCAACGGTCGCACTAAATCAGACACGCCAAGTATCCATACTTTTAATAAACCCGGCAGCGAATCCAGATTGGATTACATAATGGTTAAACTGTTCATGTGGTCAGCAATAGTGGACTTTAAAGTTACCCCAAGGCTAGACAGTGACCACAACTCCCTGGAATTGACCTACTGTCTACCTGGGAGAGACCCAAGAATCAATGGGTTGGTTAAAGATAAAACGGGCCTCCTACTTGAAAATAACCGTAGGAAGGTCAAGTGGGAGAAACTGGCCAGCAACCCAGAACGAATATCCTGCCTATATGAAAGGATAATTCCATTACTGGAGGATGCCTTCCAGCTAGGATCTAGGGTTTTAGATGACGTTATGCGAGGAGAGCTTGCACAAATACATGCAGGCATCCTCACTACCCTAGAGCAGGATCTTTTTTCATCTTCAAGGCAAAGGAACAGCCTTAAACCAAAGACATCTTGGTACAATGCTGCTTGCAGGGAAGCCAAGGCCAACTTGCTACTTGCCATAAAGGAACATCACAACAAAGATGAAATTCGCGCCAGGAGAAGATCCTATAAAATCCTCCTGGAGAATGCAAGGGCAGAATGGGACCACGATTACTGGGAAAATCTCACTATTGCATTAACAACCAGAGATTCCCGTAAATTTTGGCGTGTAGTGGCGAATGGCACGGAGGATTTATCTTCCGCAATAGAGCCCAATATAGCCCCCACGGTATGGCAGACCCATGTTGAAGCCCTGTACGCAGAGGGTGGGGGTGAACAGAACAGAGATGGTCCCACAATTTCATACTGCCCGATCGGGGTTGCTTTCACTGAAAAAGAAGTGAGGGAAGCCATTAAAGGGTTAGCTGCTGGAAAAGCCCCTGGTCTCGATGGGGTGCCCGGTGACCTGTTTAAGCAGGAACCCGGGATATGGGCACCCTATCTCACATTAATTTTTAATGCCATTGCCGGGGGACTGGAGGTGCCTGATACTTGGAGGGGAGCAGAGGTGGTCCCAATCTTCAAAAAGGGATCCCCCTTGCTCCCCTCCAACTATCGTCCTATCAGTTTAATCGATATATCCCAAAAATTGTTCGGTAGACTGATTTTGAATCGATTGCACGCCTGGATCGAAGAAATGGAAATCTTGTCCCCTTACCAGGCAGGATTCAGGGAGGGCGTGTCAACCATAGACCAAATCTTCAGGTTAAATCTCCTCTACTGGAGAACAGCCATAATCGAGGGCGGCAGTCTATACACCATCTTTGTAGACTTACGTGCCGCCTTTGATTTGGTTCCCAGAGCGAGGCTATGGAGAGTTATGGAAGAGTTGGACGTACCTACTGACATCCTGACAATCCTGATGAGACTTCACCACAATAACTACGCTCGCGTAAGGTGTGGCAAAGGTGGCAAACTAACCGAAAGGTTCCCCGTTCGCAGAGGGGTGAGACAGGGTTGTGTGCTCGCACCGACCCTGTTCTGCATCTTTGTGAACGGGGTAGTTGCCCACCTAAACAGGATTCACAACTCGGATGCTCCAAAATTAACCGGCAGCAGGGTGCCTGCAATTATGTTTGCAGATGACACCCTGCTGCTGTCTAAATCCCCTATGGGGATCCAGCGCATCTTGGATGGTTTTCTAGATTTTTGTAACGATCGGGGACTGGAAATCAACCCTCAAAAAACTAAGTTCATGATTCTGAACCCCAAGCCCCAGAATCGTGCCCCACCCAGGCTCGGCACAACACAATTGGAACGTGTGCACAATATTGAATATTTGGGGATCACGTTAAACGAACATCTATCGTGGACGTCTCATCAGGCCAAAGCGACCATCAAACTGGCACAGTTGGCGGGTGGCACTTTGCGCGTGGCGAACAAATCTTTCTACCGTCCACTGACCCCAATTATTCATATATATAAAACCCAAGCAAGGGCGGGTGTTACATATGGGGTGAAATCTGGGGTCACACTCATGTCCCAAAGTTACAGTCCACCGAAAACAAATTCCTGAGACAGGTAACTGCCCTTCCTCAAAGCACTCCATTACTCCCCCTTAGATTAGACCTGGGAGTAAGACCAATATCAGAGGAGCTAGGTCTTAAACCCCTAACCTTTTGGAGGCGTTTGTGGTGTAGCTCCGATCTCTTAATTTACAGAGAGGAACTTCAGGAATTCTTACAGCTGCGGAACGCCTTGAGGATTCCGTGGCTGACCTATGTCAAGGGTAGGTTTGAGGATCTGGGTTATCCGGAACTATGGACCGATCCTTCCAAATCCTGTGTAAAGATTTCAAAGAAGGCACTCGCAAGAGCATACTACAATTTGATGCTCACAAGAGCCATCAACGAGAGCCGTGAAGGATCCTTGACCCACTTATTCCTGAAAGCAAAAGACTCCTACTGCCTGGAAAGCACTCTAGATGCGATCTCCCCTCTGCTAACGAGGAAATTATTCTTTCAATGGAGATATGGATGCCTTCCTCTAGCTTTTTTCACAGCGTCTTGGTCTCCATGCTCCACCACAGCAACCTGCCCTGTTTGTGCTCATCCGAAAGAAGACGAAGTTCACGCCGTTTTTTTCTGCAAGGGCTACAAGAGGAGCAGGAAACGCTGGTTAGTCCCGCTACTTAGGAATTTGGGCTTCAGATCCTTCCAACCAGCCTATAGGGTTTTAAAGTCAGACCTTTCTCCCATTGTCGTTTTTGCAGTTGCGAAATTCTTAACTTCTATGTGGTTTACCCGTAGCAGCGTCCTGAAAAGACTTGTATAAATTGACTTATTGTTAGATTTTAGCAGAGTATACCATACTTCTTTTTTTTTTCTCTTAATGCATTTTAATGTCTTAATTCATTGGATCACATCATGTTTAATACTTTTTTAATTGTCCTTATTTTGCTATGTATCTTTTATGATCTGTGATCGAAATAAAGATTTCTGAAACGAAACGATTCCTTTTATGTTATATGCTGCTAACCCAGTTGGAGCAGTAACCACACAAGACAAAGTAGAATCCGTTTTTTGCTGTAGGTAGCTTCTGATGACTTTAATTAGGAAACTTTTTCCAGTTCCAGCTTCTCCGCTTACATACATCCTGATTGGATAAAATGATGTGCATGAGCACTCTTTTTTTTCATGTCGAAATCCGTGATCAATTTTTTTTCTGATCTCTTCATAAATTTGTTGCTGCTCTTCATTCAGTTGTCTTTCCAAATTTTGTAAGTCTATAAATTCTTCTTGAGCTTGATTCATAGCCGTTTCCACTTCATTCATGGCTATTGATGCTTCATTTTCAACGATTGGTTGTCCTAGGGGATCTTGACTGAGTGTTTCTGAACTTTGGCTGTCCTGAGAACTGTCTCTAGCTATTTCTGCTGCAATTGTAGTTTCCTGTTCAATTTCTTCATTTAACATTTGCACATAACTTGAGAATGTACTGCATTGTATGCTGTCTTTGCAAGCATTAAAAGAATCTTCATAGCTTTGAAATTCTCCCAGTAGTTCATCCTCTGTACGCCATGGTTTAAACAACTGTAAAAGAGCCAAGTAGTAAAATTCCTTCTTGTCAGTAGTGTCGCAACTCAGCTTCCTGTGATTTATCAAACTTCCTTTTGTTTGCTTCACCAAACATCCTTCCTCACCAATGACTTTATATTTTCCATTGTTGATGTCTTCTGCGGCTTTCCGTGAATAAATGTAGTTCTGCAGCACTTCATAGAGACACATGTTCTCCAGATGTTGACTTCTCTTGGGATAATATGTGTCCAACATGTTTGATTTCAAAATATCTGTACTTTCTGGGTCATTCTCGGCCAAATATTCAATTTCTCCAACAGATTTTAGTACCCGATTTCTCATTGCTGCAAGGCCTAAACTTGCCCAAATTATTCTTCTTGATTTCGAGTAGAGACTTGCAGAAGATAACCTATCTGAACATTCGTAGGATCCAATTTCTCGATGCGATAACATCTTCAAACTGAAACTGTACAGCTTCTTACTAACAGTCTTCTCGTGAGAAATCTCTTCCCACATTTCCTTCAATTCTGTTTTTCTGATTTCGTAATGTAAGACGTTACATATCGCGCAACAGCAATGGAATTGTCAGCTACATACTGTATATCTATGTTAGCGTTCCACATGGATAAAATGACTGGGTTGTAGTCATTTATATTTTTTGATTCTTCTTTTCTTTTTAGGTTGTAGGTATTCTTAGGTGATTTTCTTGTGATAGTATGTCTCACAGCTGACATAAAACTGTTTACTCTTCCATTTGAAAGAACAGGTCTAGGAAATCCAAATCGACATTTAGTGTAGTATTTATCTTTGCTCTTGTATTTCCGTCGACAGTATTTTCCACACCGATGACTTTGGAAACGTAAAACTTGCTCCTTTAACTTTTTCTCTTCTGTGCTTTTTGGTATAGCACATGTTGCATATTCTTCAATGTAAGATAACACTGCTTCATCAGTATCTGTTCCAAACTTTGGGGCATCCTTGATCCACAACAGCATATGAATATGAGGAGCACCTCTTGCCTGGTACTCTTTTCTCCAAAAGAAATCTACTACTTCTCCAAGAGGTGGATTTTTTTATTGCAGATGAAGGACATCATAGCCTCAAATCTATGATTGAAATATCTGCAAACATTAACCGGATGCAATGAGCACAGTTCTCCTGCTGTCTTGTATTCGATGTTTTTAATGTTTGAATTTGCCTCTCGTAGAAAATCCAGTAAATCATCCCAAGCGTACTCAGCACAGCTTAGGGTAACGAACCATGTTGGTGTTCCTAAATTCCGTAACATGCATTTTAATTCACCATGGCGTCGGTACCAATATTCATTTGTCCCACGCTGACAAGCCATCAGATTGATCAGTTGTGTTTCCAAATGATCATCTCGGTGCTGCACTTTCTCCATAAAATCCTTAGCAGACACATTTTGTAAATGTACTCCACTTTTTAAAATGTGATTTACTGCATAAGACAGTGCAGACAAATCGCTTTCAAATAAAAGATGGAACAAATAAGGAATACTTTGTCGAAATCTGGGATCTTCAGCATATAGTCTTGTAGTCCGATACTCAGAAGCTGGAATCTGTTCCGGACGTTCATCGTATCGTCCTCCTTTTCCTTTAGGAAACAGCTGGGGAAAACATCGAGCTTCCAAGCTCTCCTCCCATACACTCACGGGAGTTCCTTTTGCTTTCTTCATCTGAAAGAGATCAATATTGTCTCCCATAACTTCTTTTGAATGAAAAGGATGTATGCTAAAATGTTCATACATTTCTTCTTCCTTTGACTTGTCCACTTTTTCAATTTGTCCAGTTGGTGTTTCTGTGTCTTCTTGTAAATCTTCTTCTTCTTCTTCTATATAAATTGATTCATACCATTTGTTATTCCTTTTCAAAAACAAATTTGCTCTTTGTACTTTCCGCACATCTACCAGCTCCTGCCAAGTCTTCTTATTCTTTGTAGGTACACCATTAACCAGAATAATTAATGGTTCAGTTTCCAAAGTATCCGCATCAATAGTTTCCATATTTTTTTTCAAATCCAAGGGCAAATACACCACTCTACCTTTTAAACCTCTCAGTAAATCTGAAGGAGGTAATTTACCAGTTTTGGGCTCCATACGTACTATGGTCTGGAACGGATGAACACATTGAATGAGTATAGACTCATATGTATTTAATTCAGAAAGTTCAGCAGGAATAGCATCCAATTCTAAATTATTATGTACAGCTCTGGTCGGCATTCTATTTTCCTCTAACTTGTTGTAACAGTATTTACAAATACGCTGATCTTCACCCAAATCAAAACAATTTTCAAGAAATATATATGTGGCAAAATCCTTCCACTTATAATTATCTTCATTTTCACTCTTTCTGTAGAGATCAACATTCCTAGTTTGTTTTCTATAATGAGTTCTGCGGCAACAAATACAAGTAAAATTTGGTCTTTCATTAGAGATTATTGCAAATTTTGTTATGTGATCATTAAATGTGTTACTTACAGAGGGTTCTACATTCTCTTCCACTTCTTCCTCATTTACTGTGTCCTTCTCTGCACTGTTTTGTTCAGGACCAAAGTAACAAAACTGAATTTCATCATCAACCTTCTCTACATCTGATACCGTTCCTCGGAACAGAGCCCTATTCAATTCATTTAACTTTATTGCTGGACTTTTGGCAAAATACAACCGTCTCACAAACTTTCTCAATTCAGTATGATGAACAGCCAGCATCCTAAAATGATGGAAAACACTATTACACACTTTTCTAGATAGACAAGCCAGAGAATGACCCTGCAAACCAGTATTCTCTCTCACTCTGCATGGATCCAGACTTTGAAGCACCTTAATCTTCTGTTTTATACTTTTTTTACTATATTCTCTTAGAAACTCACGAAATTTGTCAATAGATTCCTGACGCACAGTGCAAATACTACTACAATTCCAAGTGTACACTGGGGCTTTAGGACGTCTCCCCATAGCCTCATCCGCCATCACTTGTACCTCATCTCTTTGAACCATTATCTCCTTCTCCATTATGCAACCATCTTTCACTTCGTAAGCACGACCTCTGGTGTCAACTGCATGCAGCAAACTATTACTTAGAAAATAGCTCTCTTCATTAAAAAAAGGTTCACTACTTGAACTATGCATCCACTTTCCTAAAAACACTTTACAAAAGTTTGTTCTGTTCACTACTCTTTTCCTTTTGCTATGTGATTTCAGTACATTAACCATTTTGTCTAATGTACGCATCCTATTCAAAATTAAAATGAATAGTTTCCTTTTTAATTCTAATGGCTTTGCTGCAATGGCTTCAATTTCTTTTTTTCTTTTATAAAACTTAGTCTTTTGCTTATATTTCTTCACATCCTTTATCAAATTGGACATAACTCTTCTCTGAAACATTTTTCTACGTATCTCTTTAAACGCTGTTTTTCTATTTATGTAAATCTTTTCAGTTGCAGAAGGTATATTTGCATTAACTAAATTCTCAATTTTTTCCTGTCCTTTTCTTTTCAAAACATTCTTTCCAGTACAGACATTTTGTACATTTTTCCTTCTTTTGAATATATTTTTTAGAAATTGTTTTTTCTGCTTACCAGAAGATTTTTTCTTTTTCCCAACATGAGCATCTTCTACTAACTTTGGTCCTCCAGTTGTCTTCAAATATAGGTTTTTTTTGTGGGTTTTTTTAACTCTGGATTTTGTAGGCATCTTAAATTTTGTTCACTGCTCTTCAGCAATACCTGAAAAAAACTAAAAAAAAAATCCTTTATTTTATTTAAATATATTACTACATTTCTTTTCACAATAGTCACAAAACGTAATTTCTTTGCCAATTTGAAAACTCACTTATTACTCTTTTTTTTGGCAAGTGATAATCACTTTTACAGACTGACAAATTATAAATCCACTTTTCAGATTTTTTTAAAAGCACATGTCCAAACTGCTTTTTCAGACCACCACCATGTGTATCCTGGGTGACTGCCTACACTCCAGCAAGGGCAACCAGCCTTAGTGATGCTGAATGTATTTGCATTACAGACTGAAACCTCAAACCCCACTCGCTTGTAAATACTGTGCATGATTCTACATGGAAAGCAGCTGGGTGTGTGCTAAGAGTCTGCTTCTGCACCAAAAAATCGCTCCCCCTTTTTCCTACTAATGCAACTGTGAAATCACCAGAGCAAAACGCAATAAATCTCTGCCTGTAATTCCTATTTGCACACAGAGTCATGTTTTCACATTAGTCACAAAACGAAATTTCTTTGCCAATTTGAAAGCACACTTACTGCTCTTTTTTTTTGGCAAGTGATAATCACTTTTACAGACTGACACATTATGAATCCACTTTTCAGATTTTTTAAAAAGCCCATGTCCAGACTGCTTTTTCAGACCACCACCATGTGTATCCTGGGTGACTGCCTACACTCCAGCAAGGGCAACCAGCCTTAGTGATGCTGAATGTATTTGCATTACAGACTGAAACCTCAAACCCCACTCGCTTGTAAATACTGTGCATGATTATACATGGAAAGCAGCTGAGTGTGCGCTAAGAGTCTGCTTCTGCACCAAAAAATCGCTCCCCCTTTTTCCTACTAATGCAACTGTGAAATCACCAGAGAAAAACGCAATAAATCTCTGCCTGTAATTCCTATTTGCACACAGAGTCATGTTTTCACATTAGTCACAAAACGAAATTTCTTTGCCAATTTGAAAGCACACTTACTGCTCTTTTTTTTTGGCAAGTGATAAACACTTTTACAGACTGACACATTATGAATCCACTTTTCAGATTTTTTAAAAAGCCCATGTCCAGACTGCTTTTTCAGACCACCACCATGTGTAACCTGGGTGACTGCCTACACTCCAGCAAGGGCAACCAGCCTTAGTGATGCTGAATGTATTTGCATTACAGACTGAAACCTCAAACCCCACTAGCTTGTAAATACTGTGCATGATTCTACATGGAAAGCAGCTGGGTGTGTGCTAAGAGTCTGCTTCTGCACCAAAAAATCGCTCCCCCTTTTTCATACTAATGCAACTGTGAAATCACCAGAGCAAAACGCAATAAATCTCTGCCTGTAATTCCTATTTGCACACAGACATGTTTTCACATTAGTCACAAAACGAAATTTTTTTTGCCAATTTGAAAGCACACTTACTGCTCTTTTTTTTTGGCAAGTGATAATCACTTTTACAGACTGACACATTATGAATCCACTTTTCAGATTTTTTAATAAGCCCATGTCCAGACTGCTTTTTCAGACCACCACCATGTGTAACCTTGGTGACTGCCTACACTCCAGCAAGGGCAACCAGCCTTAGTGATGCTGAATGTATTTGCATTACAGACTGAAACCTCAAACCCCACTCGCTTGTAAATACTGTGCATGATTATACATGGAAAGGAGCTGGGTGTGTGCTAAAAGTCTGCTTCTGCACCAAAAAATCGCTCCCCCTTTTTCCTACTAATGCAACTGTGAAATCACCAGAGCAAAACGCAATAAATCTCTGGCTGTAATTCCTATTTGCACACAGAGTCATGTTTTCACATTAGTCACAAAACGAAATTTCTTTGCCAATTTGAAAGCACACTTACTGCTCTTTTTTTTTGACAAGTGATAATCACTTTTACAGACTGACACATTATGAATCCACTTTTCAGATTTTTTAAAAAGCCCATGTCCAGACTGCTTTTTCAGACCACCACCATGTGTATCCTGGGTGACTGCCTACACTCCAGCAAGGGCAACCAGCCTTAGTGATGCTGAATGTATTTGCATTACAGACTGAAACCTCAAACCCCACTCGCTTGTAAATACTGTGCATGATTATACATGGAAAGGAGCTGGGTGTGTGCTAAGAGTCTGCTTCTGCACCAAAAAATCGCTCCCCCTTTTTCCTACTAATGCAACTGTGAAATCACCAGAGCAAAACGCAATAAATCTCTGCCTGTAATTCCTATTTGCACACAGAGTCATGTTTTCACATTAGTCACAAAACTAAATTTCTTTGCCAATTTGAAAGCACACTTACTGCTCTTTTTTTTTGACAAGTGATAATCACTTTTACAGACTGACACATTATGAATCCACTTTTCAGATTTTTTAAAAAGCCCATGTCCAGACTGCTTTTTCAGACCACCACCATGTGTATCCTGGGTGACTGTCTACACTCCAGCAAGGGCAACCAGCCTTAGTGATGCTGAATGTATTTGCATTACAGAATGAAACCTCAAACCCCACTCGCTTGTAAATACTGTGCATGATTATACATGGAAAGGAGCTGGGTGTGTGCTAAGAGTCTGCTTCTGCACCAAAAAATCGCTCCCCCTTTTTCCTACTAATGCAAATATAAAATTACCAGAGTTGTACACAATAAATCTCTGCCTATATTTCTCAACATGTGTAACCTGGGTGACTGCCTACATTCCACCAAGGGCAACCAGCCTTAGTGATGCTGAATGTATTTGCATTGCTGAGTCCAACCTCAAACCCTTAAACTATTCTTTTTTTATACCAATACACCTTAATTTATCGTGAAAACATAGTCCATATTATTTTACATGTTCCTCACATTTAAATTTCTCCCAAAACAGAAAATAATAAACACAACTTCAACAAAAAGAATTACATTTCTATTATTCATTTCTTAATTTACCATATACATCTCCTCTCAAACTCTAACCTCACCTTTAAAATTAGTTAGTTGTGAAAGAAATGTGGCACTCAAACAGCAGATTATCAGAGCCAGGATCTCTGTTCTCTACAACTCTCTCCTCTCAGCAGAACCAGATAATGGCAAAGTTTCCCTCTATTTTTCCACACATATACATGTAAGTTTCAAATCTCAGTGCTTCCCCCTTTTTTTCAAATGTAATCACACATTTCTATTGGTTGAAAACCAACCCTTTTCCAAAAGTACCCTTCCCCCAACTTGACTTCTGCCTAGTACCCTTCCCCCAACTTGACTTCTGCCTGCTACCATAGCAACAGCTCATGGAACACTGCTGTGTGGAGTTAGGTCAGAAGTTCGCCAAACAATGTTTCAATTCCACAGAGCAAGAGTGCTTGACTTTTCAAACCTTACAGCAAATCCATAGTACTGTTCTTTGGTAACACATTTTTCTGTACCAATACAAAACATGCTTCTATAAATTGACACATACAGCCTAGTTTTTAGTGTAGAATGGTATGAAACAGCCAATCAGTTCTTTTTTTTTATAAAAAAATATGTATGCCTCCATTTCCAAACTGTCTTTCATTTCTTTTTACCATTCTACTGAATTACACCTCCTGAGTGCATCCAGATCTCCTTTGAAGATGTTCACAGTGTGGATTGTAGGACACAGCTATGTCTTCTGGAGTGAAAAGTTTGCAGAGAAAACAGGTATTGTGAGAGACCTTGCTTTGCTAAATGTAGACATTAAATGGATTGGTCAGAGAGGGTTAAAGTGGCACCAATTAATGCCTTTGGTGAAAACCTTTCTACATCTTCCACAGCCTAACCTTATAATTGTGCACTGTGGTGGAAATGACCTAGGCACTTTAACTGGGGTAGGTCTGGAAATGCTTATTAAGGACACCTTTCTGCAATTGATGTCACTTTTTCCACAAACTGCCTTTGTATATCCTAATATATGCCAAAGGCAAAAGTGGAACTGGTCCAACCAATTTTGTCCGCAGATTGACAAAGCAAGAAAGCACGTCAATAAGTTTGTTTCTGATTTCCTCAGAGACTATGGTATGGGTTCTATATACCACAACAACTTGCGTTACAACATGCAAGACATTTATAGAGGAGACGGTGTACATTTCAATGATGAAGGGAACGGAGTCTTCCTCTTGAACTTTAGACTCTGCATCGGTACTTACTTGTAGGTACCAAAAAAACACTTCATAAACACAACGGCTCTTTTTAGAGCCACCTAACATCTAAACACTTAAATTTGATATTTAATTCTATTTTTTTTATTTATTTTTTACCGCCGTACGTGTACCGTACGCGCACAGTGCGCGTACCCTGCGATTTCACACTTCTGGGTCCTTCTTGGACCCCCTGACAAAGGCTAGGGGGTCTGCAACTCTCTACCTTGCCCCCTTTTCACGTTCTCCACCTTTGTTTTTCAGTGCGAGACACACAAAATGGCGGCCGACACTTCCTGATTTTGACCGACTGGAATGTTTACTGTCATGTAACCACCAATCAGAATTACGCTCGCGCACGGCAGCGTGCTCGTACGGTATGCGTACCCTGCGCGCACGGTACGCGGCTATATATATGTATGTACTTTTAACTGCACTTTTCTCAGGAACTACTCAACAGGTTGACTCCAGATATGCAAAAGGCACATCCCTGACCTGAGGACTACCTCTTTGCCAAATTTCAAATAATTCTGTTCAGCCGTTTTGGCTGTACCTTGGACTAAAGGTCCCTATGGAAAATTGCATGGGAAAAATGCGTTTTGGGACCTCCCTTTTTTCTCAGCCCCCGCTTGACGAATCCCCCCGAGACTTTCAGGGTACGAGCGGAGCGCCCCACCTATTTTGAAAATTTCGCAAGGATTCATCAACCGGCACCAAAGTAATTCCAAATAGAATCTTGCGGATTTCCTATGGAAACACGGTCCTAACTATAACTATCTACTGGCGACTGCCAGTAGATAATATATATATATATATATATTCACTGAAAAAACCATAGGTTTCACACACGTTATAGTTAGGAATTAGCATTTAAAAAACCCTGCTAATTCACTGAAAAAACCATAGGTTTCACACATGTTATAGTTAGCTGGACATTTTACTGATAAAAAACCAATGAAATTCCCCCGTTATAGTTACTGTAGGCAACTATAACTCACGCGACTGCAATCCTCTGCTGATGCTAATACTGTATTTAGACACTTATTTGCCCATGTCTTCTTCCATTAAATTTTAGCTATACATATATTACAAATATTTTTTTTTCATAAAGACACATATGTCATCAGCAGAGGATTACGGTCGCGTGAGTTATAGTTGCCTACAGTAACTATAACGGGGGAATTTCATTGGTTTTTTATCAGTAAAATGTCCAGCTAACTATAACATGTGTGAAACCTATGGTTTTTTCAGTGAATTAGCAGGGTTTTTTAAATGCTAATTCCTAACTATAACGTGTGTGAAACCTATGGTTTTTTCAGTGAATTTGTACGGTTTTTTAAATGCTAATTTATTTATGTATTATTTTTTATATATTTATTTTACAATAAACTACGTATTAAAAATTATTATTATTTTTTTTTTTGGTTTTCACCCTGCGAATTATTTTTTTTTTTTTGCAAAAAAAAAATTTTTTTTTTTGTGTTTTTCAGGGTGCGCGCACTGTGCGCGCACCCCCGCGATTTTTAAAAAAAAAAATTTTTTTTTTTTGCCTTCGGGGTCCTTCAGGGACCCCCTGACAAAGGCTAGGGGGTCAGGAACTCTCTACCCTGCCCCCTTTTCACGTTCGCCACCTTCCTTTTTCACTCTCGCACTGAAAACAAACAAAATGGCGGCCGACACTTCCTGATTTCGACCGATTCGAAGTTGACTAACATGTAACCACCAATCAGAATTACGCTCGCGCACGTTAGGGTGCTCGCACGGTGCTCGCACGGTGCGCGCACCCTGCGCGCATATATATATATATATGCTTTTAAATGCTATTTTCTCCGGAAATACTGAACAGATTTACACCAGACCTACAAAAGGCACTTCCTTGACCTAGGGACTACCTCTCTGCCAAATTTTGAGTAATTCTGTTCAGCCGTTCGGGCTGTAGCTCGTTCTAAAGGTCCTATGGAAAAATGCATGGGAAAAACGCGTTTTGGGACCCCCCTTTTATCTCAGCCCCCGCTTGACGGATCCCCCCGAGACTTTCAGGGTAGGAGCGGAGCGTAGCGCCCCACCTATTTTGAGAAATTCGCGAGGATTCGTCGACCGGCGCCAAAGTTATTCAAAATAGAATGTTGAGGTTTTCCTATGGAAACGTGGTCCTAACTATAACTACCTACTGGCGACCGCCAGTAGGTAATCTATATATATATATATATATATATATATTCACTGAAAAATCATAGGTTTCACGCACGTTATAGTTAGGAATTAGCATTTAAAAAACCTTAGAAATTCACTGAAAAAACCATAGGTTTCAGGGGCGTTATAGTTAGCTGGACTTTTCACTCGTACAAAACCATTGAAATTCCCCCGTTATAGTTAGTTCAGCTAACTATAACTTGCGCGCCCGCAATGCACTGCTGATGACGTCACATATTACATCACTCATGACATGGTCAGTGACATCACTCATGCTGGACAAACCGTATGTACCTATCACCATGAGATTTGCGTGATATTCATTAAAAGGCGACTATGCATACAATGAATCCATGTGGAATGTATTTACACCCCTAGTGAAGCTCTGAAGTGTCTGACGCTCTACCGTGCCTAATCCCGGCGCCCCCGCCGGTGGGTACTCTCCAAGTAGACACCCTTGTCGTTTATTTATACAAACATGGGTAGCTATTGACGGGCACATTTAATACACATGCACACCAAGCCATTCAAAGGGGATTCAACAAAAATTCGACCAAACTATGCAAGAAACCCCCCTCACGGTTAATAAAACACACATCCACCGCCGGATGTGTAATAGTTTTTATTTTACTCTCTGGAAATGAGACAAACCTCACTTGAGAGTCACAGAGTGCTCCTGGCTGAGCCCAATGCTGTGTTACACCCACCAGTGCCCGCCGAGTGCCACACACCTCTGTGTTGTATTCCACCAGCTAGTGCGTATGCTATGACATTCTCTTGCCCATGTGCACTGTAACACCACCCCGTGAATATGTCATGCCACACTTGCCTTCGCACGGGTTATATTGCCCCATCTAACGTGCCTTCCTCGATGCCTATGTTATAACGCACAGTGCTATGCCATACATATTACAATCTGGGATCCATATCTTTGTCACAGTGCATATGCAACATTACACTCCCCAGCACATATTTTATATTACAACTTTAGAGACTACTTAGGTTACACAACACTGCCCTGTGCATATTACCCTCCAAGGCGCATATCGCATAGCACGCGCTAGTGCCTGTGCTATCTCGCGCTCTCCAATGAATCTGTCATTACGCACAATGTATTGCATATTATATTTCACGCCCCGGTTTATCTTATATCACACTTTTTGGTACATAGTTTATACCATATACTATATCTAGTTTTCATTTTCAATCGTGCTCTCAGGACTATGTTCTATATAACACTGCGTCCACCTACCCTTTTCATGGGCATTACATTTTGCGATGGGGGTGGAGGGTCAGGGGGTGTTTCTGCCAAGTGAGCCCGGAGTCACAGTCACAAACGTCCTCTTCTTCCTCAATAAAAGTGAGATTATGCTGCATACTTGTTCATATTTTATGTAGTTCGCACAGGCACACATTTTAAAAACAATAAAAATCCTAATACCAACCTTCTCTGAACAGTTAGCTTGCTGCCCCATCCACCTCCTCCCTATCCTCTGTGTCTGAATCCATGGACTAGCCTCCTCCCTCCTGCCATGCATGGTCTGATGTGCTGCCACTGCCCACCATTTAGCATGATGTACCAGTCCACTACTCCTGCCCTCCATTGCCCAATTCTATGGCCCATCATTGACCTCCTGCTTAGCATCTGTGCTTAGGTTGCTGCCTCTATTCTCCTTCCCCCTGCATGTATTTGTGCATGCCCCTGCTCCATCCTTTTTGCCCACCATGTTCCATGGACCTGCCACTACTATCTACTCTGAGTGTTCTGTTGAGCTGCCACTCCCCTCCCACCTGCCTAGCATTGTCAGATGACTGTAACCTGTCCCTGCCACCTCCACCCTGCCTGTCCACATGCCATGCCCCATCCCCGTCCTCCTGTCCTCCATGGTCCATTTTACTGCCTCACCCTTCTGCCCTCCCTGGTCTGTTGTGCTGCAACTGATCCTCCTGCCTGCCCCGCGCGGTCTGTTGTGAGGCCCCTTCCCCTGAACTCTCTTGTCTGTGCCCAGGTCCTGACCCTTCCTTCTATCCTCCATGGTCCTTTGTGCATGCACCTGCACCCTCCTTCTTGCCCATCATAGCCATTGTGCTGCCACTAACCCTCCCGCTTGCCATGCATGGTCTTCGGTACTGCCATGGCCCCTCCCACCTTCCCTGTGTGGTCAGCTAGCTGCCCCTGACCCCCTCCCACCTTCCCTCCATAGTATGTGTGTATGCCATCATAGTCTCTCTGTTGCTCTCCATGGTGTGTCTTTTTTCTAGTGCCCATCCTGCCTGACCTCCATGGTCATCTTGCTGCTCCTGCCCTGGCCCCTTGCCCCCCGCCCTCTGTTTCCATATGCAGACCCCTATTCCCTCCCTCCTGACTTATCTGTTCCATTGTAATGCCCCTGATCCGTCCCTCCTGCCCTTTATGGTCTGTTATGCTGCAGCTTTCTCTCCTGTCTGTCCATTATGGTCAGCTAGCTACCATTGCCTCTTTCCCCTCTGTTCTCTGTTGTCCATGTGAATGGTCCTGTCCCCTCCCTATTGCTTTCTATGGATTGTTGTGCTGCACTCCCATCCCGCATGCCCTGTGTGGTGTATTGTGCTGCTTCAAACCCTGAAGCCTGCCCTGTAGGGTCAGTTTGGTGCGCCTCTCCATGTCCCTCCTGTCCAAAGTTATCCGAGTCCATGTCCCTACCCCAATTACTCCTGCCTACCATGATCCAATGTACCATACTTGCAAACATTTTGAACTTGGTAAGAGGGAGATTTTGAAAAAAAACTGGGGTATTGATTTTCCCCTTTGAGTTACATTGAAAAAGAGGAGATTGTAGACAGGAGACAGATCAAATAAAGCACATTTGAGCTCAAAAACATTGGACGTTTCCTAGCTGAAATGGGTCTGTTGGCATGTATGGTTGTACTACCACTGCCTCTTCCTTCTGCCCACAATGGTCTATTATATTGCCACAGCCTCTCTTGCCAGTCCTGTATTGTAGGTTTGTTGCCCCTGCCCCCCTTTCCACTGCCCTCCATAGTCTGTTGTGGTGCCACTGCCCTTCCTGCCTGCCCAGTGTGGTCAAATTGTTGCCTCTGCACTCTCCTACCTGCCTTCAATTTTCAGAGTCCATGCCTCTGGCCTCTGCCTCTCAACAGTATCCCAATGAACAAATAGATTGCTAACATTCTATATTCATTACAAAAGTGTGGAACGCCTGACGTCATCATGATGTCATCAAAACTGTAATACCTAGAGTATTTCCTTTAGAAATTACATATATGAGAGGGTCTTATTTGCATCAAAATTATGGTTAGTGCTCTAAAAACTAAAATGAGAACATATTTTCTGAGTTTTCCAATAGCAACAAAGAACTTTTAAAATATCTGTAATCTTTATGTTTTTTTTATCCAGTTGACCACTTGATTAAATGTTGCACCTAGGGGAGAGGATGTGGTGTTACTTTCAGAGCTGCAGACTTTGCAACTGGGGAACCAGGTTGGAGTTTCTGCTTCAGCTCAACATTCTGTGATTCTGGTCAAATCACTTAATCTCCCCATGTCTACAACCAAAATGAATTTGATCTTGTGTGATGTAACCAATGCTCATGTAAAGCACTCCAATACCTGACAAGTCTGCACTATATAAAACTGCAAATACACACAAAATAAGTGTTTTGCACACTTCTGTCATTGGGCTACATGTGGGCTACATCTGGGTGATATTTGGGCTGCATTTGGGCTCTTTTGTCTCTGGTGGCCATCTTGGGAGATTTATTTGTTATGAAGTTTCCTAATTTCCTCATTTACTGCAGTCTCCTCAGTAGGAAATCTTTTCAGTTTTTTACTTTGATTCCATCAAGAAGGTATTCATATATGTCACACATTTGCCATAAATTCTGACTGTTAGCACTCTAGCTGCTTATTAGATCACTGTAGTAAAGCTACTGCTCACCAGGGAAGTCTGCTGCTGGTATTGAAAGTGCATGTTTCAGTCTGCATGTCAGAATGTTTTAATGAAATAGAAGAGGATTTGAGAAGTCACTCAAAATGTGCCCTAATTTACAGCACTAATCATACTTTCTATGGCAAAATGAACCCCCTCATTTTGTTCCTTTTTAAATTAAATGTTTTAAGAGTTACCACTTTATTCCAATCAATATGGCTTCAGGTGTGCAATACGATTGTCATAAGTAGGACTGTTAGCGCTCTAGTTATTCTTTAGAACACTCTGGGAAGCTGCAGTAGAACACAAAGGAATCAACTGACAGTCTCTGCATTTGTTGGATGTACATGTTTTACTGAGAATATCAGACTTCATTCTCACATGCCTGAGAAAGATAATGTGAATTTACAGAAAATATGCTCTCAGTTTAGCTTATAGATCACCTTCCAAACCTCTGTGGGAAAAGCATGAGAAAATAGTTTTCTCTCAAACATGATTCATGATATCACTGCCGAAGGCTTTTTCACCTTAGAACACACCACAATTCCTAAAATGAGTATGGTACCATCAACAAATGATTTATAATGTAACTAAAGTCTTAAAACCTTCTATTAACTGCAATGCTTTTTAATGAGGTGCTATCATGTATATTGGTCCCAAGATGGCTGCCAACACTTCTTGGATGAAGTGCTGACAGCCATTCAGATCTCACGATGAGATGTG
Source organism: Triturus cristatus (assembly GCF_964204655.1). Lineage (NCBI taxonomy): Eukaryota > Metazoa > Chordata > Amphibia > Caudata > Salamandridae > Triturus > Triturus cristatus. The sequence goes on along the minus strand of NC_140593.1, from coordinate 23,066,317 downwards.
TGGTTGGGCTCCGGCCAGATATATATGTGATTTTGATTTTGATTTTCTCAGGAACTACTGAACAGATTGCCATCATTTAAGCAAAAGGCATGAGTCTGAACTGAGGACTACCTCTTTGCCAAATTTGGTGTCATTCCGTTCAGCGGTTCGGGCTGTAGCTGCGACAACAGGTCCTATGGCAAATTGCATGGGGAAAATGCGTTTTGGGACCCCCTTTTTTCTCGGCCCCCGCTTCACAAATCACCTCAAAACTTTCAGGGTAGGAGCGGAGTGGAGCTGGCGAAAAGTTTGGAAAATTTCGCGAAGATTCATCAATCGGCGCTAGACTTATTAGGAATAGAAAATTGCAGATTTCCTATGGAAAATAGGTCCTAACTATAACTATCTACTGGCGACCGCCAGTAGATAATATATATATATATATATATTTTTTTTAATATCTCAGAAACTTTTGAACAGATTTACACCATTTTAACATAAGACCTTTCTCCCTGCCAAGTTTGGCATAGTACCGTTCAGCAGTTTGACCTGTAGCTTTGTCTACAGTTTCCTATGCAAAATTGCATGGAGAAAACATGTTTTGGGACCCCCTTTTTTCTCAGCTCCCCCCAGATGAATCAGCCCCGAACTTTAAAGATAGGAGCTGACTTGAAAAGAGGAACTTTTGTGAAAATGTCATGAAGATTCATCAAACGACGCCAAAGTTATAAGCACATCAAAAAATGCTTTTCCTATGGAAACTAGGCTCTAACTATAACTATCTACTGGCGACCGCCAGTAGATAATATATATATATATATATATATATATATGTATATATATATATATATATATAAATATATATATATATATATATATATATATATATATATATATATATTACCTACTGGCGGTTGCCAGTAGGTAGTTATGGTTAGGACCTATTATCCATAGAAAAATCATAACATTCTATTGCCAATAACTTTAGCGCCGTTTGACGAATCTTCGCAACATTTTCAAAACTAATTGCCTGTTCCGGTCAGCTCTTACCCTGAAAGATTGGGGGTAATTTGTCAAGCGGTTGCTGAGAAAAAAGGGTGGTCCCAAAACGCGTTTTCCCCATGTTATTTCCCGTAGGAAATTTTAGACACAGCTACAGCCCGAACTGATGAACTGAATTACACCAAATTATGCAAAAAGGTAGCCCTTGGTTCAGAAAGCACCCTTTTTTTTAAATGATGAAATCCGTTCAGTTGTTCCTGAGAAATTAAAAACATAGTGGTCAAAAAATCATTTTCCCATAGGAAACTTTAGACACGGTTATAGCAAAAACTGCTAAACGGAATTACACCAAATTTAGCAAAAAAGTACTGCTTGGCTCAGAAAGGGACCTTTTAAAAAATGGTCTAAATCTGTAGTTTTTGAGAAATTAAGAAATAAAGATTGTAATATCTATGGCCGCGTTGGATCCGCGCACCATCCCGATCACAAGCTTCATGCTAATTGGCTTTCAACACTCCAAACCAGGAAGTGTTGGCAGCCATCTTGTGCCTCGGTATAACCGAGGCACAAGAAAACAGAAAACGAATCGCAAAAAGCAAGAAAAGGGGGCAGGGTAGAGACACCCTGACCCCCTAGGCCTGCTCAGGGGGCCCCACAAGGACCCCCAATGTCAGAAAAAGCAATAAAAAAAAGAAATCAGTGAGATTCGAGCACCCAGTGCAAATTGTGGCCGAAATTTTAAAAAAACGAAGCGTGGGCTCCCGCAGTTTGTTAATATTTAGCCCCCGGGTGGGCCAAGTCCCGGGGGCAATCTTTATATTGTAATGGGGGCCCAAAGGGGCCCCCCAGCCCCGGGGACAGCCACCCCCGGGGCTTTTTAAAAATATGTGCGGAGGGGGCTCACATCCCCCCCAGCCCCAGGGACCGCCACCCCCCAGAGATTCTAAAATAAATGGGTGTGGGGCTCAAAGGCCACCCCAAGCCCCAGGGACCGCCACCCCCTGTGGCTTTTTGAAAATATTTGTGGGGGGCTCACAGCCCCCCCAGCCCTGGGGACTGCCACCCCCAGGGCTTCTAAAATAAATGGGTGGGGGGGCTCAAAGGCCCCCCAAGCCCCAGGGACCGCCACCCCCAGAGATTTTCAAAAATAATTGCTGGGGGCTCACAGCCCCCCCCACACGCCCCGGGGACCGCCACCTCTCCAGGGCATTAAGTATGCAACATTGGAGGGTCCATTACGGACCCCCCAGCCCCAGGGCCCACCACCTCCCTGGGGCTTTGCTAATGTTGGAAGGGGGATCTCGCGGCCCCCCTCCTGGAGCCCTGTCATGGCCCTGGGGACCGCCACCCCCAAGGGCCGGCTCCTGCAGTGTCCCGGGGTGCCCACTCCGGGACACTGCAGTTCGCCTCGCAGCTCCTGCCCTGCCATAGCAAACTGCTTTGGTTTTTGGAAGAGAGAGCAGGGAATTCTGCTCTCTCTTCCAAAAACCAAAGACAATTGCTTTTCCACACGGGGAGCTGCATCTTAGCAGCTCCCCGTGTGGAAAATCAATGCCAGCTCCCGCAGGACACAGGGAGCCAGCAGGACCGTGGGGGGATCGGGGACCACCCACGGTCACCAACGAATAGGGCCAGCCCCGGGGGATGGGGTCCCCCGGGGCCATAAGTGGCCTGGGAGGGGGGCCATTAGGCCCCCCTTCCAAATTATAAAAAACATTTTAAAAAAGAAAAAAACTGAAAGGCCGGCCTCGGGGGATGGGGTCCCTGGAGCCATGAATGGCCTGAGGAGGGATGCCACGCAGCTCCCCTTAAAAAATTTAAATAAATATAAAAACTGGCGATGTGGTCCCTGGGGCTGATTATGGCGTCGGGAGGGAGGCCACGTGACCCCCTTCCAATTTTTTAATAAATTAAAAAAGGGGTCAGGCCCTGGGGGTTGGCGTCCCCAGTGCCGATAAAAAAGGAAAAGAAGGGGGGCCACGCAGCCCCCCTTCTTAAAAAAAAAGACCGGCATCGCGCTGGAGGCCCCGCTCCCACCTTGCAGCACTCTGCAAACGCGCCACCTGGTGCGTTTGCAGATGGGGAATTAATTCCCCTTGAATACTGGGGGTCCCTGAGGGCCAACTAGTCCACCAGGAACCTCCAGTATGCACCAGGGAGCTGTGTTCCAGAGAGGTGTTCAGAGGCCACACCCCTTTTTACACCTCTCTGCAGCGCAGCTCTGTGGCGCTTAATGGAGGTACCTGGTGGGCTAGTATCACCCCAGGGACCCTCAGGATTCAAGGGGACTTAATCCCCCAACTTAAAACGTGCCACGGGGCATGTTGGTGCATGTGTTTCTATATGTGTGAGTGATTGGTTCTCTGAGTAAGTGTATGGGTGCCTGAATGTCTGTGTGGGTGGGTGAGGTGGTGTGTAACTATCTATATGGATGACTGCATAGGTAAGACAGTGGCTCTATAGGCTAATAAGTGTGTGTATAAGTGGCTGTATGGGTGAGTGAGTTTGAGTCTGGCTGTGTCGGTGAGTGAATGGATGTGTCAGCAGTATAAGGGTGAGTAACTGCATATGTGGAAGGCAGTATAGGTGAGTGTTGGAGTACATGAGTGACTGTATGGTGAGTGTGTGCTTATGTCAGTGACTGTATCGGTGAATGAGTAAGTGAGTGTTTGTGTATCTGTATGGGTGAGTAAGTGGCTGTGGGAGTGTTTGTGTGTATCTGTATGGGTGAGTAAGTGGCTGTGTGATTGACTTGCAACATGTAAAATAAAATAAAATATTATATATATTATATATATACATATATATATATATTATACAAAAGTACATCTGAGAATAGAAAACATCCAGAGATTTCATAATACACACAAGATTAAGATGTAACCTCTGAAGATAACATTATGTATTGGGGCAGATTTATAGACGATATTTTTATGATTTGGAAAGGGAGTGAGGATAAGTTGAAATCTTTTCATAATAACTTGAATACCAATGATTATAACATAACGGTCACTTTAGAATATAACACTGAGAGAATTGTTTTCTTAGATGTTGAAATGTATGTACATCAAGGACATCTAGAGTCGAGACTTTATCGAAAACCAACTTCAACTAATTCTATTTTGCATGCTAGGTCAATACACCTTAAAAGACAGATCGCCAATATCCCTTATGGGGAATTTTTAAGAGCCAAGCGAAATTGCAGTGACGACAATGAGTACCAAAAAATTAGTCATGATATAACGGAAAGATTCCTGGAAAGGGGTTATGAAAAAAAGGTTGTAGATCGAGCTAGAAATAGAGCTTTACAAGTGAAAAGAGACACACTATTATATGACAGACCCAAATTGGAAAGGGTTCAAAAAGAAGTCATCAGATATATTACGACCTATAGTGAAGGTAACAAGAGGGTTTTCAAATCCCTCTATAAATATTGGGATGTACTCACTATTGATAAAGAAATCTCTGATCTTCTGGGTAACAAACCCAATATGGTGTATAAAAAAGCACCTACACTGAGGAACAGTTTAAGTCCTAGCGATATATTATCATATCCCATTTTAGATGGTGACTGTGATAAACAGATACGGATTAATTATCCACTAACATCAGGATCACACAGATGCAGCCAGTGCATCTGCTGTAAACATGTTGTAGATAAAACAACAAACTTCAGTGATTATAACAATAACAATTCTTTTCAAATCAAGTCTTTCAGAAATTGTAATAAGAGTCACTGCATATACTAAATGACATGTGTATGTAAAAAGATCTATGTTGGATCCTCTATGAGGAAGTAAAAAATTAGGTGGATGGAACACCTTAGAGCGATAAAAAATTGTGATCCAAAATATCCAATGGCTGTTCACTTTAAAGAACAACATAGACGCAATGAATTAGGTGATATCCAGTTTAAGGGCATAAAACATGTCACCATTGACAGAAGAGGGGGTGACCTAGAAGCTAAATTAAGATGCAGGGAAACATACTGGATAAATAAACTACAGGCGGTGCAGTATGGACTTAATGTAGATCGAGAGATTTAAACTCTCTTGAAGCTAAATTGAATCATGAACGTCTTCTGACTAGCTATGTTCACTATAGAGAAATATTTATCTTTTGATTCTTTGATAATACCTTTTCAAAAAAAAAATGTCATAGCTCCCATACCTCCTGTGTATCATTGATAGAGATTATCAGCTCTGAGGCTCACTAATCTCTTATACTGTTATCACAAAAAACCTAGAGAGACAGGCTCAATAGCTCTCCGTGTCTAAACAGGATAACGTCATAGAAAACTGGGCCAGGGTTCGGTTTCTGGTGCAGAACCTATGAAATGTACCACTTAACTGCTCATTATTTAATATTTCTTCTCTCAGAAATACTTCTATTTTCTATCATAATTATGTATAATTTTTTTTTTTAACATGTTGAACTTATAAACTCAACAAAGACTTGAGATCTCTTTGCTGACTATTTAGACATTATCACTGCTTCTGATCTTGAGAAAATTTAGCACACGTTGTTATACCAGCTCATCTTCATGCAGCACGCGACAGGGGTTCGAACCTCTCAAGGTGAAGTTGACCAAAAAATGTTTTGTTTTTATAACAAACAAAATACTTTCCCTCTTGTGTACTCTTAGTAAGAATATGGCAATTTATTATGTATCAGTTAAACTTTGCATTACATTTGGCAGATTGCGTTTAGTCTCGTATTTATGGAGTTGAATAATAAAGATAATAACTATATTGAGTTGTCACGACCGTATATACTTTCCCGCCGTTTTTTGAAAATTCCTATTAAGGCAGGAGTATATATAGCGGAAGGGCGGTAACGTTACCTTACCTGCGAAAGCTAACGGAATTGTCGAACACGGGACGCTTTTACAACTAATGGTAAGAAAGAGGCCTGCATACTAGAACTTAGAATAGATATTTGGTAAAAAAAAATGTTTTTGAATGAAGAGTAGGTTTAACAAATCATTGGCTTGAAACCTTTCTTTCGTTCTGATTATTTTGGCAATTAAGCCACAATGAATGTTTCGTAGATATCGACTTACTACATTGTACTTTGTCCCCAATATCATAATGAACAAAACGCAGCAAGGGACTCTAGAGTGTGCAGTATTAATTAATAGAGCTTAAAATTCGAGATTTTCGCAATCTTTATAATTTTTCTCGTTTACACCAGATCCCAACAAATTAGAATGGGATGAGAATACAGTATTAAAATCAAATTTCAGATGTCAAACTTAAGAAACATTGTTTTCACGAGTGAGCCTGAGAGACTACATAGACTGTCATTCGTTACTCTTGCAGATCGTATCATGGATCGCTAAAATTAACAGACTAACAAGAGATTACCGACAAGCTCACTGAGCTAAATACAGTTTTAAATAAGGTGAGAGTATGTTACTGGTAGATTTGATGCCAGCAAATAAAACAAACTAAAGTTAATAGAATATGACAAGTACTAAACTATAAAATGTTGATTGTGATTTTAGGAACTGTTTCAAAATAAAGGGAACCCTAATCACTGGGGAAGATTCTATCGTTATTCTTTGCCACCAAAGAGACTAGGTATGGAAGATGAGGCAAACCCTGCCCCTGCTTTAGCTTTGTAACAAACTTTCTCTTGGTATTAGATTATAATTTACTTAATTGTATTGTAATAAGTTCACCAATGTGTAAGCCCCTTTCTCGACCATCATTGCCCTTTTGTCCCTTTTTCTTCTTCTTTTTTCTCCTTTATTTTTCTTCTTGCACATAGTCTAAATTATTCTTCTTCCTGTATACTTTTCTTTCCTTCTCTTCTTTTTTCGTCTTTAATTTATTTCTAATAATTTAAGATGGGCATTACATTGTCTAAGGTTTTGAAAAGATGGGAGAGATATTTAAAGATGTATAAAGTAAACACGTATATATATATGCATTCTAAGTGTATCATTTTGTTTACATGACAGCCTTGAAGAAGCGCAGATGGCGCGAAACACGTGTTGGCTCTTTTGAGATAATTTTGTGAACTGTGACCACTTAAGAAATGAAAATAAACAACACGAAATGAAAGAACAAGAAGACTAATCTTGTGTGTATTATGAAATCTCTGGATGTTTTCTATTCTCAGATGTACTTTTCTATAATATAGCCTTATAGCCCGCCGTAGCGGGCTATACCGGCTGTTAAAGGCCCGCTGCAGCGTTAAAGGCCCGAGCCGAAGGCGAGGGACTTTAACAACAGCAGCAGGACATTAAAAGCCGGTATAGCCCTGCTACGAAGGGCTATAAGGCTATTAGAACATTCTGCCACTAGAGGGCAGAATGTTCTAACAAAACGAAGCCTTCAGGGAGCGCGAGGGGATTCAAATCCCCTCCGGCTCCCTGAAGTCTTTGTTCACAGCCAGAGCTGTGAACAAAGACACATTGGAATGTTGGCGCTCCGGGCTTATACCAGCCATTATAAGCCCGGAGCACTCCAATGTTTTCAATGGAGCTCCCAACATTCCAATGTTCAAATATTTGAAATTACACTGGTGGGGACCAGTGTCTGAGACTTTTAAGCGCCGGGCAGTTTACCTGTAACCCAATCTTTTTTCTAAATATATATATATTCACTGAAAAAACCATGGGTTTCACACACGTTATAGTTAGGAATTAGCATTTAAAAAACCTTAGAAATTCAGTGAAAAAACCATAGGTTTCACACACGTTATAGTTAGGAATTAGCATTTAAAAAACCTTAGAAATTCAGTGAAAAAACCATAGGTTTCACACATGTTATAGTTAGCTGGACATTTTACTCGTAAAAAACCAATGAAATTCCCCCGTTATAGTTAGTTCAGCTAACTATAACTCGCGCGCCCGCAATGAACTGCTGATGACATCACATATTACATCACTCATGACATGGTCAGTGACATCACTCATGACATCACTGATGACATCTCAAATGACATCACTGATGACCTCACTGATGACATCATCCAGTGAATGTGTGTTTTTCTGAAAATTAAATATGTTTTATATATGTATATCTCAAGGTTGATGGAAGAATAAATGGGTATATTACTGTCTAAATGGATGATTTCTTTTTGAAAAATTGATTATGTAACTGACTGATTAAGTGTATCATAGTGAATACATGGCTTAGTGAGTAATGTTTAAATATATAAATATCTGTATCATTTTTTCACTTTGTGTATAAGTGGCTGCATGGGTTGGTGAGTAGCTACATGGGTGTCTATATAGGTTATTAGTTGGTTTTTTGAGTATCAGTCTGAGTGTCTGCATGGTTCGGTGGGGGGTATGACGTAGTGCATAGGTGCATGAATGAGTGACTCACTGTTTGTATGTGTTGAACAGAGCATGTGTGCAGGACTGCATGGGTGGATGAGTGTGTGTATGGGTGTGTTAGTGAGTGAATGACTGTCTCAATAGTGTCTTTATGAGTAACTACATATGTTTAAAACTAGTATATGTGACTATTGGTTTATATATGTGAGTATATGTGAGAGTGAGAGATTGAAAGAGTTCCTGTATGAATAAGTATGTATTTCCATAAGTGATTGTTTAAAAGACTAAGTATGTGTAAGTTTCCGTAGAAGTAAGTGTGGTGGTGTGTGTATAACTGTATATGCAAGTAAATGTATGTTTGATTCTTTATTAGCATGAGTGACTATGTGTGTGAGTAGCTCTATGGATGAGTGGCATTGTGTTACAGGATGTATAGGTGTATGAGTACATATGATAAGTGAGTACATGTATGAGTGACTGTATTGGACTGTTGGTGAATGAGTGGATGTGTATGTGGATCTTAGAATTACTGAAGAGGTTGTTGTAACTGTTATTGGTATGTCCATTGTTTTGTAAATTTTAGTCTCTATTTTTGAATGTGTGTATCAAAGGTTTTATTAGGGGAAGAGGAGGTCTGCCACTCTATCACAAGGATGATGTCATCAGTGAGGTCATCAGTGATGTCATTTGAGATGTCATCAGTGATGTCATGAGTGATGTCACTGACCATGTCATGAGTGATGTAATATGTGATGTCATCAGCAGTTCATTGCGGGCGCGCGAGTTATAGTTAGCTGAACTAACTATAACGGGGGAATTTCATTGGTTTTTTACGAGTAAAATGTCCAGCTAACTATAACATGTGTGAAACCTATGGTTTTTTCACTGAATTTCTAAGGTTTTTTAAATGCTAATTCCTAACTATAACGTGTGTGAAACCTATGGTTTTTTCACTGAATTTCTAAGGTTTTTTAAATGCTAATTCCTAACTATAACGTGTGTGAAACCCATGGTTTTTTCAGTGAATTTGCAAGGTTTTTTAAATGCTAATTCCTAACTATAACGTGTGTGAAACCCATGGTTTTTTCAGTGAATTTGCAAGGTTTTTTAAATGCTAATTTTTTTTTTTCTTCTATTTTTTCTAACATATTTTTATTTTAATTTTCTTACCTTTTATAAAGACTATGATTAAATTTTTGAAATTCTTAAATATGTTTTTTTTTATATATTTTTTAAAATAAACTTGTAAAATGTATTTGCAGTACTTTTTTTCTTTTTTTTTTTAAATTTTTTTAGTACGCGTACCGTAAGCTCACGGTAAGCGTACGGTTTACGCAACGTCCGTAATTTTCCTACGCTGCTTGCGTATAGTTACGCAATTTGCGTAGCCGCGCGTACTCCGCGCGGGACGCGTACGTGTGTACGCTACACGCGCACGTTACGCGGAAGTGCCGGGAGTGACTGTTATGCGCATGCGCGCAAGCGCGTGTCTTTTTTACGCGCATGCGCACTTTTGCCGTAAGCGTACTGTAAGCGTACCGTAAGCGTACGGTAGGTCATGTGATCATGAAACACAACTTTTGATTGGTTGAAACTACTTTTAGTTCTAGAACTCTCCTACACCACACCCATTCCCCTCATTTCTGCTTGTGATCCCTTGGGAGAAGGAGCTGGTTTGTCTTTGGGATACGATGGCAGAACAGCAGAGCTCTTCTGAGAGTGAGGCTAGCACTAGCAGCACTGTCTTGAGGCAGAGATCGAGGAAACAAAAGCCCTCTTATGTATGGGATTATTTTACTTTTCCTGAAGGCCAGCAAAAGGTAAATGCACCCTTAGTGACTTGTAAGCTGTGTAAGCGTGTACTTTCTAGAGGTAATCCTAACAGGAAGTATTCCTTTGGGAATCACACCATGAAGAGACACCTCCAGGATGTACACAGAAGGACACATGGTCATCTTTTTGGAGGTAACTCTTCAGAAAGACAAGCCAGTACATCCACAGCAGCTCAGCCTGAACCATCATCTGCAGGGCTGACTCCTTCTTCTGCAGGTCAGGTGAGCCCTTCATCTGTGGGGGGAGAATCTCCTTTTGCTGGCCCTCTGGAAATCAACCCTCGATTTCGGAAGGTTGATATTCGATGCACATTTTGTCAAGATCTAATTTGCTATAGGGAGACCAGTGTTTCCCTAGTGAACAACAAAATAGATCAACACATTTGTCGCTTTGAATAATTTTCCCATGCTTCCTTTCCTCTGTCCCTGCATGAACACAACGGTTCTTTTAAGAGCCAACCTTATCTTTCATCTTTTTTTTACATATGTTTTTAAAAACTTTTTTTTATTTTTTTTTACTGTACGCGTACGGTGCGCGTACTTTTTTTTTTTTTTTAAAAAAACACTAAAAATCAATAAACACATTACAAGGTCCTTGAGAGACTACAATTATTATTATTGACTTACCATATTCACTGAAAAAATATTTATTCATTTGTTTTTTTTAAAAATAGTTTTAAAAATGTTTGTAGTTTTCGAAAATTTTCTATATCTATCTGGAAAAAAAGAAAAAAGTATTAATATTTTTAAAACATTTTATAATACAGTACACATATTTACATTTTTTTCCATAAAATATTTTTGCCTTATTTTTGCTGTTTTCAGAATATATTGCATTTCACTATAAATTGTGAAAGCAATTGCATTCATCATTTTAAAGCCCTGATTCTTTTTTTACTTAAACTTAACATTATAGAAATAAAATTCTAAAGTTTTATTTGTACAGATCTCACCGATTCTCTGTAACAATTCCTTTATTGTATTTAAATATATTACTACATTTCTTTTCACAATAGTCACAAAACGAAATTTCTATGCCAATTTGAATGCACACTAACTGCTCTTTTTTTAGGGCAAGTGAAAATCACTTTTACAAACTGTCACATTATGAATCCACTTTTCAGATTTTTTAAAAAGCCCATGTCCAGACTGCTACACTACAGCAAGGGCAACCAGCCTTAGTGATGCTGAATGTATTTGCATTACAGACTGAAACCTGAAAACCCCACTCGCTTGTAAATACTGTGCATGACTATACATGGCAAGCACATGGGTGTGTGCTAAGACTCTGCTTCTTCCCCCAAAAATTCGCTCCCCCTTTCCATCTAATGCAACTGTGAAATCACCAGAGCAAGACGCAATAAATCTCTGCCTATAATTCCTCTCTGCACACAGAGTCATGTTTTCACATTAGTCCCAAAACGAAATTTCTTTGCCAATTTGAAAGCACACTTACTGCTCTTTTTTTTTTCGGGGCAAGTGAAAATCACTTTTACAGACTGACACATTATGAAACCACCATGTGTAACTACAACAAAAACAATTTCCATTTCTATTATTCATTTCTTAAGTTACCACATACATCCCCTCTCAAACTGTAAACTCACCTTTAAAATTAGTTAGTTGTGAAAGAAATGTGACACTCAAACAGCAGATTATCAGAGCCAGGATCTCTGTTGTGTTCACCTCTCTCCTCTCAGCAGAACCAGATAATGGCAAACTTTCCCTCTATTTTTCCACACATATACTTGTAAGTTTCAAATCTCAGTGCTTCCCCCTTTTTTTCAAATGTAATCACACATTTCTATTGGTTGAAAACCAACCCTTTTCCAAAAGTACCCTTCCCCCAACTTGACTTCTGCCTAGTACCCTTCCCCCAACTTGACTTCTGCCTGCTACCATAGCAACAGCTCATGGAACACTGCTGTGTTGAGTTAGGTCAGAAGTTCGCCAAACAATGTTTCAATTCCACAGAGCAAGAGTGCTTGACTTTTCAAACCTAACAGCAAATCCATAGTACTGTTCTTTGGTTACACATTTTTTTTTACCAATATAAAACATGCTTCTATTAATTTACACATACAGCCTAGTTTTTATTCTAGAATGGTATGAAACAGCCAATCAGTTCTTTTTGTTTTGAAAAAAATATGTATGCCTCCATTTCCAAACTGTCTTTCTTTTCATATTGCCATTCTACTGAAAGACACCTCCTGAGTGCATCCAGTTCTCCTTTGAAGATGTTCACAGTGTGGATTGTAGGGCACAGCTATGTCTTCTGGAGTGAAAAGTTTGCAGAGAAAACAGGTATGGTGAGAGACCTTGCTTTGCCAAATGTAGACATTAAATGGATTGGTCAGAGAGGGTTAAAGTGGCACCAATTGATGCCATTGGTGAAATCCTTCATTCAAATCCAACACCCTGACCTCATAATAGTGCACTGTGGTGGCAATGACCTAGGCACTTTGACAGGGGTAGGTCTGGAAATGCTTATGAAGGACACCTTTGCACAACTGTTTACACTTTACCCTAAAACTGCCTTTGTGTTTTCCAACATATGCCAAAGGCAAAAATGGAACTGGTCCAATCATTTCTGTCCACAGATTGACAAAGCAAGAAAGCACGTCAACAAATCTGTTTCTGCTTTCCTCCGTGACTATGGTATGGGTGCCATTTACCACAACAACTTGCGTTATGACATGCAAGACATTTATAGAGGAGATGGTGTGCACTTCAATGATGAAGGGAACAGAGTCTTCCTCTTGAACCTTAGACTCTGCATCGGTACTTACTTGTAGGTACCACTAAAAAAATGACTTCATAAACACAACAGCTCTTTTTAGAGCTCCCTAATTTCTAAACTCTTAAATCTGCTTTTCATTTATTTATTTTTATTTTTTTACCGTACGCTTACCGTAAGCTTACCGTACGCGTACCCCGTGATTTTTTTTAAAATCAATAAATGTTTTTTTGTACTTTTCTGTCCTTCTTTGACCCCCTTACAAATGTTAGGGGGTCTGTAACTCTCCTCATTGCCCCCTTTCCTTGTTTTCACTCTTTTTTTTCAGAGTGAAATACACAAAATGGTGGCCGCCGCTTCCTGGTTTCGACCGATTCGAATGTTTACTAAGATCTAAGAGCCAATCAGAATCGCGCTCGCGCACGCCACCGTACGCCTACCGTAAGCGTACGGTAAGCGTACCGTAAGCTGGCTCAGATATATATATTGATTTAAAGGCTATTTTCTCAGAATCTACTGAACAGATTTACACCAAACCTACAAAAGGCACTTCCTTGACCTAGGGACTACCTCTCTGCCAAATTTTGAGTAATTCTGTTCAGCCGTTCGGGCTGTAGCTCGTTCTAAAGGTCCTATGGAAAAATGCATGGGAAAAACGCGTTTTGGGACCCCCCTTTTATCTCAGCCCCCGCTTGACGGATCCCCCCGAGACTTTCAGGGTAGGAGCGGAGCGTAGCGCCCCACCTATTTTGAGAAATTCGCGAGGATTCGTCGACCGGCGCCAAAGTTATTCAAAATAGAATGTTGAGGTTTTCCTATGGAAACGTGGTCCTAACTATAACTACCTACTGGTGACCGCCAGTAGGTAATATATATATATATATATATATATATATATATATATATATATATATATATATATATATATAATATAATATTCCAACCAAACCCGACTTCTTTTGAGAAATCGGACACCGACACTGGAAATGCTTTCAGCCATCCAGCTTGGCTATTTATTCTTTTCGCTTACGCGTTTCGGCACAACTGCCTTGCTCACACAATTTAACGCGAACAGATCAATTACATTTAAACCTAAGTCACAGAGTCACATGGTTAGTTCCTCAATGAACATGGAAAACAGACTATTACTACTTTCATGTAATGCCGATTTAACACTCAATTGTTTGTTTCTTGGCATAGTGCCTGATTCTCTCTTTTCATGATTTGCTTTGATTCAAGAAAATCAAATGGATTAGATTTAAAAAAGTACATAATATTTCATATATTTACAAATTAATCAAGGCATCCATTTAGAGAAAATTTAGAGAGAGCGACATTATTTGAAACACAAGTGGAAAAAACTTTATATATTAATTCAGCAGTGCAAAGTTCTTATAATTCCATGCTCAAAATTATTGCAAAATCATTATAGAATATCCTTTGGCGAGTGCCCCTATCCCAAATTTAATTTTGTCCATCTTTCATTGTTTCGGCCGGGCAACCCGTGATGACTATTTCATGTCAATCCACTGTTGGGACCTTGACATCCAAAGGCAAAGGAGAAAAAGAGGGGGAGAAACATAATATTATCTTTATAGGACACATGCTTCATAATAAAAATTAGTTTCATTTCAATAGTAATAAAGTGCTAGTGCTTTGCTCAGTGCAAACATACGTGCAAACAATGCTAAATAAAGTGCTAATGCCTCCTTATGTGCAAAGACCGCAGTATCATAACAACAAAGTGCTAGTGCATTACAGTACTTTACCTTAAAGAAATCCATAATAATCTTATTATTTGTGTCCTATCAATGTTTAAAACTCTCCTTATGACAATGATTTTCCAAAATAATAGATAAAAGGAACAATCAATTCATTTGTGACTTAGTACAAAATAAAATAAAATAAAAAAGCTTAAAAAAGCTGAAAATGGTTTAGATGGATACCTCTATTTCAAATGTACATGTAAATCTTCTTCAACATTCATGCCATGTGGACTTTTAGTGTTAAACATCAGTATATATTTAGACTCCAGTTTCCTTAATTTCCTTTCTCTGTCACCCCCTCTTTGATCCTTGGGGATTTGGTCAATAGCAAAATATACTAGTTCACTAGTATTGCCTTTGTGGAATTCGTTCATGTGGCGAGCAACTACATAATTTTTGTCATTGTTGCCTATTGCCCTAAGATGTTGCAAGATACGTACGTGAACCATATGAATGGTACTACCTACATACATCTTAGGGCAAGGACATTTCAAAACGTCACTCTTACAGTTTAGAGGTTTTCTTAATTTCCAAGGGCTGTTCAAAAGAGGAGAGATTACTTGTTGTGTGTTCTTGCCATGCCTACAGGCCTTACACTTAAAACATTTATGAAAACCTGGGCTTACTTTGAGCCAACCACCTCCTTTTTTGGTTTCCAAGTTAGTTTTAAACAGATCATCTCTCATGGATTTGGCACGATTGAAAGTCACCAATGGCCTTCGTGAGATTTTCCCTTGTAGAAATGGATCCTGTCTGACAAGGTGCCAGTGTCTACTCAGGCTGTCTCTCACCCTAGCCTGGTATGCACTGAAACCAGTAATCATACGGATCTCACTCTGAGTGTGCTTCCTCTTTTCTTCAGCTTTTTTAGTGTCTGGTTTTAATAATACACTTCTTTCCATGCTCTCTACTTTCAATTTTGCCTGACTTAGTGTTTCCATCTTGTATCCTCTTTGAAGGAATCTGTGTGTTAAAGCTCCCTGGGCCTGCCCCAGAGCAGCCACTTCACTACAGTTTCGTTTCATTCTTAGATTCTCCGCGTAAGGGATACTCATTTTTAGTTTCGTTGGATGGAAACTAGCCGCGTGCAAAATTGAATTTCCAGCGGTTGGTTTCCTGTAAGTACAAGTTTGGATTGAATTCTGTGCAATATAGACCACTAAATCTAAGTAAGTTACTCTCTCTGTACTTATTTGCTCAGTAAATTTTAGATTTAACTTGTTTACGTTAATGCTTTCAATGAACTTTTGTGCTGATTCTCTAGATCCGTTCTATATGATGAATAAATCATCAATGAATCAGATCCATTTGATGACATGGTCTCTCCATTCACTGATATATTCAACTCTGAGCACCTGCTCCTCCCACCAGCCCATGTGTAGATTGGCATAGCTGGGGGCGAAGCAGGTGCCCATCGCCGTGCCCTTGAGTTGTCTGTAGGTGTCACCTCCAAATAGAAAATGATTATTGTTGAGGCACAGCCTACACATCTCCAACAGCATGTTAGTATGTTGGTAGAGGTTGATCGGTCTCAAGTTTAAGAAGTGCCTCATTGCCCTTAACCCATCCTCATGGGCAATGCTGGTATACAGGCTCACGACGTCTAGTGTTATGAGGAGATAAGAATCTTCCTATCTTACGTTTTCCAGTTTGTTCAAAAAGTCCCTAGAGTCCTGAATATATGCTGGTAATGCTCTCACATACTGTTGTAGGAATGAATCCAGGTATTTGGAGGTTGGTTCAAAGAAACTCCCTATGGCAGAGATAATAGGACGCCCTGGTGGTTTATCCTTGTGCTTATGGATTTTTGGTATCAGGTATAATATAGGTACCACTGGTTTATCCACTCTCAAGAAAGAATATTCCAATTGATTAATTAAACCAATTCCTCGCCATCTTGCAAGATCCTTTTCATATTTAAGTTTAACTTCAACTAGATTACTATGAGGAACCAATGAATAACAATCTTTGTCTCTCAGTTGTGAGGCTGCCACACAGTTGTATGCTTCAAGAGACCACAACACCAAATTACCTCCTTTATCTGCCTGCCTTACTACTATATCTTGTCTACTTTGAATTTTAACCATCACAGATAGATATTTTTTGTCAAAACCTGTTTCATAATATGTATTATAAAAGATGTGGGGTTGTGTGAGGGGCTCCTCATTATAATAAAATAAAGCCCCGGGGACCGCCACCTCCCTGGGGTAATAGATTGAAGTGCAGGGATCACATGGCTTCCTGCAGCTCCAGGGACTGCCACCTTCCCAGGGCTATATTTTATTATAATGCATGGGGGGATCCAGCCCCCCCACACAGACACCTCCCCAGGGCAATTGTTTTTAATGCAGGGCTACGCGGCCCCCCTTAGCCCTGGGGACTGCCACCTATATTGAAATATACCCCATTGCGATGCTCAGCTCGGCCCCTAGTATGACATTGTGGTGGAGTCGTGGATCTACCTTGAATAAATAAATAATTTTAAAATAATTACACAGCCACTCTTACAGTTTTGAAGTTTATTATAGAGCTACTGAGAGTGAAGTACTTACACACATTCAAATTAAAAATTAAATTTCTGCTTTTGTTTTGCGGATTCACAATGGATTCTGGAGTCTGGCAAATATTATAAAGAGTATACATGTTAAAAAAAATATAACTTTACTGTTGGGTTATAGGGTGTCTGTAAGAAGAGCCGTTGTGCTCATTATGGCTTAGTTGCAGCTACATGTAAGTGCGGATGTACAGCTTGAGGTTGTTGAGAAACACCTTGTTCCCTTCATCTGTGAAGTGAACTCCATAACTTCTGTTGATGTCATCCATGTCAAAACGTAGATTGTTGTTATTGATAGAGCCCATGTTATGGTCTCTAAGGTAAGCAAAAACAGCTTTATTAACATACTTCCTGGCTTTGTCAATCTGTGGACAGAACTGATTTGAACACTTCCATGTCTGTCTTTGGCATATATTAGATTACACAAAGACAGTGTGAGGGAAAAGTGACATTAGTAGTGCAAAGATGTCTTTCATTAGGATTTCCAATCCTACCCCAGTCAGTGTGCCTAGGTCATTGCCACCACAGTGCACAACCCTGAGGTCTGGGGTTTGGAAATTCAAAAAGGTTTTAACCAAAGGCAGCAATTGGTGCCACTTTAATTCTCTGCAAACCATTAAATATCCACATTTTGTGAACCATTCTCTTTGTCAAACCTCTGTCTCCAGCATACATGTTGTCCCAGAAAAAATAGATGTGACCTACAATCCATACTGTAAGCATTTTGAAGGGTTGTGTGCAAAGAACCAAAATGCATCTGTAGCTGAGTAAGTCAGTTGGTATAATGAGAGGTATCTATAATGGTGGACAGAATGTTGTTTAAGAAAAGTCTTTAGCTGTTCATAAACATTGTGGGGCAGATTTACTAGCCCCTTGTGCCTCTTTTACGCTGCTGTTGCGTCACTTTTGTGACTCAGTGGAGGCGCAAAACCAGCACCATGCTGCGGGGTATTTACTACATGTTGTAAAGCCCTGCGCCAGAAGTAGGAGTTACTGTGCGGGGGGGGGCGTTCCATCGCAGGAACGCCTCCTAAAAGTGGCTGAGTGAAATCTACAAGATTTCCCCCAGTCACTTTTGAGCCCATGCTGCATAAAAACCCTGCACCTGCTTGAAGCAGGCGGAAGGATTGACTCAGCATTGTAAAGATAGGGCACCCCAGAGCCTTGCTGGAGCTGAGTCGCGCTTCCGACGCAACTCCAGCAAGGCGCTGCCTTTACGGCACAGATGCGTCACGCATCTGTCTGTTTTTTCCCCCTGGTGCGCCGCATTGTAACGCACAATAACTGGAACATCCCTGTTGATATGCAGGAATTCGCCAGTTATTGTAAATCTGCCCCTGTGTACTTAAAAGTAGGTTGCATGCTCCTTTGGCAAGTGAGAATTTTTCTGATTGGTTATGAAGAAAACTTTGAAAGCTTCAGTAGACTTGATAAGCTAACATTTTACAATAGTCAACCACACCTGTTATTTGAATTTGGAAGCTAGTGTGCTGCATTTAAAAATATGGTGAACTTTTGACCTACTGGCCCTGTTGAATGTTGCAGAAACTGTTACTATGAAAACTAAGATGAAGCACTATCGGAGAAGGGTTTAAAATAAAGTGTGGTTTGAAATTATAAAATGGAGAGTTATATATATGGTATATGTTTTTAAATTAATTTTTCCAAAATCAGAAGTATGTTTAGAAGTGTTATGTTCTTAAAAAATAAATTAGTGGAAATGGGTTGTTGAACTCCTGTAAGGGTTTGCGATTCCATCGTGGCGTTACACTGGGGCACCACGGTGGAGTCGTGACTCCACTAAGTTACAGAACCAGATTGGGCTCTTTTAGAAGAGAGTAATGAAGGGTAAATAGGATTATCCAATAGAATGTGGTTTTAGATTTTTCAAAAATGAAGGGAGTATTTTGATTTGTTACTTACATTCCTTTCTTCGGAAAATGAGAGGGGAAATGTGCCATTACTGTTTTTTCCTTATTTATTGTGTAGGAAAGAACATGATTTATGAGGTTCTGATATTTTCATATTCTACAACAGGATTCCAAAGGTAAGTTATAAAAGTACAAGGTGTGTGATGTATGGTGTAGTACTCCTTCAGTAATTGAAATTACTTTTTTTGTAAACTTTATTTTCTATTTTCACAGTAACACACAACAAAAAACGGCTTATTGATTACTCATTACAACAGTGCAAAGTATTTTTTTTAAATGGTCTCATACATAATGCACAATGTAGTCTGGGGCAACATATACATTATTTACTACATAAACAACGATCAGTCAACCAGTATCTGTCACCTTATGTCATGGCTCATAGCCCCCCTCCTACTATCAAGAGGTGTGTTCTCGTGTCAGTCTTGGTAGCGAAGGTCTAACTGATCCCGGTAGGTTCTATCCCTGCAGGCTGCTATGAATTAGGAGCATAGTCAATTTCAAGCAAATAGCTCTTAAGTGGGCTCCAAATGTCCTGTGGCCTGGATGCCAAAGGCTGAGTCATTGCGAACAGTTAGCAATTTGTGTTACAGTATACTAGGGTGTTGAGACAGGCTTTTGTAGTAGGGGTGACTTTGCTACCTGAATGTAGCGTTATCTCTCTTTTTGACAATAACAGCGCAATAGCATGTTTCCCATCAGTGCTATCTCAGGTGTAGGGGTTATAGTGAGATGCACTATACTAGATAATAGTGTGAATATTGCCCTCCAATAGCTCCCTATCTTTACGCAATTCTAGGATATGTGTACAAAATAAGCATGCTGTGCACCACATGTCAGACACTTATGTGGTCAGTTGGAGTCAATCCTGTGAATTTTCACTAAGGACATGTATGCTCTCCATAGAAATTTAAAATGTATCAACTTGTGCTTACTGTTAAGGGAAACCTCTTTGGTCTGGGCACTGCAATTGTCCCACTATGAATCTTGTATCGGGTGTCCCAGGTCTCACTCCCAGACCTCACAGATTTTAGCGTCTCTACTAGGGACCAGGGCCATGCTGGCTCTATATAGCTTGGATATATTATTGTACCCTACCCTTGCTCGTGATCAATAGTGTTAGCAGTGGAAAATTCAGAGGCTCCCGAGGAAATTCAGTTATTTGCGCACGCAGTGTTCTACGGAGCCTGTTGATCACAAATTGTTCCATGAAAGATGCCTCACTAAACCGCACATCTTCTGTACATGAAAACACATGTCCCCCCGGGAAGCGGTCTCTGATTGTTTCAAGAGAGGATGCAGTGAGAGCGCGCTGAAACAGCCTCTCTTCGGTGATAGGCAGACAGATTATTTGCGATCGGAATCTCAGGAGAATAAAGGGTGTGCCCGCCAGTCTTACGTGCTATTTTCTGCCAAGCCCTGCTAGTGGTGGGGAAAGTCTGGATATCACAGGGGTCTTTAGGGAAACCTTTTGGTAGTACTGTCTTTAGCAGGCTGGAAGTACTAGATCAGCCTCCGGACATGCATAAGGAAGTCGGGCGTCGGGATGATACTAATAGTGTGCAAAGCTGCACTGTGACGTCAAGCAATAAATCTGAAATTTAGAGACCTCAAGTCCACACCTCTCGTAAGGTAAGGTTGATGTGTCCAAATGGACCCTGGCTCTGCCGCCTCCCCAAACAAGCCTGATGAGGCATGAACAAAACTTACAAAAAATCTGTTACGGAGCGGAATGGGAATATTGTGAAACAAATACAAACATTTGGGAAGTACCACCATTTTGATGATGCATCATGACCAGCCAGCGAGAGAGGGAGCTTAAACCAGCGCTCCACTTGCGACTCTAGAGTATTCAGCGCGGGCCGTAATTGAGTAAAACAATTTGTTTAGCCTCCCTATGGACCTGTATTCCCAAGTACTTAACTGAGGGAATCCACAATCCAATTCAGTGGTGCACTGTGTTAAAGGATACATTTCAGGTTTATTCCAGATTATGCCCAATCCAGAGATCCTCCGAAATCTAATAATTTCTCTCACTAGCAGTACAAGATTCTCTTGGGGATGGTGAATGTAAAGAATATTATCATCCGTATAAAGTGATATTAAGAGAGGGCCCATATTGAACTGCAACCCCCTGTGAATATGCTGTTCTTGTCATCGTCGAACCAATGGATCAAGTGCTATGATGAAGAGCAGAGGAGATGGCGGAGAACCCTGTTGGGTGCTGCAAGTTTGATTGAAAGGTGAGGAAAAGGTGCCATTTAATCTGAGTCTAGCCCTGGGCAGCGTGTAGAGGAGAGAAGTGAGATCTATAAATCCCTTAGGTATGCCCATTTTCCTCATAACTTCTAGAAAAGAGGGCCACTCTAAAGAGTCATAGGCCTTCTCGGTGTCGAATAAGGCGGCCACAAAAATTGTTGCATAGCTTTTTCAAGCCATGCTAGCGCAATCTCTTTTAAATATGCGCTTCAGTTCTCAGCGCTGTGTGTTACGTGGGTCGAGTAAAGATCGGAGTAATATTAAAGAAATTCATCTTGTATGTCCAACGTGCTTGTCAGCAAGTGTCTGCTCTTGGTGCAGAGGCTAGTAATGTATGTTTGTCCTATTGGGGGTCTCAGATATCACGCACAGGTGCGGCCAGGCCTGTCGCTTTCTCCATAGTGCCTGGCAATAGCATATTTACTTAGAAAATGTGTCTCCCGTTCCGCAGCTTCCCTGAATTCTGCTAAAATCGTCACTGGAGGCCTGGGCCAGCTGGGTCGGCCTGTCCCGCTAGCTCTCGATCCAGCGAGTCTAGTTGCTCTTCAATGGAAAAGAGTGTGAGTCTCAGATCCCTTAGCATTCCAGCATGTTTGGAAATGCATATCCCCTCATGTAAGCCTTGAATGCTTCCCATAACGTGGCCCACGATTGTACCGACCCTTTATTCAATTCAAAGTACTCCACAATAGCGGCATGGAGTTCGGTGCTGAACACTTCATCCATCAGTGCCTGCCCGGGGAATCTCCATTGCCTCTCCCAACCTTCTGCTCTGGTAATCCTGGTTAGAGCATTTGGGGAGTGGTCAGACTGCATTCTGGGAAAATGTTGTATTGCATGATACCAAGTGACCACATTAGGGGATAATAACCAGAAATCAAATCGTGTTCAGGTATCGTGCTGCGCAGAGTAATGGGTATAAGCAGACTTCACCAGGTGGCAGTGTCGCCACACATCCACCAAACCAAGTGTCCCGCAGAGGTCCTGGAAAGGACGGCCTGCCTGGGGTTTAGAGTCCAGGGTGTCAGCAGTAATATCACATGTAAGGTCTATCAGGAGACTAAAATCTCCACCCATGCAAATATTATCAGCTTCTAACTGCACCAACTGGACATGCAAGTCATGGAGAAAATGTGCTACCTGGACATTGTAATTACATTTTTAACTTTGAGATACAGTATTTATGAAAGTTGAGAAGCATTAGAGAAATGTGAGGTTTAAAACATGTTACCAAATGTAGGAACCTATATTGTACTCTACACAATTCAACAGAAATTATGATGGCAGATAGGTTGCACATAATGATACCTGTGCTTAAAATAAAAGTGTATTCTATGAAACTTGAATGCTTAACTGGTAGTATGTCTTAGGTTTGTTTGTAGTTTTCTGTATTATTTGACAGATGTAATGCACGTATTGATCATAAGTAAAAAAATGAGTTAGTGAGACAGGGCTTCTGAAACCAATGGAACACACAGTTTCTTCTCTGTTCTGTATAGTAAGTAAAAACAGATCCCAGCAATTTCTTTTAGACACCTATTTGTACAGGATAAGGTGTGAAATAGAGGTAGCATTGTGTTTATACCATACCTTCCATTTGAGACAATCATTGGTGTGTCTGAAAAAATGGTGACAACAACCCTTTGCATGCGTCGGACGTGCAGGAGCCGCTGACGCAAAAGTGCTCATGTGTGTCAGATGGCTCACCTGCATCCGACAACATGGCACAGGAAATCACTCTGGGTCGGGCACCAGTGGGACTTCCTTTCACACTAAACTGCCTAAGAAGGTGGGGAAGAGCTTCCTCAACTGCTGAAGCTGTTTAGTTTCTTTTAGTGAAATGACGATCAGCGCGCATCTCATTTCAGTTCCACTTTCTAATGCTTGTGGGGCTATCTCAGCCCTGGAGCACATAGAAAAACAGGAGAGGTATCATTGAAAAGGGGAGAATCTCCCCTTTCCAATGGTACCCCTCCCTAGTGGATCCCTCCTTGGGGATCGCCTCAGGGATCCAGCACTAGACACCAGGGAGAGGGGAATGGCCCCTTGGGCAAGGGCATTTGATCCCCACAAAATAATTTGGAGAAATAGTCTTTCTGCCTACCTGGGGGGCAGTAGCCTGCAATCTTTCCCCCAGGGGACCAGAAATCCCAATAGATGTCAGGGATTATTTTTTTGTACTGTATTTAGGGGTGGGGCTGGCTTAAATCGGCATGCCAATGCCCCCACCACCAGCCCTCAAACAACCTCCACAGACTTTATGCCCCTCAGGCTCAAATAAGGGGTATTATCCCCAATCTGCCTCCCAGAGGGAAGAAAACCTACTAGACACCATGGATTTTTTTTTCATAAAAGTGGGGTGGGGGCTGCCACAAAGGACAAGATCATGCCCCCACCCAAATATATTTTGGAACAGTCTTTCTGCCCCACGGGTGCAGATGGGGCAATAGCCCCTAAATGTTCACAGGGGTGCAGACAGCAAACTAGATACCAGGGCTTTTTAAAATTGTATTTAGGGGCGGGGGCTGCACTAAATGGGCATGCCTATGGGAAAGGAATTCTTGTTAACAGAAACTGCTGAGAGCCACACAAGTCATTCCATTCTGGATTCCCACTACCCAGACTCAGGTGAGAGCCTTCTTAGGCCTGACTGGGTACTATAGGAGATTTGTCAAAGGTATGGATCAATAGTGACACCCTTGAACGATTTAACTTCTAAGAAAGTGCCCAAAAAGGTTCAGTGGACAGCTAGCTGTCAAAAGGCATTTGATGACCTGAAGCAGGCCATGTGCACTGCTCCCATTCTGCAGAGTCCTGACTACTCCAAAAAGTTAATTGTTCAAACTGATGCATCTGAGTTGGGGGTTGGGGCTGTACTGTCACAATTGAATGAAGAAGGTCAGGATCAGCCAGTAGCTTTCATAAGCAGAAGGCTGATCCCTAGAGAGAAATGTTGGTCAGCCACTGAGAGGGATGCCTTTTGCTGTGGTTTGGGCTCTGAAGAAGTTGAGGCCAAACTTGTTTGGTACTCACTTTCTTGCTCAGACAGACCATAAGCCCCTCTTATGGCTAAAACAAATGAAGGGTGAAAACCCCAAACAGCTTAGGTGGTCCATTTCCCTACAGGGGATGGACTTTACAGTGGAACATAGACCTGGGAGTAACCATGCCAATGCAGATGGACTATCTAGGTATTTCCACTTAGAACATAAAGACTCAACTGGTCAAGGTTAGTTTTATGTCCCTGCGTTGGGGGGGGGGCGGTTGTGTAGGATAGTAGGATCTGCTTCAAATGGGTACCCTCACTTTTTGCTGGTGTTTCACTGTTTTTTGACCTTAGTCTGGCTGTGGCCCTGCTAATCAGGACCACAGCCTAGCTGTTTCCTCCCTAAAATCGTTTCCATATATATTAGGTACATATCTAATTGGATTCTGGAGTGCCTTATAAGCCCCTAGTATATGGTATACTATTTACCTAGGGCATAGGTACCTCAGAGGCCTACCAGGGGCTGCAGCATGTATTATGCCACCCCTGGGAAACACTCCAAAATGACACCACAGGTCTGCTACTGCAGCCTGGGTAAGGGTGTGCTTGCACCCCTTACTGTGGTATAGGCTACCTATATCACTACCTTGTACAGACAAATATAAACCTATAAGCCACTCCTATGACAGGCCTTGACAATCTTGAAGGCAGAGTGCTTGGTTTTATGTGAGAGGGTGCCCAAGCATGAGCTGAGCCCCTCTGCAGCTTTCGGAAATACTTCCTTATGGCTGTTCTGTGATACACTATGAATTAAGTGGGGCGTCATTACGCCCCGAAACCAGTCGCACAGCAACATGCACAAGTCCACAAGTGTTTAAGTTAATCCGTGTTTAGGTAATTATTCGTTCAATTTTCTGCTTCAACTCGACTCCACTTGATCCACACTAAGAGCATCATGCAATTTCCCAGGTTTCCTATGTTTCTGATGAGACCATCCAGACTTCTGTCAAAAACACGATAAACGCATGATTGATCCCAGGCGTGTTCTTTTTATTAAAACCCAATGCATTTCGGACTACACGAGTCCTTCGTCAGGGGTAACTACAAATAAAATATGTCGTAATTAATAATCAACATGTACATGTAGCATGATGCATATCTTCAACAATAAACTTTATCTATCAATCATCTTTTGTACTCCATGAATTATTGTGCACAAATGTGAAAACGAAAAAATAAATGAATGAAATGAAATATACACGCATCCCCCTCATTATCATGCCCTGCCCCCGTGAACACCCCCTTCTGCTTAATGCTGCGGAGTTTCTTAACTAACTACCAACATATCCCATGTATATTTGAATGAAAGACCTTCAAAGAACAGCCACTCGCTTTAAACTGGTGTGAGTCTCCCCTATCTAACGCCCTTCTGCCTAATGCTGCGGAGTTTCTTAACTAACCACCAACATAGTATATCAAGTGCCACCAGGGCAAGGCACTATACCAGTTTTGCACGCACTCTTGGATGATTTTTGACAAACATTGGAATCAGAACTGAATTTTGGTGTGCATCCCATTACTTCCATTCACTAATCATGTTCTGTGATACAGCCATATCATTTCCTCTTAAGTGCATTATAAACTCATGGTAAATGCTAACTTTGGGATGGCTGCATCAAAACATGTCGTATTTGGTGTCAAACGCTTTGGAATACTACCCCCGCCAATTCTGGTGGCGGGGGTAGCATTCCACCCTTCCAGAGGGAGAGACATGTTCACACTGGCTAAACCCGGTAGGACTTTCCTGAGCCCTTGCATCACAAAATGGATGCCTCTGCCACAGACATGGGTCTGGTCTCCTGCTGCTGACCTAAACTCTGGCAGGGGAGGCCTGGACAATAGGTTTCCTATGGAAGGGAGGTGTGACCACCTCCCCAGACAGGCTGATGTGTATTGGGGCTGGGCGATAGCACTCTCTGGTGCTTTGAAGTCCTGCACTGGGGGCACGTTTGCTGTCCCTGTGCATAGCCCAGTTCAAACCGGTTGCAGGGGCTACCTGCCCCTGCTCTGGTATGAAACTGGACAAAGGAAATAGGTGTAACCACCCCTCTTTCCATGGTCCACCTTTAGGTGGGGCCTTAGAGTTAGTCCAGCCCCTAAACTTACTACAAGTATAGGAATCCAGTCCCTAGGACTTTTGATTACCCTGGACGAAACTCTGCAACATATATCCTGGACTTTCGCCTTTCTATCCTGACTAGAAGACTGAAGAAATCTGCCTTGGGTTCAAGGAGTGACTCCCCTGCTTGGCAGGCACCAAAGAAGCAGCTGACTGTTCTGCATCACTGAAGCTCCCGCTGAAGGCCGAAGGCTTTGCATCACCAGAGGTGGATTTCCAGACTTCTAAGAGGCTACCCTGAGACCAGAGTAAAGCTGAGGCTTGTAGCTATCATGGGAGACGTGGAATCATGACCCCTGTACACCGTGAACTTTTGCAGCAACACTATCTTCCTGGTCCTTCTCAAAGTTGTGCTTTGGGCTCCGAGTGGCCCCAGCCTTGAGCATCTCCTTCACTGAAGAATGTTGGCCTCCACACCACAAGTGACCCGTGGGCCAGCTTCAAGTGCGACCGCTCAAGGCTCCTTCGCGATCATTAGCCTGTTGGCTAGCAGGTCCCCAAGAAGGCAACTCCTTTTCTGCTTGGGCTTTCCTAGTTGCTCCAGACGTGCCCTGACTTACCCTCGCTGGGTGAGTCCCTCAGAACTTCCTGGTCTGCACCACAGTCCTTTCTCTGAATTCCAGTGACTTGCCATTGCCAAGGCTTGCTGGGTTCATTCTGATCGCTGACACCACAGCACTCGACAGACTTTGTGGGACAGCTCAAATCGGGCTTGTAGACTTTGTTGACTCCTCCTGGACCTTGTGGCTGAAGAGTCAAGTCACTAATCAATTCACCTGAAGCACCCAACATCTGTGGGCATTGGTCCATCCTGCCCTAGGTCACTGGCAAGTGACCCAGACTCTGTCCCCTCTGATTTCACGTTCCTTCCATCCTAGATCCAGGCTTGGATCTCTACAGACACTTCTCCTCTTCACGGCAGCAGCAGTTCTTTGCAGGCTCCCATTGAAATCGACAACGCGACCCGCCACCAAAAGACACCTATGCACCCGGCTTCCCTGGGTGAGGTAACTCGAGTACTCTGGTGCTCTCGTGGGTGCTAGCCCTAGAACTTCCTAAGTCCAAGAAGGTTTGGTCCTGTCTCGATTAGAAGTGTCCCTAATCTTTAAATTTCGAACAGCGACATTGCCCATAGAAGATAACGGGAAACCGCGGTTGTGTTTACACACTTCAGACAGTCCCCGTGGGTCCCCTGTGTCCCTACCTTGGGTGGTTCCTTGGGGTCCCAGTGATTCTAGAGGCTATAGACCTAGCTATAGTGTCTATTCCAGTCGTGGTTCTTATACCACTTTTTTGGTATATGGTTTGGTACGCCCCTAGGGCCCAAACGTCTATTGGTGCTAATAATGATGATTGCTATCTTGTAACTTAAGAACTTCGAACTCCAGTCTCATAAAGAGACTAGAGGGGTGTGTGTTAACCTAAATACATATATTTTAAATATATACTTCATTCAAGAGATTATAAACTGGTAAAAGAAGCTGCTTTACATTCCTTCAAGACTTAGCCTGAAGGCTGCTCTCCATAGCTACCATTAGGATAGCTTTCAATAAAGGTTGTCTTTAACCTATCACTAAAGGGGGTTGTTTGGACTGATACAAGGTGCCCACTAGAACTAGTGGACAGCATATATCAGGCCACGTTCTCACATTGGTGTGCAGCGTGTGGGATTCCTGCTTGCTATTGTTTTACCAGATAATCTCAATTGAATTGATCAACTGAAAACCACTAAAGGTACCTGAGGAAATATGGATTTTTCTGGTCAGTTATGTCCCCTATCTTGGACCCCAACGGTTCTATGAGCATGTCACAAGTACATGTATGTTCCCTCCAGTTCCAGTTATGAAGACGCAAATACATGTGCGTCCACCGTCAACATGTCCTCTGTCAGATCCGCCATGAACAGGCCGGATATTCCATTCCTAAATATGAAAAGCCACCGGCTTTGTATGGTTCACTTATGCCATTTTACAGTCTAGGCAAGTAGGCCCTGATTCTGTCATCAAAACTCCTCTTGCCTTCTGCCTCTGAAAGCTCCAGTCTGAGCCTGCATCTGTGACCATGAACTTTGTCTCATTCTCTGCGCGGCTCCCGAAGCCTGACATCAGCCTATTCTCTGCCAAGTACTGTATTTCACCTTCGAATTATCTGCTTCCCCCTCAGCCGATGCATTCCTGCCTAGTAGTTTAAGTAAACATTCTTCCAGTTACCGAGCAAAAGGCCCGGCTTCTCTGTCCTCATGCAAGTAATTCATAGCCCTGTTACCATGGAATATTCCTACCCCCTCGCATTCAGTGTAGACACTTAGACGCTTGTACACGCACGCACAGTCAGTATAGAATAGATTCTGTCCGAGAGTCCTTCTTTCATGGATAACATAGTTCTTTAAACATAGGATGTTAGATATGATTTGGGATTAGGTTGACTTGACCCCCCAGACTTCTTGTCTCCACATGTAGAGCTAAATGTCAAGTCCCCTTCACCCCCTAGTTACACGTCAATTACACGTCATACTGCTGCGCGCGCATCTAGGCCAAGTATTATCTTATAGATCCACCTATGTATGACATCATAACCAATTATGTTCCTTTTTACTCTTTATTACACCCATTTTTGGTTACGCAGACAAATCGTCATTTTCCTTATCAATTGTTACGCCTACTGCATTCGCTTCATTGTAATGTATGTACTATAAAAGTTACTTCTTGTCAATAAAGTATGTACTTCACTTCCTGAACCCCCGTGGTGATGGAACCTGGAGCATCCGATTATAATCGATCACTGGAATAAAGCCCATTCCGAAACTCTAATATCACGGATTCTGCCTCTCATTTTACTGAGCTATTTTATAATGTTTCTGTATCAAATTCAGTCCCGGTAAAGGAATTTTATTTACCACATGATGGCGCCCGAACAGGGACACTTTCTCATCTCACGCGCCGGCGGTGAGTTGCAGGCCCGGTCTCCTGCCACAGCTGGACGGACAATTACGCGTACCAGCAGGATTTCCTGTATCTCCCTCCGGTCAAGCGGGGGCGACTGAGACTGCGATCAACACCCAGACGAGGCGGTGAGAAGTGCGAAGTATCCCGACCAGAGCCTAGCTGAGAGAGCAAGATCCGAGGTATACAGAGACCCACCAGTTCGAAGTCAAGCCCAGTGTCCGACGAGTCGAGTCGAGTCCAGTCCGGTTCAAGTTCAAGTTACCGAGGCCTTCTGTTTCCGAAGCTACCCGGTGAGTACCATTACTGGGGAGGCATTTCTGACGTGCACATAGGTTGTGCCGGTCAAGACGGGTTTGGGTACACAAATCCGGTCTGCACTGTTTTAGCAGTGTATCTGTACTGTTTAGCAGTATATCAAGTATTCCGAAGTATCTAGTTATAGTCAAGAATTAAGCTTGGTGATTAGTTATGCAGACGATCATCATTGTTGTTTATTTTAAAGGTTAAAAAAAAAAAAAAAGGTTTAATGTTTAATGTTTAATGTGTTAAAACGTCCTGCATATTGTGGTGTGAATGGTTGTTCATTATTGTATTTTCGTATTAAGTGTGTTCAAGATTAAGTGTCAGATCAGTTGTCAATATGCCGCTCTTTTCGAAATTAAGACAGATCACTACTAGAAAAGGGGTACTCGAAGAAGCCGTCCCTATTCCTCCTAGGGACACTCCAGGGCACTTCATGTATCACAAACATGGCTTAGACGCTATATTATTTCTTGATTTATGGGTAGACTACACCAAAGGATTACCAGAAAGCCAGAGGTGGCCCGCAGCGGGAACCTGGGATGCAGAGTGCATCATGAAAGTCGAGGAAGAGTTATGGAAAAGGAAAGTCAGACAGTCGCAGAAAGACGCCGTTGAGTTATGGCGTAAAGAATCTCATAGACGTACAGAAAAAGCACGTAGACAGGAAGAGAAGAGTAAAGAAAGTTCAAACAAAGATCTAGAAAATCTATTAATTGAGGAAGGTATCCGAGTGAAATCAGAACAAGTAGACAGACAGAGAAATGCCCTTATGAATGGTATATATCCCCTTCTGGCCGAAGGATTACCTAAGGCTACTCCAGAGATACCGAAAGACTTGCCACCCCCATTATTCCCAATCAAGGTACATCCTAAGGGGCATCCTAGAACCGCAGAAGATGTTTTTCTTTCCTCATATTTAGATGACGCAGCTCCCGAGTATGCAAATTCCGTCCCACATAGACCGCATACCAGGGAAGTCTCACGCCAAGATCCAGCACCCGTATCCCTACAGCAACAAATCGAGTCACATTTCCGGCAAGCACATCTGTTTCTGCATCTGTTCCTACAGGTACTTCTATAGCTGTGTCCACACCTATAGTTGCTGTGTCACGTTCGACGAATCCTTTCACACCCGACGCCCCAGATGGGGCCACGGGAGGTGCTACCAATATTTTTTCTACGCCACCTAGAATAAATAAACTTACTTTTCAAGAGTCAGCGCATTCACGTACACCCAAATTCGTAAGTGCCCGTGCGCTTAAAGAACTTCTTGTAGATTGTAGATATGACCCGGTGCCCGGTATAGAGGACGAAATGATCCTGGCATCCTTGCGTATCAGACGAGCCGCAGTGTATTTAGCGAAGTTACCAGGAATGACTGCGCATCTAGATAATATATACCATTTTGTCCAAACAGGGCGAGATCCAGAATGTATTTACAGAGCTATGGAATACCAGAAAGTAGAGATACAGGGGGAACTGTTACGTTTCCTCATAAACTGTGTGATCAGAAATGTAGACCGACCAGGGGTAGACCCGGAAGTAATGCAAATTCTTACCAGATGGAGCCAGAATATATCAGAAGGGAGACACGATAAGCAAAATTGTATAATAGCCATGTGCCGAAAGATCCGTAAAGAAATAGAACGCCTACACGAAGAGAGATTAGAGGCAGACGAGTTCGAACAAAGCGAGGAAGAAGGGTCAGGACTGCCCGCAGGACAGTCGGACACCATAGCCTATGTAGGTAGAGGAAGATCTTGTAATAGGAATCAGACTAGATGTCATACTGACTCAATACGTCCGATATGTCCAGATAATAACAGGAATTTCCAAATACCTATAATTAATATAAGGTCTAACGAGCATTCGTTCCAAACCGCCGACAAGCTACTCCGAGAACGAAGGGGTTATCATTTTCTCGATTCTATGGATGAACAAGATTTAGCCAGGGCAGCTGTCCATTGGGTGGACAGTCCCGGAAAATATAGTGACGATACAGTAGTACGCACATTTTTGAATCTCACCCCAGATGAACAGAGGTTAGCTGGGATCTATATGATTCAACAACTCATTATACTATATCGGAGTCAGCATTCGGACCCTGGTCCCTTACCTGACATACTGACTGAATTGCTTATGAATAAATGGAGAGGTCCAGGTACTAAATTAATTAAAGAAATTCTAGAATCAAGAAAGCAGTATATTGTTTTTGTATGCTCAGAGCATGTTTCATTTCCTGTCAAGGAAAGAACAACGTATCACATGGATAGACAGAATCCCTTACGAGAAGTGCACCCAATAAAAGGTGAGGACAACGAGTTTAGGCGCGTATTTGTATATACGCCCATATCAAAAATAGAATTGTTGCAAATGAAGAAAGTGGTACCCAGTCATGACAAAGATCCAGCGGGTTTTCACCGAGAAATTAAAGACATGTTACTCATGGGAGAGTATACCTATCCCGACATTATGACAATATTAAAGGTGTTGATGCCTGCTGGCATTTATGAAAAACTCAAGGAAAAAGAGTGGGAGGTAGGAGACCAAAAGATAGAATGGTCAGTGTTAGAAGCGGAAGAAAAGGCCCGAACTGCAGGAGCAGGACTTGGGGATAAAACTAAAGCATTACCAGGTTTATTAGTACAGGTACTGCCACGTTTGTTAACTACGAAAAAGGAAGATTGGGGTACAATTTCAGCCTGTAAACAAAAGCAGGATGAAGACACTAGTGATTACTATGCCCGATTCGAGAAATGTTTTGGTATAAATAGTGGCATAAAAGCAAGTAGCGAATCATACCCGCATCTGTTTGTAACAAAGTTAGTAGAAAATGCCCTGCCCCCAGTAAAGAATAGAGTATTAAAATTCGAGAGTACCTGGCAAGGTAACACTCCATCACAAATGTTACAAATGTTACAGTACCATCACAATAGAATTAGAGAGGAACAAGAACATGAACACAGACGTATGAAAGACACGAAAATGAAAATGCTAGTTTCCCAGACAGTTCCAGCTGAAGGACATAAAAAGAGTATGACACATTCCGATTCAGCAGGACCTATAAAAGGGACATGCAATTATTGTAAAAAGCCAGGTCATTACGTACACGATTGTCCAGTTTTAAAACATAATATCGCCATAGGTAAAACACAAGAAAGATCACGGCCACTCAGACAAGATCAGAATGAACAAGGAGCTATGCAGCATGCCCAGGCCATGCCAGCCGCATAACAGCCAATACAGTTTGTGCCAGCTGCACCACCGTTGCCTGCTGCTGCCACACAGACAACAACACGACAAATGTATCAGACCGCACAGTATGAATATCCTGAGTATCAGCGTTACGCATGAACTAGCCTAGAGAGGGAAGTTGACTTACCCCTTATCGAGATTCCTGTAGATCAAGAAGGACCTTATGTACATAGTGAATTATTAGGTCAAGATAGAAAATTTTTACTCGATACAGGGGCAAGTCGAACAACTATAAAACGTAGTGAAGTTCCAGGGGCACCCCTCTCAGGCTCTCAGAATATTTCCCTTGGTTTTTCAGGAAAACCTATTGTTAATGAAGTATCACAGCCTCTTCCACTTACGATAGGACCTCTGACCCGAACTACAGATTTATTGCTTACTAAATCTTGTCCAGAAAACTTGTTAGGAATAAAGACCCTGAAAGCTCTAGGAGCCATAATATGTTGTTCTCCGGAAGGTGTAAGGTTGTTCTTACGTGATTTTAAAGGTCACTATGTGTCTAGAGACATGGATCCCCGACTGCAGACTTTACCTACACATCTATGGGCACAAGGCCCTACTGATGTTGGTTGCATGAATATTACACCATATCGAGTCACATTAAAGGCAGGAGTGGTGCTACCACGAATGCGACAATACAAGTTACCACCAGATGCTGTAGTGGCTTTACTACAAATCATTGACGAGCTCATCGCCCAAGGAGTAGTTGTAGAAACAGACTCCAATGTATGTAATTCACCGATAATTCCGATTCTTAAACGAACAGATCCTACAGCCCCGCCAGTATATCGATTGGTTATTGATCTGCGCGAGTTAAACAAATGCATTGTGCCACAATTTCCTGTGGTCCCAGATATCTCATCATTACTGATTGCTATTGATTCCGAAGCAACATTCTTTACTGTAATTGATCTCAAGAATGCCTTCTTCAGCGTCCCAATAGATCCGGAAAGCCAATATTTGTTCGGATTTAGTTTAAATGGGCGTAGCTTTAAATTCTCGCGCGCACCTCAAGGATTTACAGAAAGCCCCAGCATCTATAGCCAAGCACTGAAACGAGAACTTGACAGTATCCACATGCCAGTTAACACTGCTCTGCTTCAATACGTCGATGATCTGCTGATCACCGCGAGAAGCGAACCTGAATGTGAAACAGCCTCACTGACAGTTTTACAATTTCTAGCCGAAAAGGGGCACAAGGTGTCCCCTTCTAAGCTGCAATTCTGTGTCCAGCGAGTTGTTTATCTTGGACACTCGCTGTCCAAGGAGGGAAGGCAGCTTACACCCGACCGCATTCAGTTAATAGCTAACATGCCAATACCCAAGACACAAAAGGAAGTACGAGCTTTCATAGGCCTCACTTCATATTGTAGGCAGTGGATCCCTCAATACGCATTTCTAGCAAAACCACTCATTCAGTTAACCACACAGGAGGCAGCCACATCGACTGTTCTCCCTTGGACTCAGGAACATACACAAGCTTTTGAAAGCCTAAAAGAAGCTTTATGTCAAGCACCTGTTTTAGCAACGCCATGTTACAGAAAACAGTTTACACTCTTTGTTACAGAACGCGAAGGTACTGCCTTGTCAGTACTCACACAGGAACAAGCAGGAGCACACAAACCATGTGCTTATTTTTCTAGTACATTAGATCCTGTAGCTCAGGCTTTGCCTGCATGCCTGAAATCAGTAGCAGCGACAGCTTTAGCAATCAGACAAAGCGATGCTATAGTGTTAGGACATCCATTGACAGTTCAAGTACCACACGCAGTAGAGGTTCTTGTAAATAGAACGCAAACACAACACTTGACTATAGCGCGACTTACAGGGTACGAACTTACATTGTTTCAGCCACATATAGAAATCAGACGCTGTAACACATTGAATCCTGCCACACTTTTACCTGTAAACGGAACAGACCCACTAGCTCACGACTGTATTGAAGTTATTACTATAACGACAAAACCCAGACAAGACTTGACAGATGTTCCATTGCCAGACCCAGACCTGACATTGTATGTAGATGGTTCATGTATGAGAACAAGTACAGGAGAGTTAGTGGCCGCTTACGCAGTCACCACAGATACTGAAGTCATTGAAACTAATCGTATAAATACTTTGTCAGCTCAAGCTGCAGAACTCATCGCTCTGACA
Source organism: Triturus cristatus (assembly GCF_964204655.1). NCBI lineage: Eukaryota > Metazoa > Chordata > Amphibia > Caudata > Salamandridae > Triturus > Triturus cristatus. The sequence continues at coordinate 23,031,144 of NC_140593.1, read as the reverse complement.
CAAGCCTGTATTCAAGCCACGAATAAAAAAGTCAACATATACACTGATTCACGTTATGCATTCGGAGTTGTACATGACTTCGGCGTGCTGTGGCGAGAGAGAGGTTATTTAACTTCCCACGGTGCCCACATTCAGCACGGACCCCTCATTCATGCCTTATTAGATGCAATACATCTACCCACTGCAATATCAATTATGAAATGTAAGGCTCATACGAAGGTTACTGATATCATTTCCCAAGGCAATGATCTAGCCGACAGAACAGCTAAACAGACTGCTCAAACTCAAACCCCCGACATGACAAAGACAATAGTCCCGACACCGACACATTGTATGACAGTTAAAGATCCTACTCTTGACGTGATTGACATACAGACACATGCTACACCAGACGAAATAAAGAAATGGACTGAATTAGGAGGGATTCAAACGGACCAAGGATGGATGATGAAGGAAAAATCTGTATGGTTCCTTCCTGATTCAATGGTCCAAGTTATAATTAACACTATACATAGTCCAGCACATCTAGGAGAAAAAGCTATGCTAGACAGCATTCAACACATTTGGTTCAATAAACATTTACGAGCAGCAGCCAAACAAAAGGTCCGTACCTGTATGATCTGTTGTCAGTTTAACCCAGGAAAAAGCGTTCCCGTAGAACAGGGTGGATTTCATCCTCCTAATCACCCTTTTGAAGTACTCCAGATGGATTACATCCAGATGGAACGATGTCGAGGATTCAAATATGTTCTCGTAGTTGTCTGCGCTCTGTCCCGTTGGACAGAGGCGTACCCGGTTTCAGATTACACTGCCCCGACTACTGCCAAACAGTTGGTTCGAGAATTCTTCCCACGATACGGTTTACCACTTGTTGTTCACTCAGATAACGGCCAGCCGTTCTCATCCGAATTAATGAAACACGTTTCACTTCTGTTAGGATATCAGTGGAAATTCCACTGTGTCCGACACCCCGAGGCAGCAGGTCTCGTAGAAAGACATAACCAGATACTGAAAATCAGAATGTCCAAAATATGCAGAGAGAAAGGTGTCGACTGGGTAGTAGCGTTACCAGTTGCACTCTTTTACATGAGAATGGTAGCACACTCTCGAACAGGGCTATCCCCGTATGAGGTGATCTTCGGCAGACCACCGAATATGTGGGGGACGCCTATACCCCGTAAAATAACTGATGTTGACTGTAATATGCTGACAGATTACTTGGCTTCCTTGATGTCTGCACTACAATCTTGTCGTTCACAGGTAGCTGCAGCCTTTCCCGACAACACTGAGGTGAAACCCCATGACGTTGTTCCGGGTGATCTTGTCTTTGTGAGGAATTTCGACCGAAAGACTCAGTTGGAGCCCAGGTGGAAGACACCCAAGTTGGTCCTGCTGACCACAAGGACAGCCGTGAAGATCGAGGATCCGCAAGGGCTGGATTCATTCAAGTCATATCAAGAAATTTCATGGACTATCCTCGGATATAGACATTGTGCCCTGCACTCCCTCACAGACTGATACAAAACTTCCTTTTGTTGAACCGAATTACTCTGAAAATTATAAAGTAAAGCTTAGGCCCAACAAGTCGAGCAATTTGATTGTTTAAGTCCTCTCCAAGGTGAAGCGGTTGAATTGTCTCTGACATGTATCCCTTGGACCTAAGTAAAGAAAATACCCGGAAAATGTTGAAACGACAGGCGTATTGTAAATCACTGCGTAGCCACTGCATAGTGACATTATTAATTTTGTTTTTATTGAGTATGTTAATAATTATTACAAGTATGTTGTTGCACATATATTACCCTATTTCTAGACATGTTTATAATGTTGCTGCTGAACATTCTTTTAGTGACTTACCTCCGCATGAATTGTCTTATAGACTTGCGCTGCGCAATAACACTTTCATTAGTATGCTACATCATTCCCATCAGACTAGTAATGCCACCAATTGTTGGGTGTGTGGCCGACTCCCTCCCTATCAGAGTTATGAAGGAGTCCTGCCTTTCTTTCCACATCCATTTACACATAATGGCTCCTGTGGAGCATGGTTCAGTTTAATCAATTCCATAGACTCAGACACAGCAGTTTACCAAGATCATTGGGTATGGGGAAACCTGAACCTAGTTTTACTCAAGGTTTGCTACCCTGACAAGGAGGGTCGCCCCAAAAGAACAGGAACTGATCTAGAAAATGAAGTATATGGATTAGGAAATTTTACACCTAATCTCATGATTCTAAATGTCGTATCCGAAATTGAACTAGTCTTACCCACCATGTCAGTATTCCCAGCGAAGGGTGAATTGTGTGTAAGAAAGGTTGGTTCCATACATATGGGCCATAGTAAATGCACTACTATAGTAGAATTCAGTGATCAAGGCAAATCTTCATTTAGAGCTTCTCGCCATTCCTACTTTGTATGTGGTCAGACTGCATATATGCGTTTACCTCTAGATTGGGATGGTACCTGCTACATTGCATTCCTTTTGCCACCTGTTTTCCTAGCTCCTCCTGATTATTACAGAAATATTCATTTAGTACACAACAGAGAGCGGAGAGATCTCCCCATTGTCGATTACACTGAGACAGCATGGGACAAGTATGTAGACTTTAATAAAGGCATCTTTCCCTATATAGGTACTGTTACCAATAGTAAGCTGATACGTAGATTAACTAGAACACTTGAAGCAGTAGTGAATGAAACTATTTCCGCCTTAGGCAATTTAACGGAAGAGCAGTCTGCTATGCGGATTGTTGTGCTTCAAAATCGTCTTGTCCTTGACGTCATCCTGGCTGATAGGGGCGGAGCTTGTAGAGTCATCGGATCAAGCTGCTGCGTATTCATACCAGAAAATTCGCCATCTGTATATAAAGCCATCACTCGCCTTCATAAGATTGTAAGCCAGATACACCAGAACCCAGGCACTTGGACTTGGTCCAGTTGGTTTTGGAATGTGGTATCAGCCTGGGGATGGAGAGTTTTATCCTTCCTAGGTATTGGCCTTCTCATACTATTCAGTTGCTGTCTATGTCTACAATGTGGACCAGCGATTTGTGGTCTGTGTGCCACATCGTGTATTCCACCACCAAGATTTCATTCGTCACGGAAGAAGAAAGAAGAACAAATGATGCTATATGAACATATCAATGGATTGATGAAGATTGATATCTCTTGAAGGGCAAGTAGGGGACAAGGAGGGAATGTGGAAATATGGATTTTTCTGGTCAGTTATGTCCCCTATCTTGGACCCCAACGGTTCTATGAGCATGTCACAAGTACATGTATGTTCCCTCCAGTTCCAGTTATGAAGACGCAAATACATGTGCGTCCACCGTCAACATGTCCTCTGTCAGATCCGCCATGAACAGGCCGGATATTCCATTCCTAAATATGAAAAGCCACCGGCTTTGTATGGTTCACTTATGCCATTTTACAGTCTAGGCAAGTAGGCCCTGATTCTGTCATCAAAACTCCTCTTGCCTTCTGCCTCTGAAAGCTCCAGTCTGAGCCTGCATCTGTGACCATGAACTTTGTCTCATTCTCTGCGCGGCTCCCGAAGCCTGACATCAGCCTATTCTCTGCCAAGTACTGTATTTCACCTTCGAATTATCTGCTTCCCCCTCAGCCGATGCATTCCTGCCTAGTAGTTTAAGTAAACATTCTTCCAGTTACCGAGCAAAAGGCCCGGCTTCTCTGTCCTCATGCAAGTAATTCATAGCCCTGTTACCATGGAATATTCCTACCCCCTCGCATTCAGTGTAGACACTTAGACGCTTGTACACGCACGCACAGTCAGTATAGAATAGATTCTGTCCGAGAGTCCTTCTTTCATGGATAACATAGTTCTTTAAACATAGGATGTTAGATATGATTTGGGATTAGGTTGACTTGACCCCCCAGACTTCTTGTCTCCACATGTAGAGCTAAATGTCAAGTCCCCTTCACCCCCTAGTTACACGTCAATTACACGTCATACTGCTGCGCGCGCATCTAGGCCAAGTATTATCTTATAGATCCACCTATGTATGACATCATAACCAATTATGTTCCTTTTTACTCTTTATTACACCCATTTTTGGTTACGCAGACAAATCGTCATTTTCCTTATCAATTGTTACGCCTACTGCATTTGCTTCATTGTAATGTATGTACTATAAAAGTTACTTCTTGTCAATAAAGTATGTACTTCACTTCCTGAACCCCCGTGGTGATGGAACCTGGAGCATCCGATTATAATCGATCACTGGAATAAAGCCCATTCCGAAACTCTAATATCACGGATTCTGCCTCTCATTTTACTGAGCTATTTTATAATGTTTCTGTATCAAATTCAGTCCCGGTAAAGGAATTTTATTTACCACACATATAATATCAAGTTTAGCTACAGTAAGTTCTACTGAACTTAGAGTTGTGTGTTAAGGGATAGCACACACTTTCTACAAATCAAAAGAGTTTAGTAGGCCACACTAGTGTAGGTAGTGCAATACACCACAACACATTAGTAATGTCTAACCAGCCAGGAACCAGTGGGTCCCTGCCAGGAAACAGTGAGCTCCTTCCCTATAAATATGAGGATCTCTCCTTTGCTCAGCTTAGGTCCTTATGTTCCATTAGGAAGCCGAAGACAGGCAAAAGTCCATCCACCCAGCATCTCAAAAAGATACTGAAACTGGATGATATCACAGGGCCTAGTGGGCCTAATGATTTAGACAGTGTGTGTGGGGCAGCACCTGAGGGTGGGTCTAGGGGTGGAAACTCCCCTGACCCTAACTCTAATGCTGACCAGACTGGTAACAATGACCAGACTCTGGTGAACACAGACCGCCAGGTTAAGTACGAGGAGGATGACAACAATGCCACTTCCTTTATTCCTCCTGGTAGGCCTGACAACAGGGCTAAAAGGGATAGATCTCTGTCAAGGGGATCGATCCAGTCTAACTCCTCTATAGGAACCTCTGTTTCTTCTCACAGAGGGAGGGAAACCTCCCAGGAGAGGAGAGAGAGACTGCTGAACTATGAGCAAGACAAGTTCAACCTCAGAAAGCAGCAGATGGCCTTAGATAGGGAAGCCCTGGAGCTCTACAGAGCTAGTAAAAAGAAGGAACTAGAGTCCCTTGGTGGCAGCAATTTCCCTAGAGATAGGGAGAGGTCTTATGACCATAGAAACCTAAGCAAGATTGTCCCTCCCTACCTGAGTGGGGATGACATCCACAAATGGATCACTACCTTGGAAAGGGCCTGTGAAGTACAGAAGGTCCCTCAAGGTCAGTGGGCAGCAATCTTATGGCTCTCATTTGCAGACAAAGGTAGAGACAAGCTCCTCACTGTAAGAGAAGAGGATGCTGATGACTACAAAGTCTTCATAAGTGCTCTAATAGATGGGTTTGGCTTAACCACTGAACAATACAGACAAAAGTTCAGAGACACCCAAAAAGCACAAAATCAGAACTGGGTTGACTTTGTTGACTGAGCTGGTAAGGCTCTGGAAGGTTGGTTATTGGGCAGTAAAGTGTGTGACTTCATAGGATTGTACAATCTGATAATGAGGGAGCAGATTCTTAATAACTGTCAAAATCAGCTGCTGCACCAGTATCTGGTAGACTCGGATCTGACCTGAAGTACAGAACCAAGGTGGTAACCCAAAGAAGCAAGATTCCAAAAACTCTGACAAGGGTGGGGACAAGGGTAAAGACTAGAAGTCTTCTCAAAGGCCCCAAAAATTTTATTCAGGTCGGGACTCACAGTCAGGAAAGGGTAAAGGCCAAAAGAAACCTTGGTGTAAAATCTGTAAACAGAAAACTCACTGGACTAGTGACTGCACCAAAGCCAAAGAAAATACTCCAGCCCCCACCAATGCCCCTAAGGCACCTGCTCCCCCTAGTGCAGTTACAATTGGTGGTGGGAATACACAGAATAAGGGTGTAGTAAGGTTGACCCTGGGTTCTGAGATGGACTCTGGCCTAGTCAGAGTACCAACTCAGGCTGTGCTTGTCAGTGATGGGGGCATGGATATGTCCCCCTTTGTGAGTCCCAGTAATTTGGGCAAATACAGACAGCAGCCTTTAATTAATGGAGTAGAAGCTTGGGCATTCAGGGACACAGGAGCAAGTGTCACAATGGTGACAAAATATCTTGTGGATCCTGGGCAGATTATACTTGGTGAAATGTACCAAGTGACCAATGCTAGCAATGTCAGAACAGACCATTCTCTGGCAGTTGTTAACTTCTCCTGGGGAAAGGTAAGTGGCCTTAAGAAGGTTGTGGTAAGTGCGGACCTACCAGTACAGTGTTTGCTTGGCAGTGATCTAGAAACTTCAGCTTGGGTTGAAGTGGAGCTCAGGGCACATGCAGAAATGTTAGGGATCCCTGCACATGTCTTTGTTGTGACCAGGTCACAGGCAAAAATGGCACTGGACAGGCCCTGGATTCTGGAATAATGGACTAGGTGGCTCACAAGAGGAGGAGCAGTAGGGTTAAGGCAGAGCCTTCCCACCTGTCTCAGGGTGCTGATCAGTCTCCTCAGGGAGATGATCTTGAGCCTGCAGAAGGAAGTGTCCCAGAGGAGCTTGAACCTGACTAGTTTGAGTTCTTGGGGACAGGGGGCGCCTCCAGGTCTGATCTGAGCCAGGAGCAGAAAACATGCCCCTCTCTTGAAACCCTCAGACAGCAAGCTGTTGATGAGGCTGCTGGGAATGCTAGCGGCATCCATAACGTTTATTGGGATGATGGACTCCTTTACTCAGAGAGTAGAGACCCCAAGCCTGGTGCATCCAGGAGGTTGGTTATACCTCTGAAGTTTAGGGGTTTCCTATTGACACTAGCCCATGATATTCCCCTAGCAGGACACCTAGGCCAGAACAAGACTTGGGACATAATTGTTCCTCACTTTCACTGGCCTCACATGTCTGAAGACACAACGAAGTTTTGTCGCTCCTGTGTAACCTGCCAAGCCAGTGGCAAAGCAGGTGTCACTACAAAGGCCCCCCTGATACCACTACCTGTGGTGGGGGTGCCCTTTGAAATGGTAGGGATTTACATTGTTGGTCCCATGGATCCCCAAACAGCATCTGGGCACAGATTTATACTGGTGGTAGTGGATCATGCAACCAGGTATCCAGAAGCAATTCCCCTACGGACCACTACAGCAGCTGTAGTGGCAAGAGCCCTCTTGAGTGTGTTCTCAAGAGTAGGTTTTCCAAAGTAGGTAGTATCTGACACGGGTGCAAACTTCATGTCAAGTTACCTAACTGCTATGTGGAAGGAGTGTGGAGTGAACTGCAAGTTCACCACACCCTATCATCCACAATGCAATGGTTTAGTTGAGAGATTCAACAAAACCATATAGGGCATGATCAAAGGACTCCCAGAGAAGCTTAGTCAAAAATGGGACCTGCTCTTGCCCTGCCTTTTATTTGCATACAGGGAGGTGCCTCAGAAGGGGGTTGGCTACAGCCCATTTGAACTCCTTTTTGATCACCCTGTCAGGGGGCCATTGTGTTTGTTGAAGGAAGGATGGGAGTTACCTCTCAAGCCCCCAAAGCAAGACATAGTGGACTATGTACTTGGTCTCCGCTCCAGGATGGCTGAGTACATGAAAAAGGCAAACAAAAACCTGAGGGATAGCCAGGAACTGCAAAAAGCCTGGCATGACCAAAAGGCTGTACTCTCTGTTTATCAGCCAGGACAGAAAATGTGGGTGTTGGAGCCTGTGGCCCCAGCAGCTCTCCAGGACAAGTGGAGTGGACCCCACACTATTGCTGAACAGAAGGGAGAGGGTACTTATTTAGTAGACCTAAAAACTCCAGGAGTCCCCATAGGGTGCTCCATGCAAACAGGCTAAAGCCATATGTGGACAGGGCTGCCATGGGCTTGCTCATGGCAACTGATGAGGGACGGGAGGAAGAGAGTGAGCCACTCCCTGACCTCCTCTCACAGTACCCTGAATATGGGTCAGTTGAAGGTGTAACCTTGGCAGGCAGCCTCACTGCCCAGCAACAAGCTGATTGCTGACAGGTGCTCAATCAGTTCAGACACATGTTCTCGCTGGCTCAAAGTCAGACTACCTGGTGCACTCATGAAGTGGACACTGGGGACAGTCTGCCTATTAAAAATAAGATTTATAGGCAACCTGACCATGTCAGGGACTGTATCAGGACAGAAGTCCCAAAAATGTTTGGAATTAGGTGTTATTGAACCCTCAGATAGCCCTTGGGCTAGTCCAGTGGTCCTTGTGCCAAAACCTCACAGCAGTGGTGGAAAAAGAGAGATGAGGTTTTGTGTGGACTACAGGGGTCTAAATGCAGTGACCAGGACTGATGCCCATCCAATACCAAGGGCAGATGAGCTTATAGATACTTTGGCCTCAGCCAAGTACCTTATAACATTTGACTTGACAGCTGGCTACTGGCAGATCAGACTAGCTGATGATGCCAAGCCAAAGATAGCATTTTCAACCCGTAGTGGGCACTATCAATTTGTGGTAATGCCCTTTGGTCTGAAAAATGCACCTGCCACTTTCCAAAGGTTGGTGAATACAGTTCTCACAGGCCTGGAAGCCTTTAGTGCAGCATATCTTGATGATATTGTTGTTTTTAGCTCCACCTGAGAGGATCACCTGGTCCACCTAAGGAATGTTTTGGAGGCCCTGCAAAAAGCAGGCCTAATTATCAAGTGCCAGATAGGGCAAAGTCAGGTTGTGTACCTGGACCACCTTGTAGGTGGAGGCCAGGTTCAACCATTGCAGAGCAAAATCCAGACCATAATGGACTGGGTTTCTTCCACTACCCAGACTCAGGTGAGAGCCTTCTTAAGCCAGACTGGGTATTATAGGAGACTTGGATATGGATCATTAGTGACTTGAATGACTTAACTTCTAAGAAAGTGCCCAAAAAGGTTCAGTGGACAGCTAGCTGTCAAAAGGCATTTGATGACCTGAAGCAGGTCATGTCCACTGCTCCCATTCTGCAGAGTCCTGACTACTCCAAAAAGTTCATTGTTCAAACTGATGCATCTGAGTTGGGGGTTGGGGCGTACTGTCACAATTGAATGAAGAAGGTCAGGATCAGCCAGTAGCTTTCATAAGCAGAAGGCTGATCACTAGAGATACATTTTGGTCAGCCATTGAGAGGGAGGCCTTTTGCTGTGGTTTGGGCTCTGAAGAAGTTGAGGGCATACTTGTTTGGTACTCACTTTCTTGCTCAGACAGACCATAAGCCCCTCTTATGGCTAAAAGAAATAAAGGGTGCAACCCCCAAACGGCTTAGGTGGTCCATTTCCCTACAGGGGATGGACTTTACAGTGGAACATAGACCTGGGAGTAACCATGCCAATGCAGATGGACTCTCTAGGTATTTCCACTTAGAACATGAAGACTCAACTGGTCAAGGTTAGTTTAATGTCCCTGTGTTTGGGGGGGGGGTTGTGTAGGAGAGTAGGATCTGCTTCACATGGATACCCCCACTTTTTGCTGGTGTTTCACTGTTTTCCGACCTTAGTCTGGCTGTGGCCCTGCTAATCAGGACCTTAGCCTAGCTGCTTCCTCTCTAAAATGGTTTCCATGTACATTAGGTACACATCTAATTGGATTCTGGAGTGCCTTATACGCCCCTAATATATGGTATACTATGTACCTAGGGCATAGGTACCTCAGAGGCCTACCAGGAGCTGCAGCATGTATTATGCCACCCCTGGGAAGCACTCCAAAATGACACCACAGGTCTGCTACTGCAGCCTGGGTAAGGGTGTGCTTGCACCCCTTACTGTGGTATAGGCTACCTATATCACTACCCTGTACAGACACATATAAACCTATAAGCTACTCCTATGGCAGGCCTTGACAATCTTGAATGCAGAGTGCTTGATTTTATGTGAGAGGGTGCCCAAGCACGAGCTGAGCCCCTCTACAGCTTTTGGAAATGCTTCCTTATGGCTGTTCTGTGATACAGCCATATAATTTCCTCTTAAGAGCATAATAAACTTGTGGTAAATGCTAACTTTGGGACGGATGCATCAAAACTTGTCATGCTTGGTGTCAAACGCTTTGGAATACTACCCCCCGCCTATTCTGGCTGCGGGGGTAGCATTCCACCCTTCTAGAGGGAGAGACATGTTCACACTGGCTAAACCCGGTACTGCACTGAGTCCGATGTCCATTTCAAGGGAAATTATAATGTCCATGGACTCATGGACAGAGTGAGAGGTAATAGTATCAACTTCATCCAGTTAATGCACAATCCAAAAGGCCATCAAAACGAGTCGCCTCTCTGAGAACAGGAAAAAGATTAATCTCAGATTTGCGAATCTACAATAAAGTGTTGTCCTTATATGCTGATATGATGAGGTGGTAACCAGGAAAATGCGCAACCCCCCTATGGCCATGATATTCTCTTAAAGCGCAGGCAAGTGGCTATGCAATATTCACATATAGCAAAGGTGATAATGGGCAGTCCTATTGCAGTCCTCTAGTTTTCATAAGGGGGGTTGTTATCAAATTACTGATGAAAACCCGAGCCAAAGGAGCCATATATAGCACCGTCACAAAGTGCAGAAATATTTCCCTGACTTCAGTGTGGTGCAGGACAGTCCTCATAAAGGCCCATACCACGGGGTCGAACAACTTTTCGGCATCTAAAAAACTGCCGCTGCCTTTACCTCAGGGTCAACGCGTTGTATTACAAAGTATAGGGTTCTAAGATTATATGTTAAGTTGCGGCCTGGCACAAAGCAAGCCAGTTCGATGCTGACTATAACTGGGGCCAATGGAGCTAGTCTATTTGCCAAGATTTTAGCAAAAATCTAGGTGCCAGCATTTAAAAGTGACAGGGGTTTATAGGAGGAACATATGTTGGATTACCTACCTGGTTTCAAAAGTGTGACAATCAATGCTTCCGACATTGAACGTTGCTTAACGTTAGCCTCAACCATCTCCTCATATAATGTAAATAGGTGAGGCATGAGCAATAACTGATATGTCTTGTAAAAAGACACTGTGAGGCCATCCATTCCAGGGCACTCATAGCTTGCATGTTCTTTAATACCTGAAGTGTCTTAGAAAGCTCCAGGGGGGCCATAGGTGCTCTCTGTGTTCTTGGGTGAACCAGGACATGTGTATGTGCTCTAAATAATCACCTATAGCCTCATAGTTGGCAGTAATTTTGGATTGTGTAAATTGACATAGTATTTGCTAAATCTATCAGCTATTTGTTCACTGTCATAGAGGGACTGTCCAGTTTTGTCTAGTATTTCTGTCATTGCCCCAACTTCTCTTCTAGACTGCATCAGCCCTGCCACAGTATCTCCCAGTCCATCCTTTCCCCATACACCCTAGCAGTTGAGTATTAACCATATGTTTACTTTCGTTCTCCCTAAATTAGATAACAACCTGAATGAACAGGTAAAAAGAACCTAACCCTGAGGCGTCGGAAAAACAATTGGATTCCGAAAGTCACCAGAACATAGAAAAAGGGCAATACTTTTCCTTTCTTGAGTCCCCTCACTCACCAGGGTGTCCCCACGGTGACATGCTTCATCATTGGGGTCCTCTCAGTCCTCTACGGGCTGAGGCGTGCTGTAACTTGCGGATTACGTAGGAGCACTTTAAACAGATTATGTGTAGTGCAGGTAAGGTGCAGCGAAAGGAGTGGGACAAAAATAATTTAAAATAATCAACTAGTGGGCCAAATATATTTTATGCTTGCTCCTAGCTAATTGGTTAAAAACGGGGTAATATGCTAAAGGCCCTAAATATAATGAATAGGTGTACCTAGCATATGGTCAACTAGTTTCGAGCTTCCCCAGCTCTTCTTCAGGACTACACCGGGACCAGCCCAGTGCAAGAAACCACTCCTAGTAGACCTAAATATGGTGAGGAAAGTGAGACGCCGCAGCTAATAGGCATGCGTTTAAATTAATACATACATAAATATACGTCTGGAAATATCTATAGGGTATAAAAACATATATTAAAGGAACAAGGCAATCAATATGCATGGTAAATAAAACTCATGGTGATCGCACTCTGCACCAGTGTAAATACACTCTATCTTCTAATGTGCCGGTATGTGATAAAAGAGGCGTTAAATCAATTCTCCATGCAAGCGCTGTGCATCAAGGTGAGTAAAAAAGTCAAATAAATGAACGTTATACTCAAAAAACGATCATGCGTCTGACACAACACACATCACACAACATACATACAAGACTGACATTAGGCATGACATTACATACATGTATTGAAGCACCAATATGCCTCATGGTCAACGGAGGGGGTGTGGAAATCTCGTACACCTAGAGAGATGGTACATGAGGTAGTTAATAGGATTGGGCTCCGTATCTGTTGCACGACTATGGAGAAAACGGAAGGAAAATAGGTAGAGAAATTCGATCTCCGAGGACTGAGAGGACCCCAATGATGAAGCATGTCACCGTGGGGAAACCCTGGTGAGTGAGGGGACTCAAGAAAGGAAAAGTATTGCCCTTTTTCTTTGTTCTGGTGACTTTCGGAATCCAATTGTTTTTCCGACGCCTCTGGGTTAGGTTCTTTTTACCTGTTCATTCAGGTTGTTATCTAATTTATGTACTAAATGGAGGGTGAACCTAACCTCGAAAACCTCTAATTTCCCCTTTTTTGTATTTACCATTATCTACAGCGCGCAGCTGAGGGAAACCTAATTACAATTAATTTCTGTCTGACATTTCACTTCACACATTAGACAATCATGACTGAAGTAACAGGTCTCACCTACTCACAAGATGAAGTAGATAGAATTATAGCATCCATGCTTCCCCTGGCTGGGACCAGCACCAGGGATACCAACGAAGCCAGCCAATGCTGGGACGAGTTAACTGAACTTAAACGTGAACAAATAAAAACTTTGATACACGGAATTATGATGACCGAGTATGTAAGGGCCAACATTGCGCCACGTGGCCTTATAGTTAGAAATGAACCCTTCATTTTCCAACATGACAAACTTTTCAAGAAGGATTGGTCATTAATATCCTGGCACTGCACCAGAGATTGGTTGGTGTTAATAATAAAAACAGCCACACGTCTATCAGAGGAGATGAAAATAGGAATTCATGATTTAGAAATTCGTCTGAAAACTTACCAGAGTACAGCAGAACTAAAAAAACAACTAGAAGAACTTAATAAAACCATGGCTGAATTTGAGATTGGCTTGAAAGACGCCAAATACATAAAATTAAAAAAAGACCAGAAGAATTTCTCACAAGAAAAAATGTATCCCTACACCAGGGAGGACTATATTCCAACAAATCGCAATCCAGGTTACAACACAGACAGCGATGGCTCTGACACTGCCTCAGACTTTTCTGATCCAGGCAGTAATTACACCCCTACCAACAGGAACAGACGATCAAGAGGAGGACTCCCAAGAAACAGGGGCGCACCTAGATTTGGTTGGTCCCCTTATCAAAACATTCCACCATACGCTCCTCCCCCACAGTTTTTCTATGAACCACCACCGTTCCATCAACCATATCCACCACAACCCTACCCTTACTGGGAGGAACCTCAGAACCAGGACCAGAACAAGTCTTTTTTAGGGAGAGGAAAGACCCCCCTAAGAGGAAAAAACAGACGAGGACAACGAGTACAATGGGCCCAACCCCTGGAAACGGTGAGGAGCCACACACGGAGTATGGGTCCCCCGAACATGCCCTCAACGAGCAGCAACCAAGTTTAGTGGTCAATCTATCCAATCTCACCCTTACACCGATTCAAAAGAGTGTTTTGGAAAAGGGACTAGGTTTTGTCCCAACAGCAACATTGGACAAATTCAAACTGATCTGCGAATTGAAGGAGTTTATTCGTAGGATCAAATTAGAAGTCTATTTCAGAGACAAAGAACCTAACACTACCACTAAGACAGACACTGGATTACACAAGGAATCCAATTTTACACCTCCACCCAATACCCTTCCAATTGAATTACTGGCTTTTGAAAAAGCAGTAATGAAGGAAATCACTGAAATGGATCCAAAATCTATAAAGGTTTTCCACAATACTAGTAAAATTGAAAAAGATGCTATCCACCACCTTTCAAATGAGAAAAATCTCACTATAAAACCAGCTGATAAAGGTGGAGCAATAGTCTTGCAAAACACACTGGATTACCAGACAGAATGTCTCCGATTGTTGGCGGATGCAAGAAACTATTTGCCTATACCCAATGACCCCACAGAACGTCTACGGAGAGAGATCGCTAACTTGGTTGAGGAATCTCTGATCAATGATTGGATAAGTAAGAAGGAAGCAGATTTTTTGGAAAATAGGAAACCCGTAATCCCGTATTTCTACACCATCCCAAAAATACATAAATCTATGGTGACGCCTCCCGGCAGACCTATAGTATCAGGGATAGGTTCAATCTTGGAACCTTTGTCTAAATTTGCAGACGCTTTCCTAAGACCATTGGTCCAAGCTACCGAAACGTACCTACAGGATACAAAAGCTGTCTTGTGCTTGATTCAGAATCTCGAATTTAACCCCACAACTAGCATACTGATCAGTTTGGACGTGGAGAGCCTATACACGAGCTTACCTCATAAGGACACGCTGAACATCTTGGAGGAAGTACTCTTTCTGAACAATTGGGCCTACCACACACCCAGACACGTTGTCCTGGAATGCTGTCGCCTAGCCCTGACCGAATTTTTTTTTCAATTCAATAAAGTTTTGTACAAACAAACGCATGGTACCAGCATGGTAAGCACCTTTGCGCCAAGCGTAGCAGGGCTCTATGTACACTACCTAGAGAAACACAAGATCCTCCATATGAATAATCCATACATCAACCAGATCAAATTATGGAAAAGATACATTGACAATGTGTTTTTGATCTGGGAAGGTGATGAGGCGGTTTTTGATTTGTTCCTGGTTTGGCTCAATCAACAAGACCCATTCCTAAAATTTACCTACACTATGAGTAGGTCGAATTTGGTTTTTCTTGATCTCAATATAACAGTGCACGAGGGTGGTCTGATCACTACAACACATTTCAAGCCTACGGCAAGAAACTGCCTATTAGCATATGACAGTTTCCACCCAAAAAGTCTGAAAGACAATCTCCCTTTTGGACAATTTTTGTGCCTAAGACGCAACTGTACCACACGGCATGACTACAACATCCAAGCAAAAGACCTTTCACAGAAACTGGTGCAAAGACGATATCCACAACATCTGGTGTTCAAAGCACAAAAAAGAGCATCCAATAACAACCGGGAAGCCTTACTTGAACATAAATCTGAGGATACAGAAAAGAATCATAAAAGACAAATCTGTATCACTACGTACAACATCACTTCAGATCAAGTAACAAAAATAATAAAGAAACACTGGCGCATCCTTAACAGTGGAGGTCTAGATTTACAGAAACCCATGTTCAGTCACAGAAAAGCAAAAAACCTGAGAAACTATTTGGTACACACTAGACCTAACCCCACGAAGACTGTCGGATCTGTACGCCTGCTCCACCCATTGCCCGAGGGCCATCACCCTTACGGTAACTGTAGCGTGTGTCACCTGACTAGTGCTACCCAAACTGTTATTTGCAACAATGGTATAACATGGAACCTGTGATCATTTACCAACTGTAACACAACAGGTGTAATATACCTTATCTCCTGTGTGTGCAATTTGCATTATGTGGGGATGACCACGAGAAAGGCAAACACAAGGATGATAGAACACCGAAGTAACTTTAGGTGCAAACACAACAATACGAAAATGACCACGCATTTCCTTGAAAAACAGCACACACCTAATGACTTTAGGTGGGTCATCGTTGAACATGTGGACAACCACCCCAACTTAGAAAGAAAGCTACACGAAAAAGAGCAACGTTGGGTTTTCAAGCTACGGTCTGACATCAATGGTCTCAATGACGACATACCATGGGGACATTTCACTGCTAAATAGGGTTATAACATACATATTTACCTATGAATATCATCCTGACCATTTTTTAAAAAAATTCCTGAGTCAAATAACTTTATTGAAAAGCTTTGGAGTATAGTTTGATAACGCATCCTTGAGATCTCATGATCTACAACGTAAAAATACGATGGGCATTTACTTTAACCCAGTTTTCTTCCACCTCTATACTGGAGTTTTATGATAAGTAACATATTCCCATGTAATGTGTTTAATTATGTTCGGCAGTAGAAAGGGCCTTGTTTACCCTGATCCATCTTGGCCGCATTGTTCGTCACACTACAGTCTTTCAATGCGCTCGTTTATCGACTAAGAAGTCTTCCTTTACTAGCAGCCCACCTATCTCCCGTTTATTTCTTAAACATTGTTCTGAAACTATTAACAAGGTCCAACTACGTTGGCCTTTGTCTCGACTCACATATTCTTAACTCATCCCGTTCTAAAATGGCCACTACAGAAAGGACATCCAAACGGAAAGTCCTTTTTCCCTTTCAATGCGGAAATGACCATAGAAAACAAGCACCTCGCCCGTGACCATGCAGTATGCGGTCCGTGAGGCTTGGGCTCTAGTAGGTGTGCCAGAGTGTGCTCTTCAAAGTACAAGTAAGTCTACATCCCGGTGGGGAATTCCCACAAGCCCTCCTGAGCCACGGAGATCGAATTTCTCTACCTATTTTCCTTCCGTTTTCTCCATAGTCGTGCAACAGATACGGAGCCCAATCCTATTAACTACCTCATGTACCATCTCTCTAGGTGTACGAGATTTCCACACCCCCTCCGTTGACCATGAGGCATATTGGTGCTTCAATACATGTATGTAATTTCATGCCTAATGTCAGTCTTGTATGTATGTTGTGTGTTGTGTGTTGTGTCAGACGCATGATCATTTTTTGAGCATAACGTGCATTCATTTGACTTTTTTACTCACCTTGATGCACAGCGCTTGCATGGAGAATTGATTTAACGCCTCTTTTATCACATAGCGGCACATTAGAAGATAGAGTGTATTTACACTGGTGCAGAGTGCGATCACCATGAGTTTTATTTACCTTGCATATTGATTGCCTTGTTCCTTTAATATATGTTTTTATACCCTACAGATATTTCCAGCCGTATATTTACGTATGTATTAATTTAAACGCATGCCTATTAGCTGCGGCGTCTCACTTTCCTCACCATATTTAGGTCTACTAGGAGTGGTTTCTTGCACTGGGCTGGTCCCGGTGTCGTCCTGAAGAAGAGCTGGGGAAGCTCGAAACTAGTTGACCATATGCTAGGTACACCTATTCATTATATTTAGGGCCTTTAGCATATTACCCCGTTTTTAACCAATTAGCTAGGAGCAAGAATAAAATATATTTGGCCCACTAGTTGATTAGTTTAAATTATTTTTGTCCCACTCCTTTCACTGCACCACACCTGCACTACACACATATTCTGTTTTAAGTGCTCCTACGTAATCCGCAAGTTACAGCACGCCTCAGCCCGTAGAGGACTGAGAGGACCCCAATGATGAAGCATGTCACCGTGGGGAAACCCTGGTGAGTGAGGGGACTCAAGAAAGGAAAAGTATTGCCCTTTTTCTTTGTTCTGGTGACTTTCGGAATCCAGTTGTTTTTTCGACGCCTCAGGGTTAGGTTTTTTTTACCTGTTCATTCAGGTTGTTATCTAATTTATGTACTAAATGGAGGGTGAACCTAACCTCGAAAACCTCTAATTCCCCCTTTTTTGTATTTACTTTCATTCTCCGCCATGTCATATTCAATCAATCTATTTGAAGCATGCTACTCACTGGTGAGGGCCTCAAGGCACTTGGGTGTGTGAGCAGCTCCATCTGTCATTCGAAGAGCCATGGCTTGAGGTTCTTTCTGAATTGGTGGAGTGTTGGGCTTTGTCTGATGCAGAGGGGGAGTTTTGTTCCAGGTCTCGGCCGTGAGGTAGGAGAAGGATCTGCCACCCGCTCTGGCCTTGTGGATGCAGGGGACCGTGGCTAGGGCTAGGTCAGAGGAGAAAAGGTTTCTCTTGGGGGCGTGGAAGGAGATTTGTTTGTAGAGGTATTGGGGTCCAGTGTTATGGAGGGCTTTGTAGGCATGTGTGAGCAGTATGAAGGGTATTCTTTTATCAATGGGTGCCCAGTGGAGGTGACAGAAGTGTTGGGTGATGTGGTCATGGGGTAGGATGCCAAGGATAAGTCTGGCTGTGGGGTTCTGGACGGTCTGGAGTTTGCAGAGAAGTTTTTTGTTGATTCTGGTGTTGTGGGCGTTTCCTTAGTCCAGTCTTCTGGTGATGGGTGAATGGGTGACGGGCATCCTGGTGTTGGGGGATCCATTTTAAGGTCTTGCACAGTATGCAATGTTGTCGAAGCAAGTGGAGGACATAGCATTGATCTGGCGATTCATGGTCAGTGAACAGGTGAGTATGATGCTGAGGTTGCGAGCATGGTCAGTTGGGGTGGGTAGGTTTTCTGAGGGTGGGGGGCCAGCAGGAGTTGTCCCATGCGGAGGGGGTGGATCAGAGGATGAGGACTTCTGTTTTCTCCAAGTCGACCTTCAGGCAGCTGCTGTTCATCCAAATGCAACGTCTTTCATCCCTTCTTGGAAACTGCGCCTGTTGGTGTCGGGTTCCTTGGTTAGGGAGAAGATGAGCTGGGTGTCATCGGTGTATGAGACAATGGTTGCGAGGGGGGCCAGGTAGACATTGTAGAGCATGGGGCAGAGGGATGATCCTTGGGGTCCTCCACATCTGATCTCTGTAGGTTCAGAGAGGAAGGGTGGAAGTCTTATTCTTTGTGTTCTGCCTGCGAGGATAGATTGAATCCAGTCTAAGGCTGCTCCCTGGATGCCAGCGTTGTGGAGTCCGGCAGCTAGTGTTTCGGTGGGAGACGATGTCGAAGGCTGCTGAAAGGTCCAGGAAGATGAGGGCTGCTGTGTGGCCTTGGTCGAGGAGGGTGCAGATGTTGTCAGTGGCAGCTATGAGGGCAGTCTCGGTGCTGTGGTTGCTGCAAAATCTGGATTGAGAGGTGTCTAGGATGTCATTATAAGTGTCCCGAATGCTCCTGTTGTGGCTTGTGAAGAAGTTTGTGATATAATTACTCCAGTCTCACCTGAACTAAATTTTGAAAGATCTAATGACTCGCTTTTGGGGGCAAAACGAAAAAGAAATCCAGGAAAGTCAATTTGCGTGAAAAGAAAGCAACCAGCTCGCCCATGTTCCCCCCGTACAACTTTAAATTCATGGATTCGCTCATCCTCTAACCAAACATTTGTCGAGGCTCTTGTGCATGCCCCACCGATCGAACCATGCCTTCATTCAATTGGAATTCAGACTGAGACTGACTCTCTGCTTCCTATTAAGGATAACGATAATCATATCAGGGCAATTGATATTAATGATTTGGTTAGCATTATTTCTGATTGTGTTAAGCCTTTACTCAATAATTTTCTTTCTACTTTGAAAGGTTGTATTCATGATGTTCAGTTCGTACAAAATGAACAGTCTGCACTTCAGACTATGAATGCTGCCATCCGAGTTGATCCTAAGTTACCTGACCCAGCAGTGTTAGACAGTCGGCTCAAAATGTACCTACTATTAATACCGCTACCAACCATCAAAATACTCTTGCCCCATCTAATCCAAATTTGAGAGTTATCGACTGTGTGACATGCAATAAAATCCATTCATGCCTTGATAAGAAGGGTACTATGGGGGCAAAAAGCCCATTGGAGCATATTACTAGAATTAATAATGGTAATTCGACAAATAACATGACAACCCGAACCAATGCATCTATTCCCTCACATTATGGTGATAGTATGGTTAATATACAAGAAGATGTCGACACTGATCTAATCCCTAAAATTCTTACCGAGGGTAATAATGTGGTATTAAACCTAACCCCGGAGGTCTGCCCATATGTTGTGGTTTTAGCTGGCGTCCCCCCCTAAGGAAAGATCAGATTGAATCTTGGGAGCAACTACGCTGTAAATGCGTCGATTGGCTCTCTAAACATAATAGATTCAGGCCATCCCTGATTGAGAACATTATTATGGTACGGCACGTGGGTTGGTTGGGAACATCCCCTAAATATATCAAAGGGGACTGTATAATCATTAACTTCCGCAGACAATCAGTGGCGAAAACCATATTATCACCACAGATCGAGCAGAGCAATCATAGCACTAGTATATGGGCATTACCCCTAGGCTATTTTTACAAACCCACATTTGAAGCAGCCTGTTCCAACTCACAAAATCTTACTTCAATTTCCAACAGATTTACACCTTTATCAGGTTTGGATTGTCAAGATTGACTGCCCACTCTATTAATGAGTGAAGTATTGAGTGATACATCAGTATTGGCCCGACTGATAAATGCTTCCAACCTACTAAATTGGGGACACAAACTATTATGAATGACGATCTGACACTTAATATTTTGAGCTGGAATGTTGCCGGTCTGGCATCTAAGTTAAATTTACCAGATTGGAAGGAGCTAATAAGTAGCCAGGACATTGTAATGTTCCAAGAGACCTGGGCGACCCAGGAGTTGTCTATGGAGGGTTTTGAATGTTTTAATACTTTGTCCCCCATTCCTATTTTAGGAAGGCCCGTTGGCGGTCTCTCCACTTGGATAAACATCAAGGCAGGCGGTCGTACTAGAACTGTACACACAAACAGCGATATATTTCAAGTATCCCTCTATTCACGGGGGTCTTCATTGTACTTGATTAATCTCTATAACAACAATTTTAAAACTGTTCCCAATATGAACTTTTCCAAATTGTTCAATTTTATTTTAAAATTAGAAAAAGATTGTGGTGCCCTAACCAAAGGTATATGCTTAGGTGGTGATTTCAATGTTAAAATTCCAAGAGATATTAATTCGGATATTTGGCCTACTACTATCGGTCCACTAAGTAAGAGAGGAGAGCAGCTAGTGAATCTCCTGAGTCTGCATAATTTCCTAGATGTTATGGAGATTGCAGCTGCCACCCCTACTGATGGATGTATAGTTCCAACTTATAGAAGTCGGGGCTCAACCTCTATTATTGATTATGTCTTTATAACTACTTCCCTTGTAAGCCACGTGCTAAAGGCTGAGGTAATTCCAACAACACTAGGTGACCACAACCCTATTGGCACTATTTTAAGTTTCACACGCTGCCCAACGTACGATTGCACGCATGGGGCACGTGATCTAACGATAACAACTGACAATCTGCGACTTGTGTGGCGTGGTATTGATAATAATGTATTATTTCAAACAATGATTAAGCTCCACCCGAATTTGATCAATACCTGTTTGACACACACTGAATATAATACAGAGGTAGTCGGCGCCTTCTCAGAACTCTGTTCAGGTATCAAAAACATACTGTCCAAGCCAATTAGGAATACTAAATTGGACCCAGGCTGGTTTAACGCAGATTGTTCTGCGGCTAACAGAGCACTAAGAAAGGCACTTGTAAGTAAACCCAGAGATAGCTCCCTCGTGTCGCTACTGAGGAGAAGCTACAAGAAGGCTATCGTACGTAGGAAGGAGGAGATTATTAATGATCACTGGACTAACCTCGTGCGTGCAAACACACTAAAAAACGGTAAGAACTTTTGGAGGGCTGTTAAAGAGGTGAAACTTGTAGGAAATACATCCAATTAGCTGCAATATCTCTAGTGAGTCCTGGGAGGCTCATTTTAGTAAAATCTACGCCACCCCTGACAGTTGTGAACCTAATAAGGAGTTTATATATACCGCTGAGATTCAGATTGAATTATCTGAAGTTGAAGAAGCTATTACTCAAAGTCTGGGAGGTAAAGCTCCCGGTCCAGACAGTCCTCTGATTGACCTTATTAAGAGTCATCCTGAGTTTTGGGCACCATTATTAACAAATGTTTTTAATAATCTGACAAATTCATCTATCCCTGAAACTTGGTCTTGTAGCACCATAGTTCCAATTTTCAAGAAGGGTGATCGGTCAAATCCAAGTTGTTACAGACCAATATCGTTGATTGACAACACTCTGAAAATTTTGGTAAGGGTGCTGTTTAATAGAATTAAGTCATGGGCTGAGGAATGCCAGGTTTTACATCCATGTCAGCTAGGATTCAGGAGTAAGGTTGGCACTGTGGAGCAGTGCCTCAACCTTAATCTGATTATTAGTAAATATAATGTAGCCAAGAAAGCTCATGTGTACCTGGCTTTCATGGATCTTACATCTATCTGCCTTTGACTTTGTAAATAGATCACGGCTGTGGCTAACCCTGTTGGGCTAGATGATTCGTTAGTTTCTTTTTTGGCATACCTGCACAGAGACCTGAAAGCTAGGGTGCGCATCAGCACGAATGGTGAGATCTCCAAAGCCATTAAAGTAGGTAGGGGGGTCAGACAGGGTTGTGTACTGGCACCCCTCCTATTTATTTTGTATATTAATGACTTAACTAAATCTTTGCTGATCTCGACTAAAGACGTCCCAATTATTGGTGGAAATAAAATTCATGCATTGTTATCCCCTTCTGTGCCACGTCCTTTCCCCCTCCTGTGCCGGGCGTTTCATTAGTGGGTGGGGTTCATGACGAGATAGTCCCGTCATGGGCACAGCGCGACCGTGCTCCATGACGAGACTATCTCGTCATGGGCACAGAAGAGGTTATATGCTGACGATGCAGTCTTAATGGGGCGTACTCCTAAAGCTTTATGTGCTTTGGTTCAGGACTTTGTAAAGTTTATGGCAACTTTGGATTTATGCACTCGTTTCAGAAAATCATTTTTAATGTTGTGTGGGTCCAACAAATATCGAAATTTTACAATTGTCACAAACTCTAATCAACTATTAAGCACTCGCACTTTTCCGTATCTCGGCCTAATATTTGCATCAAATGGATCATGGAATGACCATGTAGCCCATTGTAATCGAAAGTTCACTAACTCTATTAATACTATACTTAGGCTACCCAAGCCAAGGAATATAGAGGTAGTGTCTTCTATTATCAAAATTTATAGATTGCAATGTACACCATCTGCAACATATGGGGCGGAGGTTTGGGGGAATACGGCCAGCACGCCTATCCAGCGTGAAGAGAACAGATTCTGCCGCAAAATCTTGGGTGGACCATTTTTTTCCTCGACGTATGCTGGTCACGGAGAACTTCATCTACCCTACATAGAGGATTTTATCAAGGCCCGCCCAACTTTGTTTTGGCTAAGAATTTGGAAAAATCCGGCCGCACACTTGACAAGGGAGATAATTTTAGATTACTTAAAATGTGATAAAGGGATGGACATACCATGGTTGGCAGGGGTCCACAATAGTGTAAGTAGCCTGAATATGGAACATTTTTTCCTAAACCTATTAGATCATAGCTCAATTAGTATTAAAACACTGGAAAAGATTCTCTATGCTTCATTTAAAGAAGTAAGACTAGCAACTGAATGTAAAAAAACCTCAGTTGCTAGATATATGCAGATAGAGAATGTGTTCCCTGCTATGCCAATATATCTTGTAAAACCAATTAGTTGTTGGGAAAGGGGTTTATTCTTCAGGCTAAGGACAGACACAATGAAATATCTGCTGTCATTTCCCACTGGTTTTACTTCCAATTCTGACCTCCCATTGTGTCCTTGTAACAACACCCAAAAACAATCAATGTTACATTTCTTATTCTTCTGCAATTATTACTCAACCCCCACTAAGAAATTCCTGATCCCATATTTCAAAACTCGACATATCATTGGTGGCTTATGAGATGGTGCTAGCTATAACTGATGTTGACCTATGTTTGCGAGTTGGAACATTTTTAAAAACGGTGGTGCGTATGCGTAACTCTATGCACCCTGGTTAATTGGTTAACTTTTATAATGTATAAATTTTCTGTATTTTATTAATCTTTGAATTATATTTTATCTGTACTTTTATGGATATGTTGTTTTTATCCGAATAAAGTTCATATTGATTGATTGATTGATTGATTGATTGATTGATTGATTGATGGCAAAGAGTTCCGTGGAGTTGTGAGATTTGGAGAGGATTCTGTCTTGGAGTTTCTCTTAGTTTATGGTGGTGTACCATGGTGGTGGCCCTGTACGCGGAGCATGCTTCCTGGGTTCTGCTGTTTCTCTAGTTGTCTGCAAGAGTGCTTGGATTCTCAGAGGTCTGTGGTGAACCAGGTGGCTTTTGTGTTATATTGTCTAATAGAGTACTGGAGGAGGGTGAGAGTGTTGGCGCAGTTGGGGAACCAGTGATGGAGGTTGCTTGCTGCTGTGTTGGCGTCTGTCATAGTAGGGGGAGGAGTGCAGCCGAGGGCGAAGTTGAGGTGTTCTTCAGAGACTTTGTTCCAGTTTCTGCATGGGAGGCATGGTGTGTGCTTATGTGCGATGGGTTTAGAGAAGGAGAAATGGATGCAGTGGTGGTCTGTCCAGAGTGGTTCCATAGTGTGCCTGAAGCTAATGTTTTTTCCTACGGCAAAGATGGGGTCGAGTGTGTGTCCTGCCATGTGAGTGGGGGTAGAGATAAGTTGCTGCAGACATATGTTGGTGAAGTTCTCCAGGGAGGCATTGGTGTTGGGATCGCTGAGGTTGTCTAGGTGGAAATTCAGGTATCTGAGCAGTATGTACTCTGTGAGCGCTAGGGCATGGGGAGCGATGTAGTCTGCAATGCCTTTGGTGAAAGAGGAGCAGGGTCTGGGCAGTCTTGTAGGCAAGAGTTCCGCGGAGCGTCATTCTGGGGTTGAGCTGGATCTGCAAGTGGATGTGTTCCATGAGGGGGGAGGCGTTGTCTGAGTTGGTGGTTGTTAGTCAAAGGCAGCATTTTCGGACAATGGTGAGGCCTCATCCTGGGCAGTTGGGGCAATCTTTCCTCAGGATTTTGTATCCATCTGGTATTGCGGTTGCGATGTCAGTGGCAAAGCTGGCATTGGTCCAGGTCTCTGTGAGGAAGGAAATGTCAGATGAGTGGGTGTTGGGGAGATCCCAGATTTCTGTGGGGTGCCTGTGCATGGAGTTAACGTTGAGGAGGCTGCAGCTTAGGGTATTGTGTATGGTGGTATCCGGTTAGTTGGGGGTGGCTGTTTGGGTCCAGAGGTGGGTGAAGGTGCAGCATCTGTGTTGGCAGGAGATCAGGCCATGGGTGTTGCTCGGTGTCGAGAGCTGGCAGTTGTTGTTGCATTTAGGGTTGAGTGCATGGAGAGTGCTGGGGTCTTAGTGGTGGGGTATCATTGGACCAGGGTCCCTGGTGCTGGTCGCAGTCCGGTGACGGCAGTGGCCACCATTAAGTAGGGATTAGAGAAGGGTGAGTAGCTGGAAGGCCAGAGGTGGGAGTGGGAACAAGCTGGGGGGTGTGGCCACGGGGGCAGCAGTGGCAGGAAAAAGACCAGGAAAAGAGAGAAAAAGGCAATGAAAAATCGAAGAACGTAAAGAATCAAAAAGCAGAAGAGAAAAGACAAAAGAGAAAGGCACAACAGAAAAGACAGAAAAGGTTGACCCCCTGTAGAAACCTTCTTGAAACCTGAATATTTTGAATAAGTAATTTATTTCACTGCAGCACAGTACGGTACAACCGCCAGGTATCAGTGTAAATAAATCTCTAAGTCTATAACAACATTACCTGGTTCCTATGGTGACATTGGAACATTAAAACCCCACAGAAACTATGCACAAAAAAGTAACACACTGCTTACCTTTCTTTGTAAGACTAAAAACACCAAGAAAGTGATAGGTAGAAATACCTACTGGTATTCTAAACTTTGTATGCAGCTCCACCTGCATTCCTGCTGTCACTGCAGAAGTCGAGGCCCTCTTCCACCAGCAGGCTACCACCTGCGCCTCATCCCTGGTGGCCAGTAGTGGCCTTAGGTTTGTATGTTTCTCTGAGTGCCCTTGTTGCCCCATTGCTGTTCTCTTCTGCTCTGTGTGCCCTTTTGTTCCTTCTGTGCCCCGCTGCCCATTTTTGCCTTCTGTTCCCCATGCTCTTGCGTGCCCTATTGCTCCTTCTGTGCCCGCTGCCTATTTTTGCTTTCTGTTCCCTCGTGCTCTTGTGTGTCCTTTTGTTCCTTCTGTGCCCCGCTGCACATTTTTGCCTTCTGTTCCCCGTGCTCTTGTGTGCCCTTTTGCTCCTTCTGTGTCCCGCTGCCTGTTTTTGCCTTCTGTAACCCGTGCCTCCTGTTGTGCCTGCTTGCCCCCTCGCTGTTCCCGTTCCCGCTGCTGCATCCCCTGCAGCCCTGCCCCCCTCCGTGCCCTTTCGCTGCCCCCTGCCACCTGCCTCCCACCTCCCAGCTGCTCCTCTCTCCCACCTCCCCTTAAATGGTGTCTGCGCGCCGAAAGCACGCCAAAGGCAAGCCCGTCTGCGCCCGTCCAGCGACAGAACCCCTGGCACCCACACCAGCCATGAAGACCGCCTCCGATACGACGCCAGCACCCTCAATGGTCTCAACTCAGGACGGACCCTCACCTGCTGCAGGGCTGCCCAGAAGTGCACCCACATTCTTTTCGCCTGCCGGAAGTGCAGCTTCTCCTGCATCGAAGAAGCCAAGACACCCACCATGACAGAACAAAACCAGGTCTGATGCATCCTGATCAAAACCCGCTCCGCACGCAAACACGCCGTCGAGCTCTGGGACCTACTCGACACCGCATCACCAGATGTCGCCTTCCTGACCGAGACCTGGATGAACAAAGCCTCCTCTCCAGACATCGCCATAGCTATCCCCGATAGATACAAGATCACCCGCAGAGACCGCACCAACGGAGTCAGAGGAGGGATCGCCATCGTCCACAAGAAGACCTCAACAAACACAGGGTCTCAACAAACACAGACGACACTCTCAGCACTGCCATACACATGCATTTCCAGATCCACAAGGACCCCATGACCATCCTAATAGGCACTGTCATCTACAGACCACCTGGACCCCGACCAAAATTCTGCAACGCCATCGCCGACTCCTCCACTCTGATAGACAACCTCGCCAACCCCGGACTGAAACAGCTCGTCACGACGCCAACCCACATCGCCAGACACACGCTCGACGCCATCTTCTCCTCAAGCCCCCACGTCTCCTTCAGCCACGTCTCCTAACCCACCTGGACCGACCACCACTGCATCCACTTCACCTTCCGGAAACCAGTCGCACATCACTGCACCCTACAGATCCCCCGTCGCTGCTGGGGCAAAATCACCGAAGTACAACTACAGACAAACCTCGCACTCAACCCACCGACCAACTCCTCCAACCCCGACGATGGTGCGCGCACCCTCAGACGATGGATGGACGACTGTGCCAACACCTTAGCGCCGCTGAAAAAACAAACCCTCAAAGACACCAGCAAGAGAGCCAAATGGTTCACCCCGGAACTCCTAAGCGTCAAAGCGCACCTGCCGGAAGTTGGAGAACATATTGCACAGCGAGATTGTCGCCGGGCAGCCACGCAACACACAAAGACATAATCCGCAACCACCACCACCTCATCAGGACCGCCAAGAGGACCTCCTTCAAAGACCGCCTGGACAACAACGCACACAACAGCAAGGAGCTCTTCAACGTCGTAAAGGAACTCTCCAACCCCAGCTCCAACGCCAACGACATCCCGCCGTCGCAAGCCCTGTGCGACTCCCTTGCCACCTTCTTCCACCACAAGATCGCCGACATCCACAACAGCTTCAACCCCCGGATGACCCTAACAGGCCCCAACACGCCAGACCCACCACACCCAACCGACCACGACCCTCTGACAACCTGGGCCAACGTGAGCATCGAAGACACAATAAAGACCATGGCACAATCAACTCCGGCTTGCCGTCTGACCTTCTTCCTCACTACATCTTCAACAAAGCCGGCAGCTCCATCGCACCCCACCTGCGCAACATCATCAACCTCTCCTTCGAGACCGCGACCTTCCCTGAGAGCTGGAAACACGCCAAGATCAACACCCTACTGAAGAAACCCAAGGCGGACCCGAGCGAACTGAAAAACTTCCGGCCCATCTCCCTACTTCCATTCCCAGCTAAGGTCATCGAGAAGATAGTCAACATCCAGCTCACCCGCTACCTCGAAGACAACAGCATCCTGGACCCCTCCCAGTCAGGATTCCGCAGCAACCACATCACCGAGACCGCCCTCATCGCCGCCACAGACGACATCAGGATCCTACTGAACAACGGCGAGACAGCAGCCCTCATCCTTCTGGACCTCTCCGCCACCTTCGACACCATCTGCCACCGCACACTAAGCACACGACTCCACAACGCAGGGATCCGAGACAAGGCCCTGGACTGGACCTCCTCCTTCCTTTCCGGCAGAACCCAGAGAGTCCGCCTCCCTCCGTTCCGATCGGAAGCCTCCGAGATCATCTGCGGCATCCCGCAAGGATTCTCCCTCAGCCCGACGCTGTTCAACGTCTACATGGCTCCTCTCGCACACATCGCCCGACATCACGACCTCAACATAATCTCCTAAGCCAACGACACGCAACTGATCCTCTCCCTCACCAAGGACCCCCTCACCGCCAAATCCAACCTCCACCAGGGAATGAAGGACATCACCGACTGGATGGAGGATAGCCGCCTTAAGCTAAACACAGACAAGGCAGAGATCCTTATCTTCGGGCACAACCCCTCAGCATGGGACGACTCCTGGTGGCCCGCATTGCTGGGGACACCCCTCCGCACCTATCAACCATGCACGCAACCTGGGAGTCATCCTCGATTCGAAACTCACCATGACCAAACAAGTCAATGCTGTCTCCTCCACCTGCTTCAACACCCTCCATATGCTCCACAAGATCTACAGATGGATCCCAACAGACACAAGGAAAACAGTCACCCAGGCCCTAGTCAGCAGCAGATTCGACTACAGAAATGCCCTCTACGATGGTGCCCCGACCAAGCTCATCAACAGCCTGCAAAGAATCCAGAATGCCTCTGCACGCCTGATCCTCGACGTCCCGCACCCCGACCACATCACCCCCACCTGAGAAACCTGCACTGAATCCATCATCGTTCTTTAGCACATTTCGCCACCCCAGTTCAAACACTGCTATATGCAAATCAGTCTTGACCATGTGCCTCATGGGAAAAGTCCAGCCTGAACTGTCAAGCCATGTCTTCCCTGGACGGGAAACAAGCATCCTGGGACCGGTTTTGGCCTAATAGCCCTCATCAGCCAGGCTAGCTTGAATCCAGTGGTGAAGTGAGCAAGGAACACACGTCTGGGCATACCCTGCAAACTTAGGGTGAACTAAGCAAACACAAGGAGATAATGAGGGGTGTTACCCCAAAACCGGTCCCAGGATGCATGTTTTCTATCTAACTGTGCAATCAATACATCCAATTTAGTGAGTCTACCTCTCAAAGACCTGAGAATCCACGTGTGCAATGGTGACCCCCTTATAAAGACTTTACATGTCTCCCAAACTGTTGCAAACTTGTTGACTGTGCCTATGTAATAATGAAAGAACTCGCTTATTGACTGTTCAAGTTCCGCCTTAAAAACTGACCCAATAAAGAATAGGGTGGAAAACAGCAGGTGAATGGCTCAAATTTCTAAGGAGGAAGTGCTAAATCTATAATTATTGGTGAGTGGTCAGAGTAGGTCCTCGGAAGAGGGTCACATTTAATTACTTGGGGAGCTAAGGTTTTGGACACTAACCAAAAATCAATGTAGGTGTAAATGTTGTGTACAGCCAAATACTGTATATACCCAGTGGTTTCTGAGAACTTATGTCTCCATATGTTGATTAGGCCCAGTTGCGCTATTACGCCCAGGATTGCCTCAGCCTTACTACTAAAATCACTGAGAAAAGTAGATGCAAGTAGATGCAACAACCTATTGCTCCTCAGTGTCACTGTCTCATCCTCCAATCTGGCAGTGGAATAAGGTGATCCCTTACGTGGGCTGGTGTTCTGCTTCTGTTTGATGAATTGTAGAGCTAGTTTCAGGGGTAGTGGAGAAAATATGTTTACCTTCC
Organism: Triturus cristatus; assembly: GCF_964204655.1. NCBI lineage: Eukaryota > Metazoa > Chordata > Amphibia > Caudata > Salamandridae > Triturus > Triturus cristatus. The sequence goes on along the minus strand of NC_140593.1, from coordinate 23,001,238 downwards.
GATTAGGCCTGGGTGGTAAACTTCACTCCGTTTGCGGTATTGTCTGCACTCCGTACTCCACGGTGCTCGCGGAGTGCAGAAAACTCTGCTTCACGATGCGCAGCGGAGTTTTTCCCCGCTCCCAATCGCAAACAGCAAGTTCGCGAGCGTGAGCTGCCGCTCAGGTAAATTTTCTACCTGAGCTGCAGGAACACCAGCACAAACTGCAGTGTGCACTGCACTCAGCCACTCGCGGAACTTCACAGAGTTTTTTGGTAACTTTGTGGAGTTTAAACTCTGTGAACTACGCCCAGGCTTACCTCTGATATGATGCGCAGCATTGCAGGCAACATCATGCTATAGTCTAGTTGCAAATCCCAAAGTTTCCTCTTGACTGAGATGAATTACAGGCAAGCTTCCTGTATCTGCTGATTAAAGTCAGGAAAAAGGGACAACTCTATGCCCTCATGGCATAGGGAGTTCAGTTGTCTGGCCTTTCGCACCACAGAGTCCTGTTCCCTATAATTCAAAAGACAAGCAATGATTGGGTGAGGGTTAGCCCATAGGATGGGCCTAGGCACCAGCGAGCAATGCGCCCTCTCCACAACAAAGATAACAGAAAAGGTAGATCTGCCCAGTAGTGCTATGAAGAGTTGCTCCATGTTGTTGATTTTAGTAGGTTCTGCAATACCTGCTATCCTTACGTTGTTGGACCTGGAGCAGGCATCTAAGTCTTCAGTTCTGAAGTGTGTGGAGCAGTGGTCCATTTTGGTGCATACGCTCAACTCTGCAGTAATACCATCTTCTGCATCCTCCTTTTTCTGCGGTATTGAGCCGTGCTGTGTTTGTTGAACCTCTAAACCATTGTGTCCAGGTGGAATGTAACGGAATCAATTTTTGGGTATTTTGCATGGCTCAAACTAGAAATTTATTTGGAATGTAATAGATTTCCCCATACAGTGAATACTTTGGCTAGGGACCATTAACACCTCTGCTACATCCATGTCACCAGCTGATTATCGTGCCATATGCTAAAGTTTCAGCACAACTGTGGTGCAGGGTATATATCACCTGTCAGCTTTCTCCCCAGGAATGAGTTCTCATTCCCGTACTAACAATGATGAGACTGCTCCACCGTAGCAATAGAAAATGCTCTGTGGCTTACCGGCTGTGAGAAGTTGGCCTGATATATGATGTCCACTAGTAATAGTGGGCACCTTGTATCAGTCCAAACAACCCCTTATGGTGATAGGTTAAAGACAACCTTTATTTAAAGCTATCCTAGTGGTAACTATGGAGAGCAGCCTTCAGACTAAGTCTTGAAGGAATGTAAAGCAGCTTGTTTTACCAGTCTATAATCTCTTGAATGACCAAATGAAAGGACAACCACACCAGGTATATATTTAAAATATATGTATTTAAGATAAAACACTCCCCTCTAGTCTCTTTATGAGACTGGAGTTCGAAGTACTTAAGTTACAAGTCAGTATTCAACAATAATAGCACAAATACACGTTTGGGCCCTAGGGGCGTACCAAACCATATAGCAATAAAGTGGTATAAGAACCACGACTGAGCTAGACACAAGGCCTAGAGCCTGTAGAAATGCTTGGACTACAAGGAACCACCCAAGGTAGTGACACAGGGGACCCACGGGGGACGCGTGCAGTGTGAGAACACAGCCACTAATCGCCGTTAACTTCAATGAGGAAAGTCGGGGTTGGAAATTTAGAGTTTAAGGACACTTAGAGGATATCTACGAGTGAACCCTTTTGGTCTTAGAGTTATCTAGGGCCAACACCCATGGAGCACCGGAGTACACAAGTTACCTCACCCAGGGAAGCCGGGTGCATAGGTGTCACATGGTGTCGGGTCGCGTCGCTGTTTTCAATGGAAGCTGCTCAGGAAGTGCTGCTGCCGTGAAAAAAAGTGTCTGGAGAGATCCAAGCTCGTATCTAGGGTGGAAGGATATATGTTGCAGAGTTTTGCCCAGGGTAATCTAAAGTCGCAAGGACTGGGTTCCCATACTTATACTAAGTTTGGGGGTTGGACATACTCTAGGGACCCACCTATGGGAGGGTTTGGAAAGAGGGGTGGTTACACCCATTTCCTTTGACCCGTTTCACACTGGGCAGGTAGCCCCTGCAACCGGTTTAAACTGGACTATGCACAGAGACACCAAGTGTGCCCCCAGTGCAGGACTTCAAAGCACCAGAGAGTGCTCCCGCCCAGCCCCAATACACATCTGCCTGTCTGAGGAGGTGGTTACACCTCCCTGGGACAGGAAACCTATTGTCCAGGCCTCCCCTGCCGGAGTTTTGGTCAACAGCAGGAGGCCAGACCCGTGTCTGTGGCAGTGGCATCCATTTTGTGATGCCAGGGCTGTAGAAAGTATTTACCGGGTTAGACCAGTGTGAACATGTCTCTCCCTCTAGAAGGGTGGAATGGTACCCCCACCTTCAGAAGTGGCGGGGGATAGTATTCCAAAGCATTTGACACCAAACACGACATGTTTCCGTGCAAACAACATCAGAGGAGGTACTCCGAATGCTGCAGAGGGGCTCTGCTCATGAAGGGGCACCCTCTCACATAAAAAACAAGCACTCTGCCTTCAGGATTGTTAAGGCCTACCATAGGAGTGACTTATAGGTTTTATATGTGTTTGCAATGGTAGTGATATAGGTAGCCTATACCACAGTAAGGGATGCATGCACCACCTTACCCAGGCTGCAGTAGCAGACCAGTGGTGTCATTTTGGAGTGCTTCCAAGGATTGGCATAATACATGCTTCAGCCCCTGGTAGGCCGCTGAGGTACCTATGCCCTAGGTACATAGTATACCATATACTAGGGGCTTATAAGGCACTCCAGAATCCAATTAGAAATGTACCTAATGTACACGGAAACCATTTTAGAGAGGAAGCAGCTAGGCTGGGGTCCTGATTAGCAGGGCCACAGCCAGACTAAGGTTGAAAAACAGTGAAACACCAGCAAAAAGTGGGGGTACCCATGTGAAGCAGATCCTACTCTCCTGCACCAGTGTTTCCCAGTCACAGACAAGCTTTCACCAGTCTATGTTTCTGTACGCTTTGGGCTTCAGGCAGAGTCAGTGAAGGCAGGGTAAATCTATAGCCGGAGATCCTGTCCCTCCCAGGCACACTCCACCGCTCGGCAGGCTCTAACCTGCCAAAAACAAATTGATGGCTGACGTAGCTCACGAGGAGCCACCCCCGAGCTGCCCCAATGGGGAAGACACTCCTTGCCCCGGCAGCTGCATCTCCAGTCAACCAGAAAGTGCGACAGGCCAAACCCAGGACAAGCCGCTCACTCACCCCCTGGGCTGCACGGAGAACAGGGTCCCGGTCAGGGGAGGTCAAAGCTGCTTTATGCAGGTGAGAGCCTTGTTACCCTGGATCACCATCACTCAGAATCTCTTGGCCAGATCCTCCTGCACACCCTCAGGCCACACTCTCCTTCACGGGCTGTTTGAAGCCGTCAGCCCAGCAGCACTCTCCAGGATCAGGACGCAACCCACGCAACACTGGCCACTTCTGAAAGGGCGGGACAATCGGTCTGTACTCTCCCAGCACCACAGCTCAGGTACGTTCAGTGAGATTCTAGAGGGTAAATACTGGGAAATGGGGTTACAAATTCAGAGATGGGTACAAAGATTATGTAGCATAGCAGGAGCTCTACTGCCCCATGACCATGTGGGACCGAGGCAAGCTTCCCCCTCAGTTCCCTTTTTAATATTGATTACATTTGCCATAATCTGTAAAGGATTAACCTCGGTATCCATTTCCTTGCTCAGGCAATCTATCATGACCAAGCAATTCTGACCAAAACACAGTATATGTTATCCCACCTTCTCCCCTTCTAGGTTGTTGTACTTTCTGCATCACCCTCCAGGCACAGAGGGAGCACCTTTTTCTAAAAATGGAAAGAGTGGTATCAAATTAGGAGAGAACACTAATTTTCAGCAAGATGGTTGGTAAAATACTGTTTCTGGACTCTCTGAATACCTCAGTGGCATCTGCTTAAATGACATGCACCCTCCCTACCATGCAGCCCTCCGCTCCAACTTCAAATCCCATTAAAAAAAATTGAAAACAGTTTTTGAAAGGAGTTGTTTCACTCATGCCTACTCTTGGGTTTCATCCAACTTCTAACCTCTAAATGTTCTTTTGCTGTACTCACTGCATAGTAGGAATGGGCCTGGCCAAACACTGGACAAATATTGAAGAGATTTCCCACTGTATTGTTGTCTTAAAATCTTGAAGGTCTAGTCACAATCACAGTTGGTCTTGACATTCCACTTCTTTACTCTATAGAAGAGGCAAACACAGGTGAGGTGAGATTTGCTTCTACGAATTCCTTGGGAATAAGAATGGTCATTTTCAAGGTTGCAGACATCTTCTATAAATCTGGAGATTTAGGAATTTAGATGCGGTACTGTGAGCTAGCCGAATCAACATTTACTGATGAAATAAGAAGACTCGGTCGTCATAAAGTTTTGTTGATCCAATCCACAGTCCTCCCAAATTTGTGGAAACAGTGTAACATCTTATCTGCAATCTAGAGTTCCAGCATGAAGGCATTGTTCCTCAACTCATTACCAGGCCTGTTCTGTCAAAGTCAAAAAAGTGCACCTTATTTTGAAAATAAATACTTGTCTTGGTTGAGACCAGTACCATGTATTGGAACTCCGTTGCATCCATCTTTTGCTTAACCTGTTTGAATGATTTTCTCTCTTTCTGGACTGAGTTTCTCTGGAAACACCATGACCTTTTGAGCTTCAAGTGCACCTTTCTTTTGCTTATGTTTTTTTGAGGACCAGGTCACTTATCATTTAGGAACCACACTATTACCAGCTGAAGAGGAGCTCTTAGAGGTGGCCTCAGATTGATAGATCAGTGTGCAGGTCATATTAGGAAGGAATATGAGATCCCTCTTTCAAGAAAGAAGTACATGCGCCATGTCTGGTGGAATATGTCCAGAGTGGGCCCTCTGAGCTTTTCAGAAAGCCCAAATATCTTAAATTCTTACGATAGGGAACAGCCTTCGCTCATGCTGTCAGTTTGGTTTCTAGTTTTATGACTTTGGATCTGAGGTCCAGCATGGAGCACTCCTGCTCTGAGATGCAACACTCCACTTCTGTTATTTGATTTACAGTGTTGCGGAGGTCTGAGAGCAGGTGAACTATGTCTCGCTGATTTTAGTGTCCAGGTCCTGTTAGAAATAGTGACTAGCTTGAAGGATAAATTACGTAGAGGCAGTGCTTCATGGAGGTGGCAAGGCTGTCTCAACCGGGGTGGCTGATAGTTGAGTTGTTAGATTGGAAGATCAAGATCTCAACCTGTGCATCGATCAAACCTGTGCATTGACAATCACGTTTGCTCATCATTTGCATCCCCAATAGTTGTGCCACAGTTGAGCAAGGAAGCACAAAATCACCCAAAAGACCAATTCATGCACCACAGTCCACCATGCTCTGCACGTTTTTTTCCCATCGTCCATTTGTACATGAAGTCAGATATTACTTGGTTTTCCATTACAAATTATCACTGGATTTCCCATCATCCATCTACACTGGAGGTGACATCACTGGTGTCTCATCAAGACCATTGATAGAAGATGATACCAGGCAAGAGTAATTAATTTACCATTATTAAAGAAAGTGACAGCACTGCATTTACTATTAGACATCTGCACAGGAATTGACATCACAGGAGGTCCCATCAACCATCTGTACATGTACTGTAATCACTTTCTGCCTCCACCCTTTTCAGTCAACTCTTTATGCCATCCCAGGACCTTGGACAGGACCTCTCTACCTGTTATCTCCTGAGGCTTGAGCCGGGAGAAGCGCTGGCTGCATTTTTCATAGCGGTATCATTTTCTTTATTTTCAAATTTTAATTACCTCTGCTGCTATTGTTTTAGGGACATAGTACCTGTTTTAATTGTGGTTGCACCATATTCACCTGGCACTTGGCACTTCTTGTACATTTGCACAGCCCCTTGCCGATTTGCGACGACGATCGGTAGGGGCCGCCATCTTGGGAGGAGAGGTGGTCGGTGTTCTAGCGTTTCAGGGCTCACCCCTACTTAAACACACATGGCGCGTGCGCGCAACGCTGTTATCTCCTGAGGCTTGAGCCGGGAGAAGCGCTGGCTGCATTTTTCATAGCGGTATCATTTTGTTTATTTTAAAATTTTAATTACCTCTGCTGCTATTGTTTTAGGGAGATAGTACCTGTTTTAATTGTGGTTGCACCATATTCACCTGGCACTTGGCACTTCTTGTACATTTGCACAGCCCCTTGCCGATTTGCAACGATGATCGTCAGGGGCCGCCATCTTGGGAGGAGAGGTGGTCGGTGTTCTAGCGCTTCAGGGCTCACCCCTACTTAAACACTCATGGCGCGTGCGCGCCGCTGGCGCGCCAAAGGCGCGCCTAAGGCAAGCCCGTCTGCGCCCGTCCACGCTCGTGCCGTGCCATGCGCCAAAACCCCTAGTCATTTTCCTCCTGGTGACCTTATTAAATTCAGCTATTCTAGTAGGCAACTACGAGATTTGAACAAGGTTTCTAGGCAGCCTGACTGTGTTTGTGTCACACCTGGCTCTGGTTCAGGGTTTACAGCTCGGCTGTGCCCGGCCTGCTTCACAACTTTGCCAGAGCTTGGTTCTGGAAAACGCCTAGAGAAGTCCGGGAATTTGGTTTAAATTTAGCTAATGGCAGGACTACGGCGGTGTTTCAATGCCTATTAGTCAATGCACGCTCATTGGTTAAACATAGTGTCGAGTGTGCAACATTAATGGAGGATAACAACATTAAAATAGCCTTCATTATGGAAACTTGGATGGATGAAGCTTTGAGGCCTGATCTTGTGAAAGCCACACCTCCTGGTTTTTCTTGCTATACTGCAAACAGACCTTTTAAGAAAGGTGGAGGGCAGGCCGTGATTTACGATAGTGTTATTAAAGCCACTTTTGATACTATCGTCTTTTCCTGTTTTGAAGCTTTGTCCTTCGCTTTCACCCTCCATCATGGCCACATCTTTAGGGGTTTTTTAATTTATAGACCTCCGGGTCTTAGGAGCCCGTTTTTAACAGAGGTGGGAGCTGTTCTTGAGGAGGGTCTGTCCATGGATTTGTCCACCATCCTAGGTGATTTTAATTTCCATCTAGAGATGGACGGGGATAAAGACACTGAAAAACTGCTTGATCTCATGGGTAGTCTAGAGCTCAAACAACTGGTGCGGGCTCCCACTCACCAGGCAGGGCATACCTTGGATGGGATCTTCTCTAATTCCACACAGCTCTCGGTTACTGATATCTTTCCTCTTGCCTGGTCTGATCACTATGCGATCCGGTTCGAGGCAATCGGTCTGAAAAATCAGGTGAGAGCCCCTGTGGGGGGGAAACTTAAGGAAATTAGATCTTTGAATAAGGTTGGAGGAAAAGATCTCAGGGATCTTTTACTCTCCACACAGAGACCTCTCCCCTCAGAAGTTGAAGAAGCCGCCTCTGTATATACAGCTTGGATTGAGGAGGTTTGCCTTACTCTTGCTCCTAAAAAAATTATTGTCCCTAAAAGTCTACAAGCCTACAACCCACAGCCCCATGGTACTCGCCAGAACTGAAATCCCAAAAACTGAAATGTAAACAGTTGGAACGGGCTTGGAGGAAGAGCTATCTTCCATCTGCTAAAGAAATTTATAAACAAAGTATTTTGTGCTACAAACACCTGCTGATGGAAACTAAGAGAGAGTTTTTTTCACAGCAGATTAAACTTGTGATTAATTCCACAAAGGATCTCTACAAAATAGTAACTAGGCTAGCGCACCCATTGCCTGTCCTCCTTACGCCTACGAGGGATTTCTGTGAGGAAATTGCTACTTTTTTTCAGACTAAAGTGGCTATAATTTTTAATACTTTTAAGAACCCGGCTAGCTTTAATTCAGGCCCGACGTCTTGTCCGGAGTTAAAATCCACTCTGGATATTTTTCCTCCTATAGCATACCATGAGACCCTCAATCTTCTGGTAACTGCGAAATCTGGGTCACCTTATGATCCGTGCCCAGTGGCAATAGCAAAGTTGGCACCTGAATCCATTGCTTTGACATTGACGGATCTCTACAATGCTATGTTTTCTCTTGGGCAATTCCCAAAACGATGGAAGGTAGCCTCGGTACTTCCTTTGCTGAAGAAACCCAACTTGGATATGAATGATACTAGTAACTTTCACCCTATTTCGCGCCTTCCCCTACCGGCGAAACTGGTGGAAAAACATTTGAATATCAAGCTGAGTGCCTTTCTGTGTGACACCAATGTCCTGGATCCCACCCAATTTGGTTTTAGAGAAGGGCACAGTACCGAGACCGCTCTTCTCAAATCTACGGACGAGATTAGGAGAGGGTTGGATCAAGGTGGTAAGGCAGTATTGATCCTTCTTGACCTTTCCGCGGCCTTCGACACGGTCCACCATGGAGTTTTGATGGACCGGTTGTTGGCTTGTGGAATACGGAATAAAGCTTGGTCTCTCTTAAAGTCCTTCCTTTCCGACAGACGACAGTCAGTGGTTTTGGGAGACTTCGTCTCGAACCCCTTTTCACTTCCCTGTGGGGTTCCACAGGGTTCTTCCCTTAGCCCTACGCTTTTTAACGTTTACGTATCTCCTCTGGCCCCTTTGATTGAATCGTTCGGCTTTTGTCTTACATCTTATGCTGACGACACTCAAATTGTAATCTCCATGCTACCAGGCCAGGAGAGGGCGTCAGGGGAGAGGTTACATGACTGTATGGGGGCAATAGGAGGTTGGATGTCTCAAAACTGTTTAAAGCTCAATGCAAGTACGACTGAGGTGATGCTATTCGGCAATAATGCCAATATCTGGACTCCTAACTGGTGGCCTGAGACCATGGGTACTCTTCCAGTCCCCTCGAAAAAAGTTAAAAATCTGGGTGTAGTGCTGGATGAGTGCCTTTCCATGCAAGCTCAGGTGAATGCGGTAGTCTCCACCACCTCTTGCATTATTTATTAGGAGGCTGAGGAAAGTGCTTCCGCTTCTGCCTTCGGACTGTAAATTCACAGTGGTTACAGCTTTGATTATGTCCCGCCTTGACTACTGCAATGGTCTTTATTTGAACATGCAGGAGGGTAATCTTCGTAAACTCCAGATGCTCCAGAACTCAGCAGCCAGGCTGCTTACGGGAACTACGAGGTCTACCCCGATTTCCGGCACAATAAGAAAATTCCACTGGCTGCCTGTAAAGAAGCGAATCATTTTCAAAGCCCTTTGTTTAGTCTTCCGCGCTTTGATGAATACAGGCTCTCTACATCTGAGACAACAATTTTGCTGGTATGTACCAGCAAGATCATTGCGCTCCTTGGGAGCAAAACTTATCATCCTTCCTATCATAAGGAAAGCCAGATGGGGCGGGAGAAGTTTTGTAGCAGGGGCGGCTAGGGCGCGGAACGAGCTTCCTTTTTATTTGAGGAATTCGAAGGATCTTCTTTCCTTTAGGAGAGCGCTCAAAACATGGTTGTTTTGATTCTCTCGTAGCCGGGTTTGGGGAGAACTACAGCAAGCGCCGGGACACCCAAGGGAAGCTGGGCGCTATAAAAGTTCCAATAACATAACATAACATAACATAAACTTACAAGTTAACATATAATCATGTGCCTTACCCAGCACACCACACTCCCAATCTACGCAAGTATACCTAGATGAAGATAACCCAGACATTCACATGGCATTGTTTCATCAAATAGACCCAACATTCTACACTTCCCTCAAACTACAGAACACATATTTCAACTCATGCTCATCAACGCTCACTCTGCAGTACTTCACACAACAGACATTGCAGACATCTGTCACAAGGGTGTGAGGTAATTCAGTTTTCCGATCCCGTTCGTATTTAGCCACCATTTTGTGTTCCGCCGCCATTTTGTGTTGCCCTCACTCAGGCAGCATGGTGAACGAGGTGTTGTTTTCCCTCTTCCTACTGCAAAGTGTCAAATAACCTCCAGCCTCTGTTTAAAGCTGGTGTCAGGGTCTGGCCGACTCCACTAATCCTCATCTGGTTTGACTGATCCCTGTCTCGACTATCTGTTGGTTTGAACCATTCTTTCCTGACTTTATCTTATCCTCTGGCCTTCACTATTCTTTACTCGTATTCTTTCATTTCACAACTGTCCTCCGGGGCATACAAATGTGTCCTGCCACCTGCAAGTCGAATTATAAACACTACCACTGATTAACTTGTGGGGAAGGGTGACAAACACAGATGGAAGAGAGGCTTATTTGAGTTACTTAATATCTTGTTTTTACATTCTTCTCATTGGTTAACCCTGTATGCATTGGGAGTGTTCTTTGTGAATATGTGTGTTATAAAAGATTGTGCGCCACGAAGTAAAGTGGCAGTCTCCTAAGAACATAGCGAGTGTACTTCTGGGACAACTGTACTTAGCTGCAGCTAATAAACCTTATCTTCTACGCCTAACGGAGTGTCCCGTGTCTCTGTTCGACAAAGCAGGTGAACTCAGGAGATTAAGGCGTACCCTGTGCCGCCAGGCCCATAAGGTCCTGGTTCTTCAAATTGGTGCCCGAACATGGGCCGGGCTCAGAGGTAGCAGTTCTGCCCGAGGATCGTGAGGAGCCCCGCAAGAAAATTCTGGAGGAATCGCGAACCACGTCAAGTGACCCCTGTATGTCGAAGTGGTCCGAAGGTCTTTTGCAGCGTGGTTTCTCCTTTCTGACGGCTAGTGATGACTGCTGCCCTGACTGCCACCCTGCTTTGGTCCCTTTGATGATGTTTGGTATCGCGAGACATTAGACGGGCCTCTGTTGGCGTAAGAAGACACTTAGTTAAGTATTGGTGGGTAGCTCCCACTATTTTGTTTTGATTTGGGTCTTTGATTCGGCTATTGCAAAAGCCGAAGCCGAGGGGTGAGTACGTTTGTGCTGTATTATTTGATTTAACCCCTTGATGTTTGTGAACAGTCCAGTGAAATAACGTTGCCTGGTCTGAGTAAGTTTAGGAAGTTCTGTTGCCTTGGTTGTAATAGGGATTCCCGGCTGGAGGACTCTTGTACGATTCCTCCGGTTGGAACTCCCACCTATGAGCTTTATTCAAAACATGGTGTCGGCCCCATTGCCTTTAATAAGGCATGGATCCGATACACGAAGAACGATGGTGTTCTACAGTGGCCACAGAATGGTAGTTTTGAGCCTGACATATTAGACAATTTGGAAGCGATATTTTTCAAAAGACAAGCCCGGTCGTCAATGTTTGACTCTTTCCGCCTCTGGCGTAAGGAAGCCAAACAGAAAGAAATTAAGCAGGCAAAACGAGATAAGAAAGCACAAAATATGACGATTATACAGGCTGCCCAGCAGTTTAAAGATAATGAGATTGATAATGCAATGGAAATTTCAGAGAGACAGCATCGTATGGCAATAGATAGATGCTATCCGGTGTTGCCTAATTTCCCTTCTGATAAAAGTAAGGATCTGGAGGAAGACCCTTTGATGTCTCACCTATTGAGATTGCCTCCACCCTATGTACAAGGTGCTAATGCACCCCCGTTGTTACAACCTGTTCAGTTGCCTGTTGTCCCCCCACCTGTTCCGGTTCTTCCACATTTGCCCCTTCCGGTATTGCCACTCCCACCTCCTGTGCCACTGATTCCTTTGTCTCCATTTCCTGAACATCAATCTCCTTTGCCCTCGGCTCCCCTTATAACTGCCAGTTCCTCTCCTGTATCGCCTAATACCTTGTCCCCTGTCCTTATGTATAATTCTCCTACTGTGCGCAAACGAATAACAGATACTGTCTCTGGTTTTTTGTCCCCTTTCTTTGGGACTCTGAACATGTCTCCGGCTTTTTCTCGAAGACAGTCTCGTAGTCAACTTCCAGGTTCCGACGAACGGGTGGCGTTGGACTCTCTGGCTCGCAAATGGATTGAGAAGGGTCCCCAGTATAGTGTGAAAGATATCATGATCACCTTTCATCAGTGGGATGCGCCCACGCAGAGATATGTATTTAATGTTATGTGTGACACTCTTGCTAAAGGATGGGAGGATATGGATTTGGGTTTACTTCCCCAGGGTCTGTTGGATGTTCAGGCTAATTTCGATAAAGGAATCATTGTGGGTTCTAAGGTTGAGGACGCCGTAAGGACACTTGTTACTTTTAGGTCCTTATTTTCTTCACAAACTTTTCTTGATTCTGATCCTGCTGTTCGGCAGACATTGAAACATTACCCAATGAGAGAGGCTCCTCCGATATGGAGAGAAGAGGTTGCGCAAGCAGCTAATAATCCAACTATTCCCGCTCACTTCCAGCGTATATGGGTACATGTGCCCTGGAAGAGATCTGATGTTTTGGCCCTCAAACAATCTTTACCGGATCCCAGTAAAAACCCTGCTGGTTACTATAAAGAATTGTCCCAGACTGTTGATGCCTGTATTATGAATTTAGCCGATATTGACATGTTAATGGGAAATGTAGTCCCACAAGCGTTATGCGCTCGGATTCGCAGAGAGGATCACGTTCAAGAATTGGGTCGTACATGGGCTGCTATAACTGCCTCGGATAAAGCACAAGTGGGTGGTGCTAAGCCTGATGTTTTGATCACAAAACTCCCTGGTAGGATTATTACTTTAATGAAAACAATGATGCCCGCCTTACGAGTTAATTGGGATAAATTAGCTGCGTGTAGACAGAAGAAAGATGAGAGTGTCTCCGATTTCTTCACTTGTTTTGAGGAGACGTTTATTGATCACAGTGGTCAGGATATGACTACGGAGGGTGGACAGCGATTATTTGTAGATAAATTCGTATTTAATTTGCTCCCCGAGTTGTCACATAAATTAAAAGACTCTGAAAGTTCATGGGCTGTTTCTTCTTCTGCTCAGATATTGGCTACTGCTCAATATTACGAAAACAGGGACAAAGAGGAAACAGACAAGCAAGTGAAAAAGACTAAAGAATTAAAAACAAAGGTTCTTCTGCAACAAGCTTATCCTCTTCGCTCTGCTCAGCGCCAGTTTCAACAGCCTCCCCAGTTTCAGAGGGTGTTTCAAAAGCCTGAGCCCTATATTCCGCGGCCTTTGTTAGGTCCTAACCAATGCGCCTATCTAATCCACAAGGTTGTGGTGGTTCCCAGTTAGCACCCAGGGGTAGAGGTCGAGGTATGTTGCCCCAGACACAGCGTTCCCTTCCACCTCCACATTCTATGAACTACTTTGATCAGCACTCAGTCTACACAGTATTACAATGATGATTACTATGTTGAAGGTGACAATGGCAGTCTTCACGCTAACTAGGACAGCCATAGACAAAGTGAGGGAGTTGTATCGATTCCAGTAGATCAGAATGGGCCTTATGTTAATGTCACTACAATGGGTGTTTCAGAGCCATTTCTTTTTGATACTGGTGCGATGAGAAGTTCTATTATTCACTCCAAACTCCCTGGGGCACCTTTGTCTGGCTTAACAAACGTATCCTCTGCTTATTTCAATTGGTTATTATGATTTGGAAGCTCCGCTTCTTTTAACGACTGGTTGCGGCGAAAATCTGTTGGGTTTGAATTTATTGAAAAGATTGCATGCAACGATATATTGTTCTCCTTCTGGGGTACATCTCGCTTTGGTGCAGAAGCTGACTTCTCCAATGTATTTGTCTAAAGATCAATTTCCACCTGAATTGCTCTCTCTCCCTGCAACACTTTGGGCTACGGGTCCAAATGATGTTGGTTGTCTTGAGATCCCACCCTATGTCGTTACCCTCAAGCCCAATGCTAAATTGCCACGCATCCCTCAATACAAAATTCCCAATGATGGTGAAAGAGCACTTTTTGCTATTACTTATGATTTGGTTCAGAAGGGTGTGGTTGAGGAGACAAGGGGAAATGTATGCAATAGTCCTGTTCTCCCGGTTCTTAAACGCACTGATCCTTCTCAGCCTCCTGTTTATCGCTTTGTTATTGATCTCCGGGAGGTTAATAAAATTGTTGTACCGCAGTTTCCTGTTGTTCCAGATATCACTGCCCTGTCAACTATGATACCTGCCTCGGCAGCTTGGTTTTCTGTTATTGATCTGAAAAATGCTTTCTTCAGCATTCCCCATTGCTGAAAAGAGTAGGGATATTTTTGGCTTTAGTTTCCGGTTCAAGCGCGCACCCCAAGGCTATTGTGAAAGTCCCTCCATCTATAGCCAAGCTCTGAAGTGCCAGCTTGATGCTTTTCCTTTGCCGCCAGGTGCTACCCTTATTCAGTATGTGGATTATTTATTGATTGCTGCTGATTCAGAGGATATTTGCAAGAACGTGACTATTGCACTATTGCGTCACTTGTCTGACCTTCCCATAAGGTTTCACCTTCTAAATTACAATATGCCCGCCAAGAGGGTACCTAGTTAGGTCATCTCTTGTCGAAGGAGGGAAGGCGACTAACCCCAGAACGTATTCAAGCAATTGCACAAATGTCTGTGCCATCCACACAAAGAGAAGTGCGTGCCTTTCTGGGCATGACCTCTTATTGTAGACAGTGGATTCCAAATTTTTCTTTGTTGGCTAAACCTTTGTTGGCACTCACTTTGAAAGACACACCCCAACCCCTTCCTTGGACTGACAAATGTCAGAAGAGTTTTTCTGATTTACGTGCTGCTCTGTGCTCTGCTCCTGTGTTGGGTACTCCGGATTACAGTAAGCCCTTCACGCTCTATGTCCATGAAGGAGAGGGTTGTGCGTTGTCAGTCTTAACACAACGATTTGGAGACAAGCAGCGGCCATGTGCCTACTTTTCGGCTACATCCGAACCAGTAGCCAAGGCATTGCCTAGTTGTCTTAAAGCTACAGCAGCAGCAGCAATTTCTATTTGTCAGTCTGCTGGAGTGGTGCTAGATAACACTCTTATTGTTATGGTACCAGATGCAGTGGATACCTTGCTAAATAGGACGAAAATGCAGCATCTTACAAGTGCTCGCTTGACTGGGTATGAGCTGACGCTCTTGGCTAGTCATGTGCACATCAAGCGATGTAACACTTTAAATCGAGCCACATTGTTACCTCTTCCAGAGGAGAAAGGTATTCAGGAACAACATGATTGTTTTCTCCGTACTGAGGAGGAGACAAAAGGTAGGATTGATTTGAAAGATACACCACTAATGGACCCGGAATGGATCCTATGGGTGGATGGTTCTTGTTTTAAACTCCGTAATGGTGAAACAACTTCAGCTTATGCTGTTACCACCTTGCATACAATCGTGGAGACAGCACGCATCAGACATAATTCAGCTCAGGCAGCTGAACTGATAGCTTTGACCAGAGCGTGTGTGTTATCTAAGGGGAAGAGAGTGAATGTATATACCGAAAGCCAGTATGCATTTGGTGTGGCACATAGTTTTGGTCGTTTGTGGAAGGAAAGAGGATTCTTTACCTCCCACGGTACTAAAATACAGCATGGTCAGTTGGTAACTGATCTTCTTGAGTCACTTGCTTTGCCTACCCAGATAGCAATCATAAAGTGTAGTGTGCATAAGAGGATTACTGATGATGATTGGTCGCGGGAATGCTTTTGCGGATGAGGTAGCGAAAGAAACAGCCAGAGATGCTATAAGTCGCATGTATGTTGCGGGGCCTGCAAATTGGGTCAAGGAAAAAGGAATGTGTGAGGATACAATAGAGAGTGTGAGATCGATTCAAGGAGAGGCTACAGAGAAAGAGTTGAGTATGTGGAAAGAGAGTATAGGAATGTTAGACGCGATGGGATGTTGGATAGAATTGTCAGAACATCAGCGTTGGCTGTTACCAGATGCCTATGTACTGCCTGTAGTTGCTATGGCACATGGTCCAGCCCACATTAGTGCGAAAGGAATATGTAGGCTTCTGGCTCCAGTGTGGCTGAACGAAGGGATTCCAAAATGTGCAGATAATTTAGTGAAGCATTGTATCATTTGCTTGATGCATAATCCAGGAAAGGGAACCCCAAATCCAGCAGGTCATTTTGCTCCCCCAACATATCCTTTTGAGGTGTTGCAAATTGATTATATTCACATGGAACGATGCAACAATCTCAAATATGTTTTGGTGGTGGTGTGTGCCTTCTCCAGATGGATAGAGGCCTACCCCCTGAAAGACAACACTGCTTTGTCCACTGCCAAAGTTCTTCTGAAAGAGTTCTTCCCTAGGTTTGGTTTGCCACGCATTGTCTGGAGTGACAATGGAAGTGAATTTGTGGGCCAAATTATGAAAAAGGTGTGTGCCGGTCATGGTATCAGGCAGAAATTCCATGCGGCAAATCATCCCCAATCAGCGGGTTTGGTAGAGTGCTATAACGGCACTCTCAAACTTAAGCTTGCAAAGGTACAGGCTAGCACAGGACTTGCCTGGCCAGATGCTTTACCTTTGGCTCTCCTATCCACTAGAACAGCTGTACATTCTCGTTTGGGACTCAGCCCATACAAGGTTGTTTTTGGGCGCCTGGCTAATGTCTGGGTAGTCCCTCGCCCTAAAAAGTATTCTGACATACAGTATCCAATGCTGATTGACTACTTACATGACCTCACCACTAAATTATGTGTTCTCCACCAACAGGTTCAAAACGGTTTACCAGAGGCCTCCACAGACCCAGGTCATTCATCAAACCGGGAGACTGGGTCTGTGTGAAATATTTTCAGAGGACAAGGAATTTGGAACCTCGTTGGAAGGTGCCTCGACAAGTTCTCCTGGTGACACGTACAGCAGTGAAAGTCGAAGGGCAAAAGAACTGGATCCATGGCGTGCACTGCAAAAAGGTGCCCTTGCCCTTGCCTTTTGACCAGTGGGTCCGTAAGGGTGAAGGTGATTTTGAAGGCGAAAGGGTCCCCCGGTTTGTACCTTTCAGTAGTGCACACCTAGATGGAACTCGGTCAGAGAAAGAAGATGACGACACTTTACAAGAAGCCGTACCGCCACATCTCCGATTGAACACTACAGATCCACAGACACTATTTCAGGACCAAACTGTACTGAACAGAACTCAATATAATTTAAGGCCTAGACTGGTCAAGGACACCTGAGATTTTCATCTCTTTCGTGACATGTATCATCTGTCCAGGTTGCAGGGTCACGGTAGGAGTCTTGGTTCATGACCTGTATAGTGGCTAGGCCCCCAGGACTTACAGTGTCATAGGACGGCTAATAATCACAGCCAAGTGAGTAAGGAAGATTGCCGTGAGCAACAATTTTAGAGGCTGGATGTCAAATTGGGAAAGAATAATAAGAAGGAAGAGATGAGAAAGAAATATTGTAAATTAGTGTACAGTCAATGTGGCATAACATTGTGTGTTGTTATGTTTTTTAGTACCTTATTGGCTTGTGTAGGTTGGATTGTTCATGCTATGCAGCACAAATCTGTCCCTACTTCTATTTCCTTGCCTCTTCATTCTACTATCTCCCCACATCAATTACATACGCCTTCCCAACATGAACTAATCAGGAGAACAGAATATTTTAACAATTCATTTGTCCAGTTGTTGCATCAACACCAATTGGTAGTCAACACAACCGACTGTTGGGTGTGTGGACTTATGCCTCATACCACAGAAAAGGGGATGCCATATTTTGCCCTTCCATTTTCTTATGAAGGTTCCGCTTGGGACTATTTTGTGATGTTTTCAAATGCATATCAGAACCGATTTAGACGTCCAGTTGGTTCATATGGTATTGGACAAGACTTTAGTCACAGTTCTCTGATAAAAGGAATAGTGGCTATGGCTAGAATTGTGGAGAATAGTAGGGTTCCTGTTGATGAGAAACTGGCATACGATGGTTGGAACGTGACTCGTTACGTTACTAGCCTTACAGATAGAGTTAAACAGGGAAAATCTCCACCAATTTGGACTGTGCCTCATCGAGGTAACTTTTGTTTACAAATGAATGGCCAGACTACTGACACTGGACAAGGAAAGAGTTTTTGTTCCCATACATACATTTACAGAGAGAATTCACCACCGTTAGTGCAATCCCAGGGCACGTATTTTGTCTGCCACGATAGAGCCTACACGTGGCTGCCGACGGATTTTTCAGGAACGTGCTATATAGCCTTTCTTCTCCCTCCTACATACACTACTCCTTCGGGACATCACAGAAACAAATATGGCAGAGGGATTATTGATTCTAAAGACATGGCAGGACAAGAGGGAGGTGATTTCCTTAAAGGATTTCTCCATTTTTGGGGCCCAATGGCCAACAGTAGAAACAGGAGACAATTGGTTTGTGTTGTTGAGACTACCATAGATGTCACTGTGGGAGCCTTGAGTAATCTCACAGCTGAACTTCAGGCGGATCGTCTCATGACATTGCAGAACCGGATTGCTCTGGATGTTATTCTTGCGGATCGTGGTGGAGTTTGTAAATTGATTGGATCTAGCTGTTGCATTTATATACCTGACGATGCCCCTACGGTATACCAAGCCATCTCCAAATTACATGTGATCTCCGAGTCGATGCATCAGGACAAAGGAGATTGGTCTTTATTGGAATGGTTTTGGGGATTACTGTCCAAATGGGGATGGAAGGTATTAACCTTCCTTGGAGTGGTTTTGGCCATCAGTTTTTCCTGTTGTCTCTGTATGCAGTGTGGCCCCGCCATCTGTGGTCTTTGTGCCACTATGTGTGTCCCAAGGCCTGTGTCACGGAAGACGGAGAGCATTAAAATGATGTTGCAGCAACAGCTTGATGACCTCATGGCCATTGACGTCGACTCAGATTAAAATGAGTCTGTGCGTCTTGCCTGAGTAATGGCAAAAGGAGGGTCTGAGGTAATTCAGTTTTCCGATCCCGTTCGTATTTAGCCACCATTTTGTGTCCCGCGGCCATTTTGTGTTGCCCTCACTCAGGCAGCACGGTGAACGAGGTGTTGTTTTCCCTCTTCCTACTGCAAAGTGTCTAATAACCTCCTGCCTCTGTTTAAAGCTAGTGTCAGGGTCTGGCCGACTCCACTAATCCTCGTCTGGTTTGACTGATCCCTGTCTCGACTATCTGTTGGTTCGCACCATTCTTTCCTGACTTTATCTTATCCTCTGGCCTTTGCTATTCTTTACTCGTATTCTCTCATTTCACAACTGTCCTCCGGGGCATACAAATGTGTCCTGCCACCTGCAACTCGAATTATAAACACTACCACTGATTAACTTGTGGGGAAGGGTGACAAACACAGTTGGAAGAGAGGCTTATTTGAGTTACTTAATATCTTCTTCTCATTCTTCCTCTCACATTCTTCTCATTGGTTAACCCTGTATGCATTCGGAGTGTTCTTTGTGAATATGTGTGTTATAAAAGATTGTGCGCCACAAAGTAAAGTGGCAGTCTCCTAAGAACATACCGAGTGTACTTCTGGGACAACTGTACTTAGCTGCAGCTAATAAACCTTATCTTCTACGCCTAACGGAGTGTGTGTGTCTCTGTTCGACAAAGCAGGTGAACTCAGGAGATTAAGGCGTACCCTGCACCGCCAGGCCCATAAGGTCCCGTTTCTTCAGGTGGTGCCCTCTTCATCACTGAAACATTGCTCACATCCGAAGCCTTCGCATAGCCTTGTTGTCCATCTTCACACAGGTTACAGCATCTGTTGTGTGGACTCTACACATAAGAATTTATAAATCCTGCTGGTCCCATTCCCTTGGCAAGCAAGTAAAACTCAACCCCATATAGCTGCTGATATTCAATTTCTCACTCTCTGCAACTCAGAGTGCCACCTTCCATTTCTTCTATAGCCCTCAGATGCATAACAAGGATTAGTTACCAGTTCTCAGATCTCCTCACTGCTTGATCCATCTGACATGTCCTCACCACCCTTGTGGGGTAATATAACCTCCTAGACAACACAAGCTCAAAACAAAAAAGATGCACCCTCTTCAATCTTATCGATACACTCAACATGATACAGCAGGTCCCACAACCAACACACTCTAAAGGCCACACCCTCAATCTTGTCTTCTCAGCATCACCAACAATGCAATACAAGCCACCAATACCCTTGGACTGGACTGACCATTTTGCCATCCCTATCTCCATGCCTAGTGTCCTACCAGTACACCATTGTCAACAAAAAAGTAAACACTAAACACTCAGATCCTTCAAAGACTCCTCTATTGACAATCTAATGCTTGGACTCATCTCTCACTCTATCAGTGCTAGTAGGCACCTGGACACCTAGCCTGCCACTTGCCTAAAGCCTCTATTTCTTCCTTGTTCCAGCCTGATCCAGTGATACCGCCTCTACCGACTTTTCCTGCTCACAGTTCTTCCCGCAAGCAGAAGCACCGCCCACCCCAGGACATACTTAATGCAGGCCATAGTGCGACCGCACATCAGATGACTGCTGCGTACTGCTGGTATGGTAAAGGGAGCCCTTCACTGCCAATGCACACTGCACTTTCCTTGAGGACTTCATCCCCAACAGACCTTGCACCAGGGAGGTGCCACCATGTTGTTTCCGTGCCCGGAGGCACATAAAGTCAGCTTGGGGTTCCCGCAGCATGGCAGCCCTTCACTGCCAAAGCATGCCGCACTTTCCTTGGGGACTTCATCACCCAGCAGACCTAGCGCCAGGTGGGCTCCAATGTTTTGTTTCTGTGCCCAGAGGTGCATAAAGTCAGCTTGGGGCTCTCACAGCACAGGGCACGCTTGGGCGTGCTTTGGCCATGCTTGGGTAAAGCCCAGGCCAAGGGCGGGCCCGTCTATGCCTGTCAGCGTCAGGAAGAGGCAGGGCCACACCCTTTGGCTGTTTACCTTTGCTGAAAGTCGTCCTGTGTTTAACTTAAGCTCTCTCCAGCTCGGTTTTTTTCTCCTGGAAGGTACTGAATAGCCGGTCTTGGCCCTCCTTTTATTGACTGTGACTGTGATTGTGTGCTTCCATATTTCCCAGCAACAGTTTGAATCAGATATTGGGACATAAAAATTTTTTGTTGGGTTCTTGAGTGAGTGGTTGAGTGTCACTCTGAAACAGCTTTTTCGGGTCCCCAAGGCTGGACCAGAGATTGTTGAGCGCACATTGAGAGATGGGCAAAATAAAAGGTCAGGAAAGTGTCTAGGGTATGGACCACCATAACAAAAAGCCCACTGGTGCGCTTTGCCACTAGACAATGGCTAGGATAGAGTCCATCTTGAACGAATGCCATGATGTAGACCACTGTGGTCCACCCTGTCCCCTCACCTTGCCAGGTAGTCCCACTAGCTGCAAGAATATACCTGGAGCTACGATAGTTGTCTCCCCTGAACTGTCAGCAGCAAAAATACCGGCTAAGTAAATACCACAGATGTTCAAAGAATCACCCTAAACAGCGGAGTAAGGGTCTGGCCAATAGGTCCTCTGACCTGAGCCTGGACTGTCCACCCCTCCACTCTGTATTGAGTTGGGAGGTTCTCCCATTGCAGCATTGATTACACATTTTGACTCCTCTATTGACAATCTAATGCTTGGACTCATCTCTCACTCTATCAGTGCTAGTAGGCACCTGGACACCTAGCCTGCCACTTGCCTAAAGCCTCTATTTCTTCCTTGTTCCAGCCTGATCCAGTGATACCGCCTCTACCGACTTTTCCTGCTCACAGTTCTTCCCGCAAGCAGAAGCACCGCCCACCCCAGGACATACTTAATGCAGGCCATAGTGCGACCGCACATCAGATGACTGCTGCGTACTGCTGGTATGGTAAAGGGAGCCCTTCACTGCCAATGCACACTGCACTTTCCTTGAGGACTTCATCCCCAACAGACCTTGCACCAGGGAGGTGCCAACATGTTGTTTCCATGCTGGGAGGTGAATAAAGTCAGTTTGTGGCTCCCGCAGCGCAGGAGCCCTGCACTGCCAACACAAGCCGCACTTTCTTTGGGGACTTCATCCCCCAGCAGACCTTGCACCAGGGAGGTGCCACCATGTTGTTTCCGTGCCCGGAGGCACATAAAGTCAGCTTGGGGTTCCCGCAGCATGGCAGCCCTTCACTGCCAAAGCATGCCGCACTTTCCTTGGGGACTTCATCACCCAGCAGACCTAGCGCCAGGTGGGCTCCAATGTTTTGTTTCTGTGCCCAGAGGTGCATAAAGTCAGCTTGGGGCTCTCACAGCACAGGGCACGCTTGGGCGTGCTTTGGCCATGCTTGGGTAAAGCCCAGGCCAAGGGCGGGCCCGTCTATGCCTGTCAGCGTCAGGAAGAGGCAGGGCCACACCCTTTGGCTGTTTACCTTTGCTGAAAGTCGTCCTGTGTTTAACTTAAGCTCTCTCCAGCTCGGTTTGTTTCTCCTGGAAGGTACTGAATAGCCGGTCTTGGCCCTCCTTTTATTGACTGTGACTGTGATTGTGTGCTTCCATATTTCCCAGCAACAGTTTGAATCAGATATTGGGACATAAAAAATTTTTGTTGGGTTCTTGAGTGAGTGGTTGAGTGTCACTCTGAAACAGCTTTTTCGGGTCCCCAAGGCTGGACCAGAGATTGTTGAGCGCACATTGAGAGATGGGCAAAATAAAAGGTCAGGAAAGTGTCTAGGGTATGGACCACCATAACAAAAAGCCCACTGGTGCGCTTTGCCACGAGACAATGGCTAGGATAGAGTCCATCTTGAACGAATGCCATGATGTAGACCACTGTGGTCCACCCTGTCCCCTCACCTTGCCAGGTAGTCCCACTAGCTGCAAGAATATACCTGGAGCTACGATAGTTGTCTCCCCTGAACTGTCAGCAGCAAAAATACCGGCTAAGTAAATACCACAGATGTTCAAAGAATCACCCTAAACAGCGGAGTAAGGGTCTGGCCAATAGGTCCTCTGACCTGAGCATGGACCGTCCACCCCTCCACTCTGTATTGAGTTGGGAGGTTCTCCCATTGCAGCATTGATTACACATTTTGAGTGCAATAATAGATTTGACGTCCTTGCAAATGAGGAAGCTGGGTTTGGGGTATTTGACCCTGAAGAAACATGTAAAATCCCGGTTGGTGAGATACAGGCGTTGAAAGGACTAATTGAGTCTCTGAGAGATGAGGTTGTTGCACTTAGAGTGAAGGTTTCCAGCCTAACAGAGAGGGTTAATAGTGGGAAGGTGGTTCTATTAGAGACTCTGATAGCTCTCCCGACTACTGCCATAAAGGGGGCTGAAGACAGGTGTCTGGGACTCTGTAGCTCGGGTAACACTAATCCTCTACATAATGCTACCACAACTAGGCTCACCCACCTAACCCCATGTAGCATTAGAGATCACAGCACTAGTGAGATACTTAACCTAATGCCAGGAAATCCGCTAGGTGCTGGCCAAAGCAGGAGTGGGCATAGGATCCCTGATAGAGGGGAGGTCACACTGGATGAAGGGAACATTCCCAAGCTAGCCCATTGGGGGTAGTAGGAAAGGGGATGGTGAGGAATGGTGTCTACATAAGACCCAGTAACGTGGTAATCGAGCTGTGGTCTACCTCACAGAGGACCCCAAACTTCCCAAGGTTAGACATGAAGATCAGGACTCATTTAAAAACAAGGTCATTCACTGGTTTAGGACCACCCGACACTGTTACTCAATCATTAGAGACGATATCAAGTCTGTAGAAAGACTTCCCCTCCCAGGGTTGCCTTGGAATATGATTGAAGTCAATTTTTTTGACGATGGTTTGATTACTGGGCTACTGTTGATTGATTCACATGCAATGCCACATGGAACTGCCTCATTTCAATCAGATATAGACCTCCAGCCAGACCACCAACTGGGCCAATGTCGATGCCTCCTGGGCTTGCCCCAACAGCTTCTTTCAGATATAGACTGTGGATTAAGTGCTCCAAACTCATCGTATGATGCATTGTACATTTTATCTGTTTTTAACATTACTGTTTTTTAAAAACTATGTTATGGTATTTTTGCTATTTAAACCAATCTTTTATACTTTGCACTTTATTCCTCATGTGCTGTGTACTTTTATGATCTTTGTGATCAAAATAAAGTTATATGATGATGATGGTGTGGTAAAGGTGCTCCAAAGGTAAGCCTGTCTTTATCCATTTGCACCTGCACCATACCCAGCGCCATGAACCCCGGCCCTCCCCCCCCGAAGATACATCATCAATGAGCTATACTCCCTTGACACCTTAACAAACAATGCCACCGTGCTGACCCACACTCCAAGGTAGGATCTTTCACCTCCACCCACTGTCACTTCACATGCCATAGCACACACCAGCCAACTGACCAGCCCTACCTCAAGCACAACACAGACACCACCTGAACAAAAACACCATCTTGCATGAGCCTTTTTCAACAAACACTCGCTATGCAAACACACTACTGAAATTTGGGATCTCATCTCTACATTCACACCTGATGTCCTCTTCTGCACTGACTCAACCCCACTTCTGCACCCAACATCAACACCACAAGACCCAAAGGATGGAGGATCACTCACTGCAACCACATCAACAAGCCTGGCATAGGGATCACAATCATAAACAAGGAATCCATCAAATGCACCACCACAAATGACTACATCATCCCAGCCATGGAACACCTCAACTTCCTTCTCCAAACACGCAGCAAAACCACCATCAGGGGCACGTTCACTTACCATCCTCCAGGACCACGTCCAGACTTCTGCAATTTCATTGCTGACCGTATCGCATCCTTGGCCATAGACTACAACTTTCCCTCTGAAACCTCAACTCCCATCTCAACGACCACAATGACATTAACACTACCAACCTCCTCAACAGCATAAATAAGATTGGACTCACCCAACTTATCCATGACCCCATGCACACAGCAGACCCTATGCCAGACCCCATCTTCACTATCAGCGACTGCATCAGGAACAACCACACTACAAACCTCACTTGGACCGACAACTCCATCATCCACTTCAGCATCGACAGCTCACAGACCTTTGCCCACAGTCTACCTAATTCCCCCCACTGCAGCTGGAACAAAGTTTTAAAGGACACGTGGATCAATGCTTTCAATACCACCCACACCATCTCCTCCAACAACCTCGACCAGAAAGTCAGAAACTTTAACAATCGATAACCAAGTGCTCCAACAGCATTTCTCCCATCAGCAACACCCACGGAAGATCCACCAAGCAGGCTATCTGGTACACTGAAACAACTAGAAAGAGATGGAGCACCAGCTAAGACATGACTGGCAAGAGTGCCTTCAAGAAAGCCCTCATTCTCCACTAAAGACAGTTTATAACGTGCTACATATTTCAGCGTTTAAACTTTGTGAAGTGATGGAGCAGGTAAAGCAAAATTTTGTATATCTCCTCTATTTTGCATGAGAGTACTAATTATATAACCTACTTATATTATAATATGACTAACGGTGTGATGGGTTATATTAATCAACCATTTGCATTTTTATTAGACATCAATTACACATGGGACTTATTGCTATTTGCATGGCAGAATAACTCTAATAACTAAATTATCTACGCATATTAATATTAGTACATGTGGTAATAGGATATCGCATGATTTATGTTGCTTTTGTGATGTTTGCGTTCCCGTTATGGACCGTAAGGGTGAGTATTATTGCTTTAAATGTCACTAAAAGCTAGGAAAATACTAAAACATAAATGGATTAGTGAGGGTTTAACATTTGAATTGTCATTTCTTTGTATTAATTACTCTTTTGTTTCTGTTTGTTTCGCTTAAGTTGTCATTTCGGCCTACCAAAATATGGCGTCCAAAATGGAGTTCGAAAGTGGCCACCGCTTGTGAGCGTGATGCCTACTGCGCAGACTCGGATGGCTCCATAGACCTCCAGGTGACTCCAAGTCACAGTGCTCCTGGTCAAGGATAGGAACATGGAGGACTGCCAAACTTCAGTCAGTAAAATCTGGTCTAAATGAACAATTGGGGCATACAAGCAAAACTTCTACAATGTTGCATAAGGGCAACATGGACAGAGGAAGTGAACCAGCAAAATCCATGAGAACCTCACGCAATATAAAATTGTACGTTTCCAACTAGCCAATCATCGGCCTTCTTAGCCTAAGAATGTTTCATGTTATCCTGAATTTTATTATGAAAAGGGTAGTAGAATAGGGAGGGGCTGGCATTCTGCGGTTTTCGATGACTGCACACCCCTATCGACCCCACAGGCGATGACCGATGTTTGCACGATTTCTGGTCCTTTGGAGATCTTTGGGACTGTAATGTTCTGAGCAAAGAACTTTCGGACTTTGAGCTTTGGCCTGCTTTATTTGGACAATTTAACGGCTAAATTTGGTTATGCAGAGCCAAATGAATTAGGAAAAATCAAGATAGCAAGAATAGGAAAATATAAATGTCATGCGATTTGTGCTGATTGAATAAAATTGTAAACTTTGATTGACCAAAATGCTAATATTAATTGCAAACAATATTTAGATAAACAAATATTTGATTAACAGAAATTACGAGTTTGTGGTTTTTAATGAAGAGAGTAGAGGATTCTGAGTCTTAAAGGTGTTTTAGCGGGTTCTAAATCACCATCAACCAGTCCAACTAATTGGTCCGTCGACCAAGTGGTGGAGTGCCTTGATGTTTAAGGTGAGGATTCTATAGGTGGTGATGCTAATGTATATTCTGTAAAATAACTTTTCTTTCCTATAGGTAATAAGGTACTCCCCCACATGTCCAGCGCTTGACCCCATCATCCCTCCTGTGTGCAGACTCGTGAGTAGAGACGTGTGAGTGTTGGTGTTATGGGCCCCACCAATGAGTGCGTGTGTGAATGAGCTAGTGTGACGTCGGGTCTGCGACGCAGGGAGGATAAGTTGTAAAAATGTGCTCTCTCTTTTTCCCCAGTCTCTCTCGCACTGGATCAGAAGCATGGTAGCTTTTTAGTGTATCATGCATTTCCAGTTGTGTATTTTTGCCATCTTAAAGTGGTTTGACTTTGTTTAAACGCACTACATTTTTTTGCGTTTTAGACTTTGTGAAGCACGGAGCCTCTTGATGTATAACGCATTTCCAAGGATCTGCATTTGGTCATTTAAAAGTGGTTATCCTCTGTTTAAACATGCTACATATTTCAGCGTTTAGACTGTGTGAAGCATGGTGTATCACGCTTTTGCATGTTGGTTTTGCAGGCGCTGGTACTCCTCGATCTCTCCGCCGCATTTGACACGGTGGACCATACCATCTTACTGTCCCGTGTCAAGGCGGCTGGAATTGAGGGATCAGCCCTGGTGTGGCTTTCCTCCTTCCTGAGGGACCGTAACCAGGCGGTCCGGCTGGGAGAATTCACAACCACCCCACTCCCCGTCACTTGTGGTGTTCCCCAGGGCTCCTCTCTGTCTCCCTTACTATTCAATCTCTATATCTCTCCCCTCATTTTCGCTCTTCAGCAGCTGGAGGTTACCGTGTACAATTACGCGGATGACCTCCAGCTCATCTTTGACTTATCCTTCTCTCCCTTCTCTGTCTCTAGCTTCCAGTCCACCATGACATTCATCAGGGACTGGATGAACCACAACCATCTCAAGTTGAACCCGGATAAAACCGAGTTGGTTCTCACCGGGGGTTCTTCCAGTCCCTGGAACTCTCTCTTCTGGCCCTCCTCCCTTGGTCCCGCCCCTATTCCTTCTATCACGGTCAAAACATTGGGGGTCAAAATGAACAATCAGCTCACCCTTCACTCTCAAATCAGCTCTGTAGTCTCCTCCTGCTTCCTCACCCTCCGAATTATCCGCACTGTCTCTCGCTTCTTTTCCCCCCAGGCACTCAAAATGATCATGGCCGCATTGGCAATATCACGGCTGGACTACGCCAACGCCCTCTACAACGGCATACCAGCATACAGCCTGAGGAGGCTCCAGATGGTCCAAAACCAGGCTGCTCGGTTGGTCTTTGGTCTCTCCCGCTACCACCACTCCACACCCCTTCTCAGGGAGCTCCACTGGCTTCCTGTCAAGGAACGCTCCCTTTTTAAAACCGCCTGCACGGTTTTCCAGGCCCATCAAGGCACTGCCCCCGCCTTTATTTCTTCATTATTAAAAGAATACGTTCCCACCAGAGAGCTTCGCTCTTCTTCCAAGTCCCTCCTTCAAATCCCACGTTTCAGACGTAAAAAGTGGGGAGGGACCAACTTCTCTACCTTGGCCCCCACTCTCTGGAACTCCCTCCCTGACCATCTCCGGGCGGCTACCCATTATGTGTCCTTCCTTAAGGAACTAAAAACGTTTCTTTTTAAACAGGCCTTCCCTGTGTAACCTCCCCCCCCTGCTCTACCACAGGCTCCTACTTTGCCTCTGTTGCCAATACCCTCCACTAGCGCCAAGAAACCGTTCGGTGCACGCTGCGCTTTATAAATGTTTTAAATTAGAAATTAAATTAGAAATTAGGTCATTTAAAGAGTGATTTACCTCTGTTTAAAATGTGCTATATGTTTCTAGCTCGCTCATTTTCATAATGTCTTTTGTCATGAGCTTTGCCTTTTGAGTTTTTCCTTTCAGTTTTGTTTGGAGTGTAGAACACATACCTGACTTATTTAGAATATAAAGTCTTCTCATTTGGTAATTCTAACAGCATTTGCTGCAGACACAAGGTACACTCTACTTAAATTAGCTCAGTAAAACATTGGTAAGCACAGTCCTAGTACCCCATTGTATCATTACTCCTACACTACCCTAGTCATGCTTGGATTTTGTGGCATGTGTAAGGTAATTATCTGTAGGTATGTTGATTTATACTGTTTTCTGACGTGGGCTCTCTCTTTTTAGGTCTCGGCTAGGCAGCGCATGCGCTGTCTCGTCGAGACATGCTGCATAGAGTTTTGTGGGGGAAGCTCCGCCCACTTTCTGCCCAAGCTTTTGATTGGCTCAAATCTGAAATGCTGCATTCTGATTGGTTGCCGGCATATTAGTCCCACCTCCTTACTGCCATGACGTCTTGTATATCCTTCCATGGCTATCAGCCCCTTTGCTTCAGCAACTCTTTTGTCCCCTGCCTCCCCCTGTTCCCTCCCGCAGTCTGTGACTTCTATGGCCAAGACAACCCCTGTTGGACCCGGCCTCGTGGCGTGGTCCTGACTTCCCTGGGGTTGGGCCCGTTCCCCGCCCTGGCCTCCACGGGCTACCCGTTCGAGCCGCACGAGGTCACATACACCTCGGGGCTCCACCATTTTGTTGCCTGCCACGTGACCCTGCACACCAGTCCACATGACTCCGCTCAACCCGGCCTCGGCCCCGGCAAGGCCCAGACATTGAGGCACCAAGAACTGGCCAGGGGGTATCACATGAACACCTCATCGCCCCTGGCGGAGGGCGGTTTCGATGGGACCCCCAACCGTCCCCACACACCGAGGTGCGATCGGCCTCCATCTCTCCTGGGCCGGGCGCCTCTCCTGCTGGGCGTCTGGCCGCTCCCAACCCGGCCTCTCCGCCCCCCGGGCGCAAGGGTCCGGACATCAAAGGGCTCCAGGCCTATATCTGGGGCGACCCTGCAACAGACCGGCAGTTGTATCCCGGAGTCGAGAGCCCTGCTGATCGAATCGCGGCCGACCCTACGGAGAAGAACTCTTGCTTGAAACCACCACGAGCCCTGCAGACTGCGTCGCGGCTCCTTCTTGCTGAAACCTTGAAGCCCCCTGGAACATCGGGGCCCTGCTGACGCTGTTGCGGCCCAACCTCGCTGAAACCTCTCTCGGAGCCCTGCTGACGACGTCGCGGCTCGAGCTGAGCAGAAACCATCTTGAGAGCCCCGCTGACCTGGTCACGGCTCCCCACGAACTGAACGCCAGAGCCCTGCTGACGCCGTCGCGGCTCGACCCCTCCGAGATCCGGAGGTCCTCCAGCTTGAGGATAAGAACTGGGCCCCAGGTACCCTCGTACCAAGCTCCTGCCAAAGACTGTCCCGCTACCCCTTTCCTTCTAAAAGAGACACTGAGACTTTTGTGGATCCCTTGATCCCTTTTGTGTAAATATTGAACCCGTAAACCTTTAAGTGCTGATAAAGAATTGCTCGTCTTGAGACAACCTCCTTGAGTCCGGTGTGGTGGTGTTACTGTGCTAGTACATGATAGGAGAAGGATCTCCCCGGAGGCTTCTCAGCAACCAAGAAAACAACGCGACCACGGAGTTCCAGCCCGAACGGTTGGAGGAATACACGCACAAAGAATTGAAACAGTTCTGCAAGGACAAGGGCATTGCAACCACCGGCCTAGGTACCAAAGAGGAGATGCAGAAAGCCCTGAGGACCTGGCTAGAGGCCGAGGCAGGTCCCTCCCAGGACGAAGGTCCCCTGCCCCTGACTGTGGCCACATCAACCGCACCGACTCCGGCAACCGGAGGAAGAAACAGCCTAGAAATCGGCCTCTCGGAAGAGGAGATACGAGAACGGGAGAAGGTCCGGAACCACGAACTAGAGCTCGCACGACTGCGGCTGGACGGCGAACTCCAGCTGGCGGAAAAGAAACTGGCCCTAGAGCAGCTATGGCTACAAGAGGAAATAGAAGAGAAGAGACGGCATCGAGAGTTGGAAGAAAAGAGACTGACCCTGGAGCACGAGCGAAGTCTCAAAGAGCTCGAGCTCAAGGCAAAGAAAGGGGGAACCGATGCCCCCAGTAATAGAGACCCCCTACCGCCTGCCGAAGCCAAGGTACATATCCCTAAAGATGTCGTCAAGGAGTACTATAAAAATGACGACATCCAACAATGGTTCAAGGCATACGAGGTGGCCATGACCTCCCATCGGGTGCCCCGAAAAGACTGGGGTGCCGGCCTGTGGGGTCGGTTCCTTAGTGAAGGTCGAGACACACTGCTCCAGCTGCCAGAAGAGGTGATGACCTCCTACGACCACATGAAGGAGGCCCTGCTCACCCGCTACGGGCTAACCGCAGAAATGTACCGCCAGCGGTTCAGAGACTGCAAGAAGATCCCTGGTACCACCTGGGTGGAATATGTGGACTTTTTCAGCCGGGCCCTAGAAGGGTGGATCAAGGGTAGCAAGGTCACCACCTACGGGCAGCTGCTCGACCTCATTGTTTGGGAACATCTCTCCAACAACTGCTTCGTGGAGCTAAGGCAACACCTCCTCGACAGCAAGATGACCGACCCACGAAAACTCGCCGTCGAGGCCGATCGATGGGTCAACACCCGAGTTCCCCGGAACTCGATGGGGGAGTACCAGAGGAACCCTACCGGACCTCCCCGCCAACGCGGTGGGGGGGAGGGCCGAACCGGAACCAGGACACCCCCGCCGGGGCCCCCAGGAGCCCACCTCGAGGGCCGCCTCAGCAACACCTCTCCCCGAGCCTAGCCCGAAGAGGGGCGACCCCAGCCAGAACCGGACCACGGCCCCCAGTAACCTGCTACGGCTGTCAACAAACCGGAAACTATGCCAGCGATCCGGTCTGCCCCCTGAACCGAAGAAGCGGGGCCGGCGGGCCCCCGCCCCGACAGCTGGCGGCCGCCGCCCTGGGGGAAGGAGAGGAAGAGGAAGAACCCCTCGACCGAGGAACCACCGAGTGGGAGCCGGCGGCCATGTCCCTGGTCTGCCTGGGCAGCCGAGAAATGGTGCCCCGCACACCCATCCCAAGCAACACCCAGAAATACCAGCAGCAGGTCACCATCAATGGACGACGTGCCGAAGCCCTTCGCAACACCGGGGCCAGTGTCACCGCTGTCCGCTGCCACCTGGTGACCCCCGAACAAATCCTACCCAATGTGCTGTGCCCCGTCCGGACGGCCGACAACAGCGAAAGCCTGTGCCAGATGGCCCTGGTCCCCTTCGAGTGGGGAGGGGTGACAGGCCTACTAAAAGTGACTGTCCGCGACGACGCACCAGTGGACTGCCTCCTGGGGAATGACCTAGAGAGTTCCCCCTGGGCTCAAGTGGAGCGACGAGAGCACCTCCGAATGCTGGGACTATCCGAATGGGCCTGCGCCATCACCCGGTCCATGGCCGCCCAGGCCCCCCGCTCGTCCCTGGCCTCCGGTTCCGCCCAGCCCGCGGGGCTCGCACCACCCCCCGCCTGCAGCGAGGGGGAGGCGGACACCGACACTGGACCTACTGAACCCTCCCCAGAAGAGATCGCTTCCCTCGGCGCCCTACCAGAACTTGCACAATGGCGCCACGAAGGGGGCCCCACCCGAGAGCAGTTCCAGCAAGAACAACAGTCCTGTCCCTCTCTTGAAGGGGTCCGACAACAGGCGTCCGCACAAGCCAACGGTGACACGACCGGCACCCACTGGGTCTACTGGGCTGAGGGCCTATTGTACAGTGAACAGAAAGTGGCAGAGCTCGGGGCCAGCCGCGTGTTGGTGGTCCCCCTCCGCTTCCGGGAGTTCCTTCTCAACCTGGCGCATGACGTGCCCCTCGCCGGACACCTAGGGCAAGACAAAACTTACAGCCGTCTCGTGACCCACTTCTACTGGCCCCGGATGCGGAGAGACGTGGACAACCACTGCCGGTCCTGCCAGACCTGCCAAGCCAGCGGGAAGACAGGGGGTCGGGTCAAGGCCCCCCTCCAGCCCTTTCCAGCCGTCAGCACCCCGTTCGAACGGGTCGGCATCGACATTGTGGGGCCCCTGGACCCCCGGACCACCCTGGGCCACCGCTTCATCCTGGTCCTCGTGGACCACGCCACCAGGTACCCGGAGGCTGTCCCGCTGAGAACTGTAACGGCCCCCGTGGTGGGCCGGGCCTTAATGGGAATCTTCTCAAGAGTGGGATTTCCCCGCGAAGTGGTGAGCGACCGGGGCACAAACTTCATCTCCAAGTACATGCGGTCCCTGTGGCAGCAGTGCGGGGTCACGTACAAATTCACCACCCCCTATCACCCTCAGGGGAACGGACTGCTCGAGCGCTTTAACAGAACCCTAAAAGGGATGATTCAGGGCCTGGAAGAGCCCCTCCGGCGGAGATGGGATGTCCTACTGCCATGCCTCCTGTTCGCCTATCGGGAGGTCCCGCAGAAGTCCCTGGGGTTTAGCCCGTTTGAACTATTGTATGGGCATCCGGTCCGCGGACCCCTCAGCCTGGTCAAGGAGGGCTGGGAGACGAAGCTCCAAGGCGCCCCTCCTGACGTCTACCGATACCTCCTGACCCTACGAAACCAGACCCGCAAGTTCCGAGCCATGGCCGAAGCCAACCTCGAGGCCAGCCAGGAGGACATGAAGCGGTGGTACGATCGGAACACCTCTACAATCGAGTTTGAGCCAGGCCAGCGAGTCTGGGTCATGGCCCCTGTTGAGCCCGGCGCCCTCCAGGACAAGTGGACCGGGCCCTTCAAGGTGGTGGAGAAGAAGAGCCCCGTCACCTACCAAGTCGACCTAGAGTCCCCCCGGAACCCCCTCCGGGTTCTACACGCTAACCGGCTCAAACCCCACTTTGCCCGGACCGAACTGAGCCTGATGCTGGCGACCGACGAGGGGGGCGAGGACGACTCCGAGCCCCTACCCGACCTCTTGCAGAACGACGTCCACGACGGATCCATCAAGGGTGTCCATTTCGCCTCCTCCCTGACCCCGGAACAGCGTAACGACTGTCAACAACTGCTGCAGGACTACGCAGCCCTCTTCTCCCTCACCCCGGGGGTGACCCACTGGTGCGTCCACGACGTCGACACCGGGGACAGTCCCCCCATGCGACACCGAGCCTACAGGGTACCCGACCGAGTACGGGCATGCATCCAGGCCGAAGTAGCAAAGATGTTGGCCCTCGGGGTCATCGAGCCCTCCGACAGCCCGTGGGCCAGCCCTGTCATCCTGGTACCGAAGGCCGCAGCACGAGGCCATCCCCCGGAGTTACGATTTTGTGTAGACTACCGAGCCCTGAATGCTGTGACCAAGACGGACGCCCATCCTATACCCCGGGCCGATGAACTCATCGACCGCTTGGGGTCCGCCCGCTACCTGATCACTCTGGACCTCACCGCCGGGTACTGGCAGATCCAGCTCACCCCCGGCGCCCGAGAAAGATCCGCCTTTTCTACCCCTGATGGGCATTACCACTTTCGTGTGATGCCCTTCGGCATGAAGAACGCCCCGGCCACCTTTCAGAGACTCGTAAACAAGGTTTTGGCCGGGCTCGAGGCCTTCAGCGCGGCCTATTTGGATGACATTGCCGTGTACAGCAACCACTGGGCTGAGCACCTGGTTCACCTCAAAGCAGTCCTGGCCGCCCTCCAAAGGGCCGGGCTCACGATCAAGGCCAGCAAATGCCAGATCGGCCAAGGATCGGTGACCTACCTGGGCCATCAGGTGGGAAGCGGTCAGGTGGCCCCCCTCCAGCCAAAAGTCGAAGCCATCCAGGCATGGGAACCCCCCACTACCCAGACCGCTGTACGGGCCTTCCTGGGCCTCACCGGATACTACCGGCGGTTCATCCGGGACTATGGGAGCATTGTTGGGCCTCTCACGGAGCTCACCTCAAAGAAACAGCCCAAGAAAGTGCACTGGACTCCCCGCTGCCAATCAGCTTTCGAGACTCTCAAGGCAGCAATGTGCACTGCCCCTGTGCTCCAGGCCCCTGACTACAGTAAAGAGTTTATCGTGCAGACAGACGCCTCCGAATATGGGATCGGGCCGTCCTGTCTCAGGTTGATGAGAAGGGACTCGACCGACCAGTGGCCTTCATCAGCCGACGGCTGCTGCCCCGGGAGAAACGATGGAGCACCATCGAGCGCGAGGCCTTCGCAGTAGTGTGGGCCCTTAAGAAGCTCCGGCCCTATCTCTTCGGTACCCACTTTCGGGTCCAGACCGACCACTCGCCCTTGCGGTGGTTAATGCAAATGAGAGGCGAGAATCCCAAGCTGCTGCGGTGGTCCATTGCCCTTCAAGGGATGGACTTTTCTGTTGAGCACCGGCCCGGCCATGACCACGCCAACGCTGATGGCCTATCCCGCTTCTTCCGCCTTGACGAGGAGAATCCCCAAGGAGATGGGTGACTCTCCCTGCCTTCGGCTGGGGGGGACGCCTGTTGGACCCGGCCTCGTGGCGTGGTCCTGACTTCCCTGGGGTTGGGCCCGTTCCCTGCCCTTGCATCCACGGGCTACCCGTTCGAGCCGCACGAGGTGACATACACCTCGGGGCTCCACCATTTTGTTGCCTGCCACGTGACCCTGCACACCAGTCCACATGACTCCGCTCAACCCGGCCTCGGCCCCGGCAAGGCCCAGACATTGAGGCACCATTAACTGGCCAGGGGGTATCACGCGAACACCTCATCGCCCCTGGCGGAGGGCGGTATCGATGGGACCCCCAACCGTCCCCACACACCGAGGTGCGATCGGCCTCCATCTCTCCTGGGCCGGGTGCCTCTCCTGCTGGGCATCTGGCCGCTCCCAACCCGGCCTCTCCGCCCCCCGGGCGCAAGGGTCCGGACATCAAAGGGCTCCAGGCCTATATCTGGGGCGACCCCGCAACAGACCGGCAGTTGTATCCCGGAGTCGAGAGCCCTGCTGATCGAATCGAGGCCGACCCTACTGAGGTTCCGTGTGGGACGGAACGACACTTTTGGGTGGTGACGAATATGGATGAGTTGGGTATCTACGAACCGCAAATGACGAGTATAGTGGGTGTACGCAGTTTCGCCACGCAACCACGTATGGTTCGTCTGATTTTTGGGTTTGTTCATCTGAACCCTCGGGTTCCATTTTAGATACGGCATCCATTTTGTTTCTTGCCCTCAAGTAGCCAGCGAACGGACTTCGTCCGCTTCGTGACCCTGGGACTCCCAAGCTTACACGAGGGACACGTGTTCTTTGGAGTATGACTTTTATGACGAGGGAAATGACACGACGAAGGCAGATGGCCCCGCTCAAGGCTCATCTTGCCGTGCCGGTCTATTGTTTCAGCCATGCATACATTAGACACGGTGTCTCTGATCCCGTTATCAAGTTCCCTTTATTACTCCTAACACTCTTCTCTAATCTGTTGTGCATCCTTGTCCTTCCTTGCATCTGTTCTTGTCCCTTCCCCTAATGTGTTTACGATCAGGATGGAATGTGTTTTATTGCAAAGAAGATATGTTTTTACAGTTGGGAACTGGCAATACTATTGTAATTATGTTCCGGCCTCCTGAAACATGAACGCGGCCCTTTTGAAGTTTATTATGGGAACTGAGTTGTAATCTTTGTTCACTATATTGTTCTATGGGAAAAACGTGTATAAAAGGAGCGATCCACTTTTGCAAATTGAAGCAGTCTCCGAGAACCTACACGCTGTGTACTTCTTGTGACCTCTGTATCCCTGCAGTAAATAAACGCTGATCTCTGACGTCGCTGGAAGTGTCCCGTGTCTCTGTGTTTGGTACGCCAGAACAGGTAACCCGCGAAGGTTTCAGGTGTTGTTCCCTGGCACCGCTGGGTCTTAGAAAGACCCAGTCCTTCAGTTGGCGCCCAACGTGGGGCGACATCAACGGTACCGGTCCAAAGCCCGACGATCGTGAGGAACTTCGTGTGAAATCTCCGAGGGAAGGTGCACCCCGCTTCATCGATCCAGTTGTCGAAATAAGTGGCCCGACGTCTTTTCCCGCGAAGATCCCCACCTCCTGACGGCTGCGGCGGACTGATGCCCTGACTGTCGACCTGTTTTGGCGCCTGGCGTAGTCTTTTGTACGGCGAGACGATAGACGGGCCTTCCTGGTGACGCCATTGTTCTTTCAGTTAAGTATTTGTGGGTCGCTCCCAGTGTTCCTTTGTTGTTTGCATGGTACCATAGCATTCGTGGTTCTTAGTTGTTGGGTTTTATTTGACGATTGCAATTGCCAAAAACCGAGGGTCTCGCAAACTTTTTGCGAGGATATCATAAATTCGATAGCCCTTGAAGTTTGTAAACTCGGTTAGTGTGCGCGATGCCTAGCCGTAGTACTTTGTTTGGATTTCTTAAATGTTGCAGAATGGATTCCCGGCTGGAGGATTCATGTCCGATACCTCCGGTTGGAACTCCAATTTACGAGCTCTATAGTCGCCATGGCGTGGGTCCTATCGTGTATAATGAATATTGGGTCCGCTACACTAAAAATGATGGTGTTCTTAGTTGGCCATCTCATGGTAGTTTCGAAACTGCCGTTTTAGATAATTTGGAAGCTAAACTGTTTAAAAAGAAGGCTAGGCCGGCCATGTTTGGTTCCTTCCGGTTATGGCGGAAAGAGGCCAAGCAGAATGAAATCAAACAGAGTAAGAAAAATAAAAGAGACGGTGTTATTGCGGTGATGCAAGATGCTGAACAGTATCAGCGAGACAAAAATGAGAAAGAGCAGGAAGTTAGTGCTCGACTTCATCATATGGCGGTGGATAAATGTTATCCGGTGCTACCGTCTAATGTCGATAAATTGGGAGAAGAAGCGGTAGAGGATTCGCTATTGTCTTATCTGTTGAAATCACCACCTCCCTATGCTCCCGATACTCTGGGCCCTGTGATTCTACCTCTTCCTCCACCTGCTGTTTTGGCGGCCGCTGGTCAGCCCGCCGTTCCTTCCGCTCTCCCGCATCCCCTTGTGCCACAGATCGTTCCTCCTCTTTTACCGGCTTCTCTTCCTACTGCGCCTCTTCAAGTCCCTCCTCAGTCTGTCGTTCCCACTACTCCTGGTGCCGCATCTACTTCTATCGCCTTCACCCCTACTGTTGCTGCGCCTGCATCTTCTTCCTCTTCTCCTTCTGTTCGTAGTCGTCTCCTGACTGCTGTTGCTACTCTTTATTCCCCGCTTTTTGGGCCAATACTCGGCTCGACTCTTTCTGATGCCGCTCAGCGGCGCAGTCAGCTTCCTGATGATAGGGAACGTGAATCGCTGGTAAAAATGGCACGTAAATGGATTCGTAATCCTGTTAAATACTCTTCGCGTGTAGTGTTTGAAACATTTTCTCAGTTTAATGCGCCCACTCAATGATTCGTGTTTGAGGAATTGTGTAAATCGTTGAAGGAGGAGTGGGATCATGATGTGATAGATAATGTACCGTCAGAGGTTTCTGATCTCCAGCACCGGTTCACAACTGGTGTGATCGTGGGTGATCAGGTTCGGGAAGCTCTAGAACGTTTGTTATCGTTTCGATGCACAGTTCAACCTCGAGCATTGTTTAAGGAAGAGACTGCAGCGTGGATGGCACAACCTGGTCAATATCCGATGCGGGAAGTTCCCCCAGTATGGATGCCAGGTGATCCTACTGCTAACCCTGCTGTCCCAGGCCGTTTTCAGAGAGTGTGGATACACCTCCCTTGGAAACGATCGGAAGTCTTACAGGTGAAGCAAACTTTGCCTGATCCCCGTAAAAATCCAGCGGGTTATTATAAGGAGTTGTCCCAATTGGTGGATGCTACTGTTATGAACCTTGCTGATATTGACATGTTGTTTGGTAATGTAGTGCCTCAGCCGATTTGGGCGAAAATTCGTCACGAGAATCACGCGGCCGAGTTAGGCGGTGATTGGGCTGCCCTTACAGCGGCAGACGCTCAGCAAGTTGGTGGGGCTAAGCCTGAGCAGCTTATTGTGGAATTGCCCCAGAGGATAATTACCCTTATGAAAACGCTTATGCCGGCGATGCGCGTCAATTGGGACAAGTTG
Organism: Triturus cristatus; assembly: GCF_964204655.1. Lineage (NCBI taxonomy): Eukaryota > Metazoa > Chordata > Amphibia > Caudata > Salamandridae > Triturus > Triturus cristatus. The sequence goes on along the minus strand of NC_140593.1, from coordinate 22,962,749 downwards.
TCCGAGTGCAAGCAAAAGAGGGATGAAAGCGTATCCGATTTCTTTACGAGATTCGAGGAAGCATTTGTCGATCATAGTGGCCAGGACATGGGTTCCGAAGGTGGTCAGCGGCTGTTTGTTGATAAGTTTGTATCGAACTTGTTGCCCGAACTTAGCAATAAGTTGAAAAATTCTGAGAGTTCATGGGCTGTTTCTACCACTGCTCAAATATTGGCTACGGCCCAATATTACGAAAATAGGGAAAAGGAGGAAAGTGAACGTGCAGATAAGAAAACAAAGGATCTTAAAACTAAGGTCCTATTGCAGCAAGCGTATCCTCCACGCTCGAATTTCAATGATTCGCAACAGCCAAATAGATCGCAATCACAGTTCTCTAGATCGCAGACGCGAAATGACTCTCCCGCACCTCGTTTTGTGTTGGGATATAATCAATGTGCGTATTGTCGAGGGGAGGGCCATTTGAAGTTTAATTGTCCGGTTCTCCGTGATAGGAATAATGGTGTGTCAGCTCGAGGAGGTCGTGGTGGTCCTCAACAAGCTTCACGTGGTAGAGGTCGTGGAGTTACTCAGAATCAGGCCGAGCGTTTTGCCACTTCCTCAGACTCGCAGAATTGTTTTGATCGCCGTGAACCATCATCCGGTAGATCTGCACAGTATCATGTGGATGACTATTACGTCGACCGTGATGTTGATATGGATGGTATCTACTAGGACAGCCATAGACAAAGGAAGGGAGAAGTATCAGTTCCGGTTGATCAGAGAGGGCCTTATGTTGCAGTAGCAACATTGGGTGTCGTTGAGCCTTTTCTGTTGGACACTGGTGCAGCAAAAAGTTCCATTATGCATTCGAAACTCCCTGGCGCGCCTTTGTCTGGCTTGACGAATGTTTCCGTTGGATTCTCTGGCGCCCCCGTTAGCAATCCAGTTTCTAGCCCCTTGCCCCTTACGATTGGGTCTCAGGAGTTAGAAGCTCCCTTGATTTTGACTACTGGTTGTGGTGAGAATATTTTGGGCTTGTATTTGTTGAAGAGGTTACATGCGACTTTGTACTGCTCTCCTATGGGTGTGGAGCTTACATTGGGTGAGAATGTGATTTCCCCTATGTATCTGTCGATCGATAAGCTCCCGCCGGAATTGAGTTCTCTTCCGGTTTCTTTGTGGGCGACAGGTCCCAATGATGTGGGCCTGCTGGATATCCCACCTTATGTTGTTCAATTGAAAGTTGATGCGCGCTTACCACGCATACCCCAGTATCGTATTTCCCTTGATGGTGAACGGGCACTATTAGCGATCATTTATGATCTGATCGGTAAAGATGTTATCGAGGAGACACGAGGTAACGTGTGTAATAGTCCCGTGTTGCCTATTTTGAAACGAACTGATCCGTCCAAGCCTCCCGTGTACTGTCTAGTTATTGACTTACGGGAAGTAAATAAAATTGTTGTCCCACAGTTTCCTGTGGTTCCAGACATTACAGCTTTACTGACTCTGATTCCAGCCTCTGCATCATGGTTCTCGGTAATCGATCTGAAGAATGCGTTCTTTAGCATTCCGATTGCTGAGGAAAGTCGTGATTTGTTCGGATTTTCGTTAGGAGGTCGCAGTTTCCGGTTCAAACGCGCACCTCAAGGCTACTGTGAGAGCCCATCGATCTACAGCCAAGCTCTTAAGAGTCAACTAGATGCATTTGTGCTGCCAACTGGTGCGGCTTTGATTCAGTACGTTGACGATCTGTTGGTAGCTGCAGATACTTAACAAGTTTGCAAGACTGCTACTGTGTCACTATTACAGCATCTGTGTGACTTACACCACAAAGTGTCACCTTCTAAGTTGCAATATTGTTGTCAAGAAGTTACCTACTTAGGTCACTTATTGTCAAAGGTGGGAAGAAGGTTGACCCCTGAAAGAATCGCAGCAATTGCTCGAATGGCTGTGCCGACGACCCAGAGAGATGTGCGTGCCTTTTTAGGTATCACGTCATACTGCAGACAGTGAATTCCAAATTTTTCACTGTTAGCGAAGCCATTGATAGCTCTCACGTGCAAGGACGTTTCGACTCCTTTGCCATGGACGGAGGAATGTCAGAAAAGTTTTTCTGAACTACGTGATGCACTGTGTTCGGCTCCTGTGTTAGGTACTCCTGATTACAACAAGCCATTCACATTATACGTTCACGAGAGGGAAGGTTGTGCGTTGAGTGTTTTAACGCAACAATTTGGTGACAAACAGCGCCCGTGTGCATATTTTTCCTCAACCTTAGACCCGGTAGCTAGAGCGTTGCCAAGTTGCTTGAGGGCGACAGCGGCAGCAGCGGCGTCTATTCGGCAGTCCGCAGGTCTTGTTATGGATAATATGCTCATGGTGATGGTTCCGCATGCAGTTGATACTCTTTTGAATCGGACAAAGACTCAACATCTGACGAGTGCAAGGTTGTCTGGGTACGAGCTGACCCTTTTGGCAAGTCATATACAGATCAAACGTTGTAATGTACTGAATCCGGCGACATTGTTGCCGATTAATATGGAATCAGATGATGTGCCAACACATGATTGTTATTTACGAACTGAGGAAGAAACAAAAGGTCGTGTGGACCTAAAAAACACTCCCTTGACAGATCCCGATGGTACTTTGTATGTGGATGGCTCGTGCTTTAAATTGCCGAATGGTGATGTGACGACTGCGTATGCTGTAGTGACGTTGAACACGGTTGTGGAAACTGCGAGATTGAATCAGAATTCAGCGCAAGCTGCAGAGTTGATTGCATTGACAAGAGCGTGTGTTTTGTCTAAAGGAAAGCGAGTGAATGTGTTTACCGACAGTCAGTATGCATTCGGTGTTGCGCATACCTTTGGAAGATTGTGGAGAGAAAGAGGATTTATGACATCGCATGGTACGAAGATTCAGCATGGGCAGCTTGTGAATGACCTTTTGGATGCACTTACACTGCCTAAACAAGTGGCGATTGTTAAATGTAGCGCACATCGGAAAGTGACGGATGATGTTGGTCGTGGTAATGCGTTTGCAGATGAGATTGCTAAGGAAACGGCTAAGGATCTTGCGACCCGAATGTATGTCACGAGTTCAGTGAGGTGGCCGACAGAGACTGGTATGTGTGAAAATACTATTGAGAGTGTGAAAGCAATTCAGAACGAAGCTACTAAAGCCGAAAAGACTAAGTGGAAAGAAAGTACGGGAAAGTTGGACATGCATGGATGTTGGGTTGACCTGACGGAATGTCAGAGGTGGATGTTACCAGATGCGTACGTATTAGCTGTTGTGACGATGGCTCATGGGGTGTCACATATCAGTGCGAAAGGAATATGTAGGTTTTTGTCCCCTGTATGGAGAAATGAGGGTATTGCTAAGTGTGCCGAGAGAGTGGTTAAGAACTGTATGGTGTGTTTGATGCACAATCCTGGCAAGGGCACTCCCACTCCACCTGGTCATTTTGCTCCTCCTGTTTGTCCCTTTGAGGTTATCCAGCTGGACTTTATCCATATGGAGAGATGCAATAACCTAAAGTATGTTTTGGTTGTGGTTTGTGCGTTCTCCAGATGGATTGAGGCCTATCCTCTTAAGGATAACACTGCCCTGTCCACAGCAAAAATCCTGCTGAAGGAATACTTTCCTCGGTACGGAATTCCACGGATTGTATGGTCGAATAATGGAAGTGAGTTTGTGGGAAGTGTAATGCAGAGTGTGTGCAAGGGTCTTGGAATTCGTCAAAAATTCCATAGTGCTAACCATCCACAGGCAGCGGGTTTGGTTGAAGGGTACAATGGTACCCTAAAACTAAAACTCGCCAAGATCCAGGCTACGACTGGTCTATCATGGCCTGATGCCTTGCCTCTGGCTCTCCTATCGACCAGAGCGACCGTACACTCTCGAGTAGGGCTCAGCCCATATGAGATTGTGTTCGGCCGCCCTGCGAATATTTGGGGGGTCCCGAGACCAAGGGCTTTTGATAGTCTTGAGTATCCAATGTTAATTGATTACCTGCATGATTTGACCACTAAACTACGGTTAATCCATCAACAGGTCTTTGAAGCTCTACCGGCGCAGACAGAGGGCCCTGGACACCAGCTCCGGCCAGGGGACTGGGTTGTTACCCGAAATTTTGGTCGGAAACGTAACTTGGAGCCAAGATTTGTAGGTCCCTTTCAAGTCTTATTGACGACGAGGACTGCGGTTCGACTGGAGGGCCGGAAAAATTGGGTACACGCCAGCCATACGAAAAAGGTACCGATCCCCTTACCAACGGATGGTTGGGTGAGGACTGGGATTTCGGCAACAGAAACTGAGACTCCTTTGCACTTTGTGCCGTTTAGCGACGCTCAACCTGTGGGGAATGATTTGTCACTGCCAGACCCACATGTGGAGTCATCGGTAGCAGAGAGCCCAAGGTCTGACTCGTTGTCCACTTCATCGAATACTGTTGTTCCAGCTGAACAATTGTTTGTAGAGCAAACTTGACCTGGAAGAAGTCGATACTTTCTTCGTTCAAGGACTAATAAAAATTAGTTGTATATTTGCTTTTGATGTTATGAACATTATGGACAATTATATCCTTTCTTTTTGAGTTTTTATGTGCTGTCTGTCAAAAATTCCTGTCATACAAGGGAAACACGCCCTTATGTAAACAGGAGAGCTGTTACATAACTCAAGGGAAACACGCCCTTATGTAAACAGGAGAGCTGTTACATAACTCAAGGGAAACACGCCCTTATGTAAACAGGAGAGCTGTTACATAACTCAAGGAAAACACGCCCTATAAAGGGAGGAACCGGGAGGTACAAGGCTGTCGGATATTGTGTTTACACCGACGTACCTGCTTCGTGAAGAGCAGTGTTCCGGAGTGGTGCTCCAGTAAGGCAAGAACGGAGGTAGGTCGAGTCGTTACTCCCTGGGCCGTGTCTTGCCCCATCGTCACCTGTGAAGGACCCGGAAGCTCTACCGGTCAACCATTGAGCTTCGCTTTTTGACTCGGCTGAGTCCAAGCGCAGTGGCGCTTTTGCTGGTTGGAGTCGTAACTCCCAGCCCGACCAGAGACACAGGGACTGCCAGCTGTAACGCACACCAGGAGGTGTTTGCCGCGTTACAGACTCGGAAGTCCACAGGATCGATCGAGCGGCTGCTCTCGGTTCAGTCTTCTTGCTTGTGATTGGGGTATCGGTGACGCATCACCAGGAGGTGACTCCGCGTCCCGGTGCAGTCTGAGGAAGAGGTTGAGCGGCTGCTCCCTTCAGGTAGAGACCCCGGCTGGGTGTTTCCCTGACTCCTCGATTCTCCCCAACACTCTTCGTGCCCCTCACAGCCTACCGATTGGCATTGTCGGCCATTTCATTTCTGCCCTCTGTTGGCATACGCTGGGATCGGCGTATATGCAGAGGACGGTTAGGACCATCCGTGCTGTGGGCTGGTAACGTACTTAGCCTGGAGGATTCCAGTGACTATAACTTTTGTTTGTTCTTTGTATTTTATTTGCCTTCATTAAAAGAACTAACCCTTCACAAGTGGTTGCGTCCTCATTGTCGTGTCTGTTAAACGATCCTGAGACGTTCAGGGCGTTACAAAATATCCGACCTTAATAACACTAACTGTCTCCCGGTCGATAACAGACATGGCAACACTTGATGATGTGCTGGCTGCTTTAGCGGCCATGCAAGTTGAAGTGGCTGCCTCTAGGCAAGAAACAGCCGATGTAAAAGCCAGACTGGATGCTATCCAATTGGACCCGCTCACGCCCAGCACCTCCCTCACGAACCAGACCCCTGCGGTAGTAGTGGAAATGCCGGTAGCCATCCCCTTGGCAACACCAGAGAGGTACAGTGGGGATCCTAACACAGTGCAGGTATTCCTCACACAAGTGGCGCTACATTTATCGTGCAAACCAAAGGCGTTCCCCACGAGTCAGGCTCGTGTGGCTTTCCTTATATCCTATTTGGCTGGAAACGCGGCACAATGGGCCGTACCTCTGGTGAGCAGGGACGACCCCCTCTTATGTGATTGGGGTGCTTTTCGCGAGGAATTCCTGAAGGTATTCGACAGAAGGGCTGACTCGTACACGGCGGACCGTGAAATGCTTGAGTTGAGACAGGGATCCAACGACCTGGTGCAGTATCTCAACGCGTTCCGAAGGCTGGTTGCGGAAACCAAGTGGCCTGTTGCTAAACAGACGGCGCTCTTCCATCAAGGGCTGTGCGATGAGCTCAAGGACGCCGTGGCTCATATTGACCCTCAACCCAAGACATGTGAGGGCCTTATCAACCTGGTATTACGGCTGGAACATAGGCTAAGTGAAAGAAAGGGGGATCATGGGAGAAAAGGAAAATCCCTTCCATCCTATGTGACGGTGGGAAGTCCTGAAACTTCCACCGCATCCAAGGGAGAACCCATGGACATCAGCGCAATACGAGCGAGCCTCACAGCCACGGAGAAAGAGTCACGCCGTAAACAAGGATTGTGCCTATATTGTGGCAAAAAAGGCCACTACGTACGTGAATGCCCTGCCAAACCGAAGACGTCACGTTATCGGGCCAACCGGTCGGTAACAGCCGTGGTGGACATACCGGCGGAAAACTAGAGGACTCCAAGACCAGAGAAGGGGCATCTCGGAGTCACTCATCCATCCCTTCACTTTCCAACTCGGTCACTAAGGGACAACGACACCTGTTTATCACGGTGCACGTGGGAGTGCATGACCAGTGGATACCCGTTGTGGCCATGGTGGATTCAGGGGCCACTGGCATGTTTATGGACCACAACGAGGCATGCAGGCTAGGGCTAGTGCTTCTTCCCAAAGCAGTACCCGAAGACGTCTATGCGGTAGACGGAAGGCGATTGGTGACGGGGCCCATCGGACAGCACACGGGGGTCCTTCCGATGAGATATGGGAGGAACCATTTGGAACAAATCGATTTTAACATCATCCGAGCGCCCCAATATGGCGTCATATTGGGATTGCCGTGGCTACAGAAACACAACCCCTTTGTGGATTGGCCAACACATCGCATCGAAATGACGTCACCGTATTGCATCCTGCATTGTGGAATAAGAACCGAATCCCTTGACGCAGATGAGAGCGGGAGTCAGACGGTGGCTACAGCGGCAGAAAAAGATGTGGCTCTCCCCCAGGCTTATCACAGTTTTGAGGATGTATTTGATGAGGTGAAGGCGGAAGTGCTACCACCACATAGACAGTTTGACTGCCAGATCGACCTGGTGCCAGGGGCCAGCGTTCCCAGCGGCAGGCTGTATGCCCTGACGGAGCCTGAAAACGTGCATCTCCGGGGGTACCTGGATAAACTCCTCAAGCTAGGATTCATCCGCCCGTCCAAGTCTCCGGCCGCCTCGCCACTCTTCTTCATCCCGAAGGCTAATGGGGAGCTGAGAGCCTGTGTGGACTTTAGGGCATTGAATGCGATAACCATAAAAAATCGGTACCCCTTGCCTCTCATCAGTGTACTTCTGGAACAGGTCAAGAAAGCTCGTATCTACACCAAGTTGGATTTGAAAGGGGCATACCATCTGGTGCGCATGAGGGACGGAGACGAGTGGAAGACCGCCTTTAAGACCAGGTTCGGCCTTTTTGAGTACCTCGTCATGCCGTTCGGTCTGTGCAATGCCCCGGCAGCCTTTCAGTACTTTTTGAATGAGGTATTCAGAGAGGAGTTGGATATCTACGTGGTCGTATATATCGACGACATCCTCATCTATTCGTCCAGTGTGGAGGAGCACGTACACCACGTCAAAGCTGTGCTCCAAAAGCTGAGGGAAAACATGCTGTTTTGTAAACTCAGCAAGTGTGACTTCCACGTCACATCCGTGGAATTCCTCGGAGTGATGCTGAGTCCAGAGGGACAGGAGATGGCAGAACGAAAGATCAAGGCGGTGAAAGAATGGCCGGTGCCCCAAAGCGTGAAGGACGTCCAAAGTTTCATTGGCTTCGCCAACTTTTACAGGCGGTTTATAGATGGATTTTCAGGAGTGGTGGCACCAATCACACAGCTACTGAGGAAGTCCAAGGAGTTTGTCTGGTCCCCTGAAGCGAACAAAGCCTTTGAGGCCCTGAAAAGCGCCTTTGGTAAGGCGCCGGTGTTGGCTCACCCCGATCCGGATCTCCCCTACGTGGTGGAAGCGGACGCGTCGGATGTGGCGCTGGGGGCTATCTTGTCCCAACGCAACCACGACACAGGGGTGCTTCATCCCGTTGCGTACATGTCCCGCAAACTCAACGACGCCGAACGCAACTACCATATTGCGGAGAAGGAGCTTCTCGCAATCAAGGACGCCTTCACCGAATGGAGGCATTGGTTGATGGGGGCAAGACATGTGGTATCGGTGTACACGGACCATCGGAACCTACAGTTCATGACGGCCACTAGACACCTTTCTCCCAGGCAGCTGCGGTGGATGATCTTCTTTGCGGGGTTCAACTTCCGCATCACATATCGGCCGGGGACGGAAAACCGGAAGGCGGACGCCCTGTCCCGTCAATCTGCAGTTAAGGAACCATTGCCTGCAACCGAGCGTTCCATCATTTCCCCGAGGATGGTATTGGGGGTTATCCAACCGGATACTTTCCTGAGGGGAATAAAGAGAGGGATCAGGTCATTCGCATGGCGGAGGTGGCTCCTCAGTCACAGAGAATGGCAGCTGAAGGACGGGATACCCCTGAAGGGCAGGTGCCTATTGATACCCACGCCTAGGCTAAGGAAACAAGCATTCATCTGGTGCCATGACTCTCCATGCGCAGGTCATTTGGGCTTTGAAAAAACGGTGGCTAGCATGGGACGGCATTTCTGGTGGCCAACCATGAGAGTGGATGTCAGGAGGTGGGGACAGGAGTGTCCTACGTGTGCTACCATGAAGGCCGACCATGGCCGAACCCAAGGGCTCTTACATCCACTTCCGACCCCGGATAGACCATGGGATAGCATATCACTGGACTTCGTGGTGGGCCTACCGGTAGACCAGGGGATGACGGCAATACTGGTGGTGGTGGATTACTTGACGAAAATGGGGCACTTCATCCCCTGCAAGAGAGTCCCTACGGCCGGGGAATTGGCGTCACTACTCCTAAAGAATGTGGTACGACTGCATGGATTACCTGGGGTGATCGTGTCGGACCGGGGGTCGCAGTTTACTGCGCAATTCTGGAAGACTTGGTGCACTGCGCTGCATGTTAAGACCGCCCTGTCCACCAGCTACCACCCTCAAACGGACGGCCAAACCGAGCGCCTGAACCAAACGCTCAAACAGTATCTGCGATGTTTTGTGGACCAGGGCAGGGAAGAATGGGTCGACTTGCTATGGGTTGCAGAGATAGCCTATAACAACGCCACTCACAGCTCCACACATTCATCTCCGTTCTATAGCAACTATGGCCAACATCCCAGGTTCTTGCCATTTCTACATCCGTTCAGAGAGGACAGGATTCCCGCCACAGCGGACAGGGTGGCACACATAAAAGACACGTTGATGCGCTCAAGGGCTGTCCTAATAGAGGCCAAGAGAAGATACAAGGCTGCGGCAGATAGGAAGAGAAGGCCCGGGCCACTGTACCGCACTGGAGACTACGTCTGGATATCCACAAGAAACATGAGGTTTCGAAAGAACAGTGTGTTCCATCCCAAGTACATGGGCCCCTATCGAATTACCAAGTGTATGGGTCCCGTGAACGTGAAGGTGTGCTTGCCCCAGTCATTGCGGATACACCCTGTCTTTCATGTATCATTGCTCAAACCAGCACCCTCCAAGCCGTCTGGGACACCTAGGCCGGTATGCGTGGAGTCGGAGGTGGAGTATGAAGTGTCGGGCATACGGGCGTCCAAATGGCGCAGGGGGAAGCTGTGGTACCTGGTTGCGTGGAAAGGCTATGGCCCGGAGGAGCATTCATGGGAACCGGCTGAAGGGGTTCATGCTCCGCGCTTGGTCTCCTTGTTCCATCGGCGTTTTCCTGCCAGCGCTGGACCCGTGGGGAGCCGCTGAGAGGGAGGATGTACTGTCAAAAATTCCTGTCATACAAGGGAAACACGCCCTTATGTAAACAGGAGAGCTGTTACATAACTCAAGGGAAACACGCCCTTATGTAAACAGGAGAGCTGTTACATAACTCAAGGGAAACACGCCCTTATGTAAACAGGAGAGCTGTTACATAACTCAAGGAAAACACGCCCTATAAAGGGAGGAACCGGGAGGTACAAGGCTGTCGGATATTGTGTTTACACCGACGTACCTGCTTCGTGAAGAGCAGTGTTCCGGAGTGGTGCTCCAGTAAGGCAAGAACGGAGGTAGGTCGAGTCGTTACTCCCTGGGCCGTGTCTTGCCCCATCGTCACCTGTGAAGGACCCGGAAGCTCTACCGGTCAACCATTGAGCTTCGCTTTTTGACTCGGCTGAGTCCAAGCGCAGTGGCGCTTTTGCTGGTTGGAGTCGTAACTCCCAGCCCGACCAGAGACACAGGGACTGCCAGCTGTAACGCACACCAGGAGGTGTTTGCCGCGTTACAGACTCGGAAGTCCACAGGATCGATCGAGCGGCTGCTCTCGGTTCAGTCTTCTTGCTTGTGATTGGGGTATCGGTGACGCATCACCAGGAGGTGACTCCGCGTCCCGGTGCAGTCTGAGGAAGAGGTTGAGCGGCTGCTCCCTTCAGGTAGAGACCCCGGCTGGGTGTTTCCCTGACTCCTCGATTCTCCCCAACACTCTTCGTGCCCCTCACAGCCTACCGATTGGCATTGTCGGCCATTTCATTTCTGCCCTCTGTTGGCATACGCCGGGATCGGCGTATATGCAGAGGACGGTTAGGACCATCCGTGCTGTGGGCTGGTAACGTACTTAGCCTGGAGGATTCCAGTGACTATAACTTTTGTTTGTTCTTTGTATTTTATTTGCCTTCATTAAAAGAACTAACCCTTCACAAGTGGTTGCGTCCTCATTGTCGTGTCTGTTAAACGATCCTGAGACGTTCAGGGCGTTACACTGTCCCACGGCTAAGAGATTTGTAATTTGAACTTTTCGAGGGAACCTCTCCATCCGGGTCACCGTAGGGCCGTGCGGGTACTCCTTTCTGTTTAGCAGGTTTCTGACGCTAGGTCGGTTACTTTTGTCGATTCCTGGGAACTCCTGGGGATTGATAATCGCTACTCAGAACGAAGTGCGTCAAGTACGTCACGGGCGGTTTGTAGAGGATGGCATTCTCTAAGCTGTTGGAAGTAGAAAGGATATCGGCGCAGAGATCAGAATTAAGAAGAGTTGTATGTACAAAATGCTTTTTGTTTCAGGTGTTCCTATTGTTCCTGACCGTATCTATGTTATTGGTGGGTGGAGTGTATTTTGGAGTACAGTTGTTATTACCTTCTGTTTCACCTACCTCTTCTCCTAAACTGAGCTCCCTCATCACTGTTTCCCCACATTCTTTTCATCCTCTGCTTCAACATGAACAGGTTAGGCGTGCGGAATTTATGAATAACTCCTTCGTCCAACTTCTACATCAGCATCAGTTGGTGATGAATACTACCAATTGTTGGGTGTGTGGGTTAATGCCACATACCATGGATAGGGGTATTCCATATTTGGTCCTTCCGTACAGCTCCCAGGGTTCAGCTCGAGCATTCCAAACTATGTTCCGTAGTGCACTAGATTCCTACCCCAGTCGAGAGCCACGTTCTGCCAATTTTGGTCCTGGGCCGTATCACAAACCTTTGGCGATAGCGATAGCGGATCTAGATAGAGATGTTTTTGATGCATCGCTTATCCCAAGTGAAGAGGTACAGGCTTATAAGGATCTGAGCGAGGCTGAGTATAGTACGTCAGTGGGTGATAGACAGCTTAAGAGCTCGTCCCCAATATGGATTGTACCACACCTCGGTAATTTCTGCTTGAAAGGTCTGGGTCGAAATCCGAGAGCACAACTTGGGAACAGTGCTTGCACTGACACGTATGTTCTGCCGATGCTCTCTTCCCCTGTTTTTCTGACCGCTAAGGGCACTTATTTTGTATGTTATGAACGCGCATATACATGGTTACCCCGTAATTTTTCGGGTACCTGTTATATTGCGAATCTTTTACCACCGACTTTCACAGTTGCCTCAGATTATCACAAGACTAGAGTTGTGAGAGGCGTTATTAGCAAAGAGGATACTGCCGGTCAAGAAGCAGGAGACTTCTTTAAGGGGTTCTTGCCGTTTTGGGGACCTATGGTAAATAGCAGGAACTTAAGACAGCTGACACGTGTAGTAGAGTCGACTGCTAATATTACTGCAAGTGCCCTTGGTAATCTAACAGCTGAACTTCAGGCGGATAGACTCATGACGTTGCAGAACCGTATGGTTCTAGATGTTGTTCTCGCAGATAGAGGTGGTGTGTGTAAAGTTATCCATTCGAGTTGTTGCATTTTTATTCCTGACAATGCTCCAACTGTCTACCAAGCCATCTCGAAGTTGCACAAGATCTCCGAGTCCATGCACGTGAACAAAGGTAATTGGACGCTTCTAGGATGGTTTTGGGGCCTGATGTCAACTTGGGGTTGGAAGATTCTGATGATCGTAGGAGTTGTTGTAACGTTTCTGTTCACGTGTTGTCTTTGTGTACAGTGTGGTCCTGCCTTATGTGGCCTATGTGCTACAACGTGTATAAGACGACCATCTGTTACCAAGGAGACGTTGATGAATAGAATGATGTTCCAGCAGCAACTGAACGATCTGATGAATATCGAGATAGATTCCGATCTTGACTAGTGCTTGCCTACATGAGGGCAAAAGGAGCGTCTGAGGTTCCGTGTGGGACGGAACGACACTTTTGGGTGGTGACGAATATGGATGAGTTGGGTATCTACGAACCGCAAATGACGAGTATAGTGGGTGTACGCAGTTTCGCCACGCAACCACGTACGGTTCGTCTGATTTTTGGGTTTGTTCATCTGAACCCTCGGGTTCCATTTTAGATACGGCATCCATTTTGTTTCTTGCCCTCAAGTAGCCAGCGAACGGACTTCGTCCGCTTCGTGACCCTGGGACTCCCAAGCTTACACGAGGGACACGTGTTCTTTGGAGTATGACTTTTATGACGAGGGAAATGACACGACGAAGGCAGATGGCCCCGCTCAAGGCTCATCTTGCCGTGCCGGTCTATTGTTTCAGCCATGCATACATTAGACACGGTGTCTCTGATCCCGTTATCAAGTTCCCTTTATTACTCCTAACACTCTTCTCTAATCTGTTGTGCATCCTTGTCCTTCCTTGCATCTGTTCTTGTCCCTTCCCCTAATGTGTTTACGATCAGGATGGAATGTGTTTTATTGCAAAGAAGGTATGTTTTTACAGTTGGGAACTGGCAATACTATTGTAATTATGTTCCGGCCTCCTGAAACATGAACGCGGCCCTTTTGAAGTTTATTATGGGAACTGAGTTGTAATCTTTGTTCACTATATTGTTCTATGGGAAAAACGTGTATAAAAGGAGCGATCCACTTTTGCAAATTGAAGCAGTCTCCGAGAACCTACACGCTGTGTACTTCTTGTGACCTCTGTATCCCTGCAGTAAATAAACGCTGATCTCTGACGTCGCTGGAAGTGTCCCGTGTCTCTGTGTTTGGTACGCCAGAACAGGTAACCCGCGAAGGTTTCAGGTGTTGTTCCCTGGCACCGCTGGGTCTTAGAAAGACCCAGTCCTTCACTACGTAGAAGAACTCTTGCTTGGAACCACCACGAGCCCTGCAGACTGCGTCGCGGCTCCTTCTTGCTGAAACCTTGAAGCCCCCCAGAACATCGGGGCCCTGCTGACGCTGTCGCGGCCCAACCTCGCTGAAACCTCCCTCGGAGCCCTGCTGACGACGTCGCGGCTCGAGCTGAGCAGAAACCATCTTGAGAGCCCCGCTGACCTGGTCACGGCTCCCCACGAACTGAACGCCAGAGCCCTGCTGACGCCGTCGCGGCTCGACCCCTCCGAGATCCGGAGGTCCTCCAGCTTGAGGATAAGAACTGGGCCCCAGGTACCCTCGTACCAAGCTCCTGCCAAAGACTGTCCCGCTACCCATTCCCTTCTAAAATAGACACTGAGACTTTTGTGGACCCCTTGATCCCTTTTGTGTAAATATTGAACCCGTAAACCTTTAAGTGCTGATAAAGAATTGCTCGTCTTGAGACAACCTCCTTGAGTCCGGTGTGGTGGTGTTACTGTGCTAGTACATGATAGGAGAAGGATCTCCCCGGAGGCTTCTCAGCAGCGCTCGTCTACTTCGTACAGTGTGGGGGCCCCTCTGGGTGGTCTCGCCGACTCCCCGAGGTCCGCCTTCCAACAACCCCGACCCACTCCTGTTCCTGCCTTCTTCAGCACCCGCATTTTTGTTTACAATGCAATAGGACTCGCGTAAATATGAGTCCTATTGCATTTGTAAATACTTGTTGATCATGTAATTGGTCAATGGATTTGCATTCTTTTGTCTCGCATGCGCGCGATGCCTTACATTGTACACATGTGGAACAAAACAGTGGCGTTGCCCGCAGCGCCTGCACCCGCCCCTCAGCCACAGCTGCTCCATCCCACCTCTCCCTTGGCCGTGGCCAGCCCTGCCAGCCTGCAGCACCAGCGGCCACGGCTCCACGTCAGACATGCTAAACAGCGTCAAGGGTCGAGATGTCAGTGGGCCGCGGGCCGCCCCACAGAGCCCGCATTGGCCTGGAATTCTTGAGGTGACTTGCATCAGGGTACAGCGCCTCAAGGGAGATGAAGTGATTGCCCGACTTGTCGCTGCATTCTTCAGTCCAAGCGAAGGCCGATCTAGGCAGACTGCGCGCGCACATGTGTGTGTGGGGGGATGTTTGTTGGTTGCTCATGTGGTTGAAGAATGCTTCGTGATTCATAGGCTGCCAGCAGCAGCATCACCAAGGGGCAGTGTTTTCCAATTTTGAGTGATTCGTACAGTACCTTGGTACAATGCTTCGAGGCGCATTCTCCGTGCGCAACTTGAATGCTGATAAGCCGGAGAACGGACACTACTATAAGCCTCCCTTTTAAATGCGTTTCTCTGTTAGCTTTATCTGGTGTTTGTGGTCTTGGCGTTTTTGTGACCGTGGCTGCCTGTTCCAGGCTGTGTACTGCCAATACACTCCCTATGGTATATTTTGATGCACAGATTTGTTCAGTGCACGTTCTGTCTTTTCCACAATGACACGTCTGTGGGGACTACCAAACAATTTAAATAATATCACTAATACAATGACATTGCAGTGTGTATTGCGTATCATGTACAGAACATCATTAAAACTCTCTTCATTGAGTAGTTTGTAATTCCAAAGACGTTCATTATTTTGTGTTGAGTGAGTCTGTTCATGTCGCATGTGTTATCACAAATAAGGCTATTTTTCATGCTCTGCTATTGAGTGGCTGCTGGGCCTCTGACAGAAGTTTAATTGCATTTACTTCTAATGATCGTATTTCGTATTTGTGAATTATGAAGTATTTCTCTGGTTATTTAAATGTTTGCATTTGTTTCATGTTAGTCGTTTACTTTCCATACTGCACTTTTACTGTACTTTGTGGTAATGTAACAGGAATCTAATTCGCTTCAATATAGTGTTTTGCATATGGAATGCCATTCAAGGAAATGTATCCCGGAAACTCTTTTCCTTCTGTCTGTAGTCCCCCCGCCCCCACCCCCATGTGTTCTTGTATCTTCTTCATTCTTGTTCGTATGCCCGACCTCTATCCGCAAAACCCCCGTGAACCATGCAAATACAAGTGTTGCTACTCTACTTTAAAAAAACTGTGAAAATGCATGATTATTTCCAAAGTAAGTTTCCTAGAATTTAAAAACTTTACACGTAGGCCTTTTAGCATGATTGGTAGAGCGCAAGTGTTTTCATTTACTCTCTCTCTTAATAAATCAATATATTTTGAGGGAGGGTGGTGTTGTTAATATCTGTTGTGAGGCAGTGCTTCTCTTTTAAAAATCACATTTAAGATAAAAATGAAAGCATTCTACACAGTTCTAGCTTTAGGAGTCTGTTTTATTCGCATTCACATTCTTTATATGTTTCGTCTGGCTTCAAGACCACTTTAGCTAATTGTTAGAAATGGGATTTCTGGTTGGCTAGGGCTTGCGCCAAAGCCAGGCAGAAACCACCACTCTAGTCAGGGCAAGGAAGTTACACGCCAACGATAACCCCTGCTCACCCCCTTGGTAGCTTGGCACGAGCAGTCAGGCTTATCTCGGAGGCAATGTGTAAAGAGTTTGCGCGCGCACCCAGCAACAACACCCAAGGCCCACCACAAAAGAAACTCCACACAAGGTATTATATAAAAATAGCCTTTGTATTATACCAAACACATTAGATAATAAATACACACTTTACAATGTGCCACTGGCACGGGCAGAATTTACAGGGGAATTATCTACATGGGACAGGGCCTCATGGACCACTGTCAGGAATAAGCACTTTTAGCACTAGCACGTTGTAGCATTAGCACTTTGTAGGAATAACACTTTAGAACATAGCACATACAATCACTGTAGCACCAATTAGAATATGTGTTTGGTATAATACACTCTCGGGGGGATGGTGTGTAAGTCCCCAGAAGTCCTGGAGTGCCAGGCAAGTACTCAGCCAAAGGGTTTAGACCCCTGGTTGGGAGGCCAGGTTCAAGATCAGCCTGACCTGGAGGGAAGGACGACTGTAAGCAGTGTCCTGACCAAGGTAGCTGTTAGGGGCACCACTCCAGTTGGGAGGGTGCCGGACTCTGGAAGGGGGTGCAGACGGAGGGAGTCCTCGCCTTTGACCCCGGTGCAACCTGAGGGGTTAAACCCTAGGTTGGGAGACCAGTTCTCAGGGAGAGGTCCTGAGCTGGTGGGTGAGTTATGTTACGGGGTTGCCTCTCAGAGGAAGAGAGGGCGGAACCCTAGGAGAAGAGGTAGGGGGAGGAGAGCCTCACCCGTGACTTTTGGTCAGCCTGAGGGTACGGACCCTAGGCTGGAGGATCAGTGGCAGTTTAGAACTGCCCTGATGAGGGGTAGAGTGGAGAATGGCTGCTATGTGCCAGGGGTTACTACCCCCCACTCTGTGGTTGGGCAAGAACCAGTGGCGCCTAGATGGTCTAGGGCCTGGTCCTGGCCACGGACAGCTGAGGAGTACCAGGGGGGTAGCCCAGTTGGTCCGCCGAGTTTTTTCAGAGGAAGCCATGTGAGTTCAGAGTGGCGTAAAACCGGAGAGTGTCCCTGCCGTTGCGGGCCTGCGTCCGTGTTTTATCACCCCAAGCAGGGAAGACCATCACGTGGTGATTGGTCTACCCTGCGTTTTGGCTGGAAGGGGGTTGTGTTGGACTCGGCCCTTCTGGCAGGTTCACACCTGAAACTTTTTGCTTTTTATTGTGACCTGGTGTTAGTGATTTTTGGCTTCAGCGCACTCTACCTCTGTGTCCCAGGGTAAAGTGCGCACATGTAGTGAGGTTGGCCTGCCCTCCCATAGGAATGCATGGGGGAATGTATGTGTCCCTGGTAGTTCCTGATGCATGGGGAGTGCTGGTGCGAGTTTGGTATGTGCGGACTCGCGTGCGCACGATCGCCTTACCTGAATCCCCACGTTCGCTGACAAGTTTTCCCGATCCGGTCGCGTTCTCCATGAGATGTTGGATTGTTGGTAGCCATTTCCGCTGTCTCGCGACAGTTCACACCCGCAGTGACGTCATTCGTCGCGCGATGACGTCTTTCTTCTCGCGATCATGCACCGCGAGACAAGTGAAAACAAGATGGCCGCGCCCGCGAGCAACCACATGGGTAAGTTGGCGAGCCGCGACCGGGCGGTAAAAAACTTCTGCATCTTCGCGATATTTCCCTGTGTTTGCGGAGATTTTTAACATTTTCACGATCATTTGCGAAAGTGAATTTCGCAAATTCCACCCACCCCTACTTTATACCACCCAGAAACAAATGGAATAGTTGAGAGGTTCAACCGTGTGCTAAAGGAAACTATTGAGATGGCGAAGTCAGCGGGTTCAGATTGGCGTACTCAGATTTGGAAAAAGGTTGAGGTTTACAGATTATCACCTCATTCTGTCACCAAGAGAAGCCCATTTGAGTTATTTAGAGGTAGGTGTCCTAACACCTTTGTTGCTCCTCCTTGGGTCAATGACATGCAACCAGAGCTTTTTTCTCAAAATGAAAATTCTAATTGGAATTTAACTGAGTCTACGAAATTTGAATCTAGGAAAAGACTTCATGATTTTTTAAAAAGTGTAAAAAACATTGGTAAAAGTCGGTGATTGGGTTCTCATAAAAAACCCTTCTAACAAAAAGGCATCTTCAGCGTTTTTGAAGCCCATTCAAGTAATTACAATTTTCAACACTGCGGTCAAGAATGCTGATCACCGCATTTGGAACTTGAACAGGGTGGTGGTGGTTAGGAAAGACTTTGTTTGTAACTCTAATGGCTCAAGTCTTTCTCCATCCTGTGTTCCTGAGGACATTCGCAGGTCTTCTAGAGTTTCTTGTCCTCCTGCTTATTTGAAAGATTTTGTTAAATAGATTTTATGCTTGTTACATAGTTTTGATTTCTTATCACCTTTTGTTTGTTTGTTTATAACAGATGGGTATATGTGGCATCTTAATGTTCTACACCTGTTGCATGGTGCTTAAGAGTGTTATGATGTGAACAGCTGGGCCAGCAGTTGAAGTCTGGTTTTGATCCTTGCAACAGATGTGATATGGATGGGATTCACTTTATAGAATAAACTTATTTCTCATTAACATCAGCTGAGTTACCTTGATTCTTACAGGAACCCTGACGGAAGGTGTGTGCTTAATGTTAAGCATAGTGTTTATTGGAAGGAGACTCTTCCTGTAAAAAATCCTGTGCTTTTGCCAGGTTGAACACTTTTCTATTTGCACAGTTCAGCACACATGCAAAGTTTAAAGAGGTCTGACAAAAGAAATGCTTTCTTAAACTTTATTCCTGCTTCTTTCAGGCATATATTTTTGGTTAAAAGTTGTGTTCACGTTACTCAAAAAATCGTGATTTACATCAAAATCCAAGGATTGGTGGGCTGCCCCATTCAAGCAAAGTAGCACAAAGTAGCACAAAGCACTAGCATTCTTTACTTTAGGAAACGTTTCAAACACAAATGCAGGTTTGCACTGGACAGTAATCCCAAGTGAAGCCTTTGCACTAGTTAGCATCAAATGCTTGATGAATAGCTGCAAGCTGTCTTTACACCATGAACTTATCCTTATTAGTTGGGACCGGGGCTCAGAAGTGACTTCATAGTGACAAACAACACTGTACAAAATGCCTAATTTGGAAAATGTGTTTATATCTTCAGGAATGACATTAAATGTGCACTATGTGTGCCATATTATATTTGATTGACATATATATTTAGAATTAGAAAGTGACTCTCCTACCTGCCATGGTTGGAAGTCCTTCTCTAAACTTCCACTCTCTGAGGGATGTCCTGAGTGGGCTGTGGATGAGATCATGTTGTGTAAGGCATGAGCAGCTGCGTAGACCGCAGTATAAACACTGTAAGTGATGTAGAAATTATAAGCATCATACATAAAGGGGTCCAAATCTCTCATTGTCTCCTTCCCTGTACAATGAGCGAAGTAGGATTCATAGGCAAAAGTCCTATCCAGTAAATAAGGAGAACAATGGAATGTTAGCACCCAAAGCCACACAAACATGGAATTGTCTGAGAAATTTAAAGGGTTCACACTGTACAAGAAATCTGTAAGTCCAGGAATCTGTCCCTTAGGAATGGAAAATTCCAGTGCACCACTGAAAATATTCATTCCGGAGAAATTTATAAAATCTTTCAGATGTGATGTGACTGCAGAAGTGATCCAAACTATAGTAGGCAGACCTTGCAAGTGCTCTAGGAGGCCTGAATACATGTAAGCTCTTGAACAGTGAACTATCACCACATTGACAGAAGAAACATGGATTGTTTTAGAAATCTGATCCTGCTCAATGTCCCAGGACTTGCCGACTCTTTGTAGGAAGGCCACACAGCCTCCACTCCTGGTGATCTCTCTCTCCAGCTCCTCACCAGCATTCCTTCCACTCTCATCATCTGAAATAAGGATCCCAACCCAGGTCCAGCCAAAGTGCTGGAGCAGCCGGGAGATGGCGCGTGCCTCGTGTATCTCATTGGGAACAGTGCGGTAAAAGGATGGGAAGCGATGTCTGTCACTGAACATTGGATCCATGGCACCATAGCTGACCTGAGGAAGACATAGACATGAGCTATTAGACACTTTATAAAGCGATGTGTGTTTTAAGGTGTTTTTCACAGAAGTGCTGTAGTTTGCGTAATTGTAACACATCGCTTCAGTTCCAAAGTGCTTTCCCGTTCCAGGACCAGATGTCTACTTCCTCTTCACAGTGAAGTGAATCAAATGGGTTAATGCTCTTTGCTTTAATCTATATGGACTCAACCTATGAGTTTTTACCCCCCTCCAGAAGCACTCCCACTAGATGGCATCCTGGTAGGAGTTCTAGTTTATTGTGCACAATGCATGTCCCACCCTATTTAATGGGAGAGGGGCCGTGGACGCCCTGCAGAGACTAAGCCACATCATGTTTCATTTTAACACTTTTTTTTATTGTGCTGTATGTTTTTACTTGTGTTAATGATACTGCCTTAAACATCCCTGCTAAGTGAATTGCTGAAAATCTTGCACTCTGCACTAAAAATCTGCACTTGGAAATTATGAGCCAGAAAAAGTCCACTTTTATTTAAAAATCAATCACTACTTAGAATAACCAGCTGCTGATAGACTGTTGCGCTGTTGCTTGATCGCGCTTTTTCACATTCGGCTGAAGCGAGGCCTTAGCAACTGGGCCACCATTTTTACCCCCCGCCAGAAACACTAGATAGCATCTTGGTAGGTGTAGTTTATTTTGTACACTGTGTATCCCTCCCTATGTATTGGGAGATGGGCTATTAACACGTGCAATGGGCACCCAGCGGGCACTCAGGTAAAGTGGAGAAGGTACACAAGAACTTCTTGCCCTTAGACCTGCTTATTCTCAGTTACAATGCCACGATCCAGGAGGGCAAACCCCCAATGAGATCATCTCCACAGAACCTACAATATGGATAGCGCCAATATATATGAAGGGAAGGGAATCTTCCATTGTGGACTCACTACGCTAAATCCATCCGTAAAGACACCATAGAAGTTACATTCCTAATGAAGGACACAGGAACAGATATTCAAATCATTATGGAAAAACGGGCCTCATTGGACATGAATCCAGAATTTGTAGAGGCTTGCCCCAAGGGATATGGGATACAGGTACCCAGAAACGAAAGGTTAGGAGGTGGGACAGCAGCGATATTCAGGCATACTTTAACACCACTCCCTGTCACTCCCCGCCAAACTGTAGATCAATGGGCATTAACATTCAGATGTCTAACAATAAAAATACCCTAGTGATATCATGCTATCCTGATTCTAATTGTGATCACAACTTAGTTAGCTTTCTCAGCCCACTACTTATTACACACTTCAATGTGATTGTGCTTGGAGAATTACATTTTAGAGTTCACAACAGGAATGACAAAAAAGTAGCTGTATTTTTTTTCCCTCTATAGATGCAATAGGGCTTAATAAACACATACAGGGTCCTACTCATAGGCTGGGAAATACTCTGCGTCTGGTGTTTAATAATACCAATATCATATCCAAAACAGAAATAACACCATTAGTTTGGATGGATACTTTTTTGGTGTCATTCTATTTTAAAAAAAATCATTTGATCTGGCATCCTTGTTGTGGTTTCCCTTGACTTTTTTGCTTTCTGACCTCCTGTTAAGCTGACTTCATTTTTGCTGGCTTTATGATTCTGGGCCCTTTACCAATGCTGAGTAGTGCTAAATTGCTTGTGATGTTTCCATACAACAAGATAACATTGTCTTATCCACACTTGGCAAATGTAATCTACTTATAAGTGCCTAGTAAAGTGCACTAAATGTGCCCTGGGCCTTAAAATCAAATGCTACTAGTGAGCCCGCAGCACCGATCATGCAAACCACTTCAGTAGTCCTTTAAGCATGTCTCAGGCCTGCCTTTGAGGAGCCTGGGTATGCAGTCTAAACTGCCATGTTGACCTGGCAAGATAATCCACTTTCCAGGCCTATACCTTCTTTTTTTGATACATATAAGTCACCCCTAAGGATGGCCCTAAACAGCCACAAGGGCAGGGTGCAGTGTATCTAAACAGTATGATATATACTTTTAAGTTTTAAATGTCCTGGCAGGGAAAAACGATTACATTTGTTCTTCATTACTTAGGCATATCTTTTTCATAGGTTACCATTGCGATTACCTCATTACATTTTATAAGTGTAGTTTCCAATTGGGACAAGATTGATATTTCCAGATTGGTGTCTTTAGACTCACAGTTTAAAATCACAACTTATGGTAAAGTTGGAATTTAAATTGTTAGTCTGAAAGTGCTAGTTTTAGAAGGTTGACATTTTCTTACTTTAACTATTCTGTGCCTCTGCCTGTCTCTGAATACATGTCTAGGTGGGTGACAGCTGGGCTTTGTACATTCCGTCTAGACAATCACACACATAGGAAGTTGAGGTGTTTCATTCACATTCTAATGGCCCTTCACCAGGCTTATGGGTCTTTCGGAGCTAGAAGGAAGGGAGAAGCTGACACTTGCACCTGAATAGGACAGTGCCTGATCACACACAAATAACTGCATACCCCACTGTAGTGAGTCTGGAGCCAGAGCAGGAAGGGCAGGGACCTTGTGCACTTCAAACACCTCTCTTCTTATGTGTCTGCCCTGCTTATTGCTGCCCCTTACCTGGTGGTAAAAAGGTTGGACCAGAATCTCTACAAGCCCAGAACCAAGTGACTCCAAGGGTTTTTGGCTAGCCTTATGTTTGAAGCCTCAGGGACATCAAAGACACACTTCAACCATAACAATTTAGTCTTGGACCCTTGGATGTGTTGTTTCTGGCTGTTTATGCAAGAATTCACATGTCATCTGCTTTGCGCAGGTCGAAACAGAAGAATTTGCCTTTGACGCATCTCCGCTTCAAAAACTCTACAGTGCTGAAAGCTCAGCTTGACAGCAATGCATTACCTTCATGGCCAGGGGTTCGATGCAGATGCATTCCCAAACTGTGCGAAACTGACACATTGCGTTCAATCCTTTGGATTGATACCAATATATTGCTTCTGACCACTCCTCGCAGCTGCTCCTCAAGGTCGATGCTTTCTCTGTGAAGGTAGTGTTTGCAAGGGCTCTGAGTGGCTCCTTTATCTGACGTGCACTCTATTGTGATCAGCTTGACTTTTCAGACTTTATCTGAACCACTGTGACCGTATAGCCCAGGCTGGAAAACATTAAGCGTGTGCCAGCCCAGTCTTACAGATTCCCAAGTGAGCCAGCATGAGCAACGGCCGCACTGCCATGACAACAACTAAAATGCTGTACTTATCAGCGTTAGCACTCTCAGCAGAAGCCCCCATGCTATGACATCAATCACTGAACTGAGATGTCAAAATACAGCGTTAAACAAAAACAATGTAAAAGTAAACTGCCCCCAAGATTTCCACTAGTGAAGTAATTCTTTGGATAACATCTTTATTAAGCTACGGCTGTCAGCGCAAGCAAATCCAATGTGCCAACGCCTCCATGCATGCGGTATGCTTTACAGAGTATAAAGGCAGATTAGATAACGATCAGCCTCCCTGCTGACCAGAGTAACTGCCAGACTCAGTCAACGCTTCGCAACAAAACATTGTGAAAATGTTATTAAAGGGAGCGAGTGGATTTTGGGGCAGCCCCCAGTCATGCTAAGTATAAGGGTTAAACTGTGCTTGTAATTACAATAGTGCCATCTATTGGCCAGTCACAAGGTCTTTTTGTCGTGGTTCTGGAAAGTCGTTGTTCGAGTAAGTCGTAGTTAAGGATGTTGTAGTTAAGAATATCGTCGTTCTTTAAGATCCGTTGTTCAGGTCAGTCATTTTTAAAACTGTGTTATTAAGGCTGTTTCCCAAAATAAGGGATAGTGAGAAGCGTTCCCAACAGACCTAGGTGGATTGTGTGGATACCTATTGCAAGGCACTGGATGTTTGGGTGAAGAGCAGTGATGTGAAAGATTAACAGGGGTTGTACAGTTTGATTGCACAAGAACATTTGTCCAGTCATTGCTTCCCAGATCTGTGCAAACACCTTGTAGAAGGTGAGCTCACTGACCCTACGGAGCTTGCTAAGGATGGGTTAGAAACAGGGTCCATAAGAAGTTAACTGAGGGGATCACCACAAAGGGTGGGCAAGGTTCCTCACCAGAAGGAGGGGGAGGACAAAAACAAAAATAAGAATTTCTCTAAAGGGCCATACATTTGTTATGTTGGTTAGGGTTCCCATTCCCCTACAGACAGAAGTACTTCCCAAATAGTAGGCCTGAGGGAAGGAACCCATGAAGGGCTTTGAATGTCAGCAGGAAGGGCAGTTCAAGGGGAATGCCAAATGCCCCAAGTGGGTAAGCCCCCACTGGTGGATGTTCATTGGAGTTGGTTACTGCAGCGCATGGGGAGGAGATGGTCCCTGATAGTCTGGGGGACAGTGCAGAGGTTACCCTAGTGTCCCTGCGTGACAGAGAGATGGTGCAGAGAACCCACATGCCTGGCAATACTAGAAAGCTTAGTCAGTGGGTCACCACCAATGGGCAGAGGGTGGAGGCTATGAGAGACAAAGGAGCCAGGATGACATCAGCAGGTGTCATCTGGTGTCTTCAGAGTAGGTGGTCCCTAATGCGTTTCACCAAGTAGTTTCTGCTGACAGCTGTGAGACCCAAGTTCTATTTGAACGGGGGTTTCTCAGGTCTGTTTAAGATAGCTGCCAGTCCGTCCAGGCCTGTGGATTGTCTGCGAGGTAATGACCTGATTAAACACAAGGAGATGATTGACCGAGCACTGAAAAGTTTCAGCCACTGACCCCCAGTCACAGATCTGGGTTGATTCCATCATCGTTCTTTAGCTCACTTCACCATCCCAGTTCAGACCCAGCCATATGCAAATCAGTCTTGACCCTGTTTTTCATGGGAACAGTGCAGCCCAAACTGCCAAGCCAGGTCTTCTCTGGACTGGAAACAATCATCCTGGGACCGGTTTTAGGGTAACAGCCCTCATCAGCCAGGCTTGCTTGAATCTAGTGGCAAAATGCGGAAGGGACATACATCTAGAAATACCCTGCAATAAGATGATGCATGGAGCGCTGAAACTTTTCAAACACTCACCCCCAATCACAGATCAGGGTTGAATCTAAGCCTGGGTGGAGTTCGTGTAGCAGCCTACGTGGAACTCCACGAAGCAGAAAAAAAACTCTGCCGTACTATGCAGAGTTCTGTTGGCAGGCAGAGTAGTCAGTCTTAATAGATGCACAAAACAAAGAAAAATTAAACAGTGATGCATGCCTTTGCAATAATTTTACAATACATGGCAATCTTGCCCACTTAAATACTCAATGCCATAAAGTAAAAAACAAATATACAAGTGGAAAACGAAAACAAGTGTTTGTTTATCCAAACTTTCAAAATGACTTGGAGTTTTCTACTAACACAACACTCATGAAGAAAGTAAGTAACCAAAGTGAAATATTTGATGTGCCACACTGCTTGAAAACTTGTGAGAAAGGAGACGTCAGCAGCTTACAGCTTACCTGTGGCAGCGAGGTAGTAGTGAATCGATCACCCACCACACAAGTCTCAGTAGGCTGATCACCATGATTAAATTTATCAGCATAACAGACTGCGTTAATCTTCCATGATGTGTCATTTCGCAGTAATTTTAAAAGACTTCTGGGAGGCAGAAAAGTAACCAATCCCACTGTGTGCATTCTTATAGGGAAAAGTCATTGCAATGTGTAAGGCAAATAAGGATTCAAGAGTTAGGGCACCCCAGCCAATCCCACTGCGACATACAGAATTCTCAGGTGTTGATTGGCTATGGTGCCCACAAGTGCTTTTGCTCGCTCCCTCTATGGTCAGTGATGCTTGTTGCTGCTGAAGAGAGGGGACCTTGCTGGGAGGCGTTTTATCTATATGGACTGAGTCAACTATAACAGCCTCAAGGGACGCATATCTGGGCATACCTTTCCAACTTAGGGCGAACAAAGAAAACACAAGGAGATGATGGACGGAGCACTGAAACTTTTCAGATACTCAGTCCCAGTCACAGAACTGGGTTGAATCCATCATCATTCTTTACCTGAACCCTACTGCCTACAAGAAGGTCTAGATTAGGTCCCATGTAGAGATGTTCGGGTTGGATAAGTGGGTGTGCCTGACCACACAGTCCATTGCAGCCCAAGAGGATGGTCAAAAGGAACTGAAGCCTGAAAGAACTGTCAATCAGCCAACACACAATTGTTTTCAAGGAACTCATTTGAACAAAAAAAAAAGTAAAAATTACGCACAGGGGCATAACTTTTATTTTGCAAAAGATAATCATAAGGAAAAGGAGAAAAACAATTACTGTGTATTCAGGCTATATACAAGATAAAAAAAGAAGTGACTCAAAGGTACGCCCATGTTCGGCGGAAGTGGGCACAACAGATCTTCTATTATATATGGCCTTCAATTTCAAACCTTGGTTGATTCTTTATCTGAACCAATGAAATAACAATGTTAGAAGGATATCATTTGCCACTCTAACTATAACTCTAATTTGAATGCAAGTAACTAACACTCCTTGTGTAATGTTCCCTTTTGTTTTGCTTAAATGAGTTCCTTGTGAACAATTGTATGTTGGCTGATCAGCTATACCTAGTTCACAGGGACATATGGGTTACTCTCGTTTTTGTTAAAATTGGAAGAACTGTCCAGGCACCTGACAAAAAGGACAGGGCAAGGGGCATAGGAGGTCCACTGCTGAAATTCCCATGGTTCAGATGGAGGCTGAACTTAAGAGGGAAGCCACAGTACTTACATGGGAGGAAGTGGCAGAGCTGGGGAACCTGCTTGAGCAGACTACTTGGAAGCAGGGAGTTGGTCCCATCAGGGAAGAGTTCTGCAGGGCGCAAAATAAATGCCCTTCTCTTGAGGGTCTGTGGCAGCAGGCTAAAACTCAGGCAGCTGGTGACACCTCAAGCAAGCAATAGGCCTCGGCGGACTTTGTGAATTTTCCCTAGTGACAAGAAATCTCTGCAGATTTCCGCAAGTGGTGGAGTGCAGCGCAAACTGCCATTCGTGCTGCTCTTCCTGCTGCTTGAGTGGAAATTCTACCCGAGTGGCAGCTTGTGCTGGCCAACTTACCATTGACAAGTGTGAGCAGGAAAAATACTCTGCTGCATTACATGGAGTGGAATTTTCTGCACTCCACAAGATCCACGCAGCGCAGAGTGCACAAAACTCTTCAACCTCCATGAACGGAGCGGAGCTCATCACCCAGGCCTAGCAAGCACCTGATTTACTGGGAGAATGGGCTCCTGTAAATTGAGCCTAAGGTTTCTGAGCTTGGTGCAACTCATGTGTTGGAGGGGCCCTAATGCTACAGGACTTTCCTTCTAAGGCTGACTCTTGATGTGCTCCTGGCAGGTCATTTGGGGCAAGACAAGACCTTTGACAGGCTTGTCACTCACTTTTATTGGCCTTAAATGAGGAAAACCTCATGTGTGCACTGTAGGTCCTGTCCTACCTGCTAGGCAAGTGGCAAGACAGGGGGCACGTGCAAGGCCCCTGGCAACATGGATATCACTGAGCCTCTGGACCCCAAGACAGTCATGGACAACAGATTCATTCTGGTCTTGGTGGACCATGCCACCTGGTACCCGGAAGCTATCTCCCTGAGGATGGTGACCGTACCCATCATGGCCAGTGCACTAATGGGGATAATAACCCATGTGGGTTTCCCCAAGGAAGTTGTATCTGTTTGGGGGTACCAACTTCATGTGGTGCTAAATGAAAGTCATGTGGAAGGAATGTTGGGTGACCTACAGGATCCCTACTCCTTACCATCCACAAACCAAAGGGTTGGTTGAGATGTTCAACCGAACCCTGAAAGGAATGATTATGAGTAGGGATGGGCGGAATTTGCGTAATTGCGTTACGCAAATCTTCGCGAAACGGTAAAAAATCTCCGCGAACAAGCAGAAATTCCGCGAACACGCGGGATTGCTTGTTCGCGATGCTTTTTTCCTGTTCACAATTGCTGTTTGCGTGCTCGGGGAGAAATATCTCGCGAACACGCATTTTGAGAACGCGAACAAGCAAAAATTTCGCGAAATCGCGGAAAGCAGACTTTTGAGCAATTTCGCGTTCTCCGCGGAACGCGAAATTCCGCGAATTCCGCAAATTCCGCGAGCGGAACAGAATTTACCACCCAGGCCTAATTAGGAGTCTATCAGACACCATGAGGCATAAGTGGGACGTCCTCATCCTGTGCCTTTTGTTTGCATACAGGGAGGTGCATCAAAAAGGGGTTGGTTTTACCCCGTTTGCTCCTCTGTATGGGCACCCTGTGAAAGATCCTCATAAGAGCGATGTCACCTACCTGGTGGACCTCCAACTCCTAGGAACCCTTTGAGGGTCCCGCATGGTAATCACCTCAAGAGCCACTCTGAGAGGTCTCAGATTAACATGCTCTTGGTAACTGATGATGGGGCGGAAGAGGAGAGTGAGCCTTTCCCAATCTCCTATCTTCCAAAGAGCAACATGGGTCAATGAGCCATCTTAGCCTCTGCCCTACACTGGCCCTATATCAACAGAGATAATTCTGTTGGTGGGGCAGTTTGCCTCTCTCTTCTCACTTACCCCAGGGCTCACTACATAGTGACACTTAGGATAGCCCGCCTGTGAAAAAATAAATCTACAGGTTGTCTGTGAGGACTAACATTAAGGAGGAGGTCTCCAAAGTGTTATCATTGGGGGTTTTTGAGCCCTCAAAGATCCCTTGTCCAGCCCAGTAGTGCTGTTCCCCAAGGTTGCCCCTCAAGGTGTCACTGATCATGTCATGTCATAAGTGATGTAATATGTGAGGTCATAAGCAGTGTTTTACTGCGACATACTTTATAGTTATCTCAGCTAAATATAACCAGGGGTGGGCGGCATTTGCGAAATTCACTTTCGCAAATTATCGCAAAAATGTTAAAAATCTCCGCAAACACGCGAAAATATCGCGAAGATGCGGAAGCTTTTTCCCGCCCGTTCGCGGTATTTTCTGCTTGGTCGCGGCTCGCCAACTTACCCATGCGGTTGCTCGCAGGCGCGGCCATCTTGTTTTCACTTGTCTTGCGGTGCATGATCGCGAGAAGAAAGACGTGATCGCACGACGCATGACGTTACTGCGGGCGCGAACTGTCGCGAAACAATGCAAATGGCTACCAACAATCCAACATCTCGTTGAGAACGCAACCAGATCGGGAAAACTTGTCGGCAAACGCGGGCATTCAGGTAAGGCGATCGCGCGCACGCGAGAATGTATTATTTTACAGCACGAGCAAGAAACAAATTATCGCTAAACTGCGGAATGCGGAAATTTTGACATTTTCGCGCTTTCCGCGGAACGCGAAAATGCCAAATTATCGCAATTTCCGCGAATGGAACAGAATTTTGGCCCAGGCCTAAATATAACTACTGAATTTCACTGGTTTTGAATGAGTGACAATTTAGCCAAACTATAATATCCCTGTTCGGTGAATTTTTAAGTTTTTTTTAATTACATTTCATAACTATAACATCCCTGTAACCTTTGCTGTTTTTAGTGAATTTATAAGATTTTTTAAATGCTAATTCCTTAATATATCTTCCCTGTAACCTTTGTTTTTTATCAGTGAATTTCAAAGGTAGTATTTATAATTTTATTTCCTACATTAACCTGTAAACTCTGAGAGAGGGTGTTTGAGTCACTGTATTGTTTGGTGAATGGGTTTGTGAGTAACTTAATGGGTCTATCAGTGAGTGTGTAATGTCTGGGTAATTAGGAGTGCATGAGTTGTTCCTCAATGATTGCATAGGCAGTGCCTGTGTGATTCTATTAGGGGAATTGCAAAGGACAGACTGAGAATAGCGGGTGTTTTTCACAAAACATATATATAGAATTATTTTACAAAAGGTTTCAGTGTAGCTATTTAGTAAGATATAATTTAACTTTCCCCTTTGTATTCATTTGTCAAATTAACTACATCAAAAATGCATTTTCCTTTTTCTTAGCATCACCGGAGGACGCAATGACATTAGTAGTCACAAATGCAAATTACGAAGTGTAAAACATATAGATAGGCATATTTTACACAAAGTTTAGTCTAGCTGTTTAGTAACATATTGGTTTATCTTTATTTTAACAACAATTAAAAAAAATACATTTTGTTAGACCTGACACCTTGGCGTGGGTCTCCCATCCATTTTTTTTGCTGTTGCCTCAAGTGTTTTCGCTGGTGTTAGATGCTTTGGGCACTGTGCCCCTTCTGTCCAGTGCCACAGTGCAAGTGCTCCCTATTGTAAATTGATGTATGGATTAGCGATTCCAATGATTGGCTGATTTGGTTTACTTGTCAGACCCTAGTACAGTGCACCAGGAGTGCCCAGAGCTGGTAATCCAAATGCTGCTAGTGGGCTTGCAGCACTGGTTGTGCCACCCACAGGAGCAACATGTTAAAGTGTGTCTAATGCATGCCATTGCAGAGCCTGAGTGCAGTCCCTAAACCTTCCCTTTTCTTCATATCAGACACCCCTAAGGTAGGCACAAGGCAGGGTGCATTGTAAGTATAAGGTAGGACATGCCCTGGTGAGTGTGGAATGTCCTGATAGTGAATTACAGCCATTTTCTTTTTTTACTATTGCAAGGCTAACTGTTCCCCAGAGGCCTGAATGGGCAGTTTGATTATTACATCTTATAATCCTAACTGACTCAGGGAACTGGGTAGAAATTCGAGTTTAGTATGCCTGAACTCAGAAGGATAAAATACATATTTTAGTGAAGTTGGTTTTAACATTCTGTGTTTGAAAATACCACTTTTAGAAAAGAGGTATTTTCATGTCTAATCATCCAAGCCTGCTAGGTTGGGTATTCATTGTCTGGAGTTTGAGTGACAGGGGCTGGGGGATTCCAGGAGACAGGGTGAGTCAGCACAGGGCTGAATAGAGAGATCAGCATGTAGATGGGTGGGAGGAGTTGTACCTGGGACTTGAATAGGGCTGTGCCTTCCCTCCACAATGCTGCTCCACCTCCTGTGGTGCGTCTAATGTCTCTGCCCTGCACTGTGAAAGGAAAGAAGGAGTCATTTCAACAAAGTGTTCCAGGACAGACCAGAACTGGATTAGACTAGGCAAAGGCCTCCCTGCCTTCAGAGAACAAAGAGAAACTGAGTATAAATCTTGGGACCAAAACCAAAGAACTTTACATCACTTTTGGGAAACAAGAAGAAACCTTTGCTGAGGAGAGGAACCAGAGAGACTGAGGAGAGACTAGCCCTAAGCTTGAGGGATTGGCCTGCAGTGGTTGCCTAACTGCCAATCAGAGGAGAGAGGAACTTTGTGAGTACTTTCATCAACTTGTGAAGGATCTCCAAGGGTTTGAGAAAGAGCTTGCCTCCTGCTGAAGTCTCAGGGAGAACAGACTTCAACCACCAGCTCCCCCAGAGTTCTTTGGAAGTGCCTGCAATTATGTTGGGCTTTCTGCGGAACTGCGTGTCGCAAGGAGCTGGACGCGTGAATCACGAAGAAGCATCATGTTGCTGCTTTGCAGCCGCTGTCGTCGCATCAATGAACAAGGGTGTCGCCACTGTACCTGTCACATCGCAGAAGAGTCTCGCAACACCGAAGAAGCATGTAATCATGAAATCTGCCTCCTCCAGGTCCCCATATCCAGTCTTCTTCCAACTTGCCCATAAACAAATTGGCAAAGCTAGGAGAAAATTTAGAACCCATTGCGACTCCCTTCTTTTGTCTGAACCAATGGGAATTGAATAGAAAAACATTGTTGTTCAGGATGATACGCATCATATCAACCAGCATCTCAGTATGCTTCCATTGAGACGCAGCTCTTCTAAACAGAAAGGTTTCTATAGTTTTGATGCCCAAATCAAGTTCAATGCTGGTGTATAAGGACACAACATCCATCGTGACTAAGATCATACCTTCCTCCCATCTGAGATCTGACAATATATTCACAATGTGTTTCGTGTCCCTGATGTACGATGGTAAATTCTTGACTAGTGGAGACAGGAATAGGTCTACGTATTCTGCTAGTCTCTCCGTTGGTCCCCCGATTCCTGCCACTATGGGTCTACCTGGAGGAAAGGTGAGATGTTTATGTACCTTAGGAAGTGTGTAAATGCATGGGTAATTGGGTCTGAATACCTTTAGGTATGTCATTTCTTCTAAGGTAAGCAGACTGTCATTATACCACTTGGTGAGATTCCTATTCACCAGTAACGTTAAGGGACCAATCGGGTTGTGATGTAGTGGTTCATAGCGTGTTGTGTCATTAAGTTGTGTTAGTATTTCCGCATTGTAGTCCGACTTGTTCATCAACACTACGTTGCCTCCTTTGTCCGCATCTCTGATTATCAGATCTCTGTTAGTTGCAAGTTCTTTCAAGGCCACCCGTTCACCTTTAGACAGGTTGTCTGAGTACCTCTTTATAAGTGAATTGAATATCATCTTAAAAAACACTCTATGTATACAGACTGGGTTCTCATTATAACCCAACACAATGGATTCCCTATCAGGGTGCTATTACTTTTTAATAGGTGGCTTTTCCTACCATTCACAAATGGACATTTAAGAGTGGGCATGTTTTAAATGCTATACAAATGACATTTGTTGTGACACGTCCTTTATGTATGTTTTTTCACCAGCCCTGAAGAAGTCTGGGGATTTATGCCCCTTGACGAAACATGTGTTGGCTGGCTGGATTTCCTAACTCCACATAAACAGAAAAACTGAATACAATCTTGTTTCCTGTGGTCCCTCGCTGTTTTCAATTACTCTGTTCATTGAATGTTTGTTGATGTTGTATGCTAGTACGCATTATACACCAAACTAAACGTGTGCACAGCTTGCATTCAACTTCAAGATTTGTCTACACAGTTTTCCCAGTTAGCATCATACTGCACGGATTGAGCAGTTGTAGTGAGTGCTAGAGAGCAGTCCATAACAGACCTTCTCAATGCTGTAAATAATCAAAAATGTTGATTTTCTTTATTTTGGGCATAGGGGGATATTCTAAAGAATGTGCAATAATCATCGCCAAAAGAGGTTAACACAATTTTTCATATCGCCGTCTATTGCGGGGAAATAACTCTGTGTCAACGTTGTATTCCCAACACGGCGGTAACATGCGATAGTTTCCTGATAACGTGTCAAATGACCGCAATAATATTACCTGGACGGCGATAAAAATCTCAAGCCGAACATGAAAAAAGTGGCGATGGACCCAACCGCGGTTAAAAAAAACAGCGATAAGCTGCACCAGGCCTGCAATTCACAAATTTCAAGCGGGAAAAATCACCATAAAAGCAGAAAAAAGAAAACACAAACAAAACCAAAACAACTGCTAAGCACAATAGAGGTAGCTGAAGCAAGTACAGAGGACAACCAGCACCCCACAAGCCCCACAAAGGACCAGCCTGGGACCTCAGGTCAGGGAAGGGCAAGGAGAAGAAGAAGAGGAAGACACAGTTCAGTCCGCAGGAATACAGGATCCTGATAACAGAGGTGATAGAACACCATCAACTACTGTTCATCACCTTCACTATATTATTGGCAACAAAAAACAGAATATGGCAGTCCATCGTGGACAAGGTGAATGCAGTCGGAGTGCTGAGGAGGACAATAGAAGAGGTCCAGAGGTGCTGGAATGATGTGAAGCTCAAAACCAAGCAGAAACTCGGCAACAACCAGAAGGCAGCAGTGCAGACTGGAGTTGGGAGTCCAGCGCCACAGGAGGAGCTGGATGAGATGGAGGAAATGATGTCCACAGTCATCAGTGTGGAGATGGTGGCAGGAGTTGGGGGACTGGACACTGCCCAACATGACCTGACACAATAGCAACAGGGTGAGTAATGACCAGTGACTGGGGGGCGGGGGAGATGGACACAATGACACATGCACAATTAGGTATAGCACAGTGCACATCCACAATGACTCTGGATCATGTCCCTGATCCCCTTGGCACACTGCAGCACACCTAGAAACAGCAAGTAGGCCCCCGTGAACTATGTGCCCAGAGGGGCCCTTCCCACACTTCACCAATCTCACAACCAACCCATGCACATGTGCCAAACCCAGCAAAGCAGCATTTCTGTGAGCCACACTGCATGATGAATAGCATGGCTGTAGTCAATATATCTTGACATGTTGTACGCCACGACACTGAGGTGACTGAGTGTGTACCACATCCATAATGGAGCAGCTCACACTCTGTCACATCCACGTGCACAAATACCCCCTGACGTCAACAACACATCTGCGGACAAACCGTGCCCCAGAGTCCCAACTCCCACCAAGAGCCCAATTTACCCAAGTCTGCAACATCTCAGCACTGTATAAGCACAGAAGTCAAAGGTACACCGCCAGAAAGGGATAAGGGGCAGCAAAATCAGAACTGCAGGGGCGACTCTTCCAAAATGCAGCACACACGTAACATTCAGAGCACATCAACATTGACAACAATATGGTACAAACTGCAACACGTTCACAACAGAACAGAGGACAAAACTGTTGCCGCTTGTGTGTATAAACTGGCCAATCACATTTGGCATAACAAAATGTACACTGTCCCTTATCAAATAGGCAGCTCCTCCCAAACAGTCACAATGTACAATGTCAAGCAGTCTGAATGTAAACTTGTACAATGCGTCAACATACACGTGAGCACAATGTTGAACTGCATCTCCCCTTCACATTGCAGAGGGAGAACCAATACCTCCTGCAGAGCTGACCGAACACCTCTTCACTGATGATGAAGAGGACCTCCCCACCATCGACCCGGATGCCCTCCAATAGGTCATGGATACCCTCATCACCACATACCAGGAGCATGGGATCCCTGCTGCATCGAGGAGACCTCACCCCCTGCACAGATCACACAGCAGGAAGCACCCACCACCATGGTTGTCTCCCATGACCCCCACGAACAACACATGGCATTCCAACGCCGTGTGTTAGGGTGCCAGGAGAAGATGGTCGATCAGGTGCGGGTGGGGTTCGACCTCATGGCAGCCAAACTAGATTCCATACGTGGGTGTCTAAGTCTCATCAGGGACCCACTTACAGTCCCTAACGGACACTCACAGTCCATTCCATGCTCTCCAACGATCCTTGTCTGACATCGCTGGAGTCCTGACTCTGAGACAAGAGCAACTGTCTAGTAGAGTGGCTCCAGTGATGTCAGCTGGGAGTTGTGCCACATGCAGAGGATCATGGAGAACATGGTGTGGATGCAGGAGGAAAGAATGGCTGTCACTGCTGCACTCCAGCGAGATGTAGCTGGGATCTTCCATGCCCTGCAGACCCTCATCATGGCATTGCTGCCACAAGGCCTGGCACAGATGAATGCTGCTGCTACTACTCCATCCACATCTCCGAACCCGGAAGTGTCACTGCCACACAGTGCTGCAGACAAATCCCCACCACCTACATGTGAGGCACATGAAACATCAGAGGACAAAGATGCGGATGATTCTGCCTTAGTGTTGAGAAGGAATCGGTAGCATTCATCTCTGCATATGGCCTGTTTCTGCGTGGTTCTCCCCACTGCATCATCACCTTCCACTGTTCCCCGATACACTCTGCGACACTCACCTTGGGCCTCGACTTGGACTGCCATATTCTGTTTGTTTACCAATGACACAGCAATCAGACTGCGGACTGAACCTTTCTTCTACCGATGAACTTGTCAATCCCTAAAGGACTCTGGCTGGCCCTCCATGGGGCAACAATGTAAAGAGGGGTTTGCATGGCCCTGTCTTGCTCCAGCTTCAACACTCCACAGAATGTGAATAAAACATTCTAACTCACACAGATGTGTCATGTCTATGATCAATCAAGTATGAGAGTATGGATGAATGTTGAGGCAGGGATTCCCCCTCATGCCCATGTTGCTAATGTTGTGGGACTTGAGTCACAGGGTGCAATTCTCTGCATCCTGGTGGTACATATTTGACCCCAGACGATGCCCTGTTGTCTTTTCTTGGTCACAAATGACAGCCTTTATGTCATGAATTTGGACACATGTGATACGCTGCTCAGTGGGATTATGTACTATATGTGACACCCTGAAATGGCATTTTGAATATGTGACACCCTAAACAGCCCCTCTGTACAGAGGTGACACACCCACCATCCAATTGCCATTTGCGAGATTATTAGCACTAAATGTTGCATTTACACTTGTCAGAGTGATATGCTTATGCAGAGGAGTGACATGTACACAGGGGATGTGTGTTTGAATGAATTTCTTTGCATGTGCTGTGCCTGTGGTCATTTTGTCCTGTCCCATGATTGCTAAGGACATTCACAATGTGACGTGTTCACGTGAAGAAATTGTTAATGATGTTGTTCCTTCGGGCTTTCCTGCTGCAGCTGTACTGGACTGTGGTCCACCTGCCTTATCTTCATCATCGTCGAGGGCATCTGGCACTGGGATCCATGGGGCATTGGTGCTTACACATATGTTGTGCAACACAAAATATGCAATGATCATCTTGCACACTATTCCTGGGCTGTACAGGAGTATTCCACCTATGATGTTCAGGAGGTGGTGGAGGTGGGTGTTGTGGCCCTCTTGGGTTTCCGAGCTGCATGATCAGTAGCTCTATGACATGTTTTGTTTTTCAGATGTGGCTCTGGACTGGGCTCCCTTTTATACTGCAGGTTGTCGTCCTGTTTAACATCAGTAGAAGGCAGGTATTAAATCCCAGTTGCTAACGTGCCTTATCGCCTGTTTTTGGATCGCTTCGCTGAAATGGCTGGTCATTGAGAATGTCGCGAAGTGGTGTTTTTGTGTGTTTTCTGCACGGGAACGCCTTGTTTGCATATCATTTGCAGTAGTTGTCGCTCTCATCTGTGGCAATGTTTTCTGTGGCAGCTATTGCAGGTAAATTGGCGATATTGGCAGTTTGCACCAGTTTAAGAATAGTGTGAAAAATCTATCGCGATAAGTCCTTGATAATATGCCCCATAGTTTTTCTACATTAGCAGGCATTTTATTTTCTTAGAATATGGGTATCTAATATCTAAGTGTTGTTCATTTTATTAAC
Organism: Triturus cristatus; assembly: GCF_964204655.1. NCBI lineage: Eukaryota > Metazoa > Chordata > Amphibia > Caudata > Salamandridae > Triturus > Triturus cristatus. The sequence continues at coordinate 22,925,528 of NC_140593.1, read as the reverse complement.
TTCTAATTTATTGTAACACTGCTTACACATAACCTGCCATATGGACAAGTCAAAGTTTTCCTCTACAAATAAATACACAGATAACTTTTGCCAGTTATCATTATTTACATTTTCACTTTTTAAATACAAGTCAACAGTCTGTGTTTGAATCTTCTAGTGAGTGCATTGACAACATATACAAACATATTCTAGGTTTTGAGACCACACTGTGTTAAATTGTTTAATCTGTTTTTCAAAACTATGAACTGTAATATCTGTGTCCTGTTCTGCAACTCCTCCTCTGAACAACTCTTCATTTTCCCTAGAATCCTGCTCAGGACCAAAGAAACGAAAGTGAACACCATCACACACCTTTTCTACGTCTACCACAGTACCATGCAAAAGTGCTCTATTCATTTCTCCTAAACGTAAAGCGGGAGTTATCACATAGTAAAGCCTCTTAACTAAAGTTCACATTGTTGAGTGGTGTACAGCTAACATTCTAAAATGATGAAAGGCGCTTTCACACACTGTTTGATAAACAATTGAGTAAGTGTCAGTGCAAATTTGTATGCTTTCTCATCTTGAAAGGATCCAATCCTTGTGGAGTACTTATTTTGCCTTGAAAATATATGAGGAAAGTTCCCCAATATATCTATGAATTGCTGTCAAATACTACAATCCTACAAACACTACTACAATTCCATTTCTATACAGGCGCCTGACTGCCTTCCTTGTACCTCTTCTCCAATAACTTGTTCTACATTTCTAGGTACCATCATCTCTTTCACTATAGGACTGCCATTCTGCATTTCATAACATGGTCCCCTTTCATCAATAGCATGAACTAATCTGTTATCCTGCAGATAACTTTCTTCATAAAGAACAAATCTGTAATAGAAGTATCCATCCATTCTCCACTAAAAACTGTACAAAACTTACTTCTATTCACTAATCTTTTCTTCTGGTTTTGTCTCCTCATGCACAGCATCATCTTGTCAAGATTCTTCATTCTCTTGTGAATCAAAATCAAAATTTTCTCTTTAAAGCAAAGGCCTTATCAACTACTCACTCAACTTTTTGTTTCAGTGCATCTCTCCTTCTTCTATACTTCTTGAAATTTCTCAGTATATTTACAACTACCCTACTATAAAACATCCTTAAGCTGCTTTTGTCTCCTGGTTAAGTTGTGTCCATCTTTGTTACAATCTTTTCTGTTCTTGCAATGTAGACTTTGTCCACTCTTATTGTTTCTCATACTCATAATTTTATTTTATTTTGTAATCTTTGCAAATGTCCACATATATTTTCAAGAAATGACCTTGTCCTATTACCAGTAGCTCTTTTTTCTTTCAACATTTTTTCTGCATTTTGCCCCTTTTGTAACTCCTTTCTGCAGAGGTAGTTGCTTCTCTGTGTGGTTAGGTAGATATTGTACTGTAAAAAAAAACAATGATATTTAAATTTTTAACCCATCCAATGTACCAACTACTTTACTACTGACTTACACATAATACAAGAACAATTTTCATGTTTTTTTTCAGTTTTAAATCTACAGATGGATCTAGAAATATTACTAAATCCATTTTTTCCAATATACCAAAGCCAAAGAAAACACAAAACTTTATTTATCAGTTACCTTTTAAAATTTGAACACCCTTTCGTACAACACATCTGCACCATATCTCACTTATACATGGCGGAAAAGCCATGGGGCATATTTACAACTCCCATGCACTATTGGTGCATCACTTTTTTTGACACACTGGCTGCATAATGTAGTGCTCCATAGTGCAAGGGTACCACCATTGGTGCATGGCAGCCAGTTGTCAGTTGAAAATATGACCCATTTGTTAGGTACCCTTATATATGCCCAGGTATTATCATACACCTTCACTTAAATTACCACCCCTACACTACACAGTAACAAGCCTTTTAGGATTGAAGCTTTACCTAGTTCTAGTCCTGGGCACAGAAGAAGGGTTTTCCCTGAACAGTAGCATCCTATAACTTCATCAAAAGACTCACACAGCATGAATTAATAATCATAAGGGTTCTTAGAAACCAGGCAGGGACTCCACCACCTGCATAATATCTATGTACAAGGTTCATCCCAAAAGTCATCCTCAAATCCAACAATGGCTAATCCAAGAAACTAGGGACAAAGGAACCCAAGATACTTTCTGTATAAATACAGCACATCTTGCTGGTATTAGCAGGAGGAGGTCTAGACTTCCAGCCAACACACTGACCTAAGACGCTGAGGCTCCTGCATGCAGACACACCAGCTGACAGTGGTCTAACACGTCCCTTGCGGGGTGTCCATCTCGAGACCAGGACAGGGTCCCACACTCTCTCACTTCAGGTAATGGTGTTAGACTAAATCGTAGAGGGATTCTTGGCTTTACACCTACTCACATGCTAGGTACACTTAGGTACATCTAGACAAGCATAGTAGGAGTACCCACTTTCTTTTTATCGTGCATTTTATATTCATATAATTATTATTGCAAGATTATAGAACTTTATTATCCTTTTATATTCACTGTAATGCTGATGATACATATCTGCTTCTGTCTAATGGTTGTTGCAGCAAATCTATTTTACACTAGAAGAACAACTGTGCAATTTCCTCTTATTGTAACACACCCAACTGTTTCTTTTGTGTAACTCTCTGAGACCAGATAAGTGAGCACGAGTGACAGAGCGAAAAGTAGTACATTGTTTCCACAAATCTGAGGGATCAGGGCTGTCATGTTCTAATGTTGCCAGAAACTATTCTTTTCCAATAAGAGGAGATTCTAGTGGCACTGTGAGCTAGCTAATGCAAACAGGTTAACATTCTTGGTGGGGCTGCTCGGAACCATCTGCCACCAAACCCACAGTTTATGTTATCCGAACATGCAGATTCTGTATAGATTATATAGGAACTACACACCATGTTGCCCCCAACACTGGCTGGGTACTTATTTAACAGTAGAGTCTGAGTAGTTCAGTCATGCTATTCTCAGAGACCCCTACTCACAAAATGCCATTGACGCCAGGAGTGGGTGGGTACAAACTCCGCCACAGCTGAGTAGGCGAAATATCCTATTTATTGGCTGCTGGTTAATCAAGCTTGAAGGACATGTTGATCCTAAATTGTGAAAACACTTTATCTTCGTTCCCTTGGAATGTTATTCCGTGTTCTCAACACAATGACTAACCAAGAAGGAGATTTAGACCTGCTGTCACAAGCAGTTCCCCACTCAGACGAGGAGGAAGATGCAAATGGAATACATTTTCATCCAAACGTCAGACAAGCAATCACCCTTAAACTACTTAAACATGATTTAACAGCCTGAGGTGGCATAGTAGCATTTGTGATAGAGGCACATGAAGATTTTCAAACAGGGGTATTTTATTTATGGGTTACATTCCCAGCAGCAAATACAAGAACAAAAATGTTTCATTATTACACACATGATGACATACCAGTGGAATACATTTCGAATGAGGATATTGAAGTTCCACTAACCTACCAGGAACATGATCAAAGGTGTAAAGGCGCCCTTCCCCATACAAGAAGAAGAGTAGGGCGTGGTCCCCTAGGAAGACAAGGAGCAACCTGGCTCTTATTAGCAGCTTACACACCACATCCTGACATTGATACAATGCCACAAGATGAATTACTCGAACAACACAAAGAGTTGAAAAAACTTTACAGAAATATGACACTATTTGTCATGAGGACTTACAGTCTAACCAGCAGTAGCTACAACTAATACAGCTCCTACACAAAGTACAGCAACTAAAATTACTCCACTAATATTGCACATAGTAATGGGCAAAATGCCCACGAAACATGAACAGACACCATTCTGGATAGCTTTGAAAATAAAACAGTTAGAAGCAGTATTCCCGAATACTAGCCAGTATGAGAAACACAGAATGCTGACAATATGCCTGCCCATGGGGATTACACCACAATTAGAGGAGTGTACCTCTTGGGGTACTATCTTCACAGTCATATATACCAGAACTCATGGTCTACCGTCCTTAGCTGTAATAGCAGATGTATTAAGACACATACAAAATGAGTACGGGGAAGAACCTGCTCTGAACTGAGGGATGAAATTACTAGGTCATTACGTCCAGGTGTCAGCAATAGTATTAGCAAATACTAAAGGAGAGGCAGCATCACTGGCAATCTGCCAACCCCTACAGGAGTTCATTCCTTTACAACAGGAATGTAAATTACCCAAAATAATAGAATTATAATTAGGCAAAGACTGTTTGGGTAGCAAAGCTCTAAAACCACAATTAGTGGGCAGTCCTAAAAAGGAGAATTCTAAGCAGACACCTGCTTCTCCTACAAAGAAATGGGATAATAATAATAAAAAACAAAAAAACAGAGAAAAGAGATCTCAATCCAGAAATAGATCGCCTCCACAGGAGCCCTCCGAAAGGAGGTACAACCTAGGAATAGGGATAATATTAGGAACCCTGACAGGTATCAGGATACTGATACACATTCCTCTCATTCCTTTCAGGGCTCGAGAAAATCTCAGAGAGAGAAGGATAGTCAGAACACAAAGAAGAGCGTGCAAAGTCCAGAGACAAGCACACGCTCAAGACTATACTTCCAAAAAAGAAGGAAAGCCGAAATCAAAACCTCAGTTTAAAAAGAAGAAAGTTGCAGGCCTGAAGATCAGACATGCCCAGAATTCTGAGGACACAACTTCTGAACGAGGAATGGGCTCAGACAATGCTAGACATTAGTAACATTAGCTAAGCTTGCCAGAACCTGATGGACTTGAATGATGAGATCACAGTGAAAACACCAGATATGAGGGTAAGCGTCCTGCATCCGTTTTATGAAATAACACTCCAAAATGAAGGGGGACAAGCCCTGGAAAGTTAAAAGTCTCTTGGTTATGACATCGAATTAGCTGAACAAGATTGGCCGACAGCCTTTGTTATGGCGTGTCCTATGGGAGAAGATATATTTTTTCCAGCTTTCTCCGACCTCGTTCCCATACATATTCAATACACATATGCATAGGAGTGGGCAGAAGCCCTAGATCCAGCATTATTAAAAAATCTGGCCGGATGGGATGAGGATTGAACCCACCACATGATCCCACTAAAGGTTTCACCAAATGCACGGAGACAATATCCAATAAAGCAAGAAGCTAAAAAACAGGTCAGGGAGATCTTAGAGCAACTTGAATACCAAGGGGTCATTGAAACATGCACCTCACCAATGAACAATCCTTTGTTTACCATATCAAAACAGGAGAACTCATATCATCTAGTTTTAGATTACAGACATTTAAACACATGCACAAGACATTCGTTGTCCAAAATGCACACAGTGCCGCATTATTGAATAACATTGTGCGGAAGAAATACAAAACTACACTTGATATCTCAAATGGATTTGTCTGCCAAAATATAGTGCCTGAAAACTGATATTTGACCCCATTCTCAACGTTCAGGTCCCAACGACAATTCTGTTGTCTCAAACAAGGGTATAAGAGCAGCCGGGGGGTATTTTCAGCAAGAGTAACTGAGATACTCCAAAATTTTGATGAGGAAGCATTGTCCTATGTGGATGATATTTATCTGACAGATGACGACTTAAAAAGGCACTTGACCAGGGTGAGCACCATAATTATGGGATTCACCTCTGAGGGCTACAAATTTAATTTAAAAAAAATAAAAAATTGCCCACCTCAATGTCCTGTTTTTAGGATATGAACTTTCAAGTGAAGGGAAAAGTCTGGCAGCTAACTTTTTAGAAAAGTGAGCTGCTCCAACCTCCAAAATCATTACAAAATTTACAATCAATACTGGGATTCCTAAATTTTGGCAGCACATACATTTTGCATTATGCAGAAAGTGTAAAACCTTCTAGGACTTAATAAAACCTGACTTTTCAGTTAGACAGTGGACACAGGAGCACACAAACATCCTAGCTTCACTACAAAAAGACATGATAGCTTCAAAACACTTACAGAGGCGGGTTAACATATGCAACTTAGTGATCTGTGTAATTGCGGGTCAATACGAGTACACCTACTTAACCTTCAATGAAGGCGAAACAGTACCAATCGCTTGCAAATCAAACCTGTATACAAATGCAGAAATGCATTTCACTTCGACATAGAAAATACTGACAGCAGTTCAGTCGGCTGTAGCAAGAGAAAGAGCACTAGCTCAGGGAAAACTCACAATTGTTGTAACTCCAGTACCAGCTTTAGAAGCTGTTAGAAGGGCTAGTATTCCAAATGCAAAGGCCTTACATCTGAGATGGATACAATGGGCTAATTCTCTTACTGCAACGGATGTTGAATATAGACCAGATCCAAGTCTAAAGACACAAGCATTCCTGCAATACGAACAATAATACACTCTACCAAATAAAATCTTGCCTCTAGAACAGTATAAATATATGTTCCAATATCTTTATTGTTATTTAAAAAGAGTTAAAATATTTATAATATAATGCAATATAAAAGAGCTTCATGAGATATACAATAAGTTAAAAGCAAATAAATTCAGAATTGAAAATAAAATTCATAACAGAGAGTAATGAACTTACAAGGAAGCAGAAAATATAAATTACATATCCTATATGTTATAAATTGAATTGAAAAGTATTACAAAGACTGGGTAAAAGGAATATGAAAGATCAACATCTCATATCACTTTTATACCAAAACCTAGTTATATTGCATAAATAAATGAAATTGCATAACAAAAGAGAGTAAAAGAACAGAAGATAAGACAGAAAGAAGTAAATGAGAGGAAAGAGAAGAAAAAGGGAAGAGATGGAGACAACTACTTCAATGCGAACAGTATGAATATATAATTTACACTGATGGATCTGCTCAGCTGGCCATAGAGAGTAAGCAGCAATACAGTGTGGCATGCACAATAGTTAAAGGCTGTATGCAGGATGGAAAGTTCTATCCAAGTTGCTTGAAAATACAGTCTCTAGGGGACTGTAGCACACAGCTGGCAGAATTAAAAGCATTAATAATGTCACTGGTGACTACAGATCACAAATTCCCCACACTGATAGTGTGTGATTCTTTTTACTGTGTGTAATCATGCCATAATTGGGAACAGAACTGGTTCAAAGACGCAAAAGGTGGCCCAATGAAGCATAAAATGCTGGGGGAACAGGTAGTTGAGTTGAGAAACGAACTACCACAGGCTCACGTGATTCATACACTGTGATCAATGTGATGGTGTTCACGTTAAAGGGAATTCATTGGCTGATGAAGCCATGAAGGGGACTGTACGCACAGCTTCTGTAGCTGCAATCACTCATTCAAAAACAGGAATAGACGGTTATATTATGGTTGCTGGCATTGCTTCACGCATGGGCAGCTCACCAGTACCAAAGACATTTCCTAATGGCGGTGGCGATACGCCCGCCATTATTCTCTGCCCGCCTCCCATTTCCCCCCCGCCATATTAGGATGGCGGGGTAGACCCCGGCAGATGGAAAGACCGTTTTTCTGCCAGTCTCACAGGAGACCGGGCGGAAAAGGAGCCTAACATGGTGGCGTTGCCGCCATGGAAAGGTATGCGGTCTTTGCCTATGGGGGCCCGTGGCGGACCCCAGGTATTCGTGGGGGTGAGGGGTACCCCCCTGCATTGCAATGGACAAAGTGGCAGACACTGCACGGTGCCTGTCACCTTTTGCATGCCGAAGCATGACGGCCATTCCCTGCATTGTGGCAGGCAGTGCTGTGAGCACTGCCCGCTACAATGCTGGGAATAGGGGATTCCACCGCCACAATGGCGGTAGCATCCTAATTGCCGGTTCGGAACCACCGCACCACTGGTGGCCGGTCCCAGCACCGCTAGGGTGGCAGGCGGACGAAAGTCCACCCGCCATCCTAATAGGCCCCTATGTCTTGAAATGTAACATTTGCCAGCAGATGAAAAGCTCTACCGGAACACGCCCGGCACAGACACCGCTATTAAAATCAGACACACCACTTGCTTGTGTGTATCTGGAGTTCTGGACCACTGCGACCCCTTACAATCCAATGGGGCTTACAAGTATATCTTGGTGGTAGTGGATTTATGATCAAGATTCCTATGGGTTTGACCTCAGCGCTTGGCTGATGCTTGAACTGTTATCAAAGATTTGCGAGCCTTCTGAGGGACATAAACAGTTGGCATGTTACATTCTGACCATGGCCCGGTGTTTAGCTCTCGGGCTTACAAAGAGGCCATGTAAAGTATGGGTGAAGCATTGTGGTACCCCTCTGTGAGAAGTAGGCCTGGTATATGATGTTCACTAGTTAAAGTGACCACCTTGTACCATGCCAAGCAACCCTTATGGTGTGGTTGTAAGTCAACCTTTTCGGACTAACTGCCCTAGTGGTAGCGTAGGCTAAGCAGTCTTTGAGGCTAAACTCGTGAAACGTGTTAAGCAGGCTGTTTTACCAAATGTAACCCCCTTTTATACCAATGAAAGGACACCACACAGATATATATTCAAAATATATATGGATTTATTTCTCAAAGTAACCCCTAGACTCTTTATGAGCACAGGAGCACAAATCGTTAAACAAGAATACGTTAGAATACACAGAAGCTGCACTTTATATGGATAGGCCCTGGTGGCCGCTCAAACCATATACTAAAATAGTGGTATAAGTACCACAAACAGAAAAGGGAAAAGGCCTAGAGCCTCTAGAATCGCTGGGCCTACAAGGAGCTAACTTTAGTTAGTGACCAGGAGGTCCACGGGTTGCGTGTGCAGAGTAAATAGTCACACGCGAGCTCCCATAGGTTTTCAATGGGTGCGTAAAAGTTACAAAGTTACTGCAAAAAGGATCTTCCGGATGGACTATGAACTCAAGATTGGAAACACAGACACTAGAGATGATACTCTACACTTGGGCACCGGAGTGCCAGCTTTACCTCACCCACAGGAAGCGGGTGCATAGGTCTCGAAGTGCGTCGGTTTTCTTCTATCTGTTCAATGGAGCCTGTAGTCAAAGATGCTGCAGGCGGTCGGTCCGGAAGAGATGCGGTGGATCCAAGAGTGGATCGGAGTTGTAGAAGACCTGTAAGCAGAGGGGACAGTGTTCACAGTCACTAGCCAGTGACCAGCGTGGCACCAGGTGGGTACCAGGTGATGTCGGGTGCAAACAGGAGGAAAGGTGCAGCTTGTCTCTGTAGCCACGTGGTCCCTGAAGGTCGATGATGTCCAGGAGTCGGTTCACAAGCTGTCCCACGCAGACTCTCGCTGTTGGCGGTGTCAGCGACTTGATCGAAGCAAACAAGCCTTGGCAAAAGCAATTGTTGTGGAAAACAAAATAAGCTGATGGTTCTGACCAGCAAGGGCAGAGGGAGGGCCAGTCTGGAGCAACCAGACCAGTGGTGTAGTTCTTGAAGTTCGTCGCCAAGATGGCCACTAGCCAGCGGGCCAGCAACCGGTTAGGTGCGTCGAGTGGCAAAATGCAGAAGGGCCCCATGCAGATCGTGGAGATGCTGGAGGGCTCACCTTTGGTGCAGATGCTGCTCGGGTGTTGGGCTTCTCAGATCCCAAAGCACAACTTGGAGGGAGCCTTGGTTGTCGCGCTTGCAGCTTGTCGTGGTCTTTTCAAGATGGCTGGCTCCACGTGTCTCGGTGCCTCCACGGGTTCCTTCTTTTCAGGGACTGTGGATTGGGCAGTGAGAGGTCTGGAGGTCCAGGTCTTGTCAGTCTCTGGGCTCGGGCTCTGGCGGGAGGCGGCGGCAAAGCAGATGTTGATTCGCTGGATGGTGCTTGCGTTAGCAAGGTGGTCACTCCCTGACCACAGCGGAGATTCTCTTCAGTCCTCTGTGCGGCAGAGCATCGAAGTTCCCGTCTTCTTCTTGTAGTTAAGTTGATTCCAGGATGTCTGAAGTCGTAGGACACAGCTCCTACCTTTAAGCGGATTCTAGGGGCCGGACTACCTGCTAGGTCCCTCCCTAAGGGTGGGACCAGGAAGGGGGGTGGTTACACCCCCAATCCTTTGTCCAGCTCGCCCCAGGCCCGGGACTGGTGTGCCCCAGGACCGGATTGAACTGGCATATGCACCGAGGCTCCTTGTGAGCCTCAGGCATGTCTGGTTTCTTTCAAGCCCTACCTGACCAATACACAAAATCCTGTCTGGGGTGGTGCACGCACCTCCCCTGGCAGGAAACCCTTTGTCCACACCTCCCAAGCTGGAAGGACTCCCAGCAGCAGGAGGGCAGACTTATGTCTGTGTGGCAGCATCCATTTTGTGGAGCTGAGGCTATGTCTGATTTTACCCGGGTTTCAGGTACTGTACATGTCGTGTCCCTCTAGAAGGGTGGAATGCTAACCCCGTTGCCAGAATTGGCGAGGGGTTAGTATTCCAATTCATATGACACCTTACTCGACATGGTTTGATAAAGCCAAACCAAAGATAGCATTTAACCGTGAGGTTCATAATGCACTTAAGAGTATATGGTATGACGATATCTGGAAACAGTAGAAGGAAGTTGTTCCGACCACTGCAGACATGCCAGAGCACCATCTCACATGGAACCAAGCACTCTGCCTTCAGGATTGTTAAGGCCTGCCATAGGAGTGACTTATAGGTTAACATGTGTCTCATTTAAGGTTAGGTATAGGTATACTACACCTAAGTAAGAGGTGGTTACACCAAGTTACCCCAGCTGAGTGATCAGCCAGTTGTGTCAAATTTGTTAGGAAAAAGCCTGGGGTGGCATAATACATGCTTCAGCCCCTGGCAGGCCTTAGATACACCAATGCCCTGGGTACCTAGTGTACACTGGTACAGGGGCTCACAAGGTGATCCAACCAATTGGGTATGTACCTAGGGTACATGGAGTCCATTTTAAAGAGAGAACAGCCAGGCTGAGATCCTGAATGGCAGGATCTCAGGCCAACTAAGTCGAAAAACCAGCTAGACACTAGGCAAAAATTTGGGGGTAACCATAGTCAGATATCCACCTTCCTACACCCTCTCCATACCATGCTGAGTGAAATTTGGTTGTGGAAAGGACAAACCGAGACCTAAAGCAATCTTTAACTGCTAGGGTATTAGGAAAAGGTGGTAGTTGGGTCAATTATCTATATGGGGTACAGAGAGCACTCAACAACCAGCCAAGAAGTTTTCTAGGGGGTGTCACTCCTCATGAGGTCCTATATGGGATGAGAATGTGGGTACCTGATCTTGATTGTAAAGGCACAGTGGTGGATGAAAAACCTTTTGACATCCATAACCGTTTGGATAACTTACAGGAATTAAATGAAGCAAGAGTCTTGCACAGTAATGTGCAGGTGAAACGAGCAGCCACTGGGGAAATCAAGGCAGTCACAGCAGGACATGTCTGGATCCCAAAAGTTGGGGATCTGGTCACAAAGAAAATAGCGGATAAAAAAGCATTTGGACCATCATACAGAAAGCCTGTACCAGTCCTGACAATTCAAGGAACAAGAATTGTGCTTTTGCCGCCTCTTGCCGGAAAAAAGGAGAAACGATTTGTCTCAATTGACCTAATCAAACCAAACTATGTGGCCGATACTGAGTAGTAGGCCATATGGACTCCAAAGTAGCAGATGCCCTCCTCTCGCTACAATTCAAGAAGTTCAAACGGAAAGACTCATCACGTTCGAAGAGTCACCTATGCGGAATGAAGGACTATGCAACAATTCTTTGGAACTCGTTCCCCTTGAACAAAAAGTTTCAATAAAAAATGAAACTTAAAATAACAACCAAGTTGCAATTAGACCTAGCACAGACATCTACGTCAACATGCCTCAACAAGAGCAAAATACGTTTTCAACAAATCCTGATGGAATTCGAACAGTTGATCAAACTGGTTCTTGCTACTTCATGACCTGTGATACGTTTTCTTTGGATCCAAGTGAACCAGAAACAACGCCAGCCCAACAAACATGCAAGCAACAAGTCAAGGACTTTCTGAACTTTCTCAAAAAGACTTACCTGATATTGCCTTGGGTAGAACTCTGGGTAATTACGGGGATACTGTTCTTCCTTTTCTGGCTAGGCTTAGTAATAACTTTCATCATTCTTATGAATGGACGATACCTTCAACAAAGCTCTACAACCCAAAAAGTCAATTTGATCCTGAAGCCACATCAATCTTCTCATCATGAACAAAGAGACTTGTCATCAGTGAACATTACAGCCGTTCTATTACCGGACGCTATAGTTTAGGACAATGTTGAATTCGACTTATTCGGTCCTACTGAACTTTTAAAAATTTCTCATGTATTTAAAATTTAATTGAGTGATATCATTACCACCAGTATACTTTCGGATGATTGAGACTCTGAAACTGTTAATAACCTTTTGACTGATTTAGAGAAAACTGCCGCATTTCCGAACACTAAAATGCTAGAAGGTACTTAGATTATGGCACTTTGTACTGTTACCAACATTATGGTCATGATTTCTTGCACAAATCTATAACACCTAGAAATGTTTTTGAGTACCATCAGTGGGAACATTGACCTACACCACCGAAAAGCAGTTCACAAACATTAGCACAGAAATGTTCATATTTTTCAGGGTTTAACACTCCTGACCTCAAATTAAAAGGTTACACCGACATCGTCACTGAACATTAAGCTGACAAACACCAAACAGATTTACTCTACTTCCAATATTGCCCAATTGTCTGAACAGGGTTTTGAACTATGGAAGGACACAAAAGGCTTAAAATCAGTCTGGATTTCTAGGGGCTGGCAAGTTCAGGGAACAGAAGCCCTATTTAGTGCATGCCTCATTCCACAGCAGATTATATTTCTAAATCACACTGTGCAACAGACATCCTGTCTTGGACTAGCCAAGAACAAGGCACTGAACACACCTCGGTTTCCAACACCATCAGAGATGGAGGAGTGGTAAAATTCAAATTCACAGGAAGGCGCAACAGTAGATGACATCTTACAGTACAATAGATCAGTCCTTATTTGTAAAGAATGGTTGGTTTGGCCCTTAGACATGAACAGATGTCAAAAAAGATTCTGGGGTATCACCAAAGGTTTCAGTATCCATAGGCCATTCCCACGCTATGTACAAAGAGAATACCCAGGGGTAGTGACATCCTACAGTATTGGGAAGTTGTGCCTTGATTGGCTAGAAACCTCAACACTCTCAGAAGTGAAACAGCACTTATCCTTACTCACACAAGACATGGATCTCAGGGATTTTTTACTAGGTCCCATGAAACCCTGTTAGAAACGTTTCATATATGCTGGAATTTATGCTGCCTATAATGAAATTTGGAAAATATCCCAACAAGAGGCCACAGAGAGAATACAGGAAATAGACCTTATCAATTTAGAGAAGGCATAAGCTGTAGTGGACAATGGGTTAACAACTTTGACCTCCAGGATATATTCCTTAGGTAACATTGTATTTTCTGAGATAGACATACTGGAAGAAGATTTGGCCATATTACAACACGGGCAATCCTAGTTACATTCTTTTTTGTTGTTGAGCCGGACGCTGCAATCTTTGCGTGCAGGCTATGTGTCTTGGCGTTTTATCAACAATACGTCTCTGTTTTCTGAATACAATCTAACAGATAAACAGGTAGAAATGGCACAAAGGGGAGCAAAATATACAATGCTGCAAATTGAAAAACTGGATAAATTACCATTTACAGTGGCAGAATCACCATCAACAGAATGGCAAATCCATGGCCACATAAATTTACCGATCAATACTTTTCAGTTTCAATATTGCCTTGAACAAAAGCTGGTAGGCAAATATGAAAAAATGGGTGAGGGATATATTAAGGAATCTTGGGAATTACCATACAGATTTTGATGCCAGGGATCAAGAAGTGTTTCTAAGTGGTACAAACTGCAAGAATGCTTTAAGCGGTTCTCTTATGTGCCAGGATATTTCACTGCACGGAGCTTTTAATGGCTCAGTAGCAAACTTGTCCTGGCACATGACAGGGACTCCAGCGGCCGTGATTACTCCAGTATTCAAGCTACTCTCGAATGGGAGTTACTTGATGCTGAATGATCAAGGTTAGTATGGGATTCTTCCGGGCATTGCCTATCTGGTCACTGTGAACTCCAGGGTTAAATGCTGTATGCAAGTATTGTTTCCCCCAATGAATACACTCAAGGAGGCACCATTATGGCCTTCGTTGAATGTTTCCTTTATACAGTTTGATACTTTGAGCAGACTGAAAGCCATGCTTTTACAGCAAACTGAACCCTTAACCTCTACCTGAGAGTCCTTTGATCTTCAAATCGCAAGTACCTCAACTGAGATACAGGCCCTTATACATACAAACTGCCCCTTTCATTTCATAGAAGTGGTGAGTCATATCATTATTTTGTCTGCTACGAGTGGTATTGTACACCTCTTTATGAATATAGGGTTAGAATTCCTAAGCACCTTTCAGACAATCCTCGGAGTTATTCCAAATTTTATACACTCCGTATTGGGAAACATTCTGATCCTGCTCTAATTAGCAGGAATCCTGATTGTTATTTTTCTGCTACGCAAAGGGAGGGCCCAATCACCAATGAGATGGCAAAAGCACTCCTGGAGCGCAAATATCGTGGACGCATGGTCCAACATCTGGGCACACCTCGCCTATGGGAACTGAGCACCTCTTAGTTCCTATCCTTCAGACCAGTCTAGATGGACTGCATCTTACCTGTTCTTCGATGCCTGTTTTGCGGAGAAGCATGAGTGTTTGATCTCTGTCTGACACTTGCATCGGACACGCCTACGGACTTGAATACCAGGCAGGAACCCGTGATATCCAGTGATCGGTAATGTCCCCAACGTATTCCTATATTGATGGCTGCATTCCTCGAGAACACACAGGTGCCTTTTGCTACAGCAAGGTTGAGCATCATCTCTTTCACTAGCACTCAGGTATCGACTACAGCACCAGCTACCTCTGCACCAGCTATTAGCGGTTCTGAGTATCATCTGTGCTCCATTGACGTACTCTGTGAGTTGTTACAGAGACCGTCCTCTAAAGCAGCGAGCAACGACGATGTTGGGTCTCCCAGACAGGACACTGAATCTATAAGTGGTTCATCGTGTGCTGGGAAAGAATTCAGATTTTTCCTTTTTAGTTTCAGAACTCAACTAAATTTGGAATATTTCCTAAAAATTGACACTTGTAGTTGTTTGACTTATATAAACAAACTCATCTAGGACTTTGGCTTAAGTAACAATTCCAAAACGTCATTTTCAGAAAAAAAAATCCCCTCTTACACTATTTTTTTATATATTTGATTTCTTATTTTATCACAGCAGCTTATCCAAAAGCATACAAATAATATCTGAGACATGCAAACGCTCCATAGTACCACAACCATGAAAAAAAAATCCATACGCCATGAATCAAAGAGAAAGAAGCTGATTTTTTTTTATATCTGTAACATCAAACAAAAGTAGTTCATCATTCAGATACCTAAAAAAAAAAAAAAAAAGAAGATGACAAGGAAAATAATGAGATGAAGAAGAACCATCTGATAGAAACAGTCATTATTGCTGATTTTCCTTCCATCTATAAATAGGCCCCCAAATACCTTTACTGAGCAATCTCCCCCTTTTTCCCTTTCTCTCGTAGATCCCTTTCTCAAGATTGTAAGTGGAGAGCAGCCTGGCAAGCCATTGCTGAAACGCTGGGGCTGCTTCATCCAGCCAAGCTGTGACGATACATATGTGGAATACTGACATGGCCAGGAAGACAAAACTTTGTGAAGGATCTTGTCTGTCCTCGTTATTTATCGCCAACAGTATTAAAGATGGACTAAGAGCAACTTTAATTTCAAGTGTTTTATCCCAAAATAATTCAATCGCATTCTGCAGGGTTTGCAATTGAGGACAGGACGCGAACATATGTACAATGTCAGCATCCGAGCTATCACATCGCGGCCAGCTAATTCCCGTCTGTCCCCCCCATTGCGCTATCCTTGCAGGAGTATAATACAACGAGAAGATTGTTTTATACTGTTGAGCTTGAAGTCCTGCAGAGCAGAGTGGGTTTGGCCTAATTCTAATGACACTTTAAAGCTATCCAAATCTACGCCATGTTTATCCACCAATTTCTTTTTGTATTTTCCCAGATCGTCATGTTTAAATAAAGAGAGTTCAGAGTATATCCTCCAAACAGTACAGTCTCGCCACCCTGATAACATCCATAATCTTGTTTTCACTATATCCGGAGGGCCCTCCCTTTTTCCTACCTATAAAGCTGCGAATTTGAAGATACTTAAAAAAAAATATTTTACTAATGCCAAAGCTATTCTGTGTATCCAAAAACTGCTGAATTCCATGGGGCCCCATTAAATCTCCCAGTCTCCGAATCCCACATCTCTCCCATTCAGCCATTCTAGTCTTTGTGAAGATTTCCCAAGGAAAATTGGGGTTCCTAAAGAGTTGGGTGTAGCCATTTAATCTACCAAGACAAGTTTTTTTACGAAAAGCTGCCCAGACCTTTTATGCAGCCATCATGGTCTTAAACCAGTTTTTTTTTTTTATTATCTGGGCTCTGTAAATTTCAAAAATCAGTTCTCAGCATCTTCCCCCACCAGAATTGAATACATTTCAATTGTTCCAGACTTAACCGAGGGATCAGATGCATCTTGTCCAATTAACCCACTCAAATACTGAAAGGCAGCTGCACAATAATACATTTTAAAATTCAGGGACAGCCCATCCTCCTCTTTCCCTTGGCAAAGACATAAACCTAAGTGCCCTCCTAGTTTTCCCATGTGCCCAAATAAACCAATTAACCATATGCTCCAAAGCGGTAAACAATTTTTTCTCAAATGCCAGCGGAATAGCCTTGAAAAGGTACAACATTTTTGGTAAAAAAAACATGTTCACAACATTACATCGCCCTAGTGACATATGTAGATTATGCATTCTGTCGAAATCCTTTTTTGCTTTAACAATTATTGGGTCGATATTTCTTTCTACCTTCTTCCCCAGATCTGCTGATATATTTATCCCCAAGGAGACAGCTGAGTCAATTACCCATGTATCATCACACACGGCCTGCTGATTCTTAATTATCTGGGTCTTAGATCTATTTAAAGCGTAGCCCGATACTGATCCAAATATTTGAGCTTCTATCTCCATTGCTACTAAGGCATCTTAAGGACTTGGAGTAACCAGTGCAATGTCATCGGCATATGCCAAGGTTTTATATTCTAGGTCATGATATCTTGTAGGGGTAATGCCTCCATTTGCCTCCAGCCTCCGAATTAGGGGGTCAATATATATTGCAGAGTGGAATGGTGAACACAGGCAGACCTGTTGTGTGCCACGTTTAATTGTTAAGGGTGCCGTGTATCTTCCATTCACTCTAAGAAGGGCTATTGGATTTCTATATAGGGCCTGGATATCTCTCGGATCCCTACTGGATCATCAATTATTTTCCCTGTTCCATCCAGCATTTCCCTAATCTCCCCTGCTGCATTTTTCTGTCTCACGCGCACCGCCAGCGTGTGCCCGACTCGTTCACTAAACACGTAGCATTGCTCTTTTTTTCGCAAGAAAAGTTACTGCTGCCTTGGCAGCTATAATATCCTGAGCTTCAGATTAAGAAAGAGCCAATCTGAGCTGGATTTCATCAAGCAGTGCCCCCGTAGTACTTGCCAAATTCAGCTCCTCTTCTATATCCATTATTACCTTGCATAGCCTTTTCTCTAGCTGTGTCTCTTGTTTCTGTCTATGCAGGCTGTAGCTCAGCGTTTCCCTGCACACCCAGCTTTAAACGCCTCCCAGACTATCCCTGGCATGGTGCTTCATCTATTAATAACCCAGAAACCCACAATCCATTCTTTCATATGTTGTACATATCCTTGGTCTTTCAACAACCTTCTCTCAAAAGTCCATAAATGCTCTGGTCTTCCTCCCTTTGCTATCTCAACCATTACCACTAGGGGGTTATGATCTGAGATGACACTGGGTAACTTCTTAATCCGACACCTAGAGATTAATGAGTTAGACACAAGAAAATAGTCAAGTCTGATGACCAATTTATGCGGAGCTGAAAAATAGGTACTGCCCAAATCATCAGGTTTCAATCTAGCCCACACATCAGCCAGTGAATTATTCCGGCCAAGATTAGTAATTGCTCGAAAAACCTTTTTCTTCCAACCTGTATATCTATCCCCCTCCTTTGTCCATAGTTCACCCAGCCCATATATATTAAGGTCTCCACACATGATGATTGGTGCCGGACAGGCGGCTTACTCCAAGTCTAAAAACTCAAACATATCAGGGTCATCCTCAGTTGAACCATACCCAGAACAGATGGTGAACGCCTCCTCCATTATCTTGCATTCCACTAGAACCCATCTACCCTACTTATCTTCTAGTTTCCTCTTAACTATGATGTCCCCTCTCCTGGAAAGTATGGCAACCCCTCTAGTCTTAGTCCCCTGTCTAGTATTTGCAATAAGGCAAAAACCTAGCTGTTCCATTAAACCACCTCTTGTGCCCTCTATATAAGTCTCTTGGAGACACAAGAAATCTAAGCGCATTGTTCTTGGGATCACTGCTACCCGTTGTCTTTTGGCCAGATCATTTAAACCACAAACATTGACTGTAGCAATTTGTAGACTCAATAATGAACATCGAGCATCTGTCTGGCCCTGTTATCCTTTAGGTTTGCCTCCAGCTTCTTAATCTTTATTCCTAAGTTTCCCCTTCCTTTATTTTCCATTCCTTCCTTACTCACCATGTATCTCACCATATGTCTCAGATACCAAGCTGTGCTAAGCTGTGCCCCTTCCCTCCCATCCCCCCTGGAACCCTCCCTAACCCTTGACACCCCCCACTCAGCCCCCCTCCCCCCTCACATGCAAATAGTTCAATCATGACCTATGTGTGACAGCCAAAGCCCATAGCTAAAGTCGAAGCAGCCCCCGCCCCTTGCTCTACCCCTTGTTCCCCCTAAATTCCCACTGTGCTCTATGTGAAATACCATTAACAAACTTATTGACCCAATAATGCAGCCATTATACATATATAAATCATCAGTTCCCAAAAACCTATTAGAGGGCCCAAGCCATAATTACACATAAGAGAGATCATATCCTAATCAAGGCAAAAGTAGAGCGATCAGACTCCTGTGCCCTTTCACTTCTTATCCTGCAGCTCATTCAGAAATGACTGTGCCCTAATCTCTGAGAAAAACATACGAACTTGGCCATGGAGGATAACTTTGAGCTGGGCAGGAAACAATACATAGGCTTCACAGCCAGCTCCTTGAAAGGGGGCTATCAGCTGTCTAAGCCTCCACCTCCTTTCGACAGTGGCATGACAGAAATCCATCCGGGCGAAGAACGTATTACCCTCAAATGTTCTTTAAGCATCTGGTTTCTATGTTATTGCTAATATTTTTTTCCCAAATAACAAGCATGCTGCTGACATGCAGGTAAGTTATGTAATGTTTGCAAATCTTTTATTATGCGATTGTTATTTTTCTAGGCAGGTGCTCGGAGCTACCTAATTGTCCTTGTTTGCAACTTTGCGTTTGTGCTCGCTTCAGGTGACTATGTAAGAAATTAAGTTAAGTAAAGCAGCCTAGAAAGAGACTCCTTTCCTTTGTGCTGTCACTACTAAGATAGTAAGTATGAGTAATTTAGCAGCGCACAACCTCTCAATTCAGTTCTTAGAACCTTTTTGTAGCTTGTACAGTGACAAGTAAACTAAACAACCACTTGGTGTATGCACTGCATGCGTTTATTTATGGATTTAAAGACAAAAATGTAGACTTAGTGAATTGGCCCGTCAAAGTGAGTTAAGAATGATTGAGAATGACATCGGAGACAGAAGCAAATATAATTTGTGGCAATTTATTCAAAAGTCTTTGGAATAGGCGGGCTAGGCTAGGTAGGTTTACGAAATGTGGAATTGATAGAACTGTCCGTGATACTAGTCTACTGTTAGTCGATATAATTAAGGAAAGTTCAATGATATTGCAATTGCCGTTTCCTGTCCAAAAATTGTTTTAGAGCAATTATTTATTCACCACCAATTATTTCTTGTCTCTTTAATTATGTCTTACATGCATTAGCATCCAGGGTCAAGAGTTTGTCGGAGGTGGGTGTGGGAGCTGGAGGTACCTCCCACAAGGAAGAACTGATGGCTCTGCCGGTCCCAAAAAGTACTCCTGTTGTTAATATTAATATATTCCCCTCACATTTACTGCTCCTTAATTTTAACTATTTTCTACCTGTTTACTAGTTTTATTCCTTTTCCAAATCCTCTTTGATCTATCTGTTTCAAACATCTTGTAATCTCTGCTTTATCCTATTATTTACAGAGATATTTTATATTTCTAGTGTCTGTATTTCACCTCAAACAGCCTCTGTGTGTAGCTTCCTTTCTTGTGGTTTTTCAGTCAGCTTTCTTTTTCCCAATAAATAATTTGTGTACTGCCTAGTGGTGGTACTGTAAGACTCAGAGAACCCATTGGTCCTTACTACTCTACTAGTACTACTACTAATACTACTACTCTGCTGTGCAAAATGCACACCCAAGTAAGGTATTCTATGCATGTTTGTAGAGATGAGAACAAAAGCTTTGTTTTACTTTCTCATGCTCAATCGGTAAAATGAGAAAGTTCCCATGCTCCCTCCACCACCACTCTGAAAAAATGTCTCCTGGTGCAATGGTGGTTGGAGGATAAAGTTTCCTTGAATGCTAAATGTTTTGGGGGGCCAACAAGCCCTCCTGCTACCTCTAGTAAGTACCAGACAATGAGATTGCTGAGAGGACTTAGAAGTCACACCTCTTTTCTCCACAGTTCTGTAAACACACCTCCTGATACACTTCTGGTTAGGGAATGAATTCAACTTTACTCCTGAGGGCCTCAGAACTAAAGTGGACTACTTCTCACAACCAGTGGTGCACCAGAAGTGTGTTTACAGAGTGGTGGAGAAGGGGGTGTGGCCTTTGGCAACCTCTTAGCAATCTAGCGGTTTGGGTCTTACAGGAGGTGACAGGAGGGGTAGTTAGCTCCCAGGGACCCTCACAAGCCAAGAGGACTTCATCCCCAACTAGAAGTGTACCAGGAGGCACGTTTCAGGAGTGGAGGAGAAAGGCGGCATTGCCACACAACACATCTCAGCACGCCTACTGTGTCGGACTTCATGAAACTAACAGGAAGGAAATTGGCCCCCAAGGACCATCTGGAGCCAAGAGCTCTTCATCCCATACTAGTGGTGCATTTGCACAGTGGTGGAGAAAGGGTGCGTGGCCTCCGTCAATCTCTCAGCAATCCCTCTGTGTGGGACTTATTGGGGGTAAGAGGAGGGGCAGATGGCCCTAAAAGACATTCTGGGGGGCCAACTACCCCTCCTCTTTCCTCCAGTAAGTCCCGCACAGTGAGATTGCTAAGAGGTCTTCGGAGGCCACATCACCTTTCTTAAACACTCTGCAAACCCGGCTTGTGGTGAATTACTGGTTGGTCACTCCAAAAGGACCTTGGGATCAGGAAGCCATCCTGGTATCTACAGTACAGTAAGTACTACATAGTAGGATTCCTGTGAGCTGCCTGGATGCCCAGCCCCCTTTCTTCAACACTCTGCAAACGTGATTACTAGTTAAAAAACAAAAGAACTTCTCTGCAAAAAAACAAAGGTTACAGGGACATTATATTTAGGAATAAGCATTTAAAAAGCCTTAGAAATTCACTGAAAAAAACCAAATGTTACAGGGACATTATAGTTAACAAATAGAATTAAAAAAACCTTAGAAACTTTCTGAAAAAAACAAAGGTTACAGAGACATTATAGTTAGGGTCAGATTTAATTCGTATAAAACCAGTGGAATTCTGCAGTTATAGAGCTAACTATAACTTATGCCCCCCAAATGCACTGCTTATGAACTCAAATATTACATAACTCATAACATGGTCAGTGGCATCACTGATGACATATATATATATTAGAGCTGGGCAGTGAGCTCCGTAGCTGAGTTTGCCAACACCCTGAGCCCTTAACTGTGGTTAAATGAGGAAGCAGACGTGGAAAGACTGCATTTCCCAGATTGCTGGAGGTGTTGTACTCATAAATGTGAAAGTGAGTCTGCCTTAGCAATCTGAGAAATCTCGGCTGGAGGATTCTAGGATCGTGCAGTTCTACCCGCACAGAGGCCTTTGCAATGTGCTATTAAGGAAACCACAGAACTGCTTGCAGCCAGCCTGGGAAGTATTTCTTCTGGCCCCAGACAGTCACCTACAGTCTGGGGAAAAAGAAGAAGCTGATGCTGCTGGCATGAGAGTACCTTGATGAACTCAAGGAACTTGAGGGAAGAGGGGAGCTGGGATGGCCAGCTAATGGGGGTGCGATGGGGCTATTGTTGCTGAAGGAGGGGCAATAACACACATCCCTCCCTTTCTCCTGTAATATGTGAAAATTTGAATATGGGGCAATTTTTTTAAAAATAGCTAGTGCACCCAGGCACCAGACGGAGTGACGTGGATTTGCAGCAAATACTATAGCAATGCATTGCAGTTAATTTGCCGACATCACTGCTCTACTATAATAGTAATAGGGTGTATAACTGAGCTGCAAGTGGCCTCCTTCCTTTGTGGCTTTGTTCCTCATTGCTGCAGTGAAGAAGAATAAAAGTAAATCACCCTGCCTGCCTCATATGCATTGGCTGCAAGAAATCAATCGGCACATGACTGGGCTGGAGTCCTCTCACCCCCCCCCCACATACAGAGCTCACTCTGCGGAATCACAAAGTTTTTCAGCAACTGGACGGAATTCTGTGTAGTGAAACTCCGCACACTTTGCCCAGCCCTGATATATGTATGTGTGTGTGCATATATATAACCTACTGACGATCGCCGGTAGGTAGCTATAGTTAGAAGCTAGTTTGGAGAGGAACATCGTTTTTTGATTTGCCAATATCTTTAGCTCCGTTTGATGAATCTTCACGAAATTTCCAAACCTACTGGGATGCTCTGGTCAGCTCCTGTCTTAAAAGTTTCAGGGTGATTTGTGCAGCGTGGGCTGAGATAAAAGGGGGGTCCCAAAATGCGTTTTCTTCATGTTAATTTGCATAGGAACTTTTGTCGCAGCTACAGCCCGAACTACTGAACGATATTACACCAAATTTGCCAGAGAGGTAGCCCTTGGCCCAGAGTGCACTCTTTGCTTTAAATGTTCTAAATAACTTCAGTAGTTCCTGAGATATTTAAAAATAAAAAATACCGATATCTGGTGACCGGGGTGGGTCCGCGAACCATCCCGATCACAAGCTTCATTTTGATTGGCTGTCAACACTCCAAACCAAAAAGTGTTGGCAGCCATTTTGTGACTCTGTAAAATCGAGTCACAAGAAAAAGGTAAAAAAAAAGGATAAAAATCAAAAAAAGGGGGCAGAAACACCCTGACTTCCCAGGCCTGGTCAAGACCCCCAGGACCCAAACAAGCATTTTTAAAAAATGTTTCAGTGGGATTCAAGATAGGTGTGCAAATCCCGCTGGAAAAAAATAATGGTGTCCCGCGATTTGTTTTAATGAGCCCCCCGGGCCAGGTCCTGGGGGCAATATGCAAAATATATGCAGTGGCAGTGTGGGCCCCCACAGCCCTGTGGACTGCCACCTCCCGTGCTTTATTAATTATGCATGGGCCATGTGGCCCTCCTGTAGCCCAGGGGACCGCCACCTCCCAGGGCTTTTCATAATTATGGGCAGGGGGCCCCCCAAGCCCTGGGGAACACCACTTCCATGGGGCTTTACTTAATTATTCACAGGGGCCTGTTGGGACCCCCCCAAGCCCCAGGAACCACCACCTCCCCGTGGATTTATTTATTTAGAGGGTATCCTCGCAGGCCCCCCAAAGCCCTGGGGACCGCTACCTCCCTTGGGCTTTACTTAATTATGGGGCCTCACAGCCCCCCAAGCCCAGGGGACCACCACCTCCCCGGGGCTATCATAAAAAGTAAGTGTGTGGGGCTCCAGTCCCCCCACACTGTCCCAGGGACCACCATCTTCCCAGGGCACTAATTATTGAAATGCCGGGGTCTGTTGCAGACCCCCAGCCCCAGGGACCGCCACCTCCCTGGGGCTTTAAACTTGTTGGGAGGGAGGCCGCATGGCCCCGCTTCTGGTGCCCTAGATGGCCCTGGGAACCACACCCCTCAGTGCTGGCTCCAGCAATATCCTGGAGTGCCTACCCCTGGGACATTGCAGTTTGGAATGACAGGTCGGGAGAACGGCTCCCTCCCTATCATTGCAAATTCGTGCTTTGCTTCATGGAAGCAAGATCAGGAAAACTGCTCTTGCTTCCATGAAGCAAAGCAAATTGCTTTTGGACAAGGGGAGCTGCATGTCAGCAGCTCCCCTTGTCCAAAAGCAATGTCAGCTCCCACAGGAGGTGGGGATGGAGCTAGGACAGTGGGGGCATTGGGGCTCCACCCGAGGTTCCCAAAGTAAGGCCAGGCCCTGGGGAATGTGGTTCCTGGGGCCATAATTGGCCTCAGAAGGGGGGCCATGCGGCCCCCTCCCAAAGAAAAAAAACAAGGCTGCCCAGCCCCTGGGGAATGGGGTCCCTGGGGCCATAATAGGCCTCAGGAGGGGGGCCACATGGCCCCCTCTAAAATTAAAAAAGGAAAGGCTGGCCAGGCCCCGGGGGATGGGGTCCCAGGGGCCAAAGTGCCCCAGGGTAGGGGGGCCACGCGACCCCCTCCCTTACACATTTTTTTTTCTAGAAATTAGAAAAAGGGTGGGGTCCCCGGGGGCAAAATTGGCCTCAGGAAGGGGGCCACGTGGCCCCCTTCCCATTTAAAAAAAATAAAAAAATATTAAATGTCTCAGGCCCTGGGGGATGGAGTCCCCAGGGCACACAATATAGAGAAGGGCTCCAGACAGCACCCCTTCTAAGCAAGGCATGTTTGGAGAGTGGTGCAAAAAGGGAGTTGTGTGTGGATTACTGGAGGTACCTGGGCAGCTAGTTGGCCCCCAGGGACCCTCAGGATTCAAGGGGGCTTAAAGTACCAAACACAGAATGCCCCAGGAGGCGCGTTTGCAGAGTGATGGTGAAAGGGGGCGTGACCTGTGTCCACCTGTCAGTAATCCCACTATCTGGGGCAAACTGGAGGTATCAGGTAGGCTGGTTGGCACCTAAGGAGTGCCAGCAGTGAAGGGGACGTTAATCCTTATCGAAGACTAGAGCATGCCAGGAAGAGTGTTTGCAGAGTGGTGATGAAAGGGGACATGGCCTGATATGAGAACTTAGCAATCCTGCGGTGTGGGACTTACAGGAGGTAATAGGAGGGTTAGTTGGCCTCCAATGTTGACCTTGGGGGCCAACTACCCCTCCTATTACCTCCAGTAAGTCCCACACAGTGGGATTGCTGAGAGGTCTTCGGAGGCAACGCTCACCTTTCTCCACATCTCTGCAAACGCGCATCCTGACACAGTACTGGTTGGGGGATGAAGTCCGCTTTAGTCCTAAGGGACTTTGGGGGCCAAGTCGCCCTCCTGGTACCTCCTGTAAGTCCTATGCAGCGGAATTCCTGAGTGATGACGGAGGCCCAGGCCACTTTCTGGACCACTCTGCAAACACGACTACTACGTTATAGTTAGAAATTAGCATGTAAAAAAAACCTTTGAAATTCACTGAAAAAAACACAGGTTTCAGGGACATTATAGTTAGGCCGACATTTCACTCATATAAAACCAGAGAAATGTGGCCGTTATAATTAGCTGAGCCCCTGCAATGCACTGCTGATGATGTCACATAATACATCACTCATGACATGGTAGTGACATCACTCATGACATCACTGATGACATCTCAAATGACATCACCGATGACATCACTGATGACATAGTCCATGTGATCATCTGATGCACCTCCTCACACCTTAATATAATCTTTGATACAGCCACTCTAAAATACAGACTACCAATATTGAAACCATAGACAGACCAATACCAGTTAGTACATACCCGTTCAGTGATTCATATGACAACACACATAGCCACTTACTAACCCATACAGTTACTCATAGACGTAGTCATTCATCAATGCAGCCACTGAAATATCTACTCATACACCCATATAGACACTCACACACTGCCACTCACCCAAAGAGTTACTCAAACACCTAGTCAATCATGCAAAGAATTAATTACACTGCATTAACTCACCTCTCCAGTTATGCACACACGCACCACCTCACTTATTCATACAGATATACCAGATATACCATATATGTACTCTCTTCAACAATTACTGATATGAGCACACACTTATCCGTGCAGCCACTGTCACAATCACTCACTGTCACATATACTCACTAATGTACTCCAACACTCACATATACTGCCTTTCAAATATGTAGTTACTTACACATATGCCACTGAGACATCCATTCACTCACCAACACATCTATACACACCCTCACACACCCATACAGTCCATAACACATGCACTCATAAATACATACAGCGAGTGAATCACCCACTCACACATCCATGCAGGGAGTCACACACACCCCCATCCACCCACACAAACACTCAGACACCCATACAGGTACTCAGACAACCAATCATTAACCCATATAGACACTGATATATCTACTTACCAACCCATGCAGCCACTTACACACCAACTGACAGACTAATACAGACATTCACACAGATTAATTATTCACCCATGCATTCACTAAGACACATTTAATCACTCACTTATACAGTCAGTCACACACCCACTAAATCATCTATTCAGACACTCATACACCCTCTCATTCTTCAATACACCTTGGTTGGCATATATATATATTTTTTTTTCACTGAAAAAACATAGGTTTTACAGACGTTATAGTTAGAAATGTGCATTTAAAAAAAACATTGAAATTCACTGAAAAACACGTAGGTTGCAGGGGCGATATAGTTAGCTGGACATTTCACACGGACAAAACCAGAGAACTTCCACAGTTATAGTTAGTTCAGCTAACTATAACTTGCGCCCCCGCAATGCACTGCTCATGACATCAAATATTACATCATTCATGGCATTTTTAGTGACATCACTGATGACATCTCAAATGACATCACTGATGACGTCATCCAGTGACTGTGTGTTTCTGTAAAGTTTAAATATGTTTTATATACATTTGCCAAGGTGTATTGAAGAATGAGAGGGTGTATAAGTGTCTTGATGGACGATTTAGCAGGTGTGTGACTGATTGTATAAGTGAGTGATTAAACGTGTCTTACTGAATGCGTCGGTTAGTGACTAAACTATGTGAATGTCTGTATCAGTCTGTCTGTTGTTGTGTAAACTGTTACATGGGTTGGTTACATGAGTGTCTAAATGGGTTATTGTTTCTGTACCTCTCTTGCCTCTTTCTCAGATTCTGTTGCTCTTTCTACTCCCTTTTTGCTTCTTTCAGCACCTCTGTTGGTTCTTTCTGCACAGCTCTTGCTTCTTTCAGAAACTCACTTACCTCTTTCTGCACTTTTCTTGCTTCTTTCTACACCTCTGTTGTTTCGTTCAGCAATTCTCTTGCCTCTTTCTGCACTTCTCTTCCTTCTTTCTGTACCCATCCTGCCTCTTTCTGTACCTCTCATGCCTCTTTCTGTACCTCTCATGCCTCTTTGTGCACCCCTCCTACCTTTTTCTGTACCCCTCTTACCTCTTTTTTAACCTCTGTTGGTTCTTTCTACACTGCTCTTCCTTCGTCCTGCACCTCAATTGCCTCTTCCTGCATTTCTCTTGCTTCTCTTTTCACCTCTGTTGCTTCCTTCAGTAATTCTCTTGCCTCTTTCTGCACTTCTCTTCCTTCTTTCTTTACCTAGCCTGCCTCTTTTAGTACCTCTCTTGCCTCTTTTCCACACTCCTACCTTTTTATGCACCCCTCTTGCCTCTTTTTGCACCTCTGTTGGTTCCTTCTGCACTGCTGTTGCTCTTTAGGCACCCTTTGCCCCTCTTTCAGCACTTCTGTTGGTTATTTCTGCACTGCTCTTACCTCTTTCTGCTCCTCATTTGCCTCTTTATGCACTTCTGTTGCTTCTTTTTACACATCTGTTGCTTCTTTCAGCAATTCTCTTGCCTCATTTTGCACTTCTCTTCCTTCTTTCTTTACCCACCCTGCCTCTTTTAGGACCTCTCTTGCCTCTTTTCCACCACTCCTACCTTTTTCTGTACCCCTCTTGCCTCTTTTTGCACCTATGTTGGTTCTTTCTGCACTGCTCTTGCTTCTTTATGTCCGTCACTTGCCTCCTTCTGCACTTCTCTTGCTTCTTTCAGCAAATCTGTTGCTTCTTTCCGCATTTCACTTGCCTCTTTCTGTACTTCTCTTCATTCTTTCTGCACTCCTCCTGCCTCTTTTAGTACCTCTCTTGCTTCTCTGTGCAACTCTCCTAACTCTTTCTTTACCCATCTTGCACCTTTTTGCACCACTGTTGGTTCTTTGTGCACTGCTCTTGTTTTTTTCTAAAACTATGTTACTTCTTTCAGCAATTCTCTTGCCTCTTTCTGCACTTCTCTTGCTTATTACTGCCCCCCTTTTGAATCTTTCTGCACGTCTCTTACCTCTTTCTGCTCTTTAATTGCTGCTTTCTGCACCTCTCCTGCCTCTTTATGCACCCCTCTTCCCTCTTTGTGCAACTCCCTTGCCTCTTTCTACACCTCCCTTCCCTCTTTCTGTACTACTCTTGCCTCTTTCTGTACCTCTGTTGTTTCTTTTTGCACTTCTCTTGCCTCATTCTGCACTCTTCATACCTCTTTCAGCACCTCTGTTGCTTCTTTCTGCACTTCTATTCCTTTTCTCTGCACCTCTTTGTAGGAGAGTAGGATCTGTTTCACATGTTTACCCCCACTATTTGCTGGTGTTTCACTGTTTTTCGACTTTAGTCTGGCTGGGACCCGACTATTCAGGGCCCCAGTCTACCTGCCTCCTCTCTAAAATGATTCCATGTACTTTAGGTACAGCTCATATTAGATCTGAGGTGCCTTATAAGTCCCTAGTATATGGTATACTATGTTGGATTGGATTGGATTGGATGTGCATTTATAGAGCGCGAATTGCTGCCCGGAGGCGTCCAAGCGCTAAGAATACCGTAAGACCAGACTGAGACACACGTGGGGAGAAGGGGGGGTAGGTTAGATTGGGTGAAATAAAAAGGTTTTCAGCTGTTTACGAAAGGCTAGAAGGTTAGGGTTGGCTCTAAGATGCAGAGGAAGGGCGTTCCACGCCCTCGCGGCGTTGTGTGAAAAAGACCTGCATCCGGATCTGGATCTCTTTATCCTGGGAACTATTGCCCGGAAGGTCTGACTCGAGCGTAGACTTCTGTTGGGTGTGTAGTGGGTTATTAGATCTTGAGTGATGCTGGGGCCAGTGTTCCAGAAGGACTGATGAGCTATGCACATGGCCTTGAACATAACTCTCTGGTGCACTGGAAGCCAGTGAAGGGTTATCAGTCCGGCCCTAGCTGACTGTCTGCGAGGAATGTTGAGTAGGATGCGGGCTGCGCAGTTCTGGGCCATCTGAAGCCTGCTCAGAGTGTATTCCGGGGCCCCGAGGTAAAGTACATTATTAAAGTCGAGGCGCGACTGGATTAGACCTTGGACAGCTGTTTGTCTGGCCTCCATAGGAAGGAGAGGGAGGATTCTCCTCAGCATCCTCATGATGCCGAAGCAAGTTGCTGAGAGTTTTGTGGCCTGCGTGCTAAAGGACAGAGATCTGTCAAGCCAGACTCCGAGGCTCTTGATGCTATTTTTTGGGGTAGGTGGAGGGCCCAGACTAGGTGGCCACATGGAGGTGGGGAGACTGAGGTCTGGGGGCCCGAGGAGCATCAGCTCGGTTTTGTCTCCATTTAATTTTAAAGATGAGCGGGACATCCAGGTTTTCACTTCCTCCAGGCACTCTCTAAGCCTGCCCTGTGTTGAAAGATTGGCAACCTGCGTCAGGGAGACCACTAGCTGTGTGTCGTCCGCGTAGGAGATGATCTTAATCCCAAAAGGACGGACGACATCTGCCAGTGGCCTCATGTATATGTTAAAGAGTGCAGGGCTTAGAGAGGAACCCTGGGGGACTCCACATTTCAGGGGCCTGCTGGTGGAGACAGACTCACCGTCAAACACGCGGAAGGACCTATCCTCCAAGAATGACTGGAACCAGGACCAGGCTTTGTCTTTGATGCCGACCTGGGACATACGATACAGCAGGGTGTTGTGGCTGACCGTATCAAAGGCCGCGCTGAGGTCAAGGAGGATCACTGCCACTGATCCTCCCTGATCCAGAATATGTCTAGCTTCTTCGGTGACCATGAGGAGAGCGGTCTCGGTCCCGTGTTTCGGTCTAAAGCCTGTTTGAGTTGGGTCCAGTAGATGATGAACTTCTAGGGCATAGGTACCCCAGAGGCCTACCAGGGGCTGAAGCATGTATTATGCCACCCCTGGAAAGCCACCCAAAATGACACCACAGGACTGCTACTGCAGCCTGGGTAAGGTGGTGCATGCACTCCTTACTGAGATATAGGCTCACTATATCTCACCATATACTGCACATACAAACCTATCAGTCACCCCTATGGCAGGTCTTATCAATCCTGAAGGCAGGGTGCTTGGTTATATGTGAGGGGGTGCCCAGGCATGAGCTGAGCCCCTCTGCAGCCTTCAGAATCTCTTCTCCGGGGTTGTCAGTAGTGCAGCCTGACCATATACTCTTAAGTGCATAATAACCAAATGGCAAATGCTAACTTTGGACTGGCTGCACGGAAAAATGTTGTGTTTGATGTCAAACACCTTGGAATCATACCCACACACCAGCAACTGGTGTGGGAGTATGATCCCACCCTTCTAGAGGGAGAGACATGGCAGCACTGGTATACCCGGTAGAAACTTAATGGAGCCCTGGGATCACAAAACGGGTGCTGCAGCAAGATTTGAGGTGTCCAAGGGGGTAAGACAAGGATGCGTACTGGCCCCCCACACTGTTTTCCTTGTTTATTAATGAGGTTATTAATTATTTTTCAAACTTCCCGACAGACGCACCCTCTTTAGCTGGTATGAAGGTCCCCCTGCTCATGTTTGCGGATGACACTCTTTTAATTTCTAAGACGCGACAGGGGCTACAGTTAGCTCTGTCCCGTTTTGAGTTGTTTTGCCGCGAACATGAGCTTGAGGTAAATGTGGAGAAGACCAAGTTTATGGTCCTTCGTGGTGCTAGACCAGTAAAGGCTAGGGTCGAAATGGGAGGAGCCACTCTGGAACAGAAATCTACCTTTACCTACTTGGGGGTCACTTTTTGTGACAACCTAAGTTGGAAGTCCCAGATTGATCTCTACACCCTTAAGCACAATCAATTAGGTGGAGCCCTACTTAAAGAACATAGGCATTCCATAACTAAACCTATGGCTCCACTAATTAAAATATATGGGTCTAAAATTCTTCCAGCGGTAATGTATGGTGCTGAATTATGGGGGTTTAGTAACTTGGATTCCCTGAGGGTGGCACAAAATACATTTCTTAGGTCTGCAGTAGGGTTACCACTATCATCCCCACGCATACCCCTCCTATATGACCTAGGCTGTCAGCCTGTTGAGGATATGATGCGGTATAGGCCGGTGGCGCTATGGCAACGCCTGTGGACTACCCCAGAATTGTTCCTATATGCCAAGGCACTGTTAGAAGTTAAAGCCCTAGGGGGTTCTCATAGAATCAGTTGGCTGTCTGAAATTAGGCCTGGGCGGCAAATTCCGTTCCGCTCGCGGAATTTGCGGAATTTCGGTAATTTCGCGTTCCGCGGAGAACGCGAAATTACCCAAAATTCTGCTTTCCGCAACTTCGCGAAATTTTTTCTTGTTCGCGTTCTCAAAATGCGTGTTCGCAAGATATTTCTCCCCGAGCACGCAAACAGCAACTTTGAACAGGAAAAAAGCATCGCGAACATGCAATTCCGCGTGTTCGCGGAATTTCTGCATGTTCGCGGAGATTTTTTACTGATTCGCAGAGATTTGCGTAATGCGATTACGCAAATTCCGCCCACCCCTACCTGAAATCAAAACTACTCTGACTGACATGGGAATGGGAGAGTTGTGGACCAACCCTGAGATGGCTGTTTACCCCCCGAAAAGATCTTCAGGAATACTTATTGGCAATGGGTTAAAGTAAAGCGCCTTGCTTCCTTATCTGGTAGTTCTTTGACCATAACATATTTGGCTATCAAGGATGATTCCTTTTTTTAAGTGTATTGGGATATAATAACAAAGCTGCAGGATCGAAAACTCTATCATCAGTTTAGACTTGGCACCCTTCCGTTACATTGTTTTACAAAAAGTTGGAATACATCTGGTAACGATAAATGTCCCCAATGTGAGGATATGATAGAAACAGTTGATCACTTTCTCTTTGTTTGCGCAGAGTATATCCAACCACGACGGCTGTGGCTGCGCCCTGTATGCCGCGAACTGGGAGTTAGATCAGCGCAGGCTGCCAGCAGAATATTGAAGTCTGATACATCAAGTCTTGTGGTTACTGGTGTGGCTAAATTTATTAGTTGGGTATGGCTCTTACGGAACCGGAGGATTAGTTCTTAATTATCTGGCCCCAAATAATGCTGAGACTATCATGGTACAGGTTTTAATAGAAACAAGTCGTTGTAAAATTGCACATTTTATATATTTTAATTATTGATGGTTTTATTTGTGATATTTATTTAACTGTTTTTTATGCCTATTGTGTCATTTTATATCTGTATTATTTTTAAATTGTATATGATGAAATGTTAGTATGGCTTTTATGATGAAATATTCGCAATAAAGACTTTTTTGACTTGACTTGACTTGGATGCTGCAGCCACAGACACGGGTTTGGCCTCCTGCTGCTGACAGAAACTCTGGCAGGGGAGGCCTGGACAATAGGTTTCCTATCACAGGGAAGTGTAACCACCTCCCAGACAGGATCATGTGTACTGGGGCTGGGTGGGAGCATTCTCTGTGTGCTTTGAAGTCCTGCACTGGGGGAACATTTGGTGTCCCTGTGCATAGTCCAGCTCAGACCAGGTCAGGGGCTTCCAGCCCCTGCTCTGGTGTGAAACTGCAAAAAGAACTATTGATGGACGGAATGCAGAACAAATCAAAACATTCACCCCCAGTCAAGAGATCTGGGTTAAATCCATCATTCTTTTGCTCACCATGCCACCCCAGTTTAGACGTGGCCATATGCAAATCAGTCTTGACCCTGTGCCGCATGGGAACAGTCCAGCCCGAACTGCCAAGCCAGGTCCTCCCTGGACCGGAAGCAAGAATCCTAGGACCGGTTTCAGGGTTTCACCCCCCTTCAGCCAGGATAGCTTGATTCCAGTGGCATGGAGAGCACGGGACTCACGTCTGAGCATACCCGTCCCACTCGGGGTGACAAATGCAAAAAGAACTAATGATGGACGGAATGCAGAACAAATCAAAACATTGACCCCCAGTCAACAGATCTGGGTTAAATCCATCATTCTTTTGCTCACCATGCCAACCCAGTTTAGACCTGGCCATATGCAAATCAGTCTTGACCCTGTGCCTCATGGGAACAGTCCAGCCCGAACTTCCAAGCCAGGTCCTCCCTGGACCGGAAGCAAGCATCCTAGGGCCGGTTTTGGGGTTTCACCCCTCTTCAGCCAGGATAGCTTGATTCCAGTGGCATGGAGAGCACGGGACTCACATCTGAGCATACCCGTCCCACTCGGGGTGACAAATGCAAAAAGAACTATTGATGGACGGAATGCAGAACAAATCAAAACATTCACCCCCAGTCAAGAGATCTGGGTTAAACCCATCATTCTTTTGCTCACCATGCCACCCCAGTTTAGACCTGGCCATATGCAAATCAGTCTTGACCCTGTGCCTCATGGGAACAGTCCAGCCCGAACTGCCAAGCCAGGTCCTCCCTAGACCGGAAGCAAGCATCCTAGGACCGGTTTTGAAGTTTCACCCCTCTTCAGCCAGGATAGCTTGATACCAGTGGCATGGAGAGCACGGGACTCACGTCTGAGCATACCCGCCCCACTCGGCGTGACAAATGCAAAAAGAACTATTGATGGACGGAATGCAGAACAAATCAAAACATTCACCCCCAGTCAAGAGATCTGGGTTAAATCCATCATTCTTTTGCTCACCATGCCACCCCAGTTTAGACCTGGCCAACTGGACAAAGGAAATGGGTGTAGCCACCCCTCTTTCCAAACCCTCCCATAGGTGGGTCCCCAGAGCTAGTCCAACCCCTCCCTTAGGTATAAGTAAGGAACCTCTGTAACCAGAACTTTAAATTACCCTGCATGAAACTCTGAAGCTGAATCCTGGACCTTCGATGTTCTCCTCAAGACCAGGGGACTTAAGAAATCTCCCATGGTGTCACGGAGTGACTCCCCTGCTTGGCAGGCACCAACAAAGCAATTTGCCAGTCTGCATTATCGAAGTTCTCGACGGACTCCAAAGTATTTGCAGCCCAGGAAGAGTATTTCCAGACATCTAAGATGCCGACCCGAGTCCCCAGCAAAGCTGAAACCTGCAGCCCTCGTGAGTAGCTTGGAACCGGAACTCCTGATCACTGTGCACGTTTGCAAGTGCATTGATTTCTCGATGTCTCCTGAAGTCGTGCTTGTGCTGACTTGTAGACCCCACCTTGAGCACTGAATCCACCAAAGATTGTCAGCCTGGTCATTCCGAGTAAACCGTGGGCCACAATTTTGTGTTTCGTCTCGAGGTCCCTTTGCGATCCCTGGTCCGTTGACTGGTGGGTCCCTGAGGGAGTAACTTTGAATTTCCTTGGGTTTTCCTGGTTGCTCAAGATGTGCCCAGACTCCCTACCAAGTGGTGAGTCCCACAGAGCTTGCTGGTCTGCTCCGAAGCATCTTTCTTGTTTTTGCATGGGTTGCTGTTGCCAAGGCTATAGAAGATTTGTCAAGGGATATGGATCAATAGTGACACCACTGAATGGCTTAACCTCTAAGAAAATGCCCAAAAAGGTTCAGTGGACAGCTAGCTGTCTAAAGGCATTTGACGACCTGAAGCAGGCCATGTGCACTGCTCCCATTCTGCAAAGTCCTGACTACTCCAAAAAGTCAATTGTCCAAACAGATGCATCTGGGTTGGGGGTAGGGGCTGTACTGTCACAATTGAATGATGAAGGTCAGGATCAACCAGTAGCTTTCATAAGCAGAAGGTTGACCCCCAGAGAGACTCTCCAGATATTTCCACTTAGAACATGAAGACTCAACTGGTCAAGGTTAGTTTAATGTCCCTGCATTTGGGGGGGGGGGGGGTTGTGTAGGAGAGTAGTATCTGCTTCACGTGTTTTCCCCAACTTTTTGCTGGTGTTTCACTGTTTTTCGACTTTAGTCTGGCTGGGACCCTGCTATTCAGGGCCCCAGCCTAGCTGCTTCCTCTTTTAACTGATTCCATGTACTTTAGGTACAGTTAAGATTGGATCAGAGGTGCCCTTAAAAGTCCCTCGTGTGAGAAGGTGGCCTGGTATATGCTGTCAACTAGTTCTAGTGGGCACCTTGTATCAGTCCAAACAACCCATTATGGTGATAGGTTAAAGACAACCTTTATTGAAAGCTATCCTAGTGGTAGCTATGGAGAGCAGCCTTCAGGCTAAGTCTTGAAGGAATGTAAAGCGGCTTGTTTTACCTGTCTATAATCTCTTGAATGATCAAATGAAAGGACAACAACACCAAGTATATATTTCAAATATATGTATTTAGGTTATTACACACCCCTCTAGTCTCTTTATGAGACTGGAGTTTGAAGTACTTAAGTTATAAGATAGCAATCACCAGTAATAGCACAAATACACGTTTGGGCCCTAGGGGCGAACCAAACCATATACCAAAAAAGTGGTATAAGAGCAACAACTGAACTAGACACAAGGCCTAGAGCCTGTAGAATCACTGGGACCCCAAGGAACCACCCAATGTAGTGACACAAGGGTCCCACAGGGACTGTATGCAGTGTGAGAACACAACCGTGGGTTCCTGTTATCTTCTATGGGCAATGTCGCGGTTGGAAATTTAAAGATTAGGGGCACTTCTAATTGAGTCAGAACCAAACCCTTTTGGACTTAAGAAGTTCTAGGGCCAGCACACACGGGAGCATCAGAGTACTTGAGTTACCTCACCCAGGAAAGCCGGGAGCATAGGCGTCTTTTGGTGACGGGTTGCGTCGTCGATTTCGATGGAAGCCTGCAAAGAACTGCTGCCATGAGGAGGAGAAGTGTTCCAAGGGATTCAAGCATGGATCTGGGATGGAAGGAGCCTGAAAGCAAAGGGGACAGAGTCTGGGTCACTAGCCAGTGACCAAGGGCAGGATGGACCAATGCCCATAGATGTCGGGTGCTTCAGGTGAGTTGATGGGTGTCTTGACTCTTCAGCCACGAGGTCCAGGAGGTATCAATGAAGTCCATGAGCTGGACTTGAGCTGTGCGATGAAGTCTGTCAAGTGCTGCAGTATCAGCATCCAGAATTGACCCAACAAGCCTTGGAAACGGCAAGTCACTGGAATTTAGAGAAAGGACTGCGGTGCAGACCAGCAAGGTCTGAGGGACTCACCCAGTGAGGGTAAGTCAGGGCACATCTGGAGCAATAGGAAAAGCCAAAGCAGAAAAGGTGTTGCCTTCGTGGGGGACCTACTAGCCAACGGGCTAGTGATCACGAAGGAGCCTCAAGCGGTTGAAACTGGCCCACGGGTCACTCGTGGAGTGGAGGCTAGCAATCTTCAGTGAAGGAGGTGCTTAAGGCTGGGGCTACTCAGAGCCCAAAGCACAACTTCGAGGAGGACCAAGAAGATTCTATTGCTGCAAAAGATCACGGTGTCCAGGGGTCACGGTTCCACATCACCCACGATAGCCACGGGCCTCAGCTTTGCTGTGGACTCAGGGTAGCCTCGGGGGAAGTCTGGAAATCCACCTCTGGTGATGCAAAGACTTCAGCATCCGGCGGGAGCTTCAGTGATACAGACCGGTCAGTTGCTTCTTTGGTGCCTGCCAAGCAGGGGAGTCACTCCTTGATCCCCTGGAAAGCTACCCAAAATGACACTACATGTCTGCTACTGATGCCTGGGTAAGGTGGTGCATGCACCCCTTACTGAAATATAGGTTCACTATATCTCACCATATACTGCACATACAAACCTATCAGTCACCCCTATGGCAGGCCTTATCAATCCTGAAGGCAGGGTGCTTGGTTATATGTGAGGGGGTGCCCAGGCATGAGCTGAGCCCCTCTGCAGCCTTTGGAATCTCTTCTCCGGGGTTGTCAGTAGTGCATCCTGACCATATACTCTTAAGTGCATTATAACCAAACGATAAATGCTAACTGTGGACTGGCTGCATGGAAACATGTCGTGTTTGGTGTCAAACACCTTGGAATAATACCCCCACACCAGTAACTGCTTTGGGAGTATGATCCCACCCTTCTAGAGGGAGAGACATGGCAGCACTGGTATACCCTGTATAAACTTAATAGAGCCCTGGCATCACAAAATAGATGCTGCAGCCACAGACACGGGTCTGGCCTCCTGCTGCTGAGCGACTCTCCAGCAGGGGAGGCCTGGACAATATGTTTCCTGTCACAGGGAGGTGTAACCACCTCCCAGACAGGATTATGGGCATTGGGGCTGGGTGGAAGCACTCTGTGAGTGATTTGAAGCTCTGCACTGGGGGCACATTCGGTGTCCCTGTGCATAGTCCAGCTCAGACTGGTTCAGGGTCTTCCACCCCTGCTCTGGTGTGAAAATGGACAAAGGAAATGGGTGTAGCCAACACTCTTTCCAAACCCTTCCATAGGTGGGTCCCCAAAGCTAGTCCAACCCCTTCCTTAGGTATAAGTAAGGAACCTCTGTAACCAGAACTTTAGATTACCCTGGACGAAACTATGAAGCCAAATCCTGGACCTTTGACGCTCTGCTAAAGACCAGAGGACTGAAGAAATCTCCCTTGGGGTCAAGGAGTGACTCCCCTGCTTGGCAGGCACCAACGAAGCAATTTACCAGTCTGCGTTTCCGAAGCTCCTGCCAGACTCCAAAGTATTTGCAGCCCAGGAAGAGCATTTCCAGACATCTCAGGGGCCAACCCGAGTCCCCAGCAAAGCTGAGATACGCAGCCCTCGTGAGCAGCATCGAACTGGAACCCCTGGACACTATGAATTTCTGCAAGTGCATTGACTTCTCGATGTCTCCTGAAGTCATGCTTGGGCTGACAGGTAGCCCTCACCTCAAGCACCTATTCCCCAGAAGATTGTCAGCCTGGTCATTACATGTGCCCCGTGGGCCGCCATTTTACGTTTCGTCTCAAGGTCTCTTTTCAATCCCTGGTCCTTTGACTGGTGGGTCCCTGAGGGGGTAACTTTGAATTTCCTTGGGCTTGCCTGGTTGCTCCAGATGAGCCCCAACACCCTGCCAAGTGGTGAGTCCCACAGACCTTGCTGGCCTGCACCGAAGCATCTTTCTAATTTCTGTGTGGGTTGCTGTTGCCAAGGCTTGTTGTGTCCAATCTGAACACCAATACTGCAGCACCCGACATCCTTCGTAGCACAGCTCGAATACAGCTCCTGGTCATCCTAAATTCCTCCTGGTCCTCGTGGCTGAAGAGTCAAGCTTCACCTCTTTCATCTGAAATCACCCAACATCGGTGGGTGTCTGTCCATCGCCTTCCTGGTCACTGGCTAGTGACCTGGACTCTGTCCCCTCTGCTTTCAGGTTCTTCTAATCTTTGATCCAGGCTTGGATCTCTTCGGACACCTCGCATCTTCACGGCAGCAGCATTTCTTCGCCAGCTCCCATTGAAATTGACGACGCGACCCGACACCAAAAGACACTTATGCACCCGGCTTCCCTGGGTGAGGTAACACAAATTCTCTGGTGCTCCCGTGGGTGTTAGCCTTAGAACTCCCTAAGTCCAAAAGGGTTTGGTCCTGAATCATTTCTAAGTGTCCCTAATCTTTAAAATTCTAACGCGACTTTCCCCATAGAAGCTATCGGGAGCTCGTGGCTGTGTTCACACACTGCACACGGCCCCCGTGGGTCCCCTGTGTCACTACCTTGGGTGGTTCCTTGGGGTCCCAGCGATTCTACAGGCTCTAGGACTCGTGTCTAGTTAAGTCGTGGTTCTTATACCACTATTTTAGTATATGGTTTGGCTCGCCCCTAGGGCCTGACATGTATTTGTGCTATTTTACTGTGATTATTGAAGTGTAACTTATGTGTTTTGACCTCTAGTCTCATAAAAAAAAACTAGGAGGGTGTGTTTAGTAATAAATACATATATTTTATATATATTCCTGGTGTGGATATCTTTCATTTAGTGACTCAAGAGATTATAGACTGGTAAACAAATCTGCTTTACATTCCTTCAAGACTTAGCCTGAAGGCTGCTCTCCATAGCCACCACTAGGATAGCTTTCAATAAAGGTTTTCTTTAACCTATAACCAATAAGGGGTTGTTTAGACTGATACAGGGTGCCCACTATAACTAGTGGATAGCATATATCAGGCCAACTTCTCTCATTGGTGTGCAGCGTGTGGTATTCCAGCTTGCTATTGTTTTACTAGATAATCTCAATTGAGTAACTAACTGAAAACCACTAAAGGTACCCTAGGTACATATAATACAAGCTTTAGAATACAGTAAGTCTACTGAACTTAGAGTCGTGTGTTAAGGGATAGCACACTCTTTCAATGGCTCAATGATTAGAGCGGCAGACCCTGATGCAGAGGTCTAGCCCTGGACCAGGGTTCAATTCCCTGCGTCGGTGGGTCTTGGGCTCAAAAATTCCACGGACCTGATAATTCTCACCTCAGTGCCTATTCCAATCATGGAGTCCCACTCTGCAACTCTGGGCAATAGCTTGCTTAATCTCCACAATGGCCCCCACAACGCTAAGGATGCCTGGCCTCCACCTTGGGGGTGCCCAGGAGTGGATGCCTCACAGGGAAAGCCAGGATGGGTTCCACGGCAGTATTCGTACAAGCCCCTTGAGACCCTTGCGGGTGAGTAGTGCGCTATACAAGTATCAATTTTACAATTTTACAATTTAAAATTTACAACTTAAGAGAGTTTAGTAGGCCACACTAGAATAGGGAGTGCAGTACACCACACCACACTAGTAATGTCTTCAAGGCCAGGAACCAGTTGGTCCTTGCCAGAAGCCAATGGGTTTCAAGATTCCCAGTATGATAGTGTAGGAAATGGGACCCCCGGCCGGCCAGGGCTTGCGCCACAGCCAGTCAGAGACCACCACTCCTATGAAAGGTCGACCCCTGCTCGCCCTTTAGGCAACGCGGCGCGGGCAGCCAGGCCTATCTCGGAGGACATGTGAAGCATTTGCGCACGCACCCACCAACAACAACCTCCCGGGCCTCCCACAAAGGAACTCCACACCAAGTATATATATATGAAAAATAGATTCTGTATTAAGCAGGACACATAGGAACACACATCGTACAAGGTGCCAGGGGCACGGGTAGGGGCTTCGGGGAAGAAGGTACAGCACAGGGCCAAGGGACCACGGCCAGGAATCACATAGGGGACATCTGGTATTCAAGGGGGGAAAATAGGACAAGGTACACAACAACAGGAGCACCCGTAGAGGTGCAACACAGAATACGTGTAGGGATCACATTAGACCTGGTCCATGGCAATCCACAGGCCAGCGGGCCTTTCTGGGGCAAGGTGCCCAAGTGTCTCGATGTTCATGGCAGGGAGCCCGGGGCAAAGCTAAACGTAGCAGTGGCCCACTAAGTGCTGGGCCACTGAGGGACCCCGTGGGAGCCTTACCGGCCCTGGGGGAAAAGGGTGCCAACGGGTGGGGCCACTCGTGCTCTGGGGGCAATGATACGGCGGAGCCTCTTGGGCTCTGGGGGCAATGCCACAGGTGGAGCCTCGCAGGGCTCAGACCATTGGGGGGGGGCACGCGGAGTCCCTCTCGGGGGACTGGGCTTCGTGGGAGGCCTCCTGGGCCTCGGGCACAACCGGAGATTCACTCGAGGGGGGGCGGACACCGACAACGTGTCCCGACGCCCCTCCTCCCTGGGGCTCGCAGCAGCACTCACCGGTTTTGGTGCGCCGGTCTCCTTCGCTGCGCCAGCCTTCTCCTTGTGCTCCGGGGCTCTCTCTCTCTCGGGAGCCCCGGGGAAGGTCAGCAGCTTCACGGGGGTATCGCAGGGGCGCGGAGTGAGCTCCCGCCGCTCCTGCTACGTCGTTTTCCTTCGGCCGGCCTCTCCTCCTTCTCCCGGGCCGGCAGCCAATCACGGCGCAGCCTGGGGGATGACGCCAGTGGGGAATCCCGGGCCGGCAGCCAATACCAGCGCGGCCCGGGGATGACATCACTAGGGTCCCGGGCGGCGGCGGTGAACTCGGGGAGAAATCGACGAGGAGTGGGCTCCCTCGTAAGGCACACGGGCAGGGAATACAGCGAGGTAGGCACTCGCTGGGGGTATCGAACACTGGGAGCACGGGGTAGACGCCGGGTGGGCACCGGCTCGTTGAATGTAGCGCTACCAGCGCTGGTGCAGGAGTGAAGGACCCCAAAGCGGCAGGGGCAGGGAGCAGCGCTTCCAGGCGCTGGGCAGAAGGGACAGCGCTCCCCCAGCGCTAGATGCAGGCTACCAAAGTCCGTCGGTAGTCCAGGACCTCAGGGGGGCCCAACAGCGCCAAAGAGGGGAAGGGGCCATCCTTAGTCCAGGAGTAGGGCAGGGCCCAGGGAGGCACGCCACCCCTGAGCCCCAGCAGCAGCAGCTCCGGGTAGATTCAAGTTGGAGAACAAGAACAAGTCCAGGGTGTCCCAGCACCCTTTTTATACACACATTCTTGGTCTGAAGGGGCAGGCAGGGGGAGAACCAGCTGGAACTGGTTATGGGGGATTCTTTACACTGGCCAGGCTAGGAACATCAGCCGCACCCCAGGGGGTGGAGCCAGCAGTGTCTGGGGAAAACCCAGCCTCATTCATGACACTCAAACCAGACGGTCAATCCACAAGCAGACCCAGGCTCACTCCTCCCCTCACATCAGTATGCTAAACACTCCATTCACCACCGGGCAGACCCTCCCAGATCCTCGGAGCCAGGCTCACCAGCCAGCCCCGGCCAATCATACGCCAGGCCCATATTCCACAAATATGCCAACTTCCAAAAGAGGGACTTCTGCACTAGACACACTCATACCTCATATACCGTTGCGCAGCATTCAACCTCCCGAGTTCATCCATACCAGACTTGACCCTGCACACCCTACGCACCGGGAACTACTGAGGACTCATCCATTCCCCATGTATTCCTATGGAAGGGGAGGTCGCTCTCTCCTCACACTCACTCAGAGGGGGAATCACCATCCCCAGGTTACATATAGCATAAAAACTTCAGGGGCGGACCTGCCAGATGGGCCAGGTCCAACACACGTCCCTCCCAGCCCAAAGGCAGGGTAGACCAATCACTACCGTGATGGACTTCCCTGCTTGCAGGGCGATAGAACATGGACGTGGCCCGCGCTACCGAGCCACCCTCCAGTTCAACGCCTACCTGGACCGATAGACACACACAGGCTAAAAATGTGAAAAAAAATGAAAAACAATAAAGACATAGGCCCAACCAGGCTATCCTACTGGTACGCCTTAGTTGTCTGTGACTAGGACCAGGCCCTGGGCTCCCCAGATACCACTGGTCCCTGCTAATCCGGAGTGGGGGGTGGTAACCCCGGGCCCACAATAGCCCTTCTCCACTCCCTTTCTCAGGGTAGCCACGCCTACCACTGTTCCTTCCACCTAGGGTCCGCACCCTCAGGCTTGCCAGAGGTCACGGGCAAGAATGCCCCACCCTACCTCTACTTCTGAGGTTCCGCGTCCTCCCAGGGGGAACACCCTCAGAACACACCTTCCTATCAGTTTTGGAACTTCCTCCCTCCACTGGTCTTCCACCTGGGAACTAAGCGTTCAGCTCTCCCCAAGGCAAGCCGCAGCAGCGCCAGCGGTCTCCCTTGTCCAGGATACAACTTAACATAAATTCAATAAAACGAGCCGCGGCAGCACTAGCCGGTCTCAAGGTTCAGCTCTCCCCATGCAAGCCGCGGCCGAGCCAGCAGGTCTTCCTTGTCCGGGATACAACTACCATAACTTTCACAAAACGAGCCGCGGCAGCGCCAGCAGGTCTCAAGGTTCAGCTCTCCCCAAGGCAAGCCGCGGCCGAGCCAGCAGGGCTTCCTTGTCCGGGATACAACTACCATAACTTCCACAAAACGAGCCGCGGCAGCGCCAGCAGGTCTCAATGTTCAGCTCTCCCCAAGGCAAGCCGCGGCCGAGCCAGCAGGTCTTCCTTGTCCAGGATACAACTTAACGTAAATTCAGCCAGGGCGACACCTGACGCCTAAACCATATTCAGCGGGGTACGGGGGGGACACCTGACGCATCAGACACATTCAGCGGTGCACGGAACACATGATGCCTCCAACACATTCAGCGGGGTAAGGAAGGACCCTGACGCATCAGACACATTCAGCGGTGCACGGAACACATGATGCCTCCAACACATTCAGCGCGGTAACGTAAATTCAGCCAGGGCGACACCTGACGCCTAAACCATATTCAGCGGGGTACGGGGGGGACACCTGAC
Organism: Triturus cristatus; assembly: GCF_964204655.1. Lineage (NCBI taxonomy): Eukaryota > Metazoa > Chordata > Amphibia > Caudata > Salamandridae > Triturus > Triturus cristatus. The sequence goes on along the minus strand of NC_140593.1, from coordinate 22,881,938 downwards.
GCATCAGACACATTCAGCGGTGCACGGAACACATGATGCCTCCAACACATTCAGCGGGGTAAGGAAGGACACCTGACGCATCAGACACATTCAGCGGTGCACGGAACACATGATGCCTCCAACACATTCAGCGGGGTAACGTCAATTCAGCCAGGGCGACACTTGACGCCTAAACCATATTCAGCGGGGTACGGGGGGGACACCTGACTCGAACACATCTTTCACAGAGCGGACATTTACGTAACCCCTCAAAACAATAATTCTCCTTTCTTTGCGACCATGTACAATACAGAGTTTTGCAGGGAGGCCAGTTATCGTTGGGGTACTGCGCAAACACAAGTCCGGATCCCACTTCTGACACCAGTGTAGGAAATGGGACCCCCGGCCGGCCAGGGCTTGCGCCACAGCCAGTCAGAGACCACCACTCCTATGAAAGGTCGACCCCTGCTCGCCCTTTAGGCAACGCGGCGCGGGCAGCCAGGCCTATCTCGGAGGACATGTGAAGCATTTGCGCACGCACCCACCAACAACAACCTCCCGGGCCTCCCACAAAGGAACTCCACACCAAGTATATATATATGAAAAATAGATTCTGTATTAAGCAGGACACATAGGAACACACATCGTACAAGGTGCCAGGGGCACGGGTAGGGGCTTCGGGGAAGAAGGTACAGCACAGGGCCAAGGGACCACGGCCAGGAATCACATAGGGGACATCTGGTATTCAAGGGGGGGAAATAGGACAAGGTACACAACAACAGGAGCACCCGTAGAGGTGCAACACAGAATACGTGTAGGGATCACATTAGACCTGGTCCATGGCAATCCACAGGCCAGCGGGCCTTTCTGGGGCAAGGTGCCCAAGTGTCTCGATGTTCATGGCAGGGAGCCCGGGGCAAAGCTAAACGTAGCAGTGGCCCACTAAGTGCTGGGCCACTGAGGGACCCCGTGGGAGCCTTACCGGCCCTGGGGGAAAAGGGTGCCAACGGGTGGGGCCACTCGGGCTCTGGGGGCAATGATACGGCGGAGCCTCTTGGGCTCTGGGGGCAATGCCACAGGTGGAGCCTCGCAGGGCTCAGACCATTGGGGGGGGGCACGCGGAGTCCCTCTCGGGGGACTGGGCTTCGTGGGAGGCCTCCTGGGCCTCGGGCACAACCGGAGATTCACTCGAGGGGGGGCGGACACCGACAACGTGTCCCGACGCCCCTCCTCCCTGGGGCTCGCAGCAGCACTCACCGGTTTTGGTGCGCCGGTCTCCTTCGCTGCGCCAGCCTTCTCCTTGTGCTCCGGGGCTCTCTCTCTCTCGGGAGCCCCGGGGAAGGTCAGCAGCTTCACGGGGGTATTGCAGGGGCGCGGAGTGAGCTCCCGCCGCTCCTGCTACGTCGTTTTCCTTCGGCCGGCCTCTCCTCCTTCTCCCGGGCCGGCAGCCAATCACGGCGCAGCCTGGGGGATGACGCCAGTGGGGAATCCCGGGCCGGCAGCCAATACCAGCGCGGCCCGGGGATGACGTCACTAGGGTCCCGGGCGGCGGCGGTGAACTCGGGGAGAAATCGACGAGGAGTGGGCTCCCTCGTAAGGCACACGGGCAGGGAATACAGCGAGGTAGGCACTCGCTGGGGGTATCGAACACTGGGAGCACGGGGTAGACGCCGGGTGGGCACCGGCTCGTTGAATGTAGCGCTACCAGCGCTGGTGCAGGAGTGAAGGACCCCAAAGCGGCAGGGGCAGGGAGCAGCGCTTCCAGGTGCTGGGCAGAAGGGACAGCGCTTCCCCAGCGCTAGATGCAGGCTACCAAAGTCCGTCGGTAGTCCAGGACCTCAGGGGGGCCCAACAGCGCCAAAGAGGGGAAGGGGCCATCCTTAGTCCAGGAGTAGGGCAGGGCCCAGGGAGGCACGCCACCCCTGAGCCCCAGCAGCAGCAGCTCCGGGTAGATTCAAGTTGGAGAACAAGAACAAGTCCAGGGTGTCCCAGCACCCTTTTTATACACACATTCTTGGTGTGAAGGGGCAGGCAGGGGGAGAACCAGCTGGAACTGGTTATGGGGGATTCTTTACACTGGCCAGGCTAGGAACATCAGCCGCACCCCAGGGGGTGGAGCCAGCAGTGTCTGGGGAAAACCCAGCCTCATTCATGACACTCAAACCAGACGGTCAATCCACAAGCAGACCCAGGCTCACTCCTCCCCTCACATCAGTATGCTAAACACTCCATTCACCACCGGGCAGACCCTCCCAGATCCTCGGAGCCAAGCTCACCAGCCAGCCCCGGCCAATCATACGCCAGGCCCATATTCCACAAATATGCCAACTTCCAAAAGAGGGACTTCTGCACTAGACACACTCATACCTCATATACCGTTGCGCAGCATTCAACCTCCCGAGTTCATCCATACCAGACTTGACCCTGCACACCCTACGCACCGGGAACTACTGAGGACTCATCCATTCCCCATGTATTCCTATGGAAGGGGAGGTCGCTCTCTCCTCACACTCACTCAGAGGGGGAATCACCATCCCCAGGTTACATATAGCATAAAAACTTCAGGGGCGGACCTGCCAGATGGGCCAGGTCCAACAGATAGACTCCCATTCATGGAACTGAGAGCATTATGTACAACTAGGAAACTGAAGAGAGGCAAAAGTCCAAACACCCAGCATTTCATAGAGGTACTCAGGCTGGATGACCTTAGCAGATCTTTAGGATCTGAAGGGCTAGGCAGAGTGGGTGGGACAGCACTGAGGAAAGACCTAGGGGTGTAACTCCCCATGACCTGACCTCTGAGGCTGGCCAGAAAGATAACAATAATCTGCACCTGGAAAATCGATTTACCCTAGACAGTGATGGAGAGGACCATAATGGACCCCTCTTTGTCCCTCCTGGGAGAGTTGGTGGTGGGCCTAGAAGGTTAAGATCTCCCTCAGTGGAGTCTAACCATTCTGGTTCATCTATATTGACCTCCATCTCCTCTCATAGGAGGGAAACCTCTCAGGAGAGAAGGGAGAGACTGCTTAAGTATGAGGAAGCTCAGCTTGAAATCAGAAGAAAGTAGGTAACCCTAGATAGGGAGGCCCTAGAGTTCTACCGAGCAAGGAAAAAGGTGGAACTAGAGTCCCATGGTGGCAGCAACATCCCTAGAAATAGGGAGAGGTCTTATGACCATGGAATCCTGAATAAGATTGTCCCTCCGTACCAGAGTAGGGATGAAACCCACAAATGGATAACTGCACTGGAAAGGGCCCGTAAAGTACAAAGGGTCCCTCAGGAGCAGTGGGCAGCAATCTTATGGCTCTCCTTTGCAGACAAAGGTAGAGATAAGCTCCTCACTGTTAGAATGGAGGAGTCAGATGATTACAACAGTCTGAAGAGTGCCTTAATTGATGGGTTTGGCCTAACCACTGAGCAATACAGGTTAAAGTTCAGGGATACCCAAAAGGCACAAACTCAGGACTGGGTAGACTTTGTAGATTGTGCTACTAAGGCTCTGAAAGGTTGGTTACTTGGCAGTAAAGTGCATGACTATCAAGGATTGTACAAATTAATTACGAGGGAGCAGATCCTTAATAATTGTCTGAATCAGCTGTTGCACCAGTACCTGGTGGACTCAGATCTGACCTCTCCCCAAGAATAGGGAAAGAAGGCAGACAAGTGGGTCAGAACCAGGGTGAGGCAGAAGGTACAGAACCAAGGTGGTGAACCAAAAAGCAAGATCCTAAAACCACAGACAAGGGTGGGGAGAAAGGTAAAGACCAGAAGTCTTCACAAGGGCCCCAAAATATTCTTCAGGTGGGGATTCACAGTCTAACAAGGGAAAAGGCCAAAAGAAACCATGGTGCAAAATGTGTAAACAGAAAACTCACTGGACCAGTGATTTCACCAAGTCCAAAGAATCTACTCCAGCCACCATTGCCCCTAAGGCAACTGTCCCCCATAGTACAGCTACAATTGGTGCTGATAATGTTCAGATAAGGGTTTAGTAGGGTTAACCCTGGGTTCTGAGATGGACTCTGGCCTCGTCAGAGTTCCAACTCAGGCTGTGTTAGTCTATGATGGTGACATGGATATGTCCCCCTTTGTGAGCCCCAGTAATCTGGGCAAATACAGACACTAGCCTTTAATCAATTGAATAGAAGTTTTGACATTCAGGGAGACAGGATCAAGTGTCACCATGGTGACAAAAGATCTTGTGGATCCTGGGCAGATTATACTTAGTGAAATTTACCAAGTGACCAATGCTAGCAATGTCAGAATAGACCATTCTCTGGCAGTTGTTAACTTTTCCTGGGGAGGGGTAACTGGCCTTAAGAAGGTTGTGGCAAGTGCAGACCTAAAAGTACAGTGCTTGCTTGGCAATGATCTAGAGACTTCAGCTTGGGTTGAAGTGGAGCTCAGGACACATGCAGAAATGTTAGAGATCCCTGCTCATGTCGTTGCTGTGACTAGGTCACAGGCCAAAATGTCCAAAACTGGACAGGCCATGGACTCTGGAATAGTGGACCAGGTGCTTCACAAGAGGAGGAGCAGTAGGGTTAAGGCAGTGCCTTCCCACCTGACTCAGAATGCAGATCAGTTTCCTCAGGGAGATGATCTGGAGCCTGAAGAAGGAACTATCCCAGAGGAGCTTAAACCTGACCAGGTTGAGTTCTTGGTGGACAGGATGCCCTTCCAGGTCTGATCTGAGCCAGGAGCAGAAAACCTGCCCCTCTCTTGAACCCCACAGAAAGCAAGCTGCTGATGCGGCTGCTGGGAATGCTAGTGGCACCCATAAAAGTTATTAGGATGATGGACTCCTTTACTCAGAGAGTAGAGACCCCAAGCCTGGTGCATCCAGGAGGTTGGCGTTACCTCTGAAGTTTAGGGGTTTCCTATTGACACTAGCCCATGATATTCCCCTAGCAAGACACCTGGACCAGAACAAGACTTGGGACAGAATTGTCACTCACTTTCACTGGCCCCACATGTCTGCAGACACTAAGGAGTTTTGTCGCTCCTGTGTGACCTGCCAAGCCAGTGGCAAGGCAGGTGGAACCACAAAGTCCCACCCTGATACCACCACCTGTAGTGGGGGTTCCCTTTGAGAGGGTTGGGATTGACATTGTTGATCCCATGGATCCTCAGACACCATTTGGGCACAGGTTTATACTGGTGGTGGAGGACCATGCCACCAGGTACCGAGAAGCAATTCCCCTAAGGACCACTACAGCACCTTTAGTGGCAAGAGCTCTCTTTGATGTATTCTCAGGAGTAGGCTTTTCTAAGGAGGTAGTATCTGACAGAGTTGCAAACTTTGTCAAGTTACTTAACTGCTATGTGGAAGGAGTGTGGAGTGAACTACAAGTTCACTACATCCTATCACCCACAATGAAATGGTTTAGTTGAAAGGATCAACAAAACATTAAAGGGCATGATTAAAGGACTCCCAGAAAAGCTTAGGCGAAGATGGGACATACTCTTGCCCTGCCTTTTATTTTCATACAGGGAGGTGCCTCGAAAGGGGATTGGCTACAGCCCTTTTGAACTTTTGTTTGGTCACCCTGTCAGGAGTCCATTGTGTCTGGTTAAGGAAAGATGGGAGTTACCTCTCAAGCCCCCCAGACAGGACATAGTGGACTATGTACTTGGTCTCCGCTCCAGGATGGATGAGTACATGAAAAAGGCAACCAAAAACCTTGAGGCTAGCCAGGAATTGCAAAAAGCCCCTTTTACCCTGTCCTATACTTGGAAAAACAACGCACACTTACCTTACCAATAAATCTACATCTGCCAGACAGGCAGTGGCGTCACTCAAGATTGATGGACAGAGCATCAATGGAAGGGAGGACCAAGAGGAATGCCGTGATGGAACCCCATTTTGACCAGGATAACACAGTAACACTATCAACTTTCATCTTCTTTTGAATAATTTGATTAATTATTTGTCTTCAATCATTACTAAAATATGTTGTTGTTATTATTATTATGTTTGCTCTCTGCTTATAATTTATCCCTACAGTTATTTTAAAATTTTCTTTGCTATCTTTAAAAGTAAGCCCAGTACAACAGAACACAAACTGTATGTAATCCGGGTCTCCTCTCTATGAGGGCAGACAGGCAAGTCAAATTGCATAATATGAATATACTGCTGCCCTGTACTGTCTAATTGTCTAGTAGTAGTTAATAAGTACTACTTATCATTAACCATCAATTTATCATCATCGTGCATGCATTTCCTTTTTCTCCCTTAACAGATTTATGGATATGGTAGTCTACAAAGATTGTGTTTTGTTGTTTGTCCATGCGTACTGATTTTCTTTGTCAAACCTTTCCCCAAACCCCTCTTCCCAACCATTTATCAAACCCTAACCCTCTTCCCCCGGGCTGTGTGATTTATTGAGGTGTGACTAAATTAAATGTACACCAATAATTGATCGCACGCTTGCTGGGGTGGATGTGGCAAAAACAACACTAATTCAATTTCAAGGCAGGGCGAGGATCTTCTTCTACTTGCCCATCTATGATCAGTATATTTGCGAGGTAACGTTTTTACCAAAGGAACCAAATCCATCATCATTAATTGCCGGCATCGATTGATTTGTCATCCTATTACACACAGCACTAAAGGTTACGCTTGTGTTGAGTGTGGGCCTAGTTGAGTGACTCGACACAACTACAGTTTGTAACTTGTTGTACTAGGCTATCCCCTCCACCATTATGTTTTATTTACTTCGCTCTACTACTCCTCCCAGAGTCTCTCTCAGGTGACTGACTGTCTCATTTTCTTTTATTGTAAATGCTACGTCCAGTGTCTACTACTACCACCACCACTACCATGGCAGCTCCATACTCTTCGGAAACCCAACCTGCATCGTCATGCAGCCATCGCTGTGCCTAACTTAAACATCAATCACAGGTAAGAAAAGATATTTGGGGAAGGTATAATAATAGACTAGGAGGAGAGCCTGACAGTACTAGTAGGACAAGTCAGTCAGTGAGGGGTACTGCATCAATCTGTTTGTGTCTTACAAAGTCATCCACTTATTAAAATCAAACACTGTCTGTTGCCCTGCAGAAGCAAGGAAACAGTGTGACCTAAAATAGTAACCTCACCCACAAAACATTAACCACATTGTATGCAAAGTATAAAAACATAATTTAATCACCTAACAAAAATAAACTATGTAAAAAATCCCACAACAACACCTGACCCACCCCTCTCCCTAACCCCAACCAATGTCCGAAACAAAAAAGTCCAACAAATTAAATTTCCAATTGTCCATGTCCATAAAAAAAGTGCAAACCCCAATCCCCGATTCCTACCCACCAAAAGAAGCTGTAGAAAAGGGGCAATCAAACAGAGTCTTTAGCGGTGTGCTCTTCGGATGTCGATCTCCAGGACCTTGACCCTCTTCTTAAGCTCCTCTACCTCCTCCTCCAGTCGCATTTCAGAGGAGCATGCGGTGCGCATATGCCCTGCAGTTACATCCACGGGGGGCAGCAGTGATGGATGTTGTTGATGGTGTGCGGCGGCAGGCGGCTGCCTGACTGTGGTGCCGTGCCACTGGAGGGGCCTGGCTGGGGCCCGGGGCATTGTAGGAGGCTGCAGCTGCTGACACCTCCTCCTCTTCCTTCGCCAGAACCACCAGCCGCACGTACTCTTTACAGATAGCCTCCAGCTTCCGGCGCAGGGCCATGGCTGCCAACTCCTTCCTGGTTGGTTTTGGAGGAGCTATATCAAGAAAGAAAAAAAGACTATTACCAATACTCTTAGCAATACAGTAACACAAGATTAATTCAACACATAATGGCATAGTAGCACTAGCAAGCACAGTATGTACCATTTGTGGTATGTATCTGTCCTCCCACTTCCCCAGCCTCTAACATTTGTGGGAATTTCAGGCATTATAATAGCTCTATGGACTCCAGTATACAGTGCACCAGTCTTCTTATTCTCTCTAATCTAGCGAAATTACATAACCTGGCTGTAGCCGGCATGCCAGCTCAGTCAGCTTGCGCCCAAGACAAACATACTTGAGTCATGACGCAGACTTACATCAGATTTATTTACTACTGTCTGCAAGTGGGAAAGCTCGTATTTTTCTATTACGCTTGGCACTGGCCATAATCTCTCTGTTACATCAAGGGCAATTGCTCAATTTCACTTTCACCCTGCCCTGACTACTACAAAAAGGCAGATTATATATCTGATCCAATGATCATTCCTTTATATATGGGACAACATGAGGTACTTTGTTTTGATTGATTGTGTAACCAACAGATAGGCTACCCATGGCAGGCTGGCTGACACAGTTGACAATAAATTAACATATGTAGGGAGTGGTCCTCGGAGTCGGAGGAAGGCGCTTGATAACTACATACATACATATACAATATATATATATAATATGTGCTTGCAAACTACTGTGAGTCAAGGGAGTATTCTGAAAGTACAACTTATATTCCCCTCGGCTTTGCTACTCTGGCACAGTTTCTTTTACATTCTCTTCAAACTAAGACTCTGCATCCAGTGACAGTCTCCACCTATGCTATCCATGATGAATACATCCATCCATTCAAAGTAAACGTCTATCATTCATCTTAATCTCTCAACAAACCTTAGTTTGTTTCACCAACAACCACCCATGCGTCCTTCCTTGCTTGCCTTGGCTTTGAGTTTGACCCAAACTCCGCTGACGATTCTTGCTATCCTATCCACCCATACGGTGTTGCCCACCCAGGCAGGCATCTTTTCTTTCACCTTCCACCCATCCTTCAACAACCCATGCATCTGAATCTTATCAACCACCTATGCATGCTTCCAAAGTATCCTTCTCTGCCAGTCATATTACATCTCGCCCGTCCTTCCTCCTTCCACCCTTCTTTCCCTCTTTGTTCAACACATCCATCAAGATCATCTTATCTGCCTTTCAGTCTTCGCCATAAAACTTTCACAGCTGAGTTGGAGTCAGATAGAAGAGGCCATTGGTTACTCAACTCACGCTGCTAATGCTATTGCTAATGCTAAGCAAAGGGTGTCTTCTTCAACCGTTGTCTAATGTTCACTACAACTTTATACTTACTAAGTCTCAACAGTACAGTGAGTGTACACCCTTTCTGCTAGTGTAATGTCAATGAGTAAGGAATATAACTTACCACCGCCCGCCACTGCTGGTGGTCGGTAGTACACCTAGAAAAAACATTACACATTTTAAGAGCCATATATACACCTCCCCCTATTTACTCTTTTTCACTAGCAAGATTGAAAAAAAAAGTTAATACATGCATACACAACATACATAACTAGTCCAAATCAAGTACTAGAGTAGAGTAGACACTAGTAGTGTTATGGTCCCTAGGGTCATTCTAGTCTACTCTACTCTTTGCAAAGTTAACCATTTTAGCTTCATGTCTTTTGCGCACGTGACGTTACCTCGCAGCTTGTTGTGTAAGATGCCTTTGAGCCCACATGAGCTCATTCAGCTAATGTCTGAGCGTTGCGTACAAGAGGTCGAAAAACAAGCCACATTGTTATGGAGTTCTGGTCAGTCCGTATTGCTGAGCCATAATATGCTACACTTTTTGTCATAAATGAGAAATGCTTCCATTATACTATCCAATGCGCACCATTTTTCTCATAACAAGCGGAAGATTCCCTTCTACGAACCAGAGCAGGCCCAAAACTATAGCATAGAGTGAAAAACAAGATGGCTGCGCCCATCGCAACCGCGTGGGGAAGCTCTCGCGATATTTCCTGCCGAGCACGCAAAAAGCATCGCAATCACATAAAAGGTGTTCCCAAACATGAAATACGCATCGCGAACACTCTATACGTGACCCGTAACAGAAAATATGGCATCGCGAACGGGCAGGACAAGTGAAAAACAAGATGGCCGCGCCCATAGGCGACCACATGGGCAAGTTTGCGAGATAGTATCCCCTGAGCACGCAAACAGCGTCCCGAACACGCAATACGTGTTCCCAAACAAGAAACAAGCATCGTGAACGGGCGGGACAATCAACTACGCACGCTCGCGTAGTTAAGCGTAGCTCGCGTAGCACTTTTGCAACTTCACGTAGCATCGCGAGGACTACGCAAACTACACCCAGGGTTAGTTTTGGCGGAGTGATTGGATAAGTACATGGAGCTGGCTGGGTGATTGAAGGAGTAAATGGGCAGTGACAAGGTGATGGCTGGACTGCATCAGTAGTGCTCAGGTGATTGTAGCAGTACATGTGTTAGTGCCTGGGCCATTGCATAAGTACATGTGTAGTGACTGGATAATTACAGTACTGCAAGGAGAGTGTGTGAGAATTTTGCCTAGAATATGCTGTCCACTAGTTATAGTGGGCACCTTGCACCAGTCCAAACAACCCCTTATTGATGGTAGGTTAAAGACAACCTTATTTGAATGCTATCCTAGTGGCAGCTAAGGAGAGCAGCCTTCAGGCTAAGTCTTGACGGAATGTAAAGCAGCTTGTTTTACCAGTCTATAATCTCTTGAATGACCAAATGAAAGGAGAACCACACCATATATATATATAAAATACACGTATTTATTACTAAACCCACCCTATTAGTCTCTTTATGAGGCTAGAGGTCAAAACACATATGTTACACTTAATATATCACAGCAAATTAGCACAATACACGATAGGCTGTAGGAGCGGACCAAATCATTTATTAAGAAAGTGGTATAAGAACCATGACTTGACTAGACACAAGGCCTAGAGCCTGTAGAATTGCTGGGACCCCCCAGGTACCACCCAAGGTAGTGACACAGGGGATCCTTGGGGGACGTGTGAAGTGTGAGAACACAGCCGCAACCTCCGTTAGCCTCTATGGGGAAAGTTACGCTTGGAATTATAAAGTTTAAGGACACTTAAAGGTGGACTAGGACCAAAGCCTTTTGGACTTAGATTGTTCAACACCCACAGGAGCACCAGAGCACTCGTGTTACCTCACCCAGGGAAGCTAGGTGCATAGGTGTCAAATGGTGTCTGGTCCGTCATCGTTTCCAATGGCAAGAGGCTGAAAAGTGCTGCTGCCGGGAATAGTAGAAGTGTCCGAAGAGATCCAAGCCTGGATTAAAGATGGGAAGAACCTGAAAGCAGAGGGGAGATAGTCTGGATCACTTGCCAGTGACCAGGGGCACGATAGTCAAATGCCCACCGATGTCGGGTGCTTCAGGTGTGAGGAGGGGAAGCTTGACTCTTCAGCCACAAGGACCAGGAGGAATCTATGATGACCAGGAGCTGGAGTCGAGCTGTCCCACAAAGGATGTCGAGTGGTGCAGCATCGTTGCCCAGATTGGACACAACAAACCTTGGCAACAGCAACCCAAGCGGGAAGAGGAAAGATTCTTCGGTGCTGGACCAGCAAGGTCGTGGGGACTCTCCAAGTGAAGGAAAGTCAGGGCACATCTTGAGCAACCAGGAAAGGCCAATACAAGTTAGAGTTGCCTTCACAGGGGCCCACCAGTCAATGGACCAGGGATCGTGAAGGTACCTTGAGCGAAAACACAAAGGGCCAGCTCACGGAACACTTGTGGAGTGTAGGCCAGCAATCTTCAGTGGAAAACGTGCTTGGGGTCTGGGCTACAGGTAAACCAATGCACAACCTCGAGGGACATCGAGAAGCTGATGCACTTGAAAATGTGCACGGTGTCCAGGGGTTCTGGTTCCACAGTACCCACAAGGGCTACGGGTCTCAGCTATGCTGGGAACTTGGGTCATCCTCTGGGAAGTTGGGAAACCCACCTCCTGTGTTGCAAATACTTCGGAGTCTGGCGGGAGCTTCTGAGATGCAAACCGGCCAGATGCGTCTTTGGTGCCTGCCAAGCAGGGGAGTAACTCCTTTACTCCAAAGGAGATTCTTCAGTCATCTAGCGTTGTGTAGATCATCAAAGTTCCAGAATTCAGTTTCAGAGTTTCATCCAGGGATATCTAAAGTCCTGTAGTCAGGGGTTCCTTCTTTATACCCAAGGAAGGGGTTGGACTAACTCAGGGGACCAACCTATGGGAGGGTTTGGAAAGAGGGGTGGCAACACCCATTTCCTTTGTCCAGTTTCATGCCAGAGCAGGGGCTGGTAGCCCCTGCAACCGGTTTGAACTGTACTATGCACAGGGACACCAAATATGCCCCCAGTGCTGAACTTCAAAGCACTCTTTGAGTGCACCCAGCCCTAATACACTTAAGCCTGTCTGGGAGGTGGTAACACCTCCCGGTGACAGGAAACCTATGGTCCAGGCCTCCTCTGCCAGAGTTTCAGTCAGCAGCAGGAGGCCAGACTTGTGTCTGTGGCTGGCAGCATTCATTTTGTGATGCCAGGGCTCTGTTAGCTGGTACCGGGTATACTGGTGCTGTCACGTCTCTCCCTCTAGAAGGGTTGGATCATATTCCCATACCAGTTACTGGTGTGGGGTATGATTCCAAGTTGTTTGACACCAAACACAACATGTTTCCGTGCAGACATCCCTAAGTTAGCATTTACCGCGAGGTTATAATGCACTTCAGAGTATATGGTCAGTCTGCATCACAGACAACTCCGGAGAATAGATTCCTAAGGCTGCTGAAGGGCTCTGCTCATGCATGGGTACCCTCTCACATAAAACCAATCACCCTGCCTTCAGAATTGATAAGGCCTGCCATAGGGGTGACTGATAGGTTTATATGTGCAGTGAACCAATATCTCAGTAAGCGGTGCATACACCACCTCATCAGGCTGCAGTAGCAGTCCTGTGGTGTAATTTTGGAAGGCTTCCCAGGGGTGGCATAATACATGCTGCAGCCCCTGGTAGGCCTCTGGGGTACCTATGCCCTGGGTACATAGTATTTCATATTCTAGGAACTTATAAGAGTATCCCATAATCCAATCCAGAGTGTACCTAAGGTACAGGCAATCAATTTACAGAGGAAGCAGCTAGGCTGGGGCCCTGGATAGCAGGGCCCCAGCCAGACTAAAGTAAAAAAACTGTGAAACATCAGCAAAAAGTGTGGTTAACCATAAGAAGCAGATCCTACTCTCCCACACATCCCCCCCCCCAAATGCAGGGACATTAAACCTACCTTGACCAGTTGAGTCTTCATGTTTTAAATGGAAGTATATGGAGAGTCCATCTGCATTGGCATGGTTACTCCCAGGTCTATGTTCCACTGTATAGTCCATCCCCTGTAGGGAAGAGGACCACCTTAAAAGTTTCAGGTTTTCACCCTTCATCTGTTTTAGCCATAAGAGGGGCTTATGGTCTGTCTGAACAAGTATGGCCTCAACTTCTTCAGAGCCCAAACCACAGCAAAAGCCTCCCTCTGCATGGCTGACCAGCGTTTCTCTCTGGGGGTTAGCCTTTTGCTGATAAAAGCTACTGGCTGATCCTGACCTTTGTCATTCAACTGTGACAGTAAAGCCCCTACCCCCAAATGTGCATCTGTTTGCACAATTAACTTTTTGGAGTACATGGCCTGCTTTAGGTCATCAAATGCCTTCTGCCAGCTAACTGTCCACTAAACGTTCTTGGGCATTTTCTTAGAAGTAAGGTCATTCAATGGAGTCACTATGGATCCATAACCTTTTACAAATCTTCTTTAATACCCAGTCAGGCCCAAGAAAGCTCTGACCTGAGTCTGGGTAGTGGGACCAACTCAGTCCATTATGGTCTTGAGTTTGCACTGCAATGGTTGAACCTGACCTCCACCTACAAGGTGGCCCAGGTACACAACATGACTCTGCCCTATCTGGCACTTAGTGGCCTTGATATTCTTCTGGCATTCTGTAATTGTCAGCAAATAGTTTTCGGGTGTTCATTATGAGAGTCTGGTGGATTTGTGAAACTCAAACATCTTCAACCTGCCTATGCACATTTCAAACTTTCTTTGAATTAGGACACAGTTTACAGCAGTAGAATCAATGCCAGCTACCAACAGCAGTTGTGAATCTGTCCCTATACTAGTCCTCTCAGACAGATCTGCATATTTTTCTGCCTTAATTATTGTTATTGTGGCAGAACCAACATCTGCTCTAATCCCAGAGTGTACCACAGCAGACTTAGTAACTTTTGCGTCAGACAAGGGAGGCAGCCTCATTGGTCTCCATATTCAGGCACCTGCAGTCCAACATGTGACTCACCTGGGAGGTCCTGCTGTTGTAGGGATTTTGCTCTGAAACAGAACTATTCTTGGGACCGTATAACTTCAGTATGTAAGGATTGAGACACCATACGACCTCAATAGCTTTGTGCCTGAGTCCGACATCAATAGTGCCTCTCTTGCTCTCCTAACCTTACCAGAATAACCAGTGAATTGGCAGCCCCAGAGCACAACCCTCTCAACCCTCTCAGGGATTGCCGTAACAGGACTATCGGTGGATGAAGAATTCCTTTCTGGTGGCAGAGTTTGTGGTGTTTTTCCCATTTTGCATTCCGTGGGGATTTCTGCCAAACTCTGCGATGTGACACGGAGAGGAGTTTTGTCACTTGTGTTGCTCACCAGCAATAAGGTGGCAAGTGTTCATGAGAAACAAATCACGCTGAACCTCCTCTCAGTGAGATTTCTCAATGTGGGCTGTCGCGGCAGGTCGTGACCGCTCACGCTGAGAAATCTTCAGCTCACATTGAGTAAGCTGCCGCTCGAGTAGAAGGCCTACTCAAGTGGCGAAAAGAAGCATCGCCGTCCGGCGTGACGTGGAGTGCCATTCGCGCTGATTTTACAGTGCGGGACAAACTCCTGGGGCTTAAAATCAATGTGAGGAGCTTGACCTAACATTCCCTGCCACTTGCGGAACTCTGCGGAGTGTGGTGGAGTTTTTCTGTCACTTCGCGGAATTCCCCAAAGTAAAACTCCACAAACTTTATCCAGGCCTAAACAGGACACACTCTTTCGCTGTCCCACTCATACTTGTCCAAAATAAGATAATAAGGAGACATGAGGAAAGCGTAGAATATTTATTCACACTATCATGCTCTGAAATGCAGTTTATGTTTCACAATTTGGAAGCAGATGAAGAGTAAAAACACTGTCAGCATGGGTAACAATCCATATACGATGAAAAGCCCTGTCATTTTATAGGAATGAGCAACATAACCTCCCTCCACTGCTACTAAAGTTATGTGAATATAAGAAAGATCTCTTGGATTATCGGCTGGTCCAGTACCTTAGCATACACAGATGGATGCTCTAAATCTCCGCAGATGCAGTGCTCTTGTCTCAGAACTCTCATTACATGTGTCTGTTTGTAGCTCATGGACTCATCTATGATAGGATATGTATACACACAAACAACAGCTGCATTCTTGTGATATGAGTGAATGACAAGGGACATTGTTGTACGACATTGCAGGTGGTGCTCAGATTAAATCCCAGGAAAATAACAGAACGCAAAAAAAATGCAGCTTCCATGGGAAAGTACAATGTGGCACAAAGGCAAGCGGATTTATAGGATTTATAAAGTAACATGGGCTAAGAAAAATAAAAGACTACAACATGCACAGTTAGGCTAACATTGGGAAAACTACAGTGGGCCATGCACAAAATACATGACTCTGCTGCCTCTCTCTCCTTTGACATTCTTGCATTCCTCACCGGGGTTGGGCTGGAATAGCTCCTTCTTGTCTGCACAGAGGCACTGAACCGCTTGCTCTTGGGCAGTCACCCCAGTCTCACAGTTAGGGAGGCAAAAATAGAACATCAGAATGGCCGTGTCTCATGGCAGATCACTCCCTTCATCCACGGAGCTCTGTACATGCAGCTCATGCATCCATAAGGGGCTGTGAGGCAAGTGCCTCAAGGCACCTCCAAGGGGGCAGCTGCAAGCAAAGCACTATAACTGGAAGATGCAAACAGGTCCATCCATAGGGGTGAGCCTGAAGGCAAAATTTAATTTTTATCTGTAACACATACCCTTGTACCCCCTGCTTTCTAAACAATGTCCTCAGTAAATGTAAGGGTGTCAATGCGATATTACTGAACGGGAGGCTGAAGCTCACAGGCCCTCCATCTCCTCAAGAAACTGTAAGATTCAGCCACACACAATTATGAGTATAATCTTATATATATATATATATATATATATATATATATATATATATATATATATATATATATATATATATATATATATATATATATATATTTATATATATTTCAATTCAGCTGGAATGATTGCATAAGCAAATTGTTACCAGCATGTATTGTGTTCTGATACCCTCGGGTCATGCCAGCACTATACAAAACTCCAAACAAAATAACCTCCCCACTCTAGAGGCATGCTTCCCCTTCGTCTCTTATAATTCAGGCTGTTCCTACAAGAACCATCTTGTGGGCAGTCATGGGATCCACCGAGAGCTGAGGAGGTGGATGAACAGAACTCCCTCTGTCTGGATTCACACAGCTCCAGACCCACGTAAAGCCTTTAAAAAGATTGACCCTGATACAGTGTGCCAAAAAGGAAACATAAATGCGGTTTGTATTGGTTTCAGAATAAAGAGTGTCTAAGGCATGTCATCTAAGTAGGCTTCATCTTACCTGCAGGTACCTGTAGAGCCCAGTGATGGTTGCCATAGCAGCAGATGTGGTTGATAACATGTCACCAATGACAGCAGCCAGGACCCCTCTCGACCGACATCTGTAGTTAGGGACTGGGACCGAATCTTCTCTTCCTGATAATAACCCCATTGTGCTCAGGGTCACTTGGGCCTCATTGAGAAATGAATTAAAGACCTCAAAGCCAAGGGTGATGTTGGGTAAAAGGTCAGGGTTCTTGTTAATCTCCTCAATGGCGAAAACAAAAGCGAAGAAATGTCGAAAGTAACGGCCGGTAAGGCTGCAAAGAAAATACATTACTTTGAGTTACTTATTATGGAGGTGTCTTTTTGAAGACAATGTTCTCTATTTCATACAGTTGCCATGTTTGATGTGACAATCAAACTCACTCTTCATTATCCCTTTCATCTCCATGTGATTAGCACTCTGTAAACACCCTTGGGGTCCCACAAGGATCTACACCCCCATCTCTTTTAAGTTCTATCTGGAACCTCTTCTGGATTTTTTCAACTCATACAGTCTCCCTTCCCATCAATATGCAGATGATATGCAGATTTAAATGAGACTTAAAAAACAATTTCTTCGACCGCATCAAAGACTACCACTCAACTAAACAGCGGTGGTTTTTCATCAAGGGCAGCAGAGCTCTGTCTCTTTTACCTTTGCCCCATTGCCAAAAAGCAAAGTTGTTGTTATATATGTTAAAATTCCAGAAGAAAAGGCTGATGAAACGCAATACACAGGATTAGAATAAGTATAGTTTACGAACATGGAAAGTTCATTCGGTAGGCGTTGTGGTTTTCTCTTGCAAGTTTTTATTTCTCAAAATCCTTTGTACACATGTGGAAACAGCCAACGCATTTCACCCTTCACAAGGGCTTCTTCAGGGCAAGGATAAGGTAACATAAAATTGTGTGTCAATATAATGAATCCAGCGATAAATAAGTTAGCATTGCCTCCCTTTTGGTGGACGATATCTCCTAAATAAACGTTGCCTCCAAAACAGTGAGGAAGTAACTCTTTATGGCACAATTACTGTCGTACTTTAAAATTTGGGACCGCGTAGGAGACAGGGCCCTACCCCTGTCTATCCCGGTATTAGCGAACCGCAAATGGTCAATGCGGTATGTACAAGTGCTTTGTGTAACGTTTTAGCTATGAATGCACTATGTATACGTTATTATACATTGACTCCGTGGGTTCCATCTTGGAGCGGTGGCCATCTTATAGTTGCCCTCACATAGGCTACACTTTACTTTGACTTCTCTGTGACCTGTGCAAACTGACTCCACTGCCCGAGGTCAGCCCTGTCCGGCCGGTTCCTTTTACTGCGGCCAAATGGGATTAGCATCAGGGCCCGAGGCATCATAAATTCCTTCTTCCCACACGAACCCTGACTAATCTCTTTCACACCTGACTCTTCCTGCTTTATGGCTTGTTTTACAAACAGGAGGTGCCCGTGTTTATTGGGGCCTGTTGATATCTGATGAGGGATCTGAGCCTTGCTGGGTAAATAATTGTGGGCTGGCTGAACTGAAATGTGGGATTATAATCGTGACTCTGCTTGTTCTTTGAAGTAAAATATGTGAATGACCAACTGCAAGAGAAGGGCGGTGTTGCCCAGAGCGTAATATTCTCCATAAAAGAGAAGACTGGTTTTTGTTCTGGAGACTGCCTCATTCAGTTGCTAAGGCTTCTGTGCGATGTAGTCTCACTCATTTGAGTTTAATAAAGATGTCTTTTCATATTTCAGCTTCTTTGCCAAGTTCTTTGTTATATTACCATGAGAGTGGAATTTTATAATACTACGCCAACATGGAAAACGAAGTCATAGGGTGCTACCCCTGGCACCGCTGGGGTCCTAAAATCCCCGGTACTTCATTACACCTCCAGTGTGTTTGTTAAACATACTTGAGTCATCCAGGAATCTGTAGTCCTGGTAGAGCTGTGTCCAGCAGCAGTAGCTTATATAATCCAACCACTATGAAGATACGTGGCTACTGCACACACAACTGACTCTTTTGTTTCAGCAGGCAGCAACCTAAGAGAGATTTTGTGGCTCTCTTCCGTGGGTGTGGGCTACCCCAGGCTGAAAAAGAAATGGTGCAAAAGAAAGTCACCTGCATGTAGGCAGCCTGGGCTCACAGCTCTGCAGCTCACTGCTCCCTTCCATTCTCGACAGACATCAGCACACAGAGAGTGCAACAGTGGAATTGGATTTATATTTTCCTAGCTTTCCTAGTTATTGGTGCACAGATAAGATCCAACAATACTCCAGACTTACAGTTTAACTTGAGGTCCATGAAATCGATGGTGAGGCGGCTGAACATTTGGCACACACCCCTGCCCCCATACATGTGCCCAATACAGATTTCTTCAATAAAGCCTCCATACCCCAAAGGTTTTCAAGCGGGAAATGTTTGACTTAAGAAAGGACAGCCTCTGATCTTGCTACCCTTATCCATTGGAAGGCTTGAAAGTGGCTCATCAGAGCTGGAGCGAACCTCTGTCTATGCCCTTGGGTGATCGGTCTAAACCTCAGACTTGTTTGTTATTGCCTTTACTCCGGTCTCCATAGCAGTGGAAAGTGTGAGTGCTCACACAGAGGTTTAGGAGTGTTCTCTGAAATATTTTTTCTCTGGTAGCCAGGGGTGCAGACCCCATATGTCCCCAGAGTTTGACCAATACAGAGCGCATGCTACTGCTTTTGACTGATATATGTTTAAAGGAGGTGAAAACTGCCTAGTTTTAGAAAGATGGTAACATTGTAACACCCTTGCGGCATGATGGGTCAAATGACTCACTAAGCTGGGGGATCCTTGGCATGTGGATGGAGCCTAATACATAGATATTCACATTTGGAGACCCTTCGCAAATTGGCCCGTTCTAAACTAATCAGTCCTCTGACAGATCTGTGAGGATTAAGGGCCATACACTTTGCTCAGGTTGATTAGAAGGCCTTTATCCTTACAAACATCAGTGAATTGATTCATCAAAGCCTGTTAACCCCTTGGGTAGCTTAATACTAACAAGGTATCTTCGGCAAATAACACAGTCAATGATCTACAACCAACTAACAGCGGCTCATCACCCCTACATTGCTCCATAGAGCCCACAACATCATTCAAGTACAGCGCAAAGAGGGTAGGGTCAAATCTCAGCCTTGCCGCACCCCTGGTCTGACCCTAATCAGATCTGTGAGCTCTCATTACTGTCCCCACCGCACTTATTCAAAAGTATTTGAGCGCAGACGCATTAAGGTGTCAAGAGGAGGAGCAGGAGTTCTCTTGGCTCAGGAAACTAAGTCAAAAGCTGTTTTTACATCTATGAAGATGACATAAAGATGCTCCTTCTGGATAACCACAATTTTCCAGTATGTAGTCATAAATCTATGAACCTGGTCTATTGCACTGACTTCTTTTCAGAACCCTGCCTGGAGCTGAGAAAGGGTGCCCACCTCTTCAATCCAGGTTTCAAGGGAGAAGAGGATTTGCCTTGCAAATAGTTTTGGGGAGGAGTCTAGCAGGCTGATTGGCCTGTATTTGAGTTGAATGTCCTTTGGGGCCCTTCTTATGGATGGGTACCATCCAGAATTCTGGAATCTGTGCGCCCTCCAGATGTGCCTGAGTACGTTTATTCACATATTTCGACCAATTGTCAATAAGTGCAATGAGGAGACCCCCGGGGATTCTGTCTGGTCCGCAGCTTTCTCAGGGATAAGACCCCTAATTGCACTTGTTGTTGTCTCAAGGTTTATAATGAGGTCCAGTTCTGGACCAGGCCTCTTTTGACTGCACAAGACCAGGGTGTGGAAATCTGCCTCCCCTACTCTATCATAGAGTGATGTAAAATTTTTCCACATGTCTGGCGCAGGATGTGCTTGTGGAAAAACAAAGGAAGTCTACCCTTCATTTATGAAAACCTTCACTCAGTGCACAAATATTATCCTTCCAGTGATTGCTACCAGTGTTCCCAAGAAAAAGATATGGATTTCTTTAGGGAAAATAATATGTTTTTAAAAAATAACTCTTACCCACCAACAAGTCCTTCGGTGTCATGCTTCATGATCGGGTTCTTCCTGCCCTGCTGCAGGACGGCGCATGCTAAGACCAATGGAGATGTGGGAGCACTTTTCGTGAGGTAGTACTATGTGATATTGTGAGAGTGAAAGGGTCAAAAAGAGTAGTGAATCTAAAAAATACCTGGATACATGGAACCTACACTCCTATGAAGAACTTATGGGGTTTTAGTTAGGCTATGAACATGTACAGTTCTACAGTGTCTTTATTTCTCACTGTTTGTGTTTCAGTGGCAGTGGCAGTGGTAGAACTCACTGGAAGGATATCTGTGTACCGAGTGAAGGTTTTCATAAATGAAGGGTTGACTTCCTTTATTTTTCCATAATTTCCTAAGGAGGCTGAGTCCACAGCATCCCTAACCTCTTTCTCCATCCCTTGTCCTTTGGGCAGGATATGGTTGGACATGGCGGTTCATGCAGGTCATCTACCTTTGGCCACTAGCATCTAAAACATTCTGAAGTCAGTGGACTTAACTACATCGGAAATAGGATCCCATGAATGGGAATCCCACAAACTACACCCTCTCTGCTGCACTGCTTTATACTGCGTCCGTGTGATCACAGTTTCTGCTTTTTCCGCTTTTTAAAGCTGTGTTGAGTTTCCTTTGGCAAACCTTGTTGAACCAAGGTTCATTAGCTGTGGTTTAGGGGCAAGCCCTCCTATAATAGGACTGCAACTGGTTGCTAACCAAAAACATAAATCCTTATGTATGGCGGGGATGCCCTGGTTTCTTGTGACTGGGTCAAATACATTATCTGTGCTCTCCAAGTCAATCAGAAAAGTCCCCTTTATACTGTCCACAACCATCTGTTGTTGGCATGGCCAGTGTCCCTACTAAGGGATGAAGGAGGCGACTAATGGTAAAGTGTGAGATCAGCCATCGTGCAATAAACATCATCGTGGTTGCTGTCTAATCTTGTGGCTTACTTCATATCAACCAAAGTGATTCATAAAGGCAGGGATACAAGAAAATAGTCAATCTCGCTAGTGGTTCCTTGCATAATTTATGTACAATGCACTTGGGAATCTGATTTGGTGCGTCCACTGCAGGCCTGCAAATCACAAGCTTGTGTAGGGGATCGCATCTTCGAAGCTACCTCTGTGCATCTCTTAATGGGAGGTATGTCCAGCAATGGGATTCTCCTTGCCTCATCCTTACCCTCATCAGATCAGAGTTTCACCCCTCTGATGCCTCTATTTTAAATATTATAAATGCATAAGGGCCACCTCCTTACTTGATTCACAAATGCCTTGTATATCAGAGAAGCCAACCTCAAGTGCCCTTATATTTGTGCCCAACGAGAGCCAACCTCATATTAGTAGGCACCGGAAGGACGGCCACTACCTGGCTGTGTTGCAGGAATGCTGAAGCTTCAATAGCCCACCATATATACTGGTTCCACACACCATGTCTCCTGAAACAGACATAAATTGAATGGGTCATTGAACTGTCGCCAAAATGGGTAGCCCAATTTCGTTGTTTGGTCTGAAACATTCCAAGATTAGATACTGCTATGTTTTAGGTAATTATCAACTTCAAATGCCAGGGCAGGTGGACATTCAACTATACATACCCCAGACGAACACCCTCGCCTCCCCTAGGGGTTTAATGAGAAGTGCCCTGCTCACAATCTCCACTACCAAGAAAGCTGAGAGGTATGAAGGAAAATCAATTGATGAAGGAAGCCTGGAGTGCTTAATTGCCAGGTGGGATGTCAGAGGAGACCAAGGCGGCCTGCTGGTGGCACAGAGGTGGGCTGAGATGCACTGCATTGATGAGCCCAAGGAACTTTTTTGCGTGGTCCCATGCCCACCAAGCCCTCCACCAAATGCACGTGTTTTACTCTGAGCTATATGTAATCCCGTTTTGTTTTTGAGGGGTCCTGGAACCATATCGCTTGTACTACGTCAGAGTGTATTACAGAGAAACACGTGTGTATGTGTCTAATCAAATGTATGCATTTATTTCCAAGTAAATCCTTGCCTTCACTTACCCCAGCAGATAACTTTGGGACATGGGTAAAAAAAAACAGTTGGAAGTCCCAGCGAGGTTGCTCTACTGCCTCCTCCCAAAAACAATCCCTCCCTTGCGGTTTGGCGTTCCATATGTGTATGATTGTTGATCAAACACCGATGGTCTAGGCTAGGGGTGGGCGGAATTCGCGTAATTGCGTTACGCAAATCTCCGCGAAACAGTAAAAAATCTCCGCGAACACGCAGAAATTCCGCGAACACGCGGAATTGCTTGTTCGCGATGCTTTTTTCCTGTTCACAATTGCTGTTTGCGTGCTCGGGGAGAAATATCTCGTGAACACGCATTTTGAGAATGCGAACAAGCAAAAATTTCGCGAAATCGCGGAAAGCAGACTTTAGAGCAATTTCTCGTTCTCCGCGGAACGCGAAATTACGCAAATTCCACAAATTCGGCGAGCGGAACGGAATTTACCGCCCAGGCCTAGTCTAGGCTACTTATCCCCATTTGTAGGTGCTGCTGACTGATGAGTATTGGGGTGATGTCAGAGTTGTGCTGTCTCTTATTTGTACTCCCTTTAACCTGGACCCCTGTGTATTTAGCATTTTTGCACATATCGCGCTTTTCATGAAGAGATATGTAAGCGTGTTCAGGGCTCATATTTGGCACGCTGTACCTCAAGGCTATTTTGGGGGATTTCACTTTCTTTAAAGTCCCTACTTCATTGGCTGGAGTCAACACTTGGGCCTTCAAATCAATAACCTGTATTTGGAGAATCTTCGTTATAGCGAGCCCTTGGTCACATTGCAAACAGCCATGCAGGATACACCACCCACTCTCCTCTGATACTACCCGCTGTGGTATTACATTTAAGGCGCTGTGATTGCAAGAAGGGTCACAAATCTATCTGAGACAACAATTACAAGGTCCAATGGAGGGGGGGGGGTCCATGGGCCATGGTAGACATATCGGGTTCCCCCCTGTACAGTGCTGGAGTGGGGTTTTCTTTAAAAATTGTATACCCTCTCCATTTTGCATGTTTACATTAATAAGAATAATTAATTAATAGTAATTGTACTAATTGTTTGCTGTGTGAATTTACCAACATTACTAATATAAGAAATACACGTGGGAGTTGCATTTTCATGGCTTAATTAATACGTAAACTAATTTTCGTACGCCTATTAATGATAGACAATTAGAATTTGCATGTTATATGTTGCTTTCGTGATGTATTTTGTAATTCGTGCTGTATAAAATAAGTATAACCAGCAAAGAGTGTTGCTTTCTGCTAGATAAATACACACACATAAAGGGTTTAGCGAGGGAATAACATTTTAATAGCCATTTCAATGTATTAATTACATTTTTGTGTTTCTTTTGCTTAAGTTGGCCATTCGGGCCTGCCATAAGATGGCTGCCTTCCTTATCTGAAATGATTGACAATGCTATTGAATTTCTGAATGAAGTGCGCCTGCGCCAACATCAGCGGCAGTGGCCTTCTTCTGACCCTAGCCAGACTGTACCCGTCAAGGCCGCACCGAGAGAGGTGCCAACCTTACAAACAAAGGACTTCCGTAAAAAAACAGAATTGACAAGTATGATGACCTCATGACAAGATGCCTATGGGAACCTAAAAGACTATACTAAATCAACCAATCAGAAGAACTGTGACCCAAAAACCTGTTACATGTTGCAGTAATTTTACTATAAATTAGGATAGAATAGAGAGGTTAAGCCCTTCAGCACGGCGCGGATTACTGCGCTGTGCTGAAGGTTCTATTGAGCGGACGCGCTCATGACGGAACGGTTCCGTCATACGCACAGCGCAACCGACACGCATGACGGAACCGTTCTGTCATGAGCGTCGAAAGGGTTAATGCTTCCCTTCGAGCACGCTTTTCGATTTCCTGACGTTACCTGACGGAGAGGACGGTGACACTGCAGGACAGCTGTTTCCCTGATACTCTGACGGACTGATCAGATGCCCAATTTCCTGACGAACTGAATGGGCATAGAGAGACAAAAGATCTGAATTTGACTTAGAGGACGACATTTAGCCAGAATAGGTAAATATGATCATTAGCTGCTTGAATAACTAATGGTTTCTTTTTACATTATTTAGATAAATTTCAATTATTGATTGCAAGAACTGTGTTGAGTTATTATTTGAGAAATGTATTGATGTAAAGTGATTATAGAATTAGGAGTTACTCAACCCAGCGACTAGCTGATCCATGGGAGGAATACTAAGGATGATGTTTAGATCCTATTGAGGTAGAGAAGGATAGGTGAATCTATTGCTCATGAGGGACTAGGGGTATTGTTGCCTCTGCACTCTCCTACCTGCCTTCAATTTTCAGAGTCCGTGCCCCTGGCCTCTGCTTCTCAACAGTATCCTAATGAACAACTAGATTGCTAACATTCTATATTTATTACAAAAGTGTGGAACGCCTGACGTCATCTTGATGTAATCAAAACTGTAATACCTAGAGCATTTCCTTTAGAAATTACATATATGAGAGGGTCTTATTTGCATCAAAATGATGGTTAGTGCTCTAAAAAACTAAAATGAGGACATATTTTCTGAGTTTTCAAATAGCGACAAAGAACTTTTAAGTTATTTGTAATCTTTCTGTTTTTTTATCCAGTTGACCACTTGATTAAATGTTGCACTTAGGGGAGAGTATGAGCTGTTACTTCCAGAGCTTCAGACTTTGCAACTGGGGAACCAGGTTGGAGTTTCTGCTTCAGCTCAACATTCTGTGATTCTGGTCAAATCACTTAATCTCCCCATGTCTACAACCAAAATGAATTTGTTCTTGTGTGATGTAACCAATGCTCATGTAAAGCACTCCAATACCTGACAAGTCTGCACTATATAAAACTGCAAATACACAAAAAATAAGTGTTTTGCACACTTCTGTCATTGGGCTACATGTGGGCTACATCTGGGTGCTATTTATGCTGCATTTGGGCTCTTTTGTCTCTGGTGGCCATCTTGGGAGATTTATTTGTTATGAAGTTTCCTCATTTCCTCATTTACTGCAGTCTCCTCAGTAGGAAATGCTTTCAGTTTTTTACTTTGATTCCATCAAGAAGGTATTCAGATATGTCCCACATTTGCCATAAATTCTGAATGTTAGCACTCTAGTTGCTCATTAGATCACTGTAGTAAAGCTACTGCTCACCACGGAAGTCTGCTGCTGGTATTAAAAGTGCATGTTTTAGTCTGCATATCAGAATGTTTAATGAAATATATTAGGATTTGAGAAGTCACTCAAAATGTGCCCTAATTTTTCTTTCTTCAGCACTAATCATAATTTCATAGGTCCTATTGGAAAATGCATGGGGAAAACGCGTTTTGGGACCCCCCTTTTTTCTCGGCCCCCGCTTGACGAATCACCGTGAAATTTTCAGGATAGGAGCGGACCGGAGCTGGCCAAAAGTTTCGAAAATTTTGCAAAGATTTGTCAATCGGCACCAACGTTATTCCAAATAGAATGTTGCGGATTTCTTATGGAAAATAGGTGCTAACTATAACTACCTACTGGCGACTGCCAGTAGGTAATATATATATATATATATATATATATATATATATATATATATATATATATATATATATATATGCAAAACACAAGGTAGTCCCAATTGAGCAGCACTTGAAGAGACGACGGAGGTTACCAGCCTCAGTTACAGGTATGGGCAAAGTTCATGCAGCAGGTAGGTTAAAAGCAGCCTTGCGCGATGCCTGACGCGTTTCGCTGATTAGCTTTCTCAAAGGCTTTTGGTGGAAGGTAAACGTGCTGCGGTGCGCCTACTCCCTCATATGTTGACCAACAATGACACGCCCCTGGATGGGGCAGCTGCAATCAGACTGTGCTGTAGGCATTATGGGGGATGTAGTGCGATTTATTTTCACCTTTAAAATTAAGATGCACATAATTGCTGCTCAGGATAAAGTCCTCAGTGAACCCCCGCTACAAAGACCTGTCCTTAATCCTGCGCCGCTCCTCCGTATCAAGGCCAGTGTATCCGACCTCACGGCCCCCTTCGATCTGGGGTGGTGCTTCCTCGACGGCCGGGCCGCCGTCTTTAGATGCAAAACACAAGGTAGTCCCAATTGAGCAGCACTCGAAGAGACGACGGAGGTTACCAGCCTCAGTTACAGGTATGGGCAAAGTTCATGCAGCAGGTAGGTTAAAAGCAGCCTTGCGCGATGCCTGACGCGTTTCGCTGATTAGCTTTCTCAAAGGCTTTTGGCGGAAGGTAAACGTGCTGCGGTGCGCCTACTCCCTCATATGTTGACCAACAATGACACGCCCCTGGATGGGGCAGCTGCAATCAGACTGTGCTGTAGGCATTATGGGGGATGTAGTGCGATTTATTTTCACCTTTAAAATTAAGATGCACATAATTGCTGCTCAGGATAAAGTCCTCAGTGAACCCCCGCTACAAAGACCTGTCCTTAATCCTGCGCCGCTCCTCCGTATCAAGGCCAGTGTATCCGACCTCACGGCCCCCTTCGATCTGGGGTGGTGCTTCCTCGACGGCCGGGCCGCCGTCTTTAGATGCAAAACACAAGGTAGTCCCAATTGAGCAGCACTCGAAGAGACGATGGAGGTTACCAGCCTCAGTTACAGGTATGGGCAAAGTTCATGCAGCAGGTAGGTTAAAAGCAGCCTTGCGCGATGCCTGACGCGTTTCGCTGATTAGCTTTCTCAAAGGCTTTTGGCTTAAGGTAAACGTGCTGCGGTGCGCCTACTCCCTCATATGTTGACCAACAATGACACGCCCCTGGATGGGGCAGCTGCAATCAGACTGTGCTGTAGGCATTATGGGGGATGTAGTGCGATTTATTTTCACCTTTAAAATTAAGATGCACATAATTGCTGCTCAGGATAAAGTCCTCAGTGAACCCCCGCTACAAAGACCTGTCCTTAATCCTGCGCCGCTCCTCCGTATCAAGGCCAGTGTATCCGACCTCACGACCCCTTCGATCTGGGGTGGTGCTTCCTCGACGGCCGGGCCACCGTCTTTAGATGCAAAACACAAGGTAGTCCCAATTGAGCAGCACTCGAAGAGACGACGGAGGTTACCAGCCTAAGTTACAGGTATGGGCAAAGCTCATGCAGCAGGTAGGTTAAAAGCAGCCTTGCGCGATGCCTGACGCGTTTCGCTGATTAGCTTTCTCAAAGGCTTTTGGCGGAAGGTAAACGTGCTGCGGTGCGCCTACTCCCTCATATGTTGACCAACAATGACACGCCCCTGGATGGGGCAGCTGCAATCAGACTGTGCTGTAGGCATTATGGGGGATGTAGTGCGATTTATTTTCACCTTTAAAATTAAGATGCACATAATTGCTGCTCAGGATAAAGTCCTCAGTGAACCCCCGCTACAAAGACCTGTCCTTAATCCTGCGCCGCTCCTCGGTATCAAGGCCAGTCTATCCGACCTCACGGCCCCCTTCGATCTGGGTGGTGCTTCCTCGACGGCCGGGCCGCCGTCTTTAGATGCAAAACACAAGGTAGTCCCAATTGAGCAGCACTCGAAGAGACGACGGAGGTTACCAGCCTCAGTTACAGGTATGGGCAAAGTTCATGCAGCAGGTAGGTTAAAAGCAGCCTTGCGCGATGCCTGATGCGTTTCGCTGATTAGCTTTCTCAAAGGCTTTTGGCGGAAGGTAAACGTGCTGCGGTGCGCCTACTCCCTCATATGTTGACCAACAATGACACGTCCCTGGATGGGGCAGCTGCAATCAGACTGTGCTGTAGGCATTATGGGGGATGTAGTGCGATTTATTTTCACCTTTAAAATTAAGATGCACATAATTGCTGCTCAGGATAAAGTCCTCAGTGAACCCCCGCTACAAAGACCTGTCCTAAATCCTGCGCCGCTCCTCCGTATCAAGGCCAGTGTATCCGACGTTTACCTGTAAATTCACATTATCTTTCTCAGTCATTTGAGAATGAAGTATGTCATTCTCAGTAAATCATGTACATCCAACAAGGGCAGAGACTGTTGTAAATTGAAACAACGATGTGATTAAGCATTTACTAAAGACATTAATTCCTCTGTTATAGATCGTGTTTTCTCTGTTATGTTGGCCGAAGCTTGGACTCCATTTTGTATTGTCATGCTTGCACGTGTTCCCCACGAGAATAGTCCAACCTCTGTGTTAGTCGCTTTTGCAATCTGCCTAGTAACAGTCTATAAATAGCTCCTTTGTCCATCTGGCACATGCCCAGACTTGACCACATCTGTTATCAGTTAGCCTTGCTTGACCATGTTTTCGCGGGCTCAAGGAGTGCGTTAGCTCCGCCCACATGTTGATTCAGTATCGAAAATGACCATAAATGGTAATGTTCTTCGTCTTCATGTTGTATCCACCCACTTATGAGCCCCTCTACTGTGTATAAAAGGGGACCATGTACGAAGGTTCTTTGTGCTACTCTATGCAATACTGAAGAGTGTTGTGTGGATTGTAGGACCAACCTTAAGGGTTAATAAATGCTGTCTTTGTACTTTGCAGTTTCCGTGCCAACTTCCTTATAGATTCCATTACAGGAGAGCGAACCCTTGTGTCCTGCGGGCCTAGCTGGGGCCTGTATTCATCAATTGGCGCCCGTCACGTTGGGCTCATCGGCGACTCGGATGCTCGAAGGACTGGTCGCGACGAAGGTGAGGAATTGGGCCGGGGACGTGATCACTGCCAGCGGCGTCTTAGCCCTGGCATCCCGAGGTTTTTTCTTCCTTCCCTTCCGAGCTGACCGTCTGGGTGGCGCCGGTCCTCGACTGAGACCTCTTCTGTCGGTCTTGCCGTGAAAGCCGTTTGGGCGATTGTGGAGCTTGGCAGTTGGAATCTGGACTCTTGATTGGTAAGAACCGGTGTACGGTACTTGCTCCGAGTTTTTGAAGCCTGATCTGGCTATTTGAGTTTGATTTGTGATGACTAGTCATATTTTGAATTTGTCTTTGTGAATATATATGCGTTGCAACACATATAGGCAGGTAATGTGGAGAGATTTCTCCAGAGCTGTGTAACTTTGAACGGCGCAACGATTAAGTGCCATTTTTCTATAATATTGCATATTTTGCATTATTTCTGAGCATGCCTGCTTTCAGCGCACTCCGTAAGTGGTGCTGCTGTTTCGGAAACCGGTTGAACCTCGAGGAATCTGCTCCAGCTCCCCCAGAGGGGACTCCTAATAGGGATATGTATGTGAAGCATGGTCTTTCCTCCATAATGTACAGCACAGTATGGAGGAAATATACAAAAAAGGATCCTGAGTTGCGATGGCCTTTGTATGGATCGTTTGATATACGTAAGATTGAGTATGTGGAACAGTGTATGTGTAAGCGGCGTGCTCGTCAGGATATGTTTGAGTGTGTGCGGTTGTGGGTGAAGGAGGTGCGTGAGCGAGAGAAGCGTGAGAAAGCGCTGTTTGATAAAGAACAACGGAAGAATGATCATGTGCGAGCACAGGAAGCGAAGCAACGGGAGGACAGAGAGCAGACGGACAGGCAAGAGAAGGAGCGTAGGCTACAAGTTTCGGGTCAATACGTTGTTCGGCAGCCACTTTATCCTGTCCTTAATAATCTTGATGATGATTTTTCTTTACTAGATCGCTCTCCGCCCCCTTATGTCGGCGCATCTGCTCCGAGGCCGCAAGATTCTGGCCCGGGTCCGGGTAAGGTAGATACGCGGTCCATGTTATCAGCCGAGCAAATGGCTGCGCTTCGGCAAATTTCCTTCCGTGCACTTAACGGCAAGATATCCATAGAGGAATTATTCCATACTTGGGGGCCGTGGCAGGAGAGAGATAAAGTGTATTTTCTGGGTCATTTCGTGGATGAAGTGATTGATGCTTTCCGGAAACGTTCTGGTGTTTTTGAGCCCGACGAAGTATCATCGGATGCTAAAGCATTGCGTAATGGTGTTTTCTCTTTTTCTAAGGCTCCAGATACGGCTCGGCGGCTGTTCGCCTTGCGGGACGAGGTGCTGGTCTATAAAGAGAAAGCGCGCCAGCGAGCAGGGGAGGAGAAGCAGTCGGATTCGTGCACAACAGAGGGCCACTCATCCACCTCCCAGTCAGATAAGGATGACATAGTGCATGCTAAACCAATGCGAGAGGCGGCGCCTTTGTATGTTCCTCCTAAAGGAGCGGGGACTAGCTCGGACATTACCTCCGCCGATGCTAAGGGATATTTTGTGTATAATTGGGTTTACACTCCATGGCATAGGGCTGATGTTATGGCATTGAAGAATGCGCTGCCCGACCCCCGCAAGAATCCAGCGGCCTTCTATGAAGAAGTCGAGGGGGCCTTGAATTCTTGCGTTATGACTTTAGCTGATATAGATTTGTTCTTTGGGCTTATTCTACCACCAGATATGTGGCGATCTGTGCGAAAGGTAGATGATGTTGCCACTTTTAAGGCTCGATGGTCTGAATTGGAGGATGAGGATAGGGAGAGGAAGCCCGCGCAGAAACCGCCCCAGAATATTTTAGATCTCCCTGCTGCTATTGT
Source organism: Triturus cristatus (assembly GCF_964204655.1). Taxonomy (NCBI): domain Eukaryota; kingdom Metazoa; phylum Chordata; class Amphibia; order Caudata; family Salamandridae; genus Triturus; species Triturus cristatus. The sequence goes on along the minus strand of NC_140593.1, from coordinate 22,850,848 downwards.
GACTAAGTTGAAGACAATTATCCCCCCTAAAAAGATTGACTGGAATATGTTAGCTGCATGTAAACAGAAAGTTGATGAGTCAGTTGCGGACTTCTTTACGCGCTTTGAGGAGACGTTTCATGATTTTAGTGGGCAGTCGCTTACCGACGATACGGGACGCCACCTCTTTGCGGATAAATATGTAGCTAATCTGCTGCCGGCAGTTGCGGCCCGTCTAAAAGCGAGTGAAAGTTCTTGGTCCTCCGCTACACCGACGGCCCTCCTGACTATCGCCCAGTATTATGAGCGTCAGGAGCAAGAAGCAAAGGGCCAGGAGGAAAAGAAATCGAAAGATTTGAAAACAAAGGTGATGTTGGCGCAAGTCTATGGCCCGCCTCGACGGGGTAGTAGTAGAGGTAGGGGAGGATCTTATGATCCTCCCTCGGGCCGGTCTGATTTGAATAGGAATCAATGTGCGTATTGTAAGCAATCGGGTCATTGGGCTAGGGACTGCCCGGTGTTGCATGCATCGCGCCAGGGGCATACCCACGGTGGCCCGCGAGGTAGAGGGGGTTTCTCGAACTTTCGAGGGAATTCTAACGAACAGGCTCGTTTTGAGTCTGCTGGGCAGCACCGAGATAGATCAAATGTTTTCGATCGCCAGCACCAGTGTCAAGCGTCAGGGATTGACCGGTCGGGGTACCATGACTCTCAGCATGCATAGGATTGCGTTGGATGGGGGTTAGAATCAGTTGAGGTGCCGGTCGATCAGAAGGGCCCTTATGTATCGGCTGAGGTTTTGGGCTCTACTGATCAGTTCCTAGTGGATACAGGAGCGACACGTAGTGCGCTATCTAAGCAATTGGTTCCGGGGGCTCCCCCATCCGGCTTAATGGTCACATCGGTAGGGTTTGACGGTACACTCTCCCGAAGCCCTCTTTCACAGCCCCTCATGTTTAAGGTTGATTCTTTTTCTGCACCCTGTCCGTTTCTGCTTGCCCCGTACACACCGGACAATATTATGGGTCTTGATATGTTAAAGCATTTTAGGGCTACTATCCGCTGCTCCCCTGCTGGTGTGCGGGTAATATTGAATGATAATTACCCCCGATCTGAACGGATGTGTACGATGTCAGAGGATGCGCTGTTAGCTACCCTCCCTCATGCTTTGTGGGCAACTTCGGATACTGATGTGGGACAAATGGTGATTCCGCCGGTCCACATTAGCGTCCAGGAGGGGGCGGTGTTACCACGCCTCCCACAGTACCGTATTTCCCAGGAGGGTGAGGAGGCTCTCATACAGATAGTGCAGGATTTGATAACGGTTGGGGTAGTCGAGGAAGTCCCCTACAACATTTGTAACAGCCGATTCTTCCCATACTGAAAAAGGATAAGGATGCCAGAGTTTATCGGTTTATAATTGATTTGAGAGAAGTGAACAAGATCGTGATACCTCAATACCCAGTGGTTTCCGATATCACGACGTTGCTTACCTTGGTCCCGCCTACGGCGACCATGTTCTCAGTGATTGATTTGAAAAATGCCTTCTTTTCCATTCCCATTCACCCTGATAGCCGATATCTTTTTGGGTTTACATTGAATAATAGATCTTATCGTTTCTGTAGGATTCCCCAGGGCTATACAGAAAGCCCTAGCATTTACAGTCAGGCTTTGAAAAGACAATTGGATTCCTTTGTTCTGCTCGAGGGGGTCGCCCTCATTCAATATGTTGATGACATCTTACTGGCGGCTGACACCCTGGAGTTATGTGAAAAAAGTACGTTATCCTTACTTTCCTTTCTAGCGTCCCGCAATCATAAGGTATCTAGGAAGAAATTGCAATTCTGTAGACCAAAGGTGACTTATCTGGGTCACCTTTTGTCTAAGGAGGGACGTGCACTCACACCGGATCGTATCCAAGTAATTTTGGATACACCGAGACCATCCACACAGAAGGATGTGCGTGCATTTTTGGGCCTTGTTTCTTTTTGTAGACAGTGGATATTGGGGTTTTCGCACATAGCTAAGCCATTGTTAGCCCTCTTGACAAAGGACACGCCTATCCCAATCCCTTGGTCAGATGAGTGTGATACTGCTTTCCAGCAACTACGACAGGCCCTTTGTTCAGCACCAGTGTTAGCGACCCCTGATTATGCAAAACCCTTTTCGTTGTATGTGCATGAGAAAGATGGATGTGAATTGTCAGTTTTAGTGCAGATGCACGGTGATAAGCAGCGCCCATGTGCATATTTTTCGGCTGTACTTGATCCTGTCGCCCGAGCATTACCAGGGTGTTTTCGCTCGGTTGCGGCGACAGCTGTGTCAATACGCCAAAGTGAGGGAATTGTGTTATCTCATAAGCTGTTGGTATTAGTCCCCCATGCTGTCGATGCCCTGCTTAATCAAACAAAGACGCAGCATTTGACCAGTGCCCGTTTAACGGGATATGAGTTGACGCTTTTGGCTCCTCATATTACGTTGAAAAGGTGCGTAACGTTAAACCCGGCAACATTGTTGCCATACCCCGAAACCCAGCCTGAGGCGCGGAAAGCGCATGATTGTATTCTCGTGACTGAGGAACAAACAAAGGGTCGTATTGATCTCCAGGATACGCCCTTTCCAGATGTAGATGGGGAACTGTGGGTGGATGGATCCTGTCTGAAGCTACCAGATGGTACGACTTCAGCAGCATATGCAATTACCACATTACGAACGATAGTGGAGACAGCACGCATACCACAGAAATCAGCTCAAGCAGCGGAACTGATAGCATTAACACGAGCATGTGAGCTCAGTACAGGATTATGTGTGAATGTTTATACAGATAGCCGCTATGCCTTCGGAGTAGCGCATGACTTCGGCCTACTCTGGAAGGAGAGAGGGTTTTTAACGTCACATGGAGTACAGATAATGCATGGAGAGTTAGTTCATAATCTTTTAACTGCATTGACATACCCAAAGAAAATTGCCATCGTTAAGTGTAGCGCCCATAGGAAAGTGGTTGATAAAGTTGGAGAAGGGAATGCGTTAGCGGATCGAGTAGCACGGGAGACTGCGATGCAGCCCGGTACTACTGCCATGTATGTAGTGAAGTCACAGGTGGAGAGATGGCATGATGCGAAGGAGGAAGTGCGGGAAATGCAAAGGACCGCTTCTGACAAAGAGCGGGAACAATGGGCTAGCGAGGGAGAACTGGATGACGAGGGTTGCTGGAGAAATAAGCAGATGGATAGATGGAAATTACCCACGGCCTTTGTACAACCTATGGTTCAGATGGCACATAGGCTAGCACATGTTGGAGCTTCCGCAATTGTGAAATTGCTTACCCAAGTCTGGGAGCATCCAGAGATTGCTAGCACAGCAAAGAGGGTGGTGCAGACCTGTATCATCTGCCTGAGGTATAACCCAGGAAAGGGTACTCGAACTCCAGCAGGAGGATTCGTGACACCCACTGCACCCTTCGAGGTTTTGCAGATGGATTACATCCAGCTTGAGCGCTGTAATAATCTGAAGTATGTTCTAGTAGTGGTCTGCACTTTCAGCAAATGGGTTGAAGCGTACCCTACGAAAGACAATACTGCAATGACTACTGCGAAGTTGCTGCTGAAAGAGTTCTTCCCTCGATATGGCGTCTGTAGACTTCTGTGGAGTGATAACGGCCCTCACTTTGTAGCGGATGTTATAAAGTATGTCTTGAAGGGCCTAGGCATCACTCAGAAGTTCCACGCCGTGTTTCACCCTCAGTCTGCAGGCCTAGTTGAGAAGTATAATGGTACACTGAAGCTTAAGATCGCCAAAATTCAAGCTTTGACGTCTTTGACTTGGCCAGACGCTCTGCCACTGGCGTTATTGTCAATTAGATCAGTACCGCACTCTCGAACTGGCCTTACGCCATATGAGATCGTCTTTGGACGCCCAATGAATATTTGGGGTCCACCAAGACCTAAGGCTGTGTATGATGTACCTTGTGTAATGATGAGCGATTATCTGGCACAGTTAACGGATAACTTGGTTTCTATCCATCAACAGGTCCGAGAGGCGCTCCCTGATCGGTCTACCGGCGAAGGACATGGTCTCCGGCCTGGTGACCATGTCATGGTGAAAGTCTTCGACAGAACGAACAGTTTGGAGCCGAGATGGGTGGGTCCTGAGCAGGTCCTCCTCGCAACGAGGACGGCTGTGCGAGTCTCCAACAGAAAGAATTGGATCCACTCCCTGCACTGTAGGAAGGTGCCGCCCGGATTGGTGGAACCTGCCGTGCTGACCGATCAACGAGAAATTTTGGCTGCAGAGACAGGCCGTGCTGCGGAGCCAAACGCCACTGAGGAGCTCTTTCAGGACCACGCGACTTCTGGAGGAAGGCGATATCATCTTCGACCAAGGAAGTGAGTTTTCCGGTAGCGGGACATACTGTCAGAACGGCCCTTGGGTTAGTGAAACGGAGAGCCGATGAGGCAAGGGGGGGGGATCAGCCCTGCATTAGTGTAGCGACACCCGTCTTGGCCCGCTGGTGAAGAAATCAACCGCTGCCCAAGGGGAAGAGTTCTGACAGACTTTTAGTTTCAGGAAGATATTGGGTTTTATTTTTACTTTGATATGGAGAAAAAGAAAATCCTTTGTGCATTAGGGTTCATGTTGACAGTAGCCATTGTTGGGATAACCACATGGTTCGTGGAGGATGTAACTAGGCCTGGGCAAAAATTTCGTTCCGTTCGCGGAAATTGCGATAATTTGACATTTTTGCGTTCCGCGGAGAGCGCGAAAATGTCAAAAATTCCGGTTTCCGCAGCTTGGCGATAATTTGTTTCTTGCTCGCGCTGTAAAATGATACATTCTCGCGCGCGCGCGATCGCCTTACCTGAATCCCTGCGTTCGCCGACAAGTTTTCTTGATCCGGTCGCGTTCTCCATGAGATGTTGTATTGTTTTTAGCCATTTGCGCTGTCTCGCGACAGTTCGCGCCCGCAGTGACGTCATGCGTCGCGCGATCACGTCTTTCTTCTCGCGATCATGCACCGCGAGAACAACTCAAAACAAGATGGCCGCGCCCGCAAGCAACCACATGGGTAAGTTGGCGACCCGCAACCATGCAGAAAATCTCGCGAACATGCCGGAAAAAAACTTCCGCATCTTTGCGATATTTCTGCTTGTTTGCGATAATTTTAAACATTCTCGCGATAATTTGCGAAGGTTAATTCCGCAAATTCCGCCCACCCCTAGATGTAACTCCCGCTCGGAAGATTCTTGTGTTGACAACTCCGGTGCCTGAGGAGCACTACTTTTATACATTACCGTATCAAGAGTTGAAGCATCGACAATCTTACTTGAATAACACTTTCATCCAGATGCTGCATCATACCCACGTTGCTACGAATGCTACGAACTGTTGGATATGTGGGATGATGCCAGCTCATCAGAAGAAAGGAGGAACGCCATTTATACCACTTCCTTTCTCTCATAATGGCTCTTGTAGAGCATGGTATACTTTGCTTTTTGCCACTCGGAAACCGACAGTGGGACGATTGCTTTTTAGACTTAATAAAGAATGCCATCAAGACAAGAATGGGTATCCACAAGCGAATGGTACAATTTGGGAGTGGGAAGAGTACCGACCAGACAATGAATCCATTCCCTACATCTTTACGAACACAAGAGACACTGTGGGAAAAGATAAATTTGTGATTCAAGTAGCACAAGCTCAAGCGGACCTGTGTGTCCAGAGTGTGGGTTTCATCCCTGTTGGTGTCAGTGATTGCATTACTGTTTTGAATATTGATGGGTTGAACAATAGTACCTTCTTAGCCTCCCATAATACGTACTTTGTGTGTGGAAATAAAGGTTATTACCGTCTGCCGGCTGGGTGGTCTGGGGTATGCTATGTATCATTTCTATTACCTCCTGTATTCCTAGCTCCCGCATCTTACCATAAGGATTTGAAATTATTAAATAATGTGACTGTAAATAGGTATAAACGTACTCTATCAATTGACGATGTAGATCAGACTGACACCAGTCTGCAACAGTATATTGATTTTAACTTAGGCCTGTTTTTCTTTGTTGGAGCCGCCCTGAACAGTAGGAAGATCCGAAGATTAACAAGAGTGGTAGAAGCTGTGACAAATCAGACTGCTGCTGCTCTTGGGAATCTTACGGAGGAATTGCAGATTACTAGAATTGTTGCATTGCAGAATCGTATGGTATTAGACGTTATGCTAGCTGACAGAGGAGGAGCATGTAAAATTATTGGAAGTAGCTGTTGTGTGTTTATCCCTGATCATACGCCATCAGTTTATAATGCCATCAATAAACTGCATAAAATTGCAGCTGAGATCCATACAGAAAACGGCACTTGGTCCTTTTCTGGATGGTTTTGGGCGTTAATTACCGCCTGGGGATGGAAGGTTCTAACTGGTCTCTGCATTATTGTGGCGGTTCTGTTTTCGTGCTGTATCTGCGTCCAGTGTGGTCCCTTGCTCTGCTCATTATGTGTATCATTCTGTATCCCTGATAAGAAAGCTATTGCTGATGTTGCCCACCAAAAACGTTTAGCTAAAGAAGTTGAAGAAATGATGTCAATTGACATATATGATGATTATCCTAACAAACCGGATGTCTTCAGTAAATGCTGAAAGGGTCGTCTGTTGTAAATTGAAACAACGATGTGATTAAGCATTTACTAAAGACATTAATTCCTCTGTTATAGATCATGTTTTCTCTGTTATGTTGGCCGAAGCTTGGACTCCATTTTGTATTGTCATGCTTCCACGTGTTCCCCACGAGAATAGTCCAACCTCTGTGTTAGTCGCTTTTGCAATCTGCCTAGTAACAGTCTATAAATAGCTCCTTTGTCCATCTGGCACATGCCCAGACTTGACCACATCTGTTATCAGTTAGCCTTGCTTGACCATGTTTTCGCGGGCTCAAGGAGTGCGTTAGCTCCGCCCACATGTTGATTCAGTATCGAAAATGACCATAAATGGTAATGTTCTTCGTCTTCATGTTGTATCCACCCACTTATGAGCCCCTCTACTGTGTATAAAAGGGGACCATGTATGAAGGTTCTTTGTGCTACTCCATGCAATACTGAAGAGTGTTGTGTGGATTGTAGGACCACCCTTAAGGGTTAATAAATGCTGTCTTTGTACTTTGCAGTTTCCGTGCCAACTTCCTTATAGATTCCATTACAGGAGAGCGAACCCTTGTGTCCTGCGGGCCTAGCTGGGGCCTGTATTCATCAAGACTGTCAGTTGATTCCTTTGTGTTCTACTGCAGCTTCCCAGAGTGTTCTAAAGAACAACTAGAGCGCTAACAGCCTTACTTACGACAAAAGTATGGCACACCTGAAGCCATCTTGATTGGAATACACTAATAACACATAAAACATTTAATTTAAAAAGGAACAAAATGATGGGGTTCATTTTGTCATAGAAATTATGGTTAGTGCTGTAGAAAGAAAAATTAGGACATGTTTAAAGTGTGATCTCAAAATATCTTGCTGTTAAATTTCAACAGGAGCAGCCTGTCAGTTGATGCCTTTGTGTTCTACTGCAGCTTCCCAGAGTGTTCTAAAGAACAACTAGAGCTCTATCAGTCTTACTTATGACAAAATGATGGCACACCTGAAGATATCTTGATTGGAATAAACTGTTAACTCTTAAAACATTTAATTTAAAATGGAACAACATGAGGGGGTTCATTTTGTCATAGAAATTATGGTTAGTGCTGTAGAAAGAAAAATTAGGACATGTTTTAAGTGAGATCTCAAATCCACTTCTATTTCATTAGAAATTTCTAACATGTAGACTGAAACAATCACTTTCAATACAGCAGTAGACTTCCAGTTAACTCCCTGGTGAGCAGTAGCTTTACTACAGTGATCTAATGAACAACTAGAGTGCTAACATTCTGAATTTATGGCAAATGTGTGACATATCTGAATACCTACTTGATGGAATCAAAGTAAAAAACTGAAAGCATTTCCTACTGAGGAGACTGCAGTAAATTAGGAAATTAGGAAACTTCATAAGAAATAAGTCTCCCAAGATGGCCACCAGAGAAATAAAAACACCCAAATGTAGCACAACTATCACCCAGATGCAGCCCACATATAAGCCAATGACAGAAGTGTGCAAAACACTTTTTATTTTTAGTTTTTCTGCAGTTTTATATAGTGCAGACTGGTCAGGTATTGGAGCATTACATCTTACGTGGACCCCTTATTGCGCATTTTGCACGAAGTACATGAGATTGATCTTGCGAAATATTGAACTTTGCGATTCTGTTAACCTGAAGTTGCTCTGAACCGGGCTTTGTAACACCCAGTTTTACCTACTGGTTTTTATTAATTTTCACTGTATTATATTAGGAAAGAGGATCTACTGTTTTTATGTACACTTTTATGATCTATGTTTCTAAATCGGATCAAATACATTTTAATGAGTTCTATGGCAGGACGGAGGCAAGGATTATGCATCTTTCCTCACTTTATTTGCATAGCAGTTCAAAGAAAACGTAACACAACAATCATTAAACAATAGACTACACAACCCATGAACCAATACGGGGGTAGTCTCCAAGGCAACTATAGTCCAATCATATCACAGTCCATTGTATATAATATTGTGACGTCCCTTCCGCTTCTTCTTTCTTCACTGCTCGTCAGATAAGTGCAATCCTTACATTCTTGGCTTAATCTGACGTTGTTGCTGTTTGTATAGCAGTTTCTTGTGCACGTTATTAGCATTGTTGCCTTGGTATTGTTTCATATTCCCTGCGCAGCAGGCTCTTGCCCGAGTGCATTCTCCCCCTTGCAGTTTCTCCCGCTGTGTGCACTGCGCACAGTGAGATCCTCTCAGGCGCGTCTGGTCCGAGCAAGGCAGCTCCGTCGAACGCTCATGCTGGTCTTTACGTGCGTTTGGGAATCCGGTCACTCGTTTAGTGTCCGCTTGATTCCCGACCAACCCTCGCCTAATTTTGACACCGCTATGCGGTGAATTCCCCACACGGCGATGTTAGTGATCAGCTCCACCAGGTGGTGGTAATTGGTATTGCGCATCAGTCTATTCTTATAACAGCTTTGGGGAAAGCCCAGCTGTTGGAGCACCGGCGAGGGGGCTGCCTTATGAATCTTAGGGGCATTTGTTCTGTGCTCACACCGTCCGCTATCATTTCTTCTCCAGAAGACCATTTTTACTCCTTCTACCAGGAAGTGGAGGAGGAATGGCCCCCCAACTTCTCCCTCCAGCAGTGGACCATTCCCTCTCTCTGGCTATTTCTAGGGCGCTCGCTCCTCTTAGGGATCAGGTTGATAAGCTGGCAAAAAGCATCTCTGGGGTGTTCAGTGACCCAGATCTGGCAGTGGCAGGTCCCAGTAGCTCCCAGATGGGGAATAAAAGGGCTGTTAAGCATAACGCGGGGCACTTGGAAGGATTTGATAAACTTACAGAGACCTTCCTCAAGAGTGCGCGAACGCTAAAACATGCACCCTGCCGGGAGGAGGAGGAGTCCGGAGACAATTGCGACGCTGTCACCACTATTGTAGACCCCAACAGCAGGTTTCCCTTTGAGGGAGAGGGTGTATCGGAGGACGATTTCTCCTCCGATGAGGATAAGGACTCGGGTGTCCCTGGCATCCAGAGTACCACTCCTCTCAGTCCCGGGATGGGGACGGGGTCCACTGGGACATGTTCGAGCCTACACAAATTTACCATCCTAGGTCAGTGGACTGGACCCCTGACACCAAAGTGTCAGAGTATGTGGTGGGGAAAATCCATCAACTCCTTGAAAGGGAGGTCAGGAATAGGAAGAGTGGAGAATGCCCCAGGCCCTCACTGAAGGGGAAGGTGGCACACATGTCTGAAATTGATGAGAAACTATGGACCTTTTTCTCCAAGTATATGAGGGATCCCAAGAAAAGAATTGATAGGTCTTGGGCATGGTAGGGCCCTTGACCCACCTTATTCAGTTGGCGTAGCATTCAAAAGAGTCTGGGTCCCCTTTGTCCATGGATATTGTGGCTGGTTGGGCGCACTACCCTAATCCCTAAAACACTACTCCCTCCATTACCCAAACCCCACTGCACTACCCTAAACCCTAAATCTACCCCAGCACAACCCCCTACACTACACAAACACCACTGCACTATCCTATTCCCTAAAACACTACCCTCAGCACGATCCCCCTTTACAACACAAACACCACTGCATTGCCTTAAACCCTAAAACACTACCTTAGCATGACCCCCTACACTACACAAACACCACTGCTCTACCCTAAACCCTAAAACACTACCCCCAGCATGACCCCCTTCACCATCTAAACACAACTGCACTACCCTAAACCGTAACACCCTACCCCTAGAACGACCCCCTTCATTACCCAAACACCACTGCATGACCCTAAACCCTATAACACTACCCCATACACTACACAAACACCACTGCACTACCCTAAATCCTAAAACACTAGAACCCAGCACGACCCCCTACAGTACACAAACACCACTGCACTACCCTAAACCCTAAAACACTACCCCCTACACTACACAAACACCACTGCACTATCATAAACCCTAAAACACTACCCCAAGCACAACCCCCTACACTACACAAACACCACTGCACTACCCTAAACCCTAAAACACTACCCCCAGCACAACTCCCTACACTACCCAAACACCACTGCACTACCCTAAACCATAAAACACCACCCCCAGCACAACCCCTACACTACTCAAACACCACTGCACTACCCTAAACCCTAAAACAATACTACCAGCATGACCCCCTACACTACTCAAACACCACTGCACTACCCTAAAACAATACCCCAGCACGACCCCCTACACTACCCAAACACCACTGACTACCCTAAACCCTAAACACTACCCCAGCACGATCCCCTACACCACCCAAACACCACTGCACTACCCTTAACCCTAGAAAAAAAACACCCCATGCCCAATCCCCCTTACCTCTCACTCTTTGTGGTTCCTCTCTCCTCGTGGTTCCTGCTTCACGTCATCTCTGAGGGGCGGTGCACGTCGTTGTGAGGAAACGGATCAGCCTCTGTTTCCTTACAACAATGTGGATCGTCTACATGTTTTTTAGAACGCATGGTCATTTACCATACATAACTTTACAACAAAATTTGTTGTAAAGGCATGCGTGGTCAATGACCATGCATTCTAAAAAATGTGTAGTAATGACGTCACGATGTACAACGCATGCGTGGTAATGCATGCATTGTAATGGTATCGAGAAGTAAAAATGTCATTATAATGGCTGTTTACCGATCGAAGCTGGCCCCTGTTCTTCAGTGAGATGTGTCAGACTCTAGTTTCCGTACGCTACTACACAGGAACAGAGATGCTAGTTCCCAAATCCACCCGACAGCAACCTAGAGCTTAGTGTAACAAGTCTCCAGAGTGGCTATCTCGGGGGGAAGGGGGAAAGTGGATAAAATAACAAAAGAGAGAAGAGACTGTTCTTGCTGATTTCTTCTGTAGTCCATCCCACAGACTTCTATTGCTGATGAGGTAACCTGTAGATGAGAGTTAGGTTATTATACCATTTAGCCCTTAACCTGTCTTATCTTTTAAAACCCTGTTACCTCGCTTCCTTACCCTACTAATTCCAGAACTCAGCTCCTCTTCTATTTCTTTTTCTGTGTGTGCTCTTTTATTCTTTAACTGTATTCTTCGTCTGCAATTAGGAAAAAACAACTAAACCAAATGTTCATCTTCCTCTTACTAATCTTTCTCCCTGTGTCTCTTACTTACTTCTCTATTTTCTTTTTATTCTCTTCTACGTAAATCTTCCTTGCTTTCTGCCTTAATTCGCAGTTTCTTCCCTTTTAGCACACCAGCAATATATTTACATTTATATGTTAAGGACTTCTTCTCTCCCTTTTGACTCTTTATTTATTATATTCGAATTAGGATTCTACTTACTGTTTTTTAGGGTCTTTTCCTATTGGTAATTTATCATCTGTTTATTTGGTATTTTCTCTTCCTATTCTTTTAATTTTGGTCTTATTCCTCTCCTCTTCTGCGTTCTGACTGACGTCTTCTCTCAGTGGTGAGTATGTTATCTTATTCTAACTATTTACAGGTTGCTCTTGTATTCTAACATGTAATGCTAACTACTTCTTCGTTCTTTTTAGGTTTTGCCAACTCTGCGCTTAACTTAGTGCTGATATACTGAAATGCCGCTTTCTTCACAGTATGTTCCTTTACTTATATAAAAATCAATAATTTACTTGAATACTCAGTCGTAAATTAATACACTTGATAACTTAGCTTCATTTTCTTCTTCTTCTTTCAGAAGCTCCGGGCGACTCTGCTTCGTCTTCCTCAATGCGGTACGAATGCTTCACAAACACGGTGACCCGCAGCTCTCCTCACATATCACATAACTTCCTTGTACTCGGATTTACGAACTCGTTAGCAGCAGACTTCTGGATGCCTTTCGGCCCTGATAAAGATAAGCCCTCAGAAACTACTCTTTAACCCTTTGATATCGCGCTCTGAAGTACACTCCTGACTCCATTGAAATTCTTGGTGAAGTGCGCAGTTCTCAAGCAGCGCGAGCCTCACCTGGAGTTCCAGCGCGTTCTCTGCTGGGCACTAGAACGCTAACAGCGACTCGGTTCTGGTGGCCTTTTTAGGCGCCATTTCCGAGTCAGCTCCACCCATGTATCTTCCATAGCACGGGGTGCGTAAACTTTGATAATCCGATGCGCTATTAAACCTATCTGTAATCTTGGAGTCCTGACAAGATGTTTATTTGATTAATTAGGAGGAAGGAATGTGGTTGTTTTTTACTGAAAAGTGCATTCCCAGTTGTTGTATTGTGAAAGTGTCCGCATGGCCTGGTTTCACTTACGGTGAGAAAGTGGAAGAGTCTGTTTGGATATAAAGGAGTTCTGTTGTTGGACGAGGCCGGCGCGACACATCATCATAAATCATAGCTAATGGAAAGCGTCCTCCCTGAAGTGTGGAGCAGTGCCATGAGAGGTCAACGAGTGTGCGTCCCACCGCAGTATGACCGTACCGCGTGACCCATGTGCCGCCTCCAGGGTACGAGAGGCAGAAGCGGCATCGCAGGTCCTCTTGAAGACTGTTGTAGCACTAATTCTACATTTTGGTTCTAGGGCATTTTAACTTTGTTGTTCCTGCCAGATACAAAGAGAACAGCCAGTGTTATTCAGTGCCCTTGTTACCTTTTTTGTGGGTTGTGGTACTTGTCACTTAACTGTCCTGCCGGTGCACAAGACTGGGCTTCCCACCTCGTGTGCCATCTGCAGGGCCTCTGCCCTTGGATCACTGGTTTTGGTTTCTGGAGTGGCAACATAAACAGTTGCTCCCAAAGGACTAGCCTGAACACTTATGTGAATAACCCCTGCACCAGCATTCCATGGAAACTCTTTCCTAGCTCTCCGACATCGACGAGGAAGTCATAATTGCACGGCTTCGCTCGTGACACCGTATGATGTCATCGGAGACATAAGAGAACCTCGTCGGTCTGCTGACGTCAGTTCCACCCATTTTTTCTGTGCCACCGAGGCAAACAGGTGGATCGAGACATTTTCACATGTATACATAGTATAATAAATTACAGCCCACTGGGGCCGGACCCAAAAGGTAAAAAAGCAGGCATAAAGATATAAGACAAGTTGTAGTAATTCTGATTTGAGTCTATATAGCTTGGTCTGTTTACTTATGGTTTAATGAATTTGAAACCACCCAGTTTGTAATCAAACGTAAAACAATCATAGGAACAGATAGACAAATTATAGATACATCTATATAAATTGCACTTGCAAGTATATATATCTGTGAAAGTAACGACACACTAAGTGATGAATAATTTTGAATGAAATGATATATAATTTATGCAATTTGTAAATAATGCCTTCAATGTAATACAAACTACGAGTCTGTTTTCACCCTCCATTACTTTGTAGTTTTCACGTGACACGGCATATTTTTCAGTTAAATTGAAGGTAAAACTTTATTGCAATGTTAGTGAGCAAGCCTGCAGGACAGGCGAAACGCGTCTAACATCACCAGCTGACAATAAAGAGAATTAGCTGAACGACACGGCGTCGACTCTCCTTTCGTAGGATTTGGTGCATATTGGGACCGAGTCTCGGAGGTACGGAACGCCGACACGCCCTTCGGTCTGGAGGAGGTGGGATTACCGAGGCACTCGTGGATTGTATAGTATAATAAATATATATAAATTCACTGAAAAAACCATAGGTTTCAGGCACGTTATAGTTAGAAATTAGCATTTAAGAAACCATAGAAATTCACTGAAAACCATGACATGATCAGGGACATCACTCATGACATCACTGATGACATCTCAAATGAAATCACTGATGAGATCGTCTAGTGAATGTGTGTTTTTCTTAAAATTAAATATCTTTTATATATGTATATCTCATGGTCGATGGAAGAATAAATGGATCTATGTGTCTAAATGGATGATTTTATTTTTGTAAAATTGAATGAATAACTGACTGATTAAGTGTATCTTAGTGAATACATGGGTTAGTGAGTAATGTTTAAATATGTAAATATCTATATCAGTCTCTCACTTTGTGTATAAGTGGCTGCATGGGTTGGTGAGTAGTATGAGTGTCTGTATGGTTCGGTGGGGGGTATTACGTAGTACATAGATGCATTAATAGAGTGACTCACTGTTTGTTTGTGTTGAAGACAGCATGTGTGCAGGACTGTATAGGTGGATGAGTGTGTGTATGGCTGTGTTAGTGAGTGAATGGCTGTCTCAATAGTGTCTTTATGAGTAACTATATATGGTTTAAACTAGTATATGTGAGTATTGGTGTATATAAGTGAGTATATGTGAGAATGAGAGATTGGAAGAGTTCCTGTACAAATAAGTAGGTGTTTCTATAAGTGATTGATTGTTTAAGAGAGTAAGTATGTGTAAGTTTCTGTAGAAGTAAGTGTGGTAGTGTGTGTATAACTATATATGCAAGTAAATGGATGTTTGATACTTTGTATGAGTACATATGATGAGTGAGTACATGTATGAGTGACTGTATAGAGATTGTTGGTGAATGATTGGGTGTGTGTGTAGATCTTAGAATTACTGAATAGTTGTGTTGTAACTGGTATTGGTATGTCCATTCTTTAAAAATGTTAGTTTGTATTTTTGAGTGTGTGTAGCAAAGGCTATATTTGGGTGAGAGGAGGTCTGCCACTTTATCACAAGGATGATGTCATCAGTGATGTCATGAGTGATGTCATTTGAGATGTCATCAGTGATGTAATGAGTGATGTCACTGACCATATCATGAGTGATGTAATATGTGACATCATCATCAGTGCATTGCGGGTGCGTGAGTTATAGTTAGCTGAACTAACTATAACAGGGGAATTTCTATGGTTTTGTATGAATGAAACGTCCAACTAACTATAACACCCCTGAAACCTATGTTTTTTTTAGTGAATATATATATATATATTACCTACTGGCAGTCGCCAGTAGGTAGTTATAGTTAGGACCACGTTTCCATAGGAAATCCATAACATTCTATTTTGAATAACTTTGGGGCCGGTCGACGACTCCTCGCGAATTTCTCAAAATAGGTGGGGCGCTATGCTCCGCTCCTACCCTGAAAGTCTCGGGGGGATTCGTCAAGTGGGGGCTGAGATAAAAGGGGGGTCCCAAAACGCGTTTTTCCCATGCATTTTTCCATAGGACCTTTAGACACAGCTACAGCCCGAACGGCTGAACAGAATTACTTGAAATTTGGCAGAGAGGTAGTCCACAGGTCAAGGAAGTGCCTTTTGTAGGTTTGGTGTAAATCTGTTCAGTAGATTCTGAGAAAATAGCCTTTAAATCAATATATATATCTGAGCCAGCTTACTGTGCGCTTACGGTGCGCTTACCGTACGCGTACGGTGACGTGCGCGAGCGCGATTCTGATTGGCTCTTAGATCTTAGTAAACATTCGAATCGGCCGAAACCAGGAAGCGGCGGCCGCCATTTTCTCTCTCGCACTGTGAGTGTGGATTTAAAAACAAAGGACAAAAACATGTACAGGGGCTGTTTGAACAGCTCCAGAGCACCTAGCCATGTTGAGGGAGTCCCCAAAGATCCCCCAAGGCCAAAAACGGAATTTTAATTTTTTCGCTAATTTCGCCGATTACGCTTACCGTACGCGTACGGTAAAAAAATATTTTTTTAAAAAAATTATCCACCCTCTCCCCACCCCGTGTGCAAATGTTGCCCGAAGGGCACTATGTGTGAATGGCTTATATATGATGTGAAAAATTAAAATATTACCTTTCAAAACGAAGTACATCATATGTCCTCCATGTGCGCACGGTGCGCGAAGCGCATCGTGCGTACATGGCCCATCTAGCGTAACGTGGGCACGCGGTGCACGTAGCGCACCGCGTGCCCACCGTGCGTGCACGGCACTAACTGCGTAAAGTGGGCGCGCGGTGCGCGAAGCGCACCGCGTGCTCACTGTGCGCGCACGGTGTGCGAAGCGCACTGTGCGCGCACGGAACGAACTGCGTTAAGTGGGCGCGCATGCCACGAATGGCGTAAAGTAACTTAGCATTTAAAAAACTGTACTAATTCACTGAAAAAACCATAGGCTTCACACACGTTATAGTTAGGAATTAGCATTTAAAAAACCTTGCAAATTCACTGAAAAAACCATAGGTTTCACACATGTTATAGTTAGCGGAAATTTTACTGATAAAAAACCAATGAAATTCCCCCGTTATAGTTAGTGCAGGCAACTATAACTCATGCGACCGCAATCTTCTGCTGATGACATATGTGTCTTTATGAAAAAAAAATATTTGTAATATATGTATAGCTAAAAATTTATGGAAGAAGACATGGGCAAATAAGTGTCTAAATACAGTATTAGCATCAGCAGAGGATTGCGGTCACGTGAGTTATAGTTGCCTGCACTAACTATAACGGGGGAATTTCATTGGTTTTTTATCAGTAAAATTTCCGCTAACTATAACATGTGTGAAACCTATGGTTTTTTCAGTGAATATATATATATATATATATATATATATATATATATACATATATATATATATATATATTTTATATATTACATACTGGCATTCGCCAGTAGGTAGTTATAGTTACGACCTATTTTGGATAGAAAATCTGCAACATTCTATTTGGAATAAAGTTGGCGCCGATTGACGAATCTTCGCAAAATTTTCCAAACTTTTGTCCAGCTTCGGTCCGCTCCTATCCTGAAAATTTCACGGTGATTTGTCAAGTGAGGGCCGAGAAAAAAGGGGGGTCCAAAAACATGTTTTCTCCATGCATTTGCCCATAGGACCTGTTGACGCAGCTACAGCCCGAACTGCTGAACAGAATTACACCAAATTTGGCAAAGAGGTAGTCCTCCGTTCAGACTCGTGCCTTTTGCTTAAATGGTGTAAATACATTCAGCAGTTCCTGAGAAAATTAGAGTTAAAAAGATAGACATATCTGGGCGGAGCCTAACCACACATCTCATCGTGAGATCTGATTGGCTGTCAGTACTTCATCCAAGAAGTGTTGGCAGCCATCTTGGGACCAATATACATGATAGCACCTCATTAAAAAGCATTGCAGTTAATAGAAGGTTTTAAGACTTTAGTTACATTATAAATCATTTGTTGATGGAATTGTGGTGTGTTCAAGGTGATTTTACCATGTGAAAAAGCCTTCTGCTGTGATATCATGAATCATGTTTGAGAGAAAACTATTTTCTTATGCTTTTCCCACATAGGTTTGGAAGGTGATATATAAGCGAAACTGAGAGCATATTTTCTGTAAGTTCACATTATCTTTCTCAGTCATGTGAGAATGAAGTCTGACATTCTCAGTAAAACATGTACATCCAACATGGGCAGAGACTGTCAGTTGATTCCTTTGTGTTCTACTGCAGCTTCCCAGAGTGTTCTAAAGAACAACTAGAGCGCTAACAGTCCTACTTATGACAAACGTATTGCACACCTGAAGCCATCTTGATTGGAGTAAAGTGGTAACTCTTAAAACATTTAATTTAAAAAGGAACAAAATGCGGGGGTTCATTTTGCCATAGAAAGCATGATTAGTGCTGCCGAAAGAAAAATTAGGGCACATTTTGAGTGACTTCTCAAATCCTCTTCTATTTCATGAAAAAATTCTGACATGCAGACTGAAACATGCACTTCCAATACCAGCAGCAGACTTCCCTGGTGAGCAGTAGCTTTACTACAGTGATCTAATAAGCAACTAGAGTGCTAACATTCTGAATTTAGGGCAAATGAGTGACACATCTGAATGCCTTCTTGATGGAACCAAAGTGAAAAACTGAAAGTATTTCCTACTGAGGAGACTGTAGTAAATGAGGAAATTAGGAAACTTCATAACAAATAAGTCTCCCAAAATGGCCACCAGAAACAAAAGAGCCCAAATGTAGCCCAAATATCACCCAGATGTAGCAAAAGTATAGCCCAATGACAGAATGTCTCAGAGTGTTCTTAAGAACAACTAGAGCGCTTACTATCTTACTTATGACAAAAGTATGGCACACCTGAAGCCATCTTGATTGGAATAAACTGGTAACACTTAAAACATTTAATTTGAAAAGGAACACAATGAGGGGGTTCATTTTGCCATAGAAATTATGATTAGTGCTGAAGAAAGAAATATTAGGGCACATTTTGAGTGACTTCTCAAATCCTAATATATTTCATTAAACATTCTGATATGCAGACTGAAACATGCACTTTTAATACCAGCAGCAGACTTCCGTGGTGAGCAGCAGCTTTACTACAGTGATCTAATGAGCAACTAGAGTGCTAACATTCAGAATTTATGGCAAATGTGGGACATATCTGAATACCTTCTTGATGGAATCAAAGTAAAAAACTGAAAGCATTTCCTACTGAGGAGACTGCAGTAAATGAGGAAATGAGGAAACTTCATAACAAATAAATCTCCCAAGATGGCCACCAGAGACAAAAGAGCCCAAATGCAGCACAAATATCACCCAGATGTAGCCCACATGTGGCCCAATGACAGAAGTGTGCAAAACACTTATTTTTTGTGTATTTGCAGTTTTATATAGTGCAGACTTGTCAGGTATTGGAGTGCTTTACATGAGCATTGGATACATCACACAAGATCAAATTCATTTTGGTTGTAGACATGGGGAGATTAAGTGATTTGACCAGAATCACAGAATGTTGAGCTGAAGCAGAAACTCCAACCTAGTTCCCCAGTTGCAAAGTCTGAAGCTCTGGAAGTAACACCTCATACTCTCCCCTAGGTGCAAAATTTAATCAAGTGGTCAACTTTATAAAAAAAACATAAAGATGTCGCTATTTGAAAACTCAGAAAATATATCCTCATTTTAATTTTTTAGAGCACTAACCATAATTTTGATGCAAATAAGACCCTCTCAGATATGTAATTTCTAAAGGAAATGCTCTAGGTATTACAGTTTTGATTACATCAAGATGACGTCAGGCGTTCCACACTTTTGTAATAAATATAGAATGTTAGCAGTCTAGTTGTTCATTGGGATACTGTTGAGAGGCAGAGGCCAGGGGTACGGACTCTGAAAATTGAAGGCAGGTAGGATAGTGCAGAGGCAACAATTTGACCACACTGGGCAGGCAGGAAGGGCAGTGGCAGTACAACAGACTATGGAGGGCAGTGGAAAGGGGGGAAGGGGCAACAAAACAACAAAACAGGACTGGCAAGAGAGGCTGTGGCAAGATAATAGACCATTGTGGGCAGAAGGAAGAGGCCGTGGTCGTACAACCATACAATGCAACAGACCCCTTTCAGCCAGGAAACGTCCAATGTTTTTAAGCTCAAATGGGCTTTATTTGATCTGTCTCCTGTCTACAATCTCCTCTTTTTCAGTGTAACTCAAAGGGGAAAATCAATACCCCAGTTTTTTTCAAAATCTCCCTCTTACCAAGTTCAAAATGTTTGCAAGTATGGTACATTGGATCATGGTAGGCAGGATGAATTGGGGTAGGGACATGGACTCGGATAACAGAGGACAAGAGGGACGTTGAGAGGTGCACCAAACTGAGCCTACAGGGCAGGCATCAGGGTTTGCAGCAGCACAATACACCACACAGGGCATGCGGGACGGGAGTGTAGCACAACAATCCATAGAAAGCAATATGGAGGGGACAGGACCATGCACATGGACAACAGAGAACAGAGGGGAAGAGGCAATGGTAGCTAGCTGACCATAATGAACAGACAGGAGAGAAAGCTGCAGCATAACAGACCATAAAGGGCAGGAGGGACGGATCAGGGACATTACAATGGAACAGACAAGCCAGGAGGGAGGGAATAGCGGTCTGCACATGGAAACAGAGGGCTGGGGGCAAGGGGGCAGGGCAGGAGCAGCAAGATGACCATGGAGGTCAGGCAGGATGGGCACTAGAAACAAGATACACCATGGAGAGCAACAATGAGACTATGATGGCATACACACAGACCATGGAGGGAAGGTGGGAGGGGTTCAGGGGCAGCTAGCTGACCACACAGGGAAGGTGGGAGTGGCCATGGCAGAACAGAAGACCATGCTTGGCAAGCGGGAGGGTTAGTGGCAGCACAATGGCTATTTTGGGCAAGAAGGAGGGTGCAGGGGCATGCACAAAGGACCATGGTGGATATAAGGGAGGGTCAGGACCT